>NC_136413.1:98595000-99247500 GCF_051521515.1 Lactuca serriola | reverse complement strand
TATTTTAACAGCCGGAAACATCGCCTCTCACAGCATCAGTCCAATTATTGGGTGCAAATTTTTTTTTTCTTTTCCAGCAGCGGATGAACATACATATAGACCTGCTAGAAAAAGGATCTTCATCACCCAAAGAATAGTACAACATGGCTATCTTAAAAAGTTATCATGCAAACAAGAAATAGATTTTGGGACTCTACAAAATCTTTCAAATGAAGATATATGCACAGCTCAAAAAACACCTTTACTACCTACAAGCTTTCGGGTGGAAAATTATAAACTCCTAGCAGAAGGACACTACTTACAAAGTTGGTCTCATAAAAATTGGCATATGCTCTTGCCATTCAGCGGCGAAGGAGATACACTATTGAGACTAGAAGATATCATGAACAGTGAAGAACAGGTTGACACAGAACCAGGATCACCGGTTTCTATTGACAGTACTCATCGGGATTTTTAGCAAGTGATGTTTTTTCAACAAAGGATACAAAGTGATAAGTTTGAACAATTTTAAGGGCCATTTGTGAAAAAGACAAGACATAACAAGTTCAAGGGCCATTTATGAAATTATAGTTGTCATATAGAATTATTATTTCCTACTTTTACAGATGTGTCATCACTTTATTTGGTGTGTAGTCTTTTCTTACTTTATGCAATGTCAAGTTTTGTCTGTCGATATTATAATTGTAAATATTACGCTACCCTTTGCCTATATAAAGGATTGTAAACGATTGTAAAAATCATCGAATATTCATACGAATAAAAAATTCTGTTGTTATTTCCCTCATGTCTCTCTAAACACTCCCTTTCCGATTCTCTTAGCCTATCTCTTAAATTCCTAGTTCTTTCAAGCACTTCATATTATATCCCTTATACAAAAAAAAGAAGAAGAAGTTGCTGCTGCACATACGACTCTGGTTGCTTCTCTTCTCATAGCCTTGCTTGTAAGTTTATTCTTCTTGATTTTAATTTTTGTTCATATTGTGTTTATGGTTTAACGGTAAACCCGGAAAAAACCGCCATACCCCCTTATTTGGTATCAGAGCATGGAACGTTCTATGATCTAAAAGACTGAGACAAACTCGATTTTTTCTGGCAGCATGTTTTGCTTAAGACCATTTTTATATATCGAGAACTCTCTCAGGTGAAGATTATGGGATTGTTTTATGTTTTAATATAATTTAAGGAGATATGATAGTTTTTGCAATGGATGATAATTTATGTGATAAATATTTTATAAAACTTCCAGGAGATCTAGGAGCGTAATATTTACAATTAAAATATCGATAGACAAAACTTGACATTACATAAAGTAAGAAAAGACTACATACCAAATAAAGTGATGACGCATCTGTAAAAGTAGGAAATAATAATTCTATACGACAACTATAATTTCATAAATGGCCTTTGAACTTGTTATGTCTTGTATTTTTCACAAATGGCTCTTAAATTTGTTCAAACTTATCACTTTGTATCATTTGTTGAAAAAACATCACTTGCTAAAAATCCCGATGAGTACTGTCAATAGAAACCGGTATACCATCACTTCCTTCATATATATAACTTTTCTTTGGAATTAATACTTCATTTTCTTGTTCTTTTAAATCATTTAACGACCATTTTAATCTCTCTTCTGGATCTATTTTTATAGGATCTATCATTTTTATAGATTTTGATGCTATTGTATTTACTATACCTTCTATATTAACTTTATATTTCATTCCTGATCTATTACTTGCTTTTCCTAAAACTCCTATACTTATTACTATGTTGTTACCTTCATCATTTTCATATCCTTTAGTTTGTAATGCTATTTTAATATTATGTAAGTCTTTTACCAAATAAAGGGGTATGACGGTTTTTTCCGGGTTTACCGTTAAACCATAAACACAATATGAACAAAAATTAAAATCAAGAAGAATAAACTTACAAGGAAGGCTATGAGAAGAGAAGCAACTAGAGTCGTATGTGCATCAACAGCTTCTTTTTTTTTTTTTTGTATAAGGGATATAATATGAAGTGCTTGAAAGAACAAAGAATTTAAGAGATAGGCTAAGAGAATCGGAAAGAGAGTGTTTAGAGAGACGTGAGGGAAATAACAACAAAATTTTTTATTCGTATGAATATTCGATGATTTTTACAATCGTTTACAATCCTTTATATAGGCAAATGGTAGCATAATATTTACAATTAAAATATCGACAGACAAAACTTGACATTACATAAAGTAAGAAAAGACTACACACCCAATAAAATGATGGCACATCTGTAAAAGTAGGAAATAATAATTCTATACGACAACTATAATTTCATAAATGGCCCTTGAACTTGTTATGTCTTGTCTTTTTCACAAATGGCCCTTAAATTTGTTCAAACTTATCACTTTGTATCCTTTGTTGAAAAAACATCACTTGCTAAAAATCTCGATGAGTACTGTCAATAGAAACCGATGATCCTGGTTCTGTGTCAACCTGTTCTTCACTATTCATGATATCTTCTAGTCTCAATAGTGTATCTCCTTCGCCGCTGAATGGCAAGAGCATATGCCAATTTTGATGAGACCAAATGTGTAAGTAGTGTCCTTCTGCTAGGAGTTTATTATTTTCCCAACAAAGCTTGCAGGTAGTAAAGGTGTTTTTTGAGCTGTGCATATATCTTCATTTGAAAGATTTTGTAGAGTCCCAAAATCTATTTCTTGTTTGCATGATAACTTTTTAAGATAGCCATGTTGTACTATTCTTTGGGTGATGAAGATCCTTTTTCTAGCAGGTCTATATGTATGTTCATCCGCTGCTGGAAAAGAAAAAAAAATTTGCACCCAATAATTGGACTGATGCTGTGAGAGGCGATGTTTCCGGCTGTTAAAATAAAATTTTCTCCTAATTTATTAAGAAGACTTTCTATGCTGCTATTGAGGCAGAATTCTAAGTAATCTATCATTCCATTGTGATAAAAATTAATTATCTATTCTTCTGGCATGTCTGTAGTCTTTAGGTTTATTTGTAACAGGAGTATGGGAGTATCTTCACCTTCATTATTCAATCTTTGGATTATTGTAACTCCTTTATAATTAATTTCTTGAAAAGCAATCTATACAATCTTCTGCTGTAATTTATATAGAATTGCTGGAAATTCTATACAAATTTCTTGAGACACCATTTGCTCAAATTCTTTGAACTGATCAAGTACTGGTCTCAATGTTTGTCTCCAAGGGAGATCTAAAATGCAAGCTTTAAAACATTCATAATTTCTGTATATTGTTGTTTTTAATTTTTCGTCTTTTTTCTCATTCCTTTATATAACCTGTACATTTTTTGCTTCAAGAATTTTTATTTTTTGTTTCAAAATATTGTTTTCAATCTGGCTTTGTATATGTTGTGTATCTTTTCCAGATTGGATAAGTTGTTGTTGTAACTTAGCAATAATTTCCTCCGGTGCTTTAATCATTTGCTCTGGACTAGTTTTTGCTATTTCTGAAAATGTTTTCACTTGTTCAGGTTCTATGAAAAAACTATTTAACCCAAAATGTTCTCGAGCAATATTCATAGCTTCTTGGAAGCTATAACATCCCTTGTAAAGGGGATTTTGACACTGTATATATTTTATGACTATTGCCCAATTATTAAAAATCTCAACTTTAGTGCCCCTGATGACAACATAATGCGTAAACTTCTTTATTTGTTTTTCAGGAATCAATGGTGACTGTTTATGAAAGTAAAAACTTAAAGCATTGAGAATTTGAACTTTAAATGATGAAGCCTGTGGACCTGTCTGAATATGTCATAAGTTGTCTAGCAAACATTGTTGGTCTTCTGTCAAGTTTACCCCGATCATGGGCCTAAATTTTTTGCGTTCATCGAAGCAAATTGGTAAAGTGCAATTACCAAATGCTATAACGGCTTCTCTGTTCTGTGTATATTGTGTATTTTTTGAAGGTCCTGTCCAATAATATTCATGTTGAATATTTTGAGATTGTGGTCTAGATCTTTGCAAAAGGTTATTATATGTGTAGTACTCACTATTTTCCATATAAGAAATCGAGTTCTGTTGTGTGGGTTTATGTAGATATTCTGTTTTTATTGTTGAATCCAATATATAGACTACGAAATACAATCTTTAATAAATGCTTTAGAAAAATTTAAAATATTTTTACATAAAGAATTTATAGTTAGAACAGATTGTGAAGCTATAGTTCGTTTTATTAAAAATGATCAAAGTAAGAAAATAAATAGGACACGATGAATTAATTTACAAAATACAATACAAGGAAGTGGATATAAAATAAATTTTGAACATATAAAGGGAGAAAATAATGGAATAGTTGATATGTTATCCAGAAATATTAACATATTATTTTCTGCAGATGGATAGTCGAAACAAAGGAAAGAACAAATTAATATAGCCTACACAGCAAAAAAGAAGTTCCTCTTCCATGAGCGTTTCTTCAGAAGAAGATAGAAACACAACATCAACAGAAAAATTATTGGATTCAACAATAAAAACAGAATATTTACATAAACCCACACATCAAAACTCGATTCCTTATATGGAAATAGCGAGTACTACACATAATAATAACCTTTTGCAAGGATCTAGACCACAATCTCAAAATATATATTCAACATGCATATTATTGGACAGGACCTTCAAAAAATACACAATATACACAGAACAGAGAAGCCGTTATAGCATTTGGTAACTGCACTTTACCAATTTCTTCGATGAACGCAAAAAATTTAGGCCCATGATTGGGGTAAACTTGACAGAAGACCAACAATGTTTGCTAGACAACTTATGGCATATTCAGACAGTTCCACATGCTTCATCATTTAAAGTTCAAATTCTCAATGCTTTAAGTTTTTACTTTCATAAACAGTCACCATTGATTCCTGAAAAACAAATAAAGAAGTTTACACATTATGTTGTCATCAGGGGCACTAAAGTTGGGATTTTTAATAATTGGGCAACAGTCATAAAATATATACAGTGTCAAAATCCTCTTTACAAGGGATGTTATAGCTTCCAAGAAGCTATGAATATTGCTCGAGAACATTTTAGGTTAAACAATTTTTTCATAGAACCTGAACAGGTGAAAACATTTTCAGAAATAGCAAAAACTAATCCAGAGCAAATGATTAAAGCTTGTATTTCATAGTCTATAGAAGTCGGCGGTTTTTTTCGGGTTTACCGTTAAACCATAAACACAAATGATTAAAGCTTGTATTTCGTAGTCTATAGAAGTCGGCGGTTTTTTCCGGGTTTACCGTTAAACCATAAACACAATATGAACAAAAATTAAAATCAAGAAGAATAAACTTACAAGGAAGACTATGAGAAGAGAAGCAACCAGAGTCGTATGTGCAACAACAGCCTCTTTTTTTTTTTTTTTTTTTTTTTGTATAAGGGATATAATATGAAGTTCTTGAAAGAACTAGGAATTTAAGAGATATGCTAAGAGAATCGGAAAGAGAGTGTTTATAGAGACATGAGGGAAATAACAACATAATTTTTTATTCGTATGAATATTCGATGATTTTTACAATCGTTTACAATCCTTTATATAGACAAAGGGTAGTGTAATATTTACAATTAAAATATCGACAAACAAAACTTGACATTACATAAAGTAAGAAAAGACTACACACCCAATAAAATGATGGCACATTCTCTAAAAGTAGGAAATAATAATTCTATACGACAACTATAATTTCATAAATGACCCTTGAACTTGTTATGTCTTGTCTTTTTCACAAATAGCCCTTAAATTTGTTCAAACTTATCACTACTTATCACTTTGTATCTTTTGTTGAAAAAACATCACTTGCTAAAAATCCCGATTCATGTAGTGAAGTACTATATTTCACACTATATTCAAACTATATTGATTTTCAGTTATAAACATTATCGATCAACATTTACAATTGAATAAAGTATATCAACAAACCATTGCAATACATTTTTAAATGTATAACATGAAGCATAAAAGTTAGAAGTTTATGAAATCATAATTTCTCCATTCTCATATTAAATCATAACAGAAACTCGCAAAAGCTAGGCAACTAATAAACTCGGAATCAAATCATGAGATCGACCTAAAGATTGATTCATTTTGGTGGTGGGATGCAATATTTTGCAACTGTTTCATTTTGTCTCACTTAATGATACAAAATTAAAGTTGGATATTAAAATCATACCACATATAGATTTCTAATCAAAATGATGCTACAAAGAAAAATCAGGTCATCCCATTCTATATTTTAAAGCATTTAATCATCATCTTCCAAGATGAACATTCATAAGCAAAACAAAGATACAGTTTTTTTTGACATAATCACTCTATTTATAACTCAATTCTTTTGATATAACAAACAACAAGACATCCTAATTCACTCTCCTACTACACCAAATCTACAAATCTGCTTTGCAGCATCAATCTAAGTATACCTGCAACAAGTGTCTCTACATGAGGCAATCAAGAAGAAGCAATAAGTTAACAAAGCACAAGATCAAATCCTAATCATGTGTTGTCATTTTCAGTTTCTCCATGAAAGAAGAATAATAAAGTAGCTCAAATTTTATATACTTTAGGTTTGAGGGTGGGACTGTGACTATGAATTATTGCCACAGCAATTGAAAGAGACTGCAGGGCAGATAGAGTTGATCGGTAATGGATATAATACAAACCATCATGAATGTTCCTCACTTCTACAACTGGCAGACTTTGCTTACAACCCTGAAAAACAAAAAAGTTGTAATATATCAGGTTTTATCTTTTTGATGATTATCACATGTAAAAATGATAAAAGAAAATGACATTTTTGAATCTTTAATAATGTGTACTATAGCATCCTACTTACAGGATTGTACTTTGGAAAATCTACCCAATTATAGCTTTGTACTTTCATTTCTTTTCTAATTATAGCAGTGAAAACTGATTTATATTTAGATTGTACTTGGGTATATTTTTTGAAGTAAAAATGTTTTAATAGCAACAAATTAATGAGCATACATTTGCTATTTCTTGCATTTAATAGCAACAAATTAAAAGGTACGCAAAATAATGTGATAATATGAGAGATGAATAGAGTATTATTATTATTATTATACCTGTGTAAATAATTGAAACGAATTAGTCTTCCCAAAAACACCTGCTTGGTAGAAAACATCTTTTTTATTATTTGGTCCAGCATTAAGTAGAGTGAGAGGGCAACCGATATCCCAACCACCACAATCACAAGACCCCCCATTCTTCCACCTCTCAACAAGGCTAGAAGCTCCTCCATTTTTCGTTTTTGGTCCCCCATGAAACCCTGAAGGGACAATAACATCCATGCTGCTAAAATGTTGGCTGCTATTTTCTCTACAAATTTCACAATGTGTTTGTCCACCTTCTTTAAGAAACTTCAAACCCCACCCTCCAACTTCCACCTTCTTAATATGCTCCTTCACAACAATGGCAACCGATTCAAGATTCGTCGGAAAGCTGGATTCCGGGGACGCATTCCCATCTTCACTTGGCTCTAATAAAATCGGCATTCCGTCAAATTTAGAACATGTCCTATTCCGACTTGGGTGTCCTCTAAAAATGTTTGTCACCTTCTTTGAAAGCCCTTTGCTCTTTTTAACAATCTGATTTGGACCCTCTTCACTATCATGTCCAGTGGCACATAAAATAAAATGAGTCTCCGTCATTTCTGTTCCAAGTGGACAGAATGTGAAAGAGGTGGACACTTTCATTTTAGCCACAAGATCTGACTCGTTGTCATGAAACATGTAAACATAATCCAACCCCTCATCCTTAATCGACTCAATTTTTGATAAATTGGTCGTGTAAACTTCTTTCTGGTCCTCTACTGAGAAAACATAACGCGGGAATCCGTTATTCCATGAGCAGTGAAGCATTCCTTGAGAGTAGGAATTGGATGACGATGATGATGATGATGATGAAGAAGAAGAAGGATCTGAGAAAGTGGAGTTTGTGCTTGAGACTGAAACAAGCCTTTGGTGCACCGATTCATGTTTTTTTAGGTCATGTGATGAAGTATCAACAGAAAGTAATGATTCTTTGACCTCTAATGGACATAGTAAAGGGCTGTTCAAAAGATTAATCATGCTTCTACTTCCTGTGATTGAACCCACAATCGGATCGACCGAAGAACTTATGACTACGTTTTCAACCCCAGATGAAAATAAAAACAAAGTATCACAATTACTTCCGTTGACCGTTTTTGAAGTAAATGTATCGGGCAAAAAGTTGATTTTTGATGGGGAAGAAAAAGAATTGGCTCTCATGGCACTCGTATGAATCAATTCAAGGCAATGGCGAAGGTATTTTTCTTCAAGACTCATGATTTGCTTTGGAATCCTTCTCTTTAAGCCAACCATTTGTTGAAGAAACAGCTTTTGAGGGCAAAAATCACTGATTTGTAACTTCTTGTTGCTTGAAGGCAATAATACACCTTTAGGATTCACCTCCATTGCCAACGTTTCCAACAAGCAATCTTCATTTGATGATTCAAAATCTTTGTTTGAGGATGGATTCTCATTCTTGTAGCCAACAATCTTAGCATTATCCATCTCTCTGAATCGGATAGAGACCATATATTTCAAGTTGGAAAATTGCTTTACATAATTTACATTCAATTGTAGTAGACTAGGCTTTCAGTTTGTGCGTTGAATCAAGTGTATGCTGGAAAACATATAACAGAAAAAAAAAATGTTAGCATAGAATTTCCAAAAGAACACATTAAAATAAGCATCCCAAAAAGTATGGTCAAACTTATCACAACAAGAAACGTGCAATCTCTTGGAAATTATGAAATTCAACACAATCAACGGCAACAAATAATTATAAAATAAACAAGAAACCAGAGCAGCAATACCAACATCTTATAGAGTGTTTGAAAACAGATTTTATGGCTTGGAATAAAAACTTTTAGCAAATATCAACTCGAAACCCAGAAAAAAAAAAAAGACGAAAACCCCTAATCACAAAAATCAAGATTACATACTAAAGATCGGAAATTTCTTCAACCCAGTGACATACAGATCAAAGCTCCCTGAATCTTTTAACCTTTGGATTGGTAAATAAGTGAAGGAAGTATAGTATACCCTCTAGAGTCTAGACAATGGGACAAAACATGGAATAAATCGAGGATGTAAATTGTATATGAGAAACCAAAGATAAGAGAAGAGAGAAGAAAAAGCCAAATAACACATAATAAAATGAAGCTAAAAAGAAGACTTTACCAACTTGGGAGCATGCAAAAGAAAGAATAAGACGGTGAGGTCCAAGAAATTGCTGGATAAACAGAATCTAGAAAGAGATTGTGCTTGTATGGCGTAAGCCACGTATCCAGGAAATTATTGCGAAATGGGTCTACGGTGGTGGGTCCGTATTGTTGTTGGCGTTCTTCTTCTTGTTTTCCTGTTACCAAAAATCAATATTTTGAAAACCCTAAAACTGGAATTGTAGAGGGAGGAAACAGGAAACAGGAAACAGGAAAGAGATGGAGATGGGAATGAGCTGGTTCGCATAAAATACAGAAACTGTAGACTTGCCTTTTGTTTGTTCCAGTTAAAAGGCACTAACTAGCCCCGTAGTTAGAAGTAGTCGTAAGCCAGACACATCGAGAGGGGAGGAGAGGAGTGGTGGGGACCGGATTCCGATCACTCAGACATGTGACTTCTCAGCTTTAATGGATCCCATGTTAAGGCCTATTTGTTCTGTTGTTGCTGCTCATAACCGATAAATTTAATGGGTCAAAATACATTATTACATTCTCTTATGAATAAGGCAACTGGAGTGGGTCATATTGTTTTTATTCAAAAACTATGTTATATCAACTTTATAATTACCCAACAACACATAAAAAAAATTATTTAATCAACATCTTCTCTAAGCATAAAATTTAGTAACTTTCCAAAATACTACATACCACAATATATAGGGGGTGTTTGGCTTGGCTTTTGAGAGGCCAAATGTCTTTTTAGGAAAAGATCAAAGATAAAAGATGTTTGGCAAAAGATTTTTAAAAGTTATTTTTGGATTTTAGATAAAAGGAAAATCAATTTTTTGGAAAATTCATGAAAACCTCACTTTTTCCAACTTTTCTAAAAAGGACTTTTGGCTTCTAAAAATCTAAGCCAAACACCCCCATACATACAATGCATACAAACAAGACTCTTGACTCTAGTGTCGATCCACCTGATTAATGACGACTAACTTCTCTAATGCATGTCTAGTCATTAACAACGGTGAACTGCACTTTTACAAGTACAACCATAAACACGAGTATTATAGGCTCTCGGCTCTAGTTCCGATCCACCATCAACTTATCAACATAATATATCAACATATAATCAAACAATCAACATACAATAGAGCTGGTTGGTCTACTTATACAATCAACACATTATAGTATCAACACATCCTATCGTGCAAGGGACATGTATTGTAACACATAATATACTAAGATAACTATGCAAATGGTCTCGAAACAACTAAATAGGTTTGTTTTTAAACGACTTAACCAACAAGCAACAACACATAGTACTATAATAGTTACCGACTATCTAAGCATAGTTACACACTATTGAGACTGGGTGTGTAGCATTGACTAACTTTACCCTTAAATTGACATTTTTTGAAAACGAAAATTATAAAATTGTCATAAAATTTAAAAGCACCAAGATGTTACCGAACCATTTATTATTATTTGTTTCGCAATCAACTTTTTTTGTGGGTTAAATTTTGCATATTCGAATAAAGAAGTGGTCCATCTTTTCAACATATAATTTTGAAAAATTAAAGAAATCAAGGCCAAATCTATTAAATAATTTTACGTTGTTTCATCTTTTTATATACAGATTGATAAAACAATATTTTGTCAAATTTTCAAATAATAAAAAGTTTGACAAAAGGAATTGTGATTAATTTATTCAACCTCAAAAACTAGTTGTCCACTATGATTCCTGTATAAATATATGTACTAAATAATATTTATCAAAGGGCCAATGACCTAGTAGTAAGGAGTAATCTTTTTATAGAAAAAGTTATGGGTTTAAGTCTCCGTTGAAACATAAGTGGTTATTTAGAAATAAGTTAGTTATTTAAAAATTAAAAAAAAAAAAAAAAAACTTATCTCAGAATAATAAAATGAAGAAACATTACTAAATAAATTCCTTTATTTAAAAGGTGTGCAATCAATGCGTGAGTAATAAGCTAATAAATTTATTGCCAACAACCATTTCATCTCATGTAAAACAAAAATTCTAGTGTCGTTTTTATCCTTTAAAAAATAAAAATTGTTAAGAGAAATAGTATATGTGGTAGGGGTGAGTTAATGCGAACATATTATGTCGTATGTGTGCATTAAATGTTTTGGTTTGGGAAAGTTTGCAATCTTTCTTGTATGTTAATTATAGTCAAATGCAATTGCCAGCTTCGAAAAGGTGCTTGTCTCTTTGTTAGATTAGTTATTTAAAAAAATAAAAATTGATAGTGTCTTTGATATTTTGGATCGGTTTACGGTTTAATGTTAATATTTAATTTTTTTTTATAGAAAAGTACTGATTATCTAATTTTGTATGATACTCTGTCATTTTCTATTGGAAAAAAAATTGTTTGGTTAATTTAGACAAAATATAAAATAATCAATATTTTCTTATTCAAAAAATAAAAGCTAAGATTAAACTGTAAAATAACTCAAAAGATTGAGACTTTATCGGAGGTCTCTGAAACGCCATCATACCACTGGCTCTATAGAGTCAAAATGGGTGTTGTGGTCTTTACTGACTCTGTGAGGGCTTCGGTGCCCACTGGATCTATTTTGGAAACCGTCATTACTAGTTCCTCGGGGTTGCATGAGTGTGTCATAGTGTCCGACCCGGTTTTACTGATGTTGTTGATCCTTCTGATCAACCCGCTTCTACTATGGTTTTTACTAAGAATGTTCCTTCTTTGGCTAAAATCTACAAAACTAAAGCTTCTGCAGTTGAGTCTATGAAACCTTCCCACATTCCTTTTTCTTCTTCCATGGCATCATTGATTACCAATATTACAAGGAACGCATTCCAGTAAAATCTTATTAACTCTGGATTTGGGAAATTCAGGGCTACTTCTTTAGAGTCCATAGTTATGAGCCTCATTCCAAGTGACACATGTCTGAAGGTGAGTGATTTCCCCTTGAATCTCATAATCGATGTTGTTTTTCCTCAAACTGATGAATTGACCATTAAATATCTGAAGAATGAAGTAGTTACATGAATGACTAATATGTGTTACTACTTCTTTTATTTATTCTGATGTTATTGTTGCCTTGCAAAATTATCATCTCTTTTTATCCTTTTCCTTTACAACACATTTGGACATTCTAATGATAGGGAAAGAGGCCCCACAACCAACCTTGATAAACCTGGCCACTTCTCTTCCATTGTTCCTGCATCTCTTTGCCACCACTATATTTTCTTGCAACCCCCTTCTTGGGGCGATGTCTGATGAAAAGAAGATCGATCGAGCCCGTTCTCTAATAATGGAAGGGTTAAACTGTATCAATGAAGTAGGTTGTTGCATTCGGTTTTGAGCATCTTTGGTTGCCATGAAAGAGTTAAAGTTTGAGAAAGCTACCAAATCCCTTGAGGGCGCCCGATCCTAATATGAAGTGTTGGAAAAAGAGAAGCCAGACCTTCCGCATGAACGGGACAAGGTCATCATAAAAAACAAACGTCTTCTTAGTGATATGAACGAACACGATCTCCGCTAAGAGGAACTTATGAATTTGAATAAAGATCTTGAGATGAAACTTGGAGAAGCTAGAGATATTCGGGCCTTCCTATCTAATAGTTTGGAAGAGGTGAGCCAATAATTAGAGGCTTTGAAGGTCTAGTTCACCAAAAAGGTTTCAGGCTTAGACATAGCGTGCTCAGAGAAAGATTTTCAGATCAGGCTTTGGAACGAGTAAGTTGAAGCATAGAAGACAAAGGCTCCTGATAAAGAATCATGCATTCAACGAACTTGTGTATCCCTTATGGTTTTATGATTTTATCTGATCCTGCACTTTTGATACTTTATTTTGAGTTGGTACGTATTCGCTTTACTTTAATGTAAAAGATCAAAATTTTTTGTAATTATTATGTTTTGTTTGGTTCTATCTTCGGTCTTAGGATTTGTGTTTAGCACTTTTTTTTCACAAAAAATATGCACGCCTTTACATTTGTTTGTAAAAAATAAATTTTGGCATAGTTATTGAAATCATAAGTCAATCCTTGTTGTGCAAACTGAGATGGTGTGAGAATCAAAATGGTCAAAAGTTGATTGTCGATCATAGGTGTGAGAACTAATTTGGTCAAAGCTTGAATGTAAATCCTTGGTGTGAGAACCAAGATGGTTGAGGCTCGAGTGTTGATCATTGGTGTGAGAACCAAAATAGTCGAAGCTTAAATAACGATCTTTGGTGTGAGAACCAAAATGGTGAGGCTTGAATGGCAATACTTAGTGTGAGAACCAAGATGGCTGAAGCTAGAATGTTGATCTGTGGTGTGAGAAGGAAGATGGCAGAGGCTCCAGTGCTGATCATTGGTGTGAGAACCAACATTGTTGAGGCTTGAATGCCCGATCCTAATATGAAGTGTTGGAAAAAGAGAAGCCGGACCTTCCTCATGAACGGGACAAGGTCATCATCAGAAACAAACGTCTTCTTAGTGATATGAACGAACACGATCTCCGCTAAGAGGAACTTATGAATTTGAATAAAGATCTTGAGATGAAACTTGGAGAAGCTAGAGATATTCAGGCCTTCCTATCTAATAGTTTGGAAGAGGTGAGCCAATAATTAGAGGCTTTGAAGGTCTAGTTCACCGAAAAGGTTTCAGGCTTAGACATAGCGTGCTCAGAGAAAGATTTTCAGATCAGGCTTTGGAACGAGTAAGTTGAAGCATAGAAGACAAAGGCTCCTGATAAAGAATCATGCATTCAACGAACTTGTGTATCCCTTATGGTTTTATGATTTTATCTGATCCTGCACTTTTGATACTTTATTTTGAGTTGGTACGTATTCGCTTTACTTTAATGTAAAAGATCAAAATTTTTTTGTAATTATTATGTTTTGTTTGGTTCTATCTTCGGTCTTAGGATTTGTGTTTAGCACTTTTTTTTTCACAAAAAATATGCATGCCTTTACATTTGTTTGTAAAAAATAAATTTTGGCATAGTTATTGAAATCATAAGTCAATCCTTGTTGTGCAAACTGAGATGGTGTGAGAATCAAAATGGTCAAAAGTTGATTGTCGATCATAGGTGTGAGAACCAATTTGGTCAAAGCTTGAATGTAAATCCTTGGTGTGAGAACCAAGATGGTTGAGGCTCGAGTGTTGATCATTGGTGTGAGAACCAAAATAGTCGAAGCTTAAATAACGATCTTTGGTGTGAGAACCAAAATGGTGAGGCTTGAATGGCAATACTTAGTGTGAGAACCAAGATGGCTGAAGCTAGAATGTTGATCCGTGGTGTGAGAATGAAGATGGTAGAGGCTCCAGTGCTGATCATTGGTGTGAGAACCAACATTGCTGAGGCTTGAATGCCGATCTTTGGTATGAGAACCAAGATGGTGAAAGCTTTATTTATGATAATAGTTTTAAAGACTGATAATTGTCAAAACATATTAATATTCATCTTCCTGTCATATGAAAGCTTTATCTATGATAATAGTTTTAAAGACTGATAATTGTCAAAACACATTAATATTCATCTTCCTGTCATAGAAAGGAAAAATATTAGATGACGCCAGGACTTTTCATTTTACTGGGATATCGCCTCCTTACAATGATTACAAAAAGAACGACATCATTCATCACTAGGACTAAAAGTGAAATTTATGCAAATTACTTATGTTCCAAGATCGCGACAGTATGATACAATATTTTTAAGGTGTAAGAGTCCTTTCTTCGTTATTCAATCACTTGATATGACCCTTCCCAATTTGGGTTGAGCTTTTTAATTTGCTCCTATCCACTCGCTTCATTCTTTTAGAGAACTAAGTCCCCCACCTTACATGTTGTTTTCTTCACACGATTGTTGTAAAATCTTTCAGTCGATGATGTATATGTTACTTGTCGCAATACAACATCATCATGTCATTCTTTTAAAAGGTTTATCTATGTGTCATTTGCTTTGGTTTGTGGGTTAGTTTCTTGTGTTTTTCATCTTCTCATTTCAGTTGGGATAACTACTTTTGAATAGTGGACCAAGATGAAAGGTGTTTCTTAAGTGGGTGTTCGCACCATTATTTTGTATGCCCATAGTACACTTTGCAACTAATTAACCCAATTTCCTTTAGCGCGACCTAACCTTTTATTGATTTCCTATACTATTGTTTAATTTGTAACATCCACTTGGCCATTGGCATGTAGGTGTGATACTGAAGTAAATCTTTGCTTAATCCCTCTCTCTTGGCATCACTTTTTGAATGGATTGTCAGTGAGTTCCGTGCCATTATTGCTAATAATTGTGTTTAGGAGGACAAATGGGAAAATTTTCTATTTTGTCACGAATTTAGCCAAACTTTTATTGGAGATGAATACCACTGTCTACGCTTCTACCCACTTTTTGAAAATTTGCCCAAACTTTTACAGAGCTCACTTTTTGAATGGATTGTCCGCGAGTTCCTTGACATCACTTTTTGAAAGATTGTGACCTTTGTATGGATAAAGTTGGAAACATTATACATCCAAACAACATATTTGATTTAGTTATGAAGGTTGGAGGCTTGGACTTAATGAATTAAGCTGAGAAAGATGCACTTCTTGCCTCTTTGAAACTTAAAAACTAGATATTGGTTTTTTTGACCATCCTAATGGATAAAGTTGGAAACTTTATCCATTATGGAGCTATTAGGAACCATAAAAATGTGATTTTGGTCCTTATATCCCTTCCATGCAAGAGTTATGTTGTATTAATGGATTAATAAGTTAGGGTTTTAGCTTTTTGGACCTCTTTAACCATGGAAAATCATAAAGGTGGAAAATTTATGACTTAAGTCGGTGTTTTGAGGCTAGATCTGAGCTCTATAAAAAGGCCTTAAGGGATAAAATTCTTAATGGAGGAGTGAGAGTAGACGGTGTACGTTGGGTGTACGCTGAGCACGATGGGCATACTCAAAAGCCTTGGACCTTAACTTTCATTGATTTCCATTGACCGTTGAATTTTTGACCAAGTTTAACCTTGGGTCAAACTTGAGGATTTTGGGCTATTAATTAAGATTCTATTTGGTTCTGGTGTTAGTGGATTCGAGGGTGTAAGTAAAGGGTTTAGAGCATTCTAACACTCCTATGGTGTACATGCAACCCTATAAACCTTGGATCTATGTTTTCTCTTTTGATGTTGTAGCTTGATTCCATGGAGCTTAAGAGACTAGTACCTCAAGTGTGACACCTCAAATGGTTCACACAACACCACCAACAACTTGGAATAACTCGAGAGAGAAGTTCTTATGCTCAAATCGGCTAGCCTTCATATGTGAAACCCTTTTGTCCGATTTCTTGAGCCATGTGGTCCTTATATATTGTGGCTATTAGGGTTACACCATGTAACTCATGTCTTTCCATATTCTTCATGCTCCATGGGTTAAAACATCCATGGAGTATCCATGGGTTACTCCATGGGTTTAGCCCAACATGAAGAACTATGGATCATAAGCCTACATATATAAGAATGAATGATTTACACAGTCAATCCCCATATATTTAATTAGTCTCCTTTTGAGCACAAAATTAATTCCAAATTAATTCTTGATCAATACTAATTAAATAATATGATTTCATATTAATATACTAGAACTTATAATATATTAACAAATCATAAATATCCTTTTCTCACAAAAGTCTATCCAAATTGTTCTGATGCCATGCAACCCAAATGGACCATGCCAAATCGGGTCAAGTACATACCAATTATAGTTATGGACTTAGACACTAATCCAATAGTCTCCCACTAGGATAAGTGTAAAACTATTATTGCGAAAGACTCTACAACCCGACTAGCAATCGTAGCTCTTAAAAGCTGTTGTCGAACTCTTAATAATAAGGGATCATATATTCCTTCATTCTAGATATCAAATAGACTGAGACATGGATTGTGATCATTCTATCTGTCCATTTGTTGTTTCCCGATTTCCCATTTATGACGAATGACTAATTGAACAAATCAAATCAGTCCAGGCTTGGCCAAGCACTTAGGGGTGTCATCACTAAATCATTGAGGGGCCCCCAGATATCGCTTTTATCCCTTCAAGGGTAAAAGGAATGGATAAACTTCGACTCATATGCTTGTTCTACTACTTGTTGAATCATACACAAAGGTATGTTTTATAACATCGAGTTACCAATGTGTTTTCATACAATCAATGTATAACCAACTCATAGTCAACAACTCATATCTCTAGGTTTGAAGAATATAAGATATTATCGTCTCATGATCACTCGTGATAAAATCCATGAAGTGAGTCAAATGAGTGTGGGTTTAATCCAATACTCAGAACTTATGAGCACTCATGAATGTTGTGGCAACTCTTTGCTATGTCCAACACCTTAGACATCTACAATCCAACTTCATGATAGTCTTTCCTTAATACCTACTTCCAACATATTATCGACCGTGTAACGCCCCGATTCTCAGGTATTGTTTAAATAATATTTATTGGGTTAAGCTCTACTCGACGAGTTGGTTGCCCTACTCGTCGAGTAGCAGCGGGGTGGGATCGCGTGTTAAGTGACCTACTCGATGAGTCCATGTTGGGACTCGACAAGTAGGAGCTGGCAGATGAAACCCTAAATCCCGGGGTTTACACCCCTATTTAAATGAGCCTCTGACTCCTTTGGCCACTTTGCAGTTTATGAGAGCTCCTTAAAACCCTAATTCGTGTGGTATTCCATTTTGGTGTGTCTTAAGCTTGGAAAGAAGATTGGCTAGAAGAGGGAAGCTAGAAGTGCAAAGGAATTGAAGCAAGGAAGGTGTGGGAAGCAGAATTTACCTCAGCTAGCATCCCTTGGAGGTATCAAGTTTCCATCCTTACTTCCCTTTTTCCTTTTGTTGAGTTTTAGGGGGGATTTTTTTATGGATTTTGTGGTTGATAAAGTGGGCTATGGGCTAGATCTGAAGTTGTAACTTCAGATCTGGACCTCCCTTAAGTTTTAGAATCATAAAGTTGTTGTATTGGTCGTGAATGAGGCCCTCCTTCGGCATGAGACCCCATTAAGAGCTTAGATTTGGCATTTAGAACCTTTGTAGCTATGTATGGACGTAAAGTTTGCAACTTTACGTGAAAATCATGCTCTGCAAGCTTAGATCTATGATTTGGAGCCGCTGCATGGCTCAAAATAGGTCTGTATGGAAAAGGGACTGAATGGACTCGGCGATTCACAAGGTTGAATCGGCGAGTCACATGAAGATGGTCGTGAACTCGACGAGTTGGAGGAACAACTCGGCGAGTTCGATGATGATTGGCATAGAATCGACGAGTTGAAGAACAACTCGATGAGTCGGATGAGTTTTCCTCAGGATATGTATGCATGGGTATCCGTCGACTGTCACACCCCCAAACCTGAACGGCGGAAACGTTCGGGGGCGGATGACTTCATGTGGTAACGTAACAAATGAATATGTAGTAAAGAAAGCAATACAACCATCATATATATAATTGAAAGTTTACATTTGTCAAAAGTTACATGTTCAAAACTCAATTACAATATGATGTCAAAATACGAGATTACACTGGCGCCGCAGCATCCCTTCATCAAAAGCGAAATGAATACCTGAAATTTACTGATTTCCTGGGACATACAAGTAATTTTGAAAGAGTAGATCAGCATTTAAGCTGGTGAATTTCATAAGTATTTAAGTGACAATGTTTGAATGAAATGAAATGTTTTATCTTTGTTTGTTTGTGTTTAGAAAATCCTATATTTTCTACTAGTATAAAAGTAGCCTTCACTCAAGACCAATGTTTGTTTCCAAAATGTATGTATATGTAAAATAACCAATGAGTTTGAAAACCTTGTAAATCAATGTATTTTTAATACCCCTTGTGAGTTTTATAACCATACTATTGACTCTGAATGCCTATACACAACGTTCTTCAGGCGTTGGAATGTTATGACGTTTGTCACCCCAAACGGTGGACTGCAGCTAACAGTCAGGGCGCGGGTTGTCAAGCCCGTATAGATCTATACACAAACACCATGCTCCCCCTCCAAGGGATTCTGGTATATAATACAGGACTTGAAATGTGTACTCGAACGTACATGAAGTTAGTGTCTCACAAATCCGTGGTATAAAAGCAGATCTACTTGTTAAAATGTTACGTTTGTTCTTGTATACGAAAGTAAACTTCTTGAAATGTATGTTTCTAGTATATAAGAGTTAGAAATCTGTTCGTAAAACTATACCTATTATAGTTTTCAAAAAGTGTGTCTTGTTTGTTTAGAAATACCTAGAAAAAGAATCACTTGTTTATGAAAGCATAGATTTTTGGTGTAGAGTCTAAGATAGACAAGAATAATCTAAGAACAGTTTAGTTCATACATGCATTACAACAACTTTATATTTTAAAAGATAGAATGCTATTGTAACATATGTTATACATATATAAAAGTTCCTTAAAGGTTTATAAATCGCATGTGATTTGAATATATAACAGCATATAAAAGAGTTTCTTTATGTAACACACGATAATACTCGTGTGTTTTACTTGTAATCCCCCCCTTGAAAGCATATAAAAGCATTTAGAATATTTAAAAAGGTTGATTTAGGGGTATGAAACTCACTTGAAAGTTTTGGAGATAGCGAGATGGAAAACCGGGCAGAGTTTCGTCTCGGGAAACGGATTTTCCTCGGGATTCTCGGGAATCTCGGGAGTAAAATCGACCTTCGGGACTTGAGCCAAAAAGACCAGAGCTTCGGGTTTGAACGGGCACGGAAAACGAGGCAAAGTTGAGAGAGAGGAGAGAAATGAGCCTTTTCTTTGGAAGCCCTCGCATCCTATTTATAGTAAGGCTGGTCTGCCTCGGTACGCGGGGCGTACGCTCGTACGCAGCGCATACGCGTACGTCATGCATGACCAAAGCCTCGACTGCCTCGGTTCGGATGGGACGGGTTGCTGGGTACGCGGGTCGGATGGGACGGCGGGTCGGACGGGTCGGAGCTTCGGACGGGTCGGACGGGTCGGATTCTTCGGATAGTGCGACGTGGATGATCAGAGGCCAATTCTCTCGGTTACGCAGGGCGTACAGGTGTACGCAGCGCATACCTCGGATGAGGACGCTGCCTCCCCTTCGGATAATATCCGAATTTTGATTAAAATAAATAATTAATTTATTTAGTAAACTTCATAAATTCATATCTTCTTCATATGAACTCCGTTTTCGATGGTCTTTATATCCACGCGTAGGTGAGACTACGCTCTACAACTTTTGTTTAGACTCCGTCGGCAAATTCCAAAATTATTTTTTTATTATTTATTAAAAACCCATCGTGTTTAAGGAATTTCTTTGAAAATTCATAACTTCTTTATCTGATGTCGGTTTTTGCCAGACTTTTTACCGCTGGAATACCATTGTCGAGACCTTCGATTCTCGTTTAGGTCATTCCGGCCAAAAGTCGCTCGATTTCCGATTCGAGTTTTTAGCTGTCTGTTGCTAAGCCGAACTTGGAAAAATCATAACTTCGCTATATGAAGTCGGATTTGGGCGTTCTTTTCACGTACGATCATGGTTCAAAGACATTTAATCATAGAAGGAAATTAAATAGAACTTATTTGTACATTTTATTATGAAAGTAAATTTTATTACTCAGAAGTGGTTACAATACTTGACCCATTTTGGACGTTACAAAGAGTTGAAATATCGGGTTGTCACATCATCCCCCCGTTAGAGAGAATTTCGTCCCGAAATTTAAAGTAGTAAAGATACTAGTGAACATGAAAGAGATGAGGGTACTTTTGTTTCATCTGATCTTCGCGTTCCCATGTGAATTCGGGTCCCCGCTTGGCGTTCCAGCGAACCTTCACGATGGGTATGCGACTTTGTTTTGTTTGTTTGACCTCTCGGTCCATGATTTCTACTGGTTCTTCCACAAAGTTGAGGCTCTCGTTGATTTCGATCTCTTCGAGTGGGATTACAAGAGTCTCGTTGGATAGACACTTTTTCAAGTTAGATACGTGGAATGTAGAATGTATGTTACGAAGTGCGTCTGGTAGTTCGAGTTTGTAAGCTACGGGGCCGACTCTTGCAAGAATCACGAAAGGCCCTATGTACCTCGGATTAAGCTTTCCACGCTTGCCGAAGCGTATCAAGCCCTTCCAGGGTGAGACTTTGAGGAGGACTCGGTCTCCCACCTGAAATTCCAAAGGTTTCCTTCGTTTATCAGCGTAGCTCTTCTGTCGGTCTCTAGAGGCTTTCAATCGTTCACAGATCTGAACGATTTTCTCTGTTGTTTCCCGAATGATCTCCGGACCGGTGAGAGTACTGTCGGAAGTTTTCCCCCTGGCTAATTGGGTATCACCCACCTCAGCCCAGCACAGAGGGGATCTGCACTTACGACCGTAGAGAGCTTCAAATGGAGCAGCCTTGATGCTCGTGTGATAACTGTTATTATAGGAGAACTCGACAAGGGGTAAATGAGTATCCCATGCCTTCCCAAAGTCAATCACGCAGGCTCGCAACATATCTTCCAGAGTTTGGATGGTCCTCTCACTCTGTCCGTCGGTCTGAGGATGGTAGGTTGTGCTCATGTCCAGCCTTGTTCCTAGGGAATGTTGTAGTGATTGCCAAAATCTTGAGGTGAACCTACTATCTCTATCGGAGATAATGGACATAGGTACACCATGTAGCCGTACGATTTCCCTAATGTATGTTCTCTTAAGTTTCTCCATCTTGTCTGTTTCTTTGATAGGCAGGAAGTGTGCAGACTTGGTCAATCTATCAACGATGACCCATATGGTGTCAAGTCCACCCGTCGTCTTGGGCAACTTGGTTATGAAATCCATAGTGATCCGCTCCCACTTCCATTCTGGGATCTCTGGTTGTTGTAGTAAGCCAGAGGGCTTCTGGTACTCGACCTTAACCTTTGCGCAAGTAAGGCATTTACTTACGAAGGTTGCAATTTATGCTTTCATATTAGGCCACCAGTATAGCTTCTTAAGATCCAGATACATCTTATCTGAACCTGGGTGGACGGAATACCGAGTGTTGTGCGCCTCGGTCATGACCAAGTCTCGGAAACCACCATGTTTCGGTGTCCAGATCCGGTTCATGAAATATAAGGCTCCGTCACCCTTGGCTTCTAAATTCTTCTCCATTCCTCGCAGGGATTCACCCGCCACATTTTCAGGTTGCAAAGCTTCCATTTGTGCTTCCTTAATTTGTGTGGATAGGTGGGAATGGATAGTCATGGTCAGAGATTTGACCCTCCGACCAGTGTATTCCTTTCGACTGAGGGCGTCGGCTACTACGTTGGCCTTGCCAGGATGATAACGAATTTCGCATTCGTAGTCATTCAGTAACTCAACCCATCGTCGTTGTCGCATGTTGAGTTCCTTCTGATCGAAAATGTGTTGAAGGCTCTTGTGATCGGTGAATATAGTACTCTTTGTTCCGTATAAGTAGTGCCTCCAGATCTTCAGAGCAAATACCACTGCTCCTAACTCGAGATCATGTGTCGTATAGTTCACTTCGTGTGTCTTAAGCTGTCGGGAGGCATAAGCGATAACCTTCCCTCTCTGCATAAGAACACAACCAAGTCCTTGATTTGAAGCATCGCAATACACTACGAAGTCTTCTATCCCTTCGGGGAGGGATAGTATCGGTGCGGTGCACAAGTCCTGCTTTAGTGTCTGGAATGCCTTCTCTTGCTTCGCTTCCCAGTCAAAGGCCACACCTTTCTGGGTTAATGAAGTAAGGGGTTTCGCAATGCTCGAAAAGTTCTTTATGAATCTGCGATAGTAGCCAGCTAGACCTAGAAATTGACGAATTTCTGTAGGTGTCTTTGGTGCCGACCAGTTCTCAATAGCCTTAATTTTGGAGGGGTCCACGTGTATACCTTTCTCGCTAACAACGTGGCCTAAAAATTCGACTCTTCGAATCCAAAATTCGCATTTAGAGAACTTCGCATAGAGTTTCTCCGTTCACAATGTTTCTAGGACTTTTCGTAGGTGCTGACTATGCTCTTCCTCACTTCGAGAGTAGATAAGTATATCATCGATAAAGACGATGACGAAATGATCCAAGTAAGGGCGGCATACCCTATTCATTAGGTCCATAAATACTGCTGGTGCATTGGTTAATCCGAACGGCATCACCACGAATTCGTAGTGTCCATAACGAGTTCGGAAGGCTGTCCTTGGAATGTCCCCCTCTAGAACTCGTAATTGGTGATATCCGGATCGCAGGTCTATTTTGGAGGAGTAGTTCGCCCCTTGAAGTTGATCGAATAGGTCGTCAATACGGGGTAGAGGATAGCGGTTATTGACAGTAAGTTTGTTCAGCTCTCTGTAGTCGATGCACATACGGAACGATCCGTCTTTCTTCTTTACAAACAAGACCGGTGCTCCCTAAGGTGAGAAACTTGGTCTTATGAATCCTTTGTGAAGGAGTTCATTAAGTTGACTGGAAAGTTCCTGCATCTCTGCTGGTGCAAGACGATAAGGCGACTTCGCTACTGGGGTAGCTCCTGGAATTAAGTCGATTCTGAACTCGACTTGGCGTTGCGATGGTAATCCTGGTAGTTCTTCTGGAAAGATATCGGGAAAGTTGCGTACTACCGAGATGCTCTTGATGTCCTTCAGTTCTTGACTTGTATCAACGATGTGCGCTAGGAATGCTCGACAATCCTTCCGCAAGCACTTTCGATCTTGGATGCACGAAATGATGCGAAGGTTTGCACTAGATTTGTCGCCGTAGATAACTAATGTTTCGTTGTTAGGGAGGTTAAGACGGACAGCTTTCTCAAAGCACATGATGTCGGCGCGAAGAAGACTCAACCAATCCATGCCGACTATAACGTCGAAACTTTTAATTTGAACCGGCATGAGATTGATTGGGAAAGAATGGCCGTCTAATGTTAACGTACAGTCCATGTATATGCAATTTGTGTTTTCGGTTTTTCCATTGGCCATCTCTACAGTGAATAAATTTTCTAACTTGCTAGGTTTAGGTTTAAGTAATTGAATAAAATTTTGACTCACGAAGCTTCTCTCCGCTCCACTATCGAATAATATGCATGCGTATGAATTATCGAGAAGGAACGTACCAGCAACTATAGTTGGGTCAGCTACAACTTCGTCATGGCCTATTGCCAAAACTCGTCCCACACCTCCGGTGCCTGCTGCCTTAGGACAGTTTCTCTTGTAGTGGCCCACCTCGCCACAACCGTAGCAAGCCTGCCCTACACCCGTACCAGGAACCTGAGTGATCGGCTTTGCGGGTTCCTTGCAGAAACGGGTTGTGTGCCCTTTCCTGCTGCAGTTGGCGCACTGCATATCTCGACAAGGTCCATGGTGGTGGTAATTGCATTTGGTGCATTTTGGGAGGTTACCTATATAAGGCTTTGTTGGGTAGGTATTTGAAGGGGCTGTAGCAGGTACAATGGCAGCATTTACTGACACCAGTTGTTTCTTTGCGGATTCTTGGGAAGTCCCACCCTTCCCTTTAATCCACGCTCTCTTCCTGCCATTGTTGTTGTTGTTGCTGTTGTTGTAGTTGTTGTTGTTGTTGTTTCCTTTCTGTGGTGCTGGTGCAGAAGTGGTTGAGTTCTGATGACCTCCGTAGTCGATTAGAGATTGTGCCAGTTCCTTAGCACTTTCAAAGGTGTCAGGTTTAGACGCTAACACGCTTGATCGCATTTGGGGCGTCAGTCCCCAGATGTACCTTTCTATCTTTTTGCTCTCGGGAGCAATCATATCTGGACAAAGGATTGCCAGTTCGTAGAATATGTTGGTATAAGTAGTGATGTCAGTACCCACCATTCCGAGAGTCCATAGCTCGTGTTCAAGCTTTTGAATTTCTCCCCGTGGGCAGTATTCTCTCATCATCATGGCCTTCAAGCTCTCCCAGCTTATGGAGTTTGCCACGATTAGGGTAAGTACTTTAACGTGGCCATTCCACCAAGTTAAAGCTTTATCGAGAAGGGTGAAAGTTGCAAATTTGACCTTGCTGTGCTCGGGACAGGAGCAAATTTCAAAGACTGCCTCCGTCCTTTCAATCCACTGCCTCAGGGCCATCACACCACCAGTACCATAAAACATCCGGGGCTTGGCATTAGTGAAGTCCTTATAGGTGCATTCTCGAGGTGGTCCATGACTCTCGCCATGGTTGGATGGGTGTGTGCCAGATCCCGAGCCATTAGCACTCGAGTTATTGATCTGTGACATGGCAGCTGCCACCGCTGCGGTGACTGCTGCTTGAAACATTACAACATCAAATTGGGGTGGTGGAGGTGGTGGTGGTATAGGTGCTTCCTCACCGTTGTTTCGCCTTGGATTCCTACGCGGAGGCATCCTTCAACTATAGATTGAAAAGACAAGGATAAGAATTTCATAGAATGGAAAATGTATGTGTCTCACGAACTAAATCGCTATAGTTCAACAACAGATGATAGTATGAGTCTTAAAATAGAAGAATGAAAGTTATTTGTAAGACTGAAGGTATGAAACAAGTATTTGGGTTCACAAAGACCATTCAAGGTTCGAACGAAATACTTAACATAGTAGTAATAGTGCCACTTATATTAATATAAAAGTTGTTACAACGATCATGAAAATTTGACCCCTATAAGGGTCTCCGATTACAAAGTTTGAGAAATTTAAAGACTTTTAGCCGAGGTCCTAAGCTATAACAAAATTGGAGTCCTTGACAAGCACTACTTGCGTTGAAGGTTGCGCTTGGAGCTTGATTCCGCATCTGATTGCTTTGACTCCATTAGACGCCTATCGAAAGCGACTTGTTGTTCCCTTAGTTCGGCGAGGGCTGCAATCATTTGCGCTTGAAACGCTTCGGTTTGGAATTGAGCGTTGTATTGCATCTTGTCCAGCCTACGGATGTCAGAAGTGTGAACCTGCACTTCCACATTGATATCCCAGAGTCGACTAGCTTGTACTTCAGACTGATAGGACTGATTGGCTAACTTACCCACCATTACCGGGAGTGCTCGATCAGCCGAACCTCCGCCGCGGACATCATAGAAGTCCCGGCACATGCCGTAGGGAGGGAGTAGGTTTTGCTGTTGGCTCCAATGGTGGAGGTGACTTCCCCAGATGGGAGTCGGTCCTTGAAAGTTCCTTACGAAGGCGGGAGGTTGAATGGGTGGTGGATCGATAACTTCCGGCTCTGAGTCGGTACCGGAGTCATCACCCACTTCTATGGGTTCCTCGTCCTCTTCGGGATCATCTTCGATCCATCCTCCGTTGCCTTGGTTGGGAAAGTAGGGGTCGCCAGGGTGGTGAAATCCATCCATTTGACTGTACGAGAAATAGGGTTATAAGAATTGAATAAAGTCGGAACATGTAAAACATGTAAGTTAAACTAAATTAGATAGCAAATACTCCTATAGTATTTAAATTCTTGTGTTTGATTCTTGTAATGGTTTGGTAAGGTTTGACTTGTTGCTTACTACGATCATTCCTCGATATACGTTGGTCAAATCTTGGGCAAATATAGTTGATCACGCTATATTTGTCCAAAATCTGATTACATATATCGAGTCTCAATCGTAGTGTCAACTTGTCTAAATACTTGTATAGTTGTATAACATGAAAATAGTTTGTGGTATGCATGTGATTGTACTTAAATGAACTATCAATTTAAGTTGAACGCAAAACTGCTTAAGCGTAAAAAGAAAATTTGTTTTGTCAGAGAGTATTAGTCCCTTAAGCATTTATAGTTTGTATACCTTATGTGGTTCGATATACCTAGTTCACTATAAACATTGCTCTGATACCAATCTGTCACACCCCCAAACCTGAACGGCGGAAACGTTCGGGGGCGGATGACTTCATGTGGTAACGTAACAAATGAATACGTAGTAAAGAAAGCAATACAACCATCATATATATAATTGAAAGTTTACATTTGTCAAAAGTTACATGTTCAAAACTCAATTACAATATGATGTCAAAATACGAGATTAAACTGGCGCCGCAGCATCCCTTCATCAAAAGCGAAATGAATACCTGAAATTTACTGATTTCCTGGGACATACAAGTAATTTTGAAAGAGTAGATCAGCATTTAAGCTGGTGAATTTCATAAGTATTTAAGTGACAATGTTTGAATGAAATGAAATGTTTTATCTTTGTTTGTTTGTGTTTAGAAAATCCTATATTTTCTACTAGTATAAAAGTAGCCTTCACTCAAGACCAATGTTTGTTTCCAAAATGTATGTATATGTAAAATAACCAATGAGTTTGAAAACCTTGTAAATCAATGTATTTTTAATACCCCTTGTGAGTTTTATAACCATACTATTGACTCTGAATGCCTATACACAACGTTCTTCAGGCGTTGGAATGTTATGACGTTTGTCACCCCAAACGGTGGACTGCAGCTAACAGTCAGGGCGCGGGTTGTCAAGCCCGTATAGATCTATACACAAACACCATGCTCCCCCTCCAAGGGATTCTGGTATATAATACAGGACTTGAAATGTGTACTCGAACGTACATGAAGTTAGTGTCTCACAAATCCGTGGTATAAAAGCAGATCTACTTGTTAAAATGTTACGTTTGTTCTTGTATACGAAAGTAAACTTCTTGAAATGTATGTTTCTAGTATATAAGAGATAGAAATCTGTTCGTAAAACTATACCTATTATAGTTTTCAAAAAGTGTGTCTTGTTTGTTTAGAAATACCTAGAAAAAGAATCACTTGTTTATGAAAGCATAGATTTTTGGTGTAGAGTCTAAGATAGACAAGAATAATCTAAGAACAGTTTAGTTCATACATGCATTACAACAACTTTATATTTTAAAAGATAGAATGCTATTGTAACATATGTTATACATATATAAAAGTTCCTTAAAGGTTTATAAATTGCATGTGATTTGAATATATAACAGCATATAAAAGAGTTTCTTTATGTAACACACGATAATACTCGTGTGTTTTACTTGTAATCCCCCCCTTGAAAGCATATAAAAGCATTTAGAATATTTAAAAAGGTTGATTTAGGGGTATGAAACTCACTTGAAAGTTTTGGAGATAGCGAGATGGAAAACCGGGCAGAGTTTCGTCTCGGGAAACGGATTTTCCTCGGGATTCTCGGGAATCTCGGGAGTAAAATCGACCTTCGGGACTTGAGCCAAAAAGACCAGAGCTTCGGGTTTGAATGGACACGGAAAACGAGGCAAAGTTGAGAGAGAGAGGAGAGAAATGAGCCTTTTCCTTGGAAGCCCTCGCATCCTATTTATAGTAAGGCTGGTCTGCCTCGGTACGCGGGGCGTACGCTCGTACGCAGCGCATACGCGTACGTCATGCATGACCGAAGCCTCGACTGCCTCGGTTCGGATGGGACGGGTTGCTGGGTACGCGGGTCGGATGGGACGGCGGGTTGGATGAGACGGCGGGTCGGACGGGTCGGAGCTTCGGACGGGTCGGACGGGTCGGATTCTTCGGATAGTGCGACGTGGACGATCAGAGGCCAATCCTCTCGGTTACGCAGGGCGTACAGGTGTACGCAGCGCGTACCTCGGATGAGGACGCTGCCTCCCCTTCGGATAATATCCGAATTTTTATTAAAATAAATAATTAATTTATTTAGTAAACTTCATAAATTCATATCTTCTTCATACGAACTCCGTTTTCGATGGTCTTTATATCCACGCGTAGGTGAGACTACGCTCTACAACTTTCGTTTAGACTCCGTCGGCAAATTCCAAAATTTTTTTTTTATTATTTATTAAAAACCCATCGTGTTTAAGGAATTTCTTTGAAAATTCATAACTTCTTTATCTGATGTCGGTTTTTGCTAGACTTTTTACCGCTGGAATACCATTGTCGAGACCTTCGATTCTCGTTTAGGTCATTCCGGCCAAAAGTCGCTCGATTTCCGATTCGAGTTTTTAGCTGTCTGTTGCTAAGCCGAACTTGGAAAAATCATAACTTCGCTATATGAAGTCGGATTTGGGTGTTCTTTTCACGTACGATCATGGTTCAAAGACATTTAATCATAGAAGGAAATTAAATAGAACTTATTTGTACATTTTATTATGAAAGTAAATTTTATTACTCAGAAGTGGTTACAATACTTGACCCATTTTGGTCGTTACAAAGAGTTGAAATATCGGGTTGTCACAATCGAGTTGCAAGGAGGAAACTCGACGGGTGGTCTTAAAGTTTGATCGAGAATCGAAGGAACTCGACGAATCACCCCGATGACTCGGCGAGTTGGAATGTGCTTCAAGGAACTCGGCGAGTAGCCGAGGGTACTCGGCGAGTCGAGGTCAACATGGACTGTTGACCTTGACTGAGGACTTTGACTTTGATCAGGGGTTGACTAGTGGGTTATGGATTACCTTATAAGGGTAAGGACTTACGAGTATATTATACTATGATAATAGGTGGTGGAGTCTGTGTCAAGTGTTCCGAGAGTTGGAGTTTACTTTCCGAGTCGACATCTGCAAGGTGAGTTATCCTCACTATATCGATAGGGTCTACGGCACCAAGGTCGGCCCTTTAGTTGTTATTATTATGGTATGCTACATGTGGTTATGATTTGTTAGATCAGAATCAGGGTAGACAGTATGTTATGCTCTTGTGATCCGTAAGGATTGGTATGTTAGTGACCTGCTAGGTCGGTACTCTAGTTACAGGAGAATTCTATGATTGATGATCAGTGAGATAGATATGTTTGATGTTGTATATGCCATTATATGATAGTTATGCGCACTTGGTTATTTGCTTGATTGGTTGGGTTGAGGCGGTCCTACTTTGTGCTGAAGGCCAACATACCCTATGAGCGGTCCGGGGAGACAGTAGGCCCATGTGGCGGACTAGTCATGCCGAAGGCTCGGGATAGATCTAGATAGACTATAGGCCCTGTAGGGCGGTCCAGTCAGGCCGATGGCCCAGTATGCATGTTGGTTGATTGATTATTACTGATATGGTATTGTCAGTGTGGTATTGGTATTTTGGGGGTAGCTCACTAAGCCCTTGGGCTTATAGTTTTCAGTTTATCGTTTTAGGTACTTCACGAGATCATGGCAAGGCTAAGGCGTGACCGTAACGCTCCTCATCCTTATGATATGATTTCGGGACACTCTGATGGATAATGATTTGAAAACATTTTTGTAAACAAATGATATTTGATTTTTATGTATGTTCGAAAAAGTTTAAATTTGGCGTAAAATTTATGGGTGTTACAGACTGTGGATGGTTTGAATAACTTAGTCATTTGGGAAGAATGACCTAGTTATTTTGGAAGTCAAAACATGCAAAGAGAAACAAAAGAATAATACTAATTCAATATGGCCCCAAGCACCTTTGAGAGTAAATAGAACACCTTTTATTTAAACACCATATTGATTACTTATTAATCATTGTTTCAAATATATCAACTTAATACTTGAATTAAAACAATAGTTGTCCCATGCTCCAAGCATGTACATTATGTTTTCTAAACAATAGTTATCCCATACACCAAGTATGCACACTATGTTTTTCCAAACATTAGTTATGCCATACACCAAGTATGTACACTAAGTTTGTCTATGATCTTTACTTTGTGAAATAGATCGATTGAACATAATTCCAATGATTCTCATTTCACAGTCCCAAATCCTTATCGTAAATGTAAGAATTCCAAATTCCTACCATTTACCGAAATCTATTAGATTCTAAACTTATATGCATTGATCCTCTTGTAATGACTATGCACAAAGTCACAAAGACTTATCCACATACATTATAGAGTATTCCAATGGAGATTATTCCATGGAAACGAAGTCTCAAATTCAAAGTACAATGCTTTGAACATCCTTCTTGCATTAAGTTTCCTAATCTTAAACAGATTTACTGAATAACTTCCACCTATGGGAACATTTCCGTATTCCCATTTTGACTATCACTTCTGAACAAGAGTAGCCTCTTTTCAGAACATGTCAATATGGTCCTTCCAAAATTAACACTATACTTCCAACTGTCCCTGAGCAACCAATCTTTGGTAAACCTTAGATTGTCCTCAACAATTGCTTAATGATTTTACTCATATCTAATTCTAGACCTTTTCCCCTCTTAATGCCCCCAAGCATTTGGAAAATTTAGAAAGGATAAATATTATAGCACATGTAATCGATCCTATACCCGAAGCATATGCGACACGATTCATGATGTCTCACATAAAGACATGATCCTTGATCAGTCTTTTGCTACAATATATTTTTTAATTTGCCATGTTTTCATAATTCGACTATGAAGAGGGATGGCGTAATCATAATCGAATTTTGAGAACGCAATATATATAGAATTTCCTTAAGTTGAGCCATTCCAACATCAAATTCATATATATATATACACACACACACACACACACACTTGATTAAAGATGATTAAAATCTCAATCTAAGCTTTTTAGAATTGAAATGAAGTATATTTCCCTCTCCCTTAATTATAGTAAAACAACTTTTTCCTAATTGAAACTTTTGATTTTCTATAATTAACATTGCTAACTTGCAACACTTACCATAATTATCATGCTCCCACTAACATGATGATTATTAGCATAACACTTATGCTCCCACTAGCTTTGACATGTACTCAGAAATCAGCTGGACTTCTAGAAATCAATACTTTATTGACTTTTTTTACCAAACTTCAGATTTCTGCTTTGATAAAACTTTATCAAAATCATACACCTTTCCTAAGATAGCACACATGTGTGTCTAAACAATTTTAGAACTATGAAAAGGGATGCTATAATCATTGTTACAATTGTTTAGACCTTTTCCATTTATCACAAGTCCATGTTAGTGTGTTGGTTAACCACACACACTCCACTAATGACTTTGAGAATACAAATATCACAATTGCTATCTACTTAAAATCTACTTAGTGAAAACGTTTCCTCACCATCATTTTCATGAATCGGAGAGAAACATTATGACACTTAGATTTTATGGTGTATGTGTTTCTATCCATGTGAATTTGTCAAAACCATAATCACAAGATAAGGTTAGTGACAAATACAAACTCATATGGACTGAACTTGTGCAGTCTTAACTTCTTGCCACCTAGCATCACAAGGGCCTACCATTGCTTCCAAATTGTTATGTAAACAACTGAGAACTTGTAGAACTCAAATTCATAGTCAACTTTAACTGGAATGGGCACAAAAATAGGAATGTGTTAACACAATAGGTTAAAAACCTCAAGTCGCGTGCTAGTGATAACCAACAGGTTTTATTCTTGATTAGTTCTTGAAACTTTTCCAAGATCTTTAAGACTCCCACTGACCTCTTGACATATGAGCTTCTCTTGTCAAGAACTGTCACAACCCAAAACCGGAACGGCGGAAACGTTCTCGGGTGGATGACGTCATGTCAAGTATCACAACATATGTAGTATAGTAATCAAAGTACAACAACCATTGCATTAATAGTAATAGTTTTACATAAGTTACATTTTATAGAGACGTCAAAGTAATACATAAACTAGTATAAATGTAGCTCAGTTCTAGGCTGGCTTCACAAAAGCTCCCGGGTGTACCTGTCTATTGCTGACCTGAGAATACAAGTTATTTTGAAAGCGAGTATCAACATATTTATAAACGCTGGTGAGTTCATAAGCATTTAGTGTCATTTATGTAAGTAAACATTTTATTCAAATAACTTTAAGATAAGTAGTAGTTTAGAATCTACAGTGTATTAGTGTCCCTTCCAGAAAATCCTATATTTTCTAAATAAAAGCAGTCTTCTACCAAGACTCGACAATGTTATGTTTTAAAGAGAAATTTTCCCTGAAATGTTATCATTACCAAAATACGGTATTTGATTTTAAAGAAAGTAGGAGAATATCACGAGTAAAAACATTAGGGAAAATAACATATGCCTCAGCAGAAAGTACTGCTGACTAAGGAAAAAGAAATCATAGAATCCAGGAGAGTATCGAATGAATAATACGCCTGGCTCAGTCTAACAAAAGGAAACACAGACCACAGACGGTATCAAATGTACGATACGTCTAGCAAGTCTAAAACAAAGAAACACAGACCCCAGACAGTATCAAATGAAAGATACAGCTAGCAAGGTCTAAAACAAAGAGTAATCTTAAGAGTGTTGTTTCCAAAATACAGTGTTAATTCTCGTTACCTTAAGGCCATGAATTATAAGGTAAACATGGAGATACTCGTAACCATACTGATCGACACTAGAGTACTTGACGCCGTGCAAGCGTCGAAATAAATGTGACATTTGTCACCCCTTGGCTTGGTAGGTCGTGGACTGTAGCTAGCAGTCAGGGTGCAGGAGTGTCAGTCCCGTATAGATCTATACACACAATGCCCGCTCTCCCTATAGAAGACTCTGGTTACCAACTCGACAACGGGGAGATCCGTGTCTTGAAGATGCATCTCGGATTCTGAATTCTATTAGAGGCGCTAGAGAAATGATATAGACTCGCGTGTGAACTGACTCCTGTGGAATTCTCATACTAGAAAGAGTGAATAGAACCTACTAACTATTCCTATAATAGTTACTAGTGTCTCTGATCTATGAGTGATGAACGGAAGTATGCCCTAGCTACCCAAGGCGACGTAATGGTCGAGAGAGAGAGAGAGAGAGAGAGAGAGAGAGAGAGAGAGAGAGCTTTTATGTCCATATATGTATACATCATATATAACTAATGTTTAAACGACCATCGGACGGATATCCGATACCCACCAGACCACATCCAAACAAGGAAAAGGAAATAGGGTGAACTAGCCTTCCTATGTCCTTTAAACATTATTTATATAACTATACAAGTACGGGCATGCATTTAACGACGTAGAAACATTTAACGAAGTATTAGCATTTAAAGAAGTAGAAACATCTAACGAAGTAGAAGCATAACGAAGTAGAAGCGTTTAACGAAGTAGAAGCATTTAAACATAGAAGAAAACCTTTACGAAAACTTTGGAAAACCCTTACACTTAAGAAAATCGTGACTTTGTATGCTTTTGTAAAATAAGGTTGAAGACCTTTGTAAATCCTTGAAAATCTTTCATAAACAAGTTTTGAATATAACTTAGATAAACAATATAAGTAAAGAATAACTGGTTTTGAAGTAAAACATACATCGCGAGAGACAATTCGAGAAAAGAATTAAACAAGTAAAGACATTTTGGAAAAACCATCTATAGAATCATACTTGGTAAAACAGCTGATAGTGTAATAAATCCTTGTACATGCGGGTTATCAATCACATATGATTGATATGATAACTGACATGTTTTAACTTGTATCCCCCCATAAAAGCATGTAAAAACATTTAAAAGGTTAATTCAGGGGTATGAACTCACCTGTTGTAAGTGGATCGGACAAAGAAGCCGGTTGGGGTGCTCGGTGTCAAGTAAAGACTTGAACACGCTTAGTGACCTATTACATATGATGACATATGTTTACATAAAATTAGTAATTATAATACTAATTAAACACATATACACATCCTAATGAGCGGAAAACACTTTGGTCAAGTGCTAGTAGTGTCCCGGGTAACATCTAAGAGAGTGTATGGCCTAGTTAGAGAGTTTACTCTTCAAGAGTAAACTCTTTATAGAGTTTACGGACCTAAGACCTTATCCCCATGATTTTACGGCCGTAAACTCATGGGTGGGGTGTTCTTTGATTCATTAAGGTCTTATAATACTTGTAGAATTAGGCTAGGTTCAATTCTAGGACATAGGAAGTGGTTTAGGCTCCAAAGGGACCATTTTAGGGTGTTTACGGTCCATGAACACTCCTTGAGGAGTTTAAGGCCGTAAACACATGAGTTTACGGCCGTAAGCACATGAGTTTACGGTCGTAAACTCATCTTTGCCCATTTATTTTGTTGTTTGGTGGTTCTAACTCATGCATGCAAGGTTCTAGTCACTTATATGAGCATAGGAAGGTGTTAAAGGCACTTAAACACCTTGGAAAGGTGTTTACGGTCTAAGAAGATGTTCTTGGGGAGTTTACTACCTTAAACACATGAGTTTACGGTAGTAAACTCATGTTTTCCATGAATCCTATGTTTTGGTGCATCAAATGAAGGTTTACAAGGCTCTAGGCACTCATGGAAGCTTTTAGAGGTGTTTGAGGGGTAGTTTAACACCTTAAAAGGTGTTTATGGTCCTTGAAGATGTGTTTACAGTCTAAGAATGTTCTTAGACCGTAAACTCATTTTTACTCCCTATTTGCTACGATTTTGGTGTTCTAAGTCCTTTCATGCAAGCCTCTAGTCATTGCTAAGCATTAGAAGTGGTTTGGAAGGGTTTTTGGGCACCAAAACCCTCTTTCAAGGTGTTTACGGTTTTGGGATGCTACCAAGATCGTAAACTCTTGTTCTTGGGGTTTTTGGATGTTTAAGCCACGAATTTGCAAGCTAGATGAGACAAACAACAAGCTAGGAAGGTTAACTTACCGATTTGAAGCTTGAAGGGGCAATTTTTGACCAAAACCTGATTTGTAGAGAGAGAATGTAGAGAGAGAAAGTGTCTAAGGTGGGAAAAAGGTGGGATTGAAACCCACTCAACCCTTATATAGGGTGGAGTTTATGGCCTGGTTGGGGGTTCACCCAACACCAATTGCGAATGGGTTTTTTTTTTTCACGTCTACCGTTAAACACGACAACATTTTAAAATTATACCTCCTCAATTTTGGTTCGCTTGACGAATATTATTTAAAATATTCCAACGGGTTTAAATCCGGTCAAAATTATTTTCGGGATAAATTTGACTAATTTTTGACGTAATTAATTTCGACGTTAAAACTAACGGAAATTTTTGGGTTGTCACAAGAACTATTCCTTGACAAAGCAAATATTCAAGAGTTAGTGCGGATTCTTATAAAGACAAACACTTCATACAATTGGCCTTAGTTGGTCTTTGTTTTATCCAAAACATCACAACTTACCAATTTCAAATGTACAAGAGTAGAACACATTTTACTCTTACATTTGACAAGTGTTATACACCTTCTTTAAGATATGTCACTCAAGTTACAATCTTGGAGTATAACTCTAAGAATTGTTTGGAACGAAGTATGACTCATCTTCTTGATTTAACCATTTCGAAAATTCAAGATCCCTCTTCTTAGTCATAAGAACGCACTAAGATGTCCTTAGAGGACTAATTGTGATATGATTTCTTAATCAATAAGATGATCACAAAACATCATACTAAAGTACTCTCCAATCTTTTCAGATTTGAGAAACTTTTATCTTTCTGCCTAATTTGATTATTCTCATTCGTTCTGCCATATATTGAAACTTTTCCAATGTTTCAGAATTATACTTAAACTTGTAAGTATAATCATATTTAGTAAACTTTAGTAAATCATGACGAATAGTCGTATCGATCTTTTGTGGTGGACCTGACTAGCGCACAACCAAGTGTACCCGATCCCTTTGTCCTTCACTTGACTCACATATACATGAGAACAAGGAATTAGTCTTAATTTTCCAAAGATGAAAATTCTCATTCATCATAAGAATTGCACGATTCCAAGTTTCTGTCAAATTGAAACTTGGTTCATGAGAATCTTTTCTTATTTGGTAAATTTAGACACTACCACAAATGAAAGAATCACATTCATATTTTCATTATTTCTAGAAACATACAAACATCGATTTTTCATAAATGCCATTGCAAGGAGATATAATAAAATAAAACACAATTTTATTTATTTATAAAATGCAGAAAAAACTCTTTCTTTATAATGCAACTTTAAATGAAAACTATGCTATTACATATTTTTCTAGCAATCTATCATAACTCCTAAGTAGTAACCCAAGAATCCGATCTTCGAACCATGCGACTGAAATCCATCTTCGCGATCAGATTCAACATACTCTTCCTTTAAGTTTCCCTCCCTTTGCTTGATCCTGAAGCAGAGTCCAAATTTTTGACTTGACCTTCTCTCAGATCTTTCAGGTAGTTAGGGCAGCTTCACAACCAATGCCCCTTCCTTTGGCAATAGAAACATATGGACCCTTTGGGAATGGTATACGTGACTATCTCAGACTTAGGCTTTCTCTTTACCATTTGGTTAACCGAGTTGACTATGGCCGATCCCTTTCCATTGGGAAGAAAAAGCTTTTTATGGATATCACATGTTACCATTGTCAAAGTCCATAGAAGTTTGGGAAGTTGATCTTCTAATCAAATTTGCTTTAACAGTGCTCCAAATTTGCTTTACCAGTGCTCCAAATCATTATGGCCTGGTTGGGGGTTCACCCAACACCAACCGCGAACGGGGTATTTTTTCACGTCTATCGTTAAACACGACAACATTTTAAAATTATACCTCCTTAATTTTGGTTCGCTTGACGAATATTATTTAAAATATTCCAACGGGTTTAAATCCGGTCAAAAATATTTTCGGGATAAACTTGGCTAATTTTTGACGTAATTAATTTCGATGTTAAAACTAACGGAAATTTTTGGGTTGTCACATCATCCCCCCGTTAGAGGGAATTTCGTCTCGAAATTCAGGTTTAGGCAAGGAAGTAGATATGAATGATCGAGTAGAGGTATGAGGGTACTTCCTATTTGGTTGGTCCTCACACTCCCAAGTGAAATCTGGCCTTTGCTTGGTGTTCTAACAAACCTTCACTTACAGGATGCGGATTCATTATGCTCGCTTGATTCCTCGGTACTCAGCTTCCTACGGGTTTTTCTACGAAGTTAGGGTTCCCAATGGTTTCTATCACGATGAGTGGGATACAAGAAGTGACGTCGGGCAAACACTTATCAAGTCTAAGAAGTGGATTGATTTGGGGCAAAACTTGTGGAATTTCCAAAAGTAGTAGTGGTCTGACGAGGGTTGGACCAATTTTTGTGAAGGATCTCGGATGACGCTAAGCTCTTGGAAGGGTAGAGCTTTTCAGTACTTAGAACATAGTGTACTTCTATGGCGAGATCATCACTAGCGTGATCGCCATTCCGATGTTCCAAACGTTCTCTCATACTGGAAATGTAGTCATTCAGGTTGGTTCTTAGAAAGCTCGGGTTGTCCTTGGATTCGTGTTTCCTGTCAATTGGCTTTCAGAGGTTTTCTGGATCATCGGATGGATTTCATGTCTACGGGTATCTGTTTGCTGCAGGGGTCAATCTCAACCTAGTGCGAAATGAACCTGCACTTCTGGTTCTTGAGATGTCTCTAACGGCAACTCTCAGGGTTGATGAGATAGGGTTTCACTAGACGAGTGCTTAGAAAGTTTTTAAACTTTACATTATCGTCTAGTTAGCGCTTTCACAATATGACTCCTAGCGGGAAGGAATCATGATCTTACTTGATTTGCTATTTCATGAATAGCAAGCTCTGCTCAGGGCTAACTCAATCCTCGGAGATTTTTCTGAAGTGCTGGATTATCTCGGGAGGTGGTTCTACTATTTCTGTGTTAGATAGTATTCGTGGAACACCTAGTAGTCCAATGAATCTCTAAGACATGCCCTATTCTCTAAGGTGTTGGTTTATTTTAGTTGCAGAAAGCGTGTGCTCTTGTATAACCCATTGACTAACACGTAAACTGGTGTCAAGTCTATAATCTCTTCGGGATCTGGGTTATAAGGCTTAACACAACCTACTTTTGCACTTTATTCAAGTATTCTTGGCTGCGGAGGTTATCCTGTGGTTCTTGGTATTCTAGTATTCACTTCGGAGAATGTAGTCTATCGTTTACAGTGCGATGGTGACTTCTTCTTTGCGAGGTGGCGAAGTGTCCTAGGCATTACCCGTCGGTAACGGGGTGGATGAAGTGCCTGAGTAGTGCGAGCATCTTCTGTAACTACTCTTCTGGGGGTTCTGAGTTTTCTTGATTTAGGTTAGGTCTAGAAGTATAGGGTTCCGTCACTCGGAACTTCTAATCTCCTCATCCACTCTTCTCAAAGTTTAACTTATTGCAGCTTCCAGATTTCCAGGATATCCGCTGATGCTTAATTCAGGGGATTAAGCATGAATGGATGGTCGTAGTCAATGTCCTTGACTCTTACGACTCATATTTCTTTACCAACTGAGGGTGTTAGCTACTATGTTGGCTTAACCGGGATGACAACAAATTTCGGATTTGTGGTCATTATAGTAGCTCAACCCGCAATGGTTCTCTTGACTCTAGCTCCTATTCTATGGAATAGTATGAAGGGTTTTACCATGAGGTTCGTGGTAGAGTTCATACTTGGCTTAACCACTAATACTTGGTGTATGCAAGCCGTATATAATTGAGGTCGGCAGGATGTTCGGTTGTGTGACTCCACCCTAGACCCACAACCCAATGAGGAACAGGGAGTAGGGAGGAAGCACACATCTTAATTCTTTTTGATCTCAATTATATACCACCCTTATGCATATACTCGGTTATAGTGGTCAGTCCCATGAGTTCTACCCTCGCGATTCACGAACCTGATTGCGAGGTGCGAAGGGTCTTTCTGGGTGATCTACGGAGTATGCTTCAGGCGGTTATCGTCTTCTGGAATACCTGCAGTGTCTTTCGCTTTGGTTTCTATCTTTCTAAGAAGGGTTGGTTAACAGTGCGCGATACCCTTCTCCTAGGTACTTCGGAAGGTTTGAAATAAGAGGGTCGACTGACGGATCACATTAGGTTTTATTATTTTTATTTGGTTTAGGTTCGGAAGAACCTTTATTTGCCGAAATGGCTACGGTGAAAGTTCTTTTTACACAACACTAAGGATTTACTCATGGTTGCACGAAATCAAACCATGATTGATAGAGGTGCCGAAGTTGGTATACATCGACATGACATAGAATGATGATCGATAGGGTCATGTGCTGAACGGGCACACCAGTTCTTGGCATCTCGGGTTTCGTCCCGTGTATCACTGTTGCGGATACTTGGACTGATAGAGTCGACGTGGAACTATAGAGGGTCCCGAGTGTTTCTGAATAGAGTACCTTTCATGAATGGATTCTCACGAGGCCTTTCTATAATCGCCTAACATATACTAGTCATGTATAATTAAGGTGGGGATAACTGTTGACTGAGCGACCCCGCCTTAAATCCATAACCAAACAAGGAACAGGAAATGAGGCGGCATTCACTCACTCTAGGTCTATCCATCTCAATTATACATGGTCGTAACGTATATATCTAGCCATTATAGTTTTACCTGATGAAATTTTAAATTTTCTACAACTTTCGCCTTAACGGGGAAGTAATTACATTTTGAATTAGCCTTTTAATGTTTTCGGTTAGTTATCTAAGATTGAGAGACGTACCAAAAATCTACCGGGTTCCTTGATGCTTCTCCCCAAGGATTAGGGTTAGACTCCTCCTGTGTCCTTGTCTTTTCTTTCCATTTGGCAATCTCGCTTTAGGTGCCCAATCTCACCACATAGGTGGCATACTGGATTGATCGTCACATTTTTGGTTGATGTAATAAACTCAACCGGGGTTCTGTAGACACGAGCGGTATGCCCCTTCATGTTGCACCTAGCACAAGAGAGTTCTCGATAGATACCATGATGATGGTAGCTACACTTGCTGCAGTGGGGAAGGTTTCCTAGGTATGGTCTTCTTGAAGTCGGGATAAAAGGGCTGGCAGGGGTATTGACTGTCTCAGTTCGTCACCCCTCGGAAGGTCCTTGAGCCGAGGTACTTCCTTCCTCGTTCTTGAACTTTCTCTTCATTGGATTTGGTTGAGGCTCTTGGGTGGCTGGGCACACAGAGGTTAGTTGCTGCTGTCCATTGCTAGGATCGGGAATCCCGATAGGGCTCTTGCTAACATTGGCATTTTTAGCATTCAGATGAGCCATGACAGCTGCTACTGCTGCCTGGAACGTAGCTTCATCGAATAGGAGAGTCGGTTTCTTGCCAGCGGATGGGTTACGCTTCTTCGGAGGCATGGTTTTCCTACACGGAAAGGAACATAAGCCAATGAGAGACGATGGTTAACCCTGTACGTATCTATCCTTACTATATATTAGGCATAAAATTTTCCCGTGCCTCGGATATTGGTTGTCTGAGTGTCGACCTACATCCCTATGATGCAGTCCGGGTATTCAAGGTAGGAGTATGAGTATCGGAAAAAGCCATAAGATGGGAGTCGTTCCTACTAAGTTATCTTTATGCTGAAAAGGTTCACTCTCCGGCTTTGGAAAGATTTGAGGGGAGTTCGGAACGAAAATCACAGAAGAAAAGTCTCATGAAGACTTATGGCTAACATCCTCAATCGAGGTTTTGAGATCCGATCTAATCGTATTACTTGCAACGGGAAAAGGCGATTTACCTAACACATAGCGTGAGTAGTGTGATCACTAACTCACTAGATTGTATTATTTTATGGGTGTATTAGCATGACGAACATGAGGAAAAGACACTTCTCGGGTTCCATGTACTGGCTCCCTCTGTCTACCTCATATCCTTGACTGGGACCGGCATTGGTTTCCTTTGGGTAGTTACCTAGGGTTCTCTTCTCCTATAGACATATTGAATTTCTACACCGTCTTACTTCCGATTTCGACTCTGGGTGTCATCACTTCATGATGGATGACTGGAAATCTCGGAAGTTTAGGCGAATTTCCCACCGGTGTCACTAAAAGGTATAGGCACTTGGTGGTTTCAATAGTCTTGATCTAGTTCATTTATTTCCGAACTGGAAATCTTCTCAATGAACCTCTTCTGGATCTGAATCAACTCTTCTACCGAGTACTGAAGTGGATAGGGTTTTCTACAGGGTTCGTGCGAGAATGGAAATGTCTAAAGAATCCTAAGAGATTATTAACATTTCACTAGGTGATCCATATCGAGTCCTGCTACAATTACATAGGGTACACAAATTATATATAGCTTAGATCTGATAGGCCTTCGAATATGTGATACTAATCTATATCCACATCCCAACGAGGAAAAAGAAGTAGGGTGAAACCACACATTCTTAGTCTATAGGATCCTTATTATATACAACCTTAGGAGTATACCCTTTGTAATTGTAGGTATATCAATAAGGATCTTTTTAGTTCTTTACACAAGGTTATCTATGGATCCTAAAATACCCCTATGGTATTTTAATTTCTTGTTTGATTCTTAACTTCTGAATATGATTCTGGGATTAATGTGAGTCTTTTAGTATTCCAAAATACTCCCATAGTATTTTAAACTTTATGTTTGGCTCTATCATTCCTAGTTGGTAAGTTTCAGACCTGTTGTAACACCACTATCACTCCTAGGCACACGTTCATCGCATCTCGAATAAATGTAGTTGATCAGGTTATATTTATTTCAGCTTACGATTACATAACTGCCCAGGTTTGACTGTAATGCTCAACATCCGAAGACTTTTATTCTTGTTCTTCTTGTGATACTTGTGTTCGAGTGTTTAGATTATGGATGTTCTTATACTTTGGTAAAATATGGTTATATTTTAAAGTATAATTCTTGGTCAGAGTGTTTTATCCCTATGTATTTATAGGCTGTATATCTTTTATGAATAGATATACTGAGCTCACTATAAACAATGCTCTGATACCAATCTGTCACATCCCAAAACCGGAATGACGGAAACGTTCTGGGGTGGATGACGTCATGTCAAGTATCACAACATATGCAATATAGTAATCAAACTACAACAACCATTGCATTAATAGTAATAGTTTTACATAAGTTACATTTTATAGAGACATCAAAGTAATACAGAAACTAGTATAAATGCAGCTCAGTTCTACGCTGGCTTCACAAAAGCTCCCGGGTGTACATGTCTATTGCTGACCTGAGAATACAAGTTATTTTGAAAGCGAGTATCAGCATTTTTATAAATGATGGTGAGTTCATAAGTATTTAGTGTCATTTACGTAAGTAAACATTTTATTCAAAATAAATTTAAGATAAGTAGTAGTTTAGAATCTACAGTGTATTAGTGTCCCTTCCAGAAAATCCTATATTTTCTAAATAAAAGTAGTCTTCTACCAAGACTCGACAGTGTTATGTTTTAAAGAGAAATTTTACCTGAAATGTTATCATTACCAAAATACAGTATTTGATTTTCAAGAAAGTAGGAGAATATCACGAGTAAAAACATTAGGGAAAATAACATATGCCTCAGCAGAAAGTACTGCTGACTAAGGCAAAAGAAATCATAGACTCCAGGTGAGTATCGAATGAATAATACGCCTGGCTCAGTCTAACAAAAGGAAACACAGAGCCCAGACGGTATCAAATGTATGATACGTCTAGCAAGGTCTAAAACAAAGAAACACAGACCCCAGACAGTATCAAATGAAAGATACACCTAGCAAGGTCTAAAACAAAGAGTAATCTTAAGAGTGTTCTTTCCACAATATAGTGTTAATTCTCGTTACCTTAAGGCCATGAATTATAAGGTAAACATGGAGATACTCGTAACCATACTGATCGACACTAGAGTACTTGACGCCGTGCAAGCGTCGAAATAAATGTGACATTTGTCACCCCTTGGCTTGGTAGGTCGTGGACTGTAGCTAGCAGTCAGGGTGCAGGAGTGTCAGTCCCGTATAGATCTATACACACAATGCCCGCTCTCCCTATAGAAGACTCTGGTTACCAACTCGACAACGGGGAGATCCGTGTCTTGAAGATGCATCTCGGATTCTGAATTCTATTAGAGGCGCTAGAGAAATGATATAGACTCGCGTGTGAACTGACTCCTGTGGAATTCTCATACTAGAAAGAGTGAATAGAACCTACTAACTATTCCTATAATAGTTACTAGTGTCTCTGATCTATGAGTGATGAACGGAAGTATGCCCTAGCTACCCAAGGCGACGTAATGGTCGAGAGAGAGAGAGAGAGAGAGAGAGAGCTTTTATGTCCATATATGTATACATGATATATAACTAATGTTTAAACGACCATCGGACAGATATCCGATACCCACCAGACCACATCCAAACGAGGAAAAGGAAATAGGGCGAACTAGCCTTCCTAAGTCCTTTAAACATTATTTATATAACTATACAAGTACATGCATCCATTTAACGACGTAGAAGCATTTAACAAAGTATTAGCATTTAAAGAAGAAGAAACATCTAACGAAGTAGAAGCATAACGAAGTAGAAGCGTTTAACGAAGTAGAAGCATTTAAACATAGAAGAAAACCTTTACGAAAACTTTGGAAAACCCTTACACTTAAGAAAATCGTGACTTTGTATGCTTTTGTAAAATAAGGTTGAAGACCTTTGTAAATCCTTGAAAATCTTTCATAAACAAGTTTTGAATATAACTTAGATAAACAATATAAGTAAAGAAAAACCTTTGTTTAAAATACTGTTGTAACTGGTTTTGAAGTAAAACATATAGCGCGAGAGACAATTCGAGAAAAGAATTAAACAAGTAAAGACATTTTGGAAAAACCATCTATAGAATCATACTTGGTAAAACAGCTGACAGTGTAATATATCCTTGTACATGAGGGTTATCTATCACATATGATTGATATGATAACTGACATGTTTTAACTTGTATCCCCCCATTAAAGCATGTAAAAACATTTAAAAGGTTAATTCAGGGGTATGAACTCACCTGTTGTAAGTGGATCGGACGAAGATGCCGGTTGGGTGCTCGGTGTCAAGTAAAGACTTGAACACGCTTAGTGACCTATTACATATGATGAAATATGTTTACATACAATTAGTAATTATAGTACTAATTAAACACGTATATGCATCCTAATGAGCGGAAAACACTTTGGTCAAGTGCTAGTAGTGTCCCGGGTAACATCTAAGAGAGTGTATGGCCTAGTTAGCGAGTTTACTCTTCAAGAGTAAACTCTTTATAGAGTTTACGGCCCTAAGAACTTATCCCCATGAGTTTACGACCGTAAACTCATGGGTGGGGTGTTCTTTGATTCATTAAGGTCTTATAACACTCTTAGAATTAGGCTAGGTTCAATTCTAGGGCATAGGAAGTGGTTTAGGCTCCAAAGGGACCATTTTAGGATGTTTACGGTCCATGAACACTCCTTGAGGAGTTTAAGGCCGTAAACACATGAGTTTACGGTCGTAAACTCATCTTTGCCCATTTATTTTGTTGTTTGGTGGTTCTAACTCATGCATGCAAGGTTCTAGTCACTTATATGAGCTTAGGAAGGTGTTAAAAGCACTTAAACACCTTGGAAAGGTGTTTACGGTCTAAGAAGATGTTCTTGGGGAGTTTACTACCTTAAACACATGAGTTTACGGTAGTAAACTCATGTCGTCCATGAATCCTATGTTTTGGTGCTTCAAATGAAGGTTTACAAGGCTCTAGGCACTCATGGAAGCTTTTGGAGGTGTTTGAGGGGTAGATTAACACCTTAAAAGGTGTTTATGGTCCTTGAAGATGGGTTTACAGTCTAAGAATGTTCTTAGACCGTAAACTCATTTTTACTCCCTATTTGCTATGATTTTGGTGTTCTAAGTCCTTTCATGCAAGCCTCTAAGTCATTGCTAAGCATTAGAAGTGGTTTGGAAGGGTTTTTGGGCACCAAAACCCTCTTTCAAGGTGTTTACGGTTTTGGGATGCTCCCAAGACTGTAAACTCTTGTTCTTGGGGTTTTTGGATGTTTAAGCCACGAATTTGCAAGCTAGATGAGACAAACAACAAGCTAGGAAGGTTAACTTACCGATTTGAAGCTCGAAGGGGCGATTTTTGACCAAAACCCGATTTGTAGAGAGAGAAAGTAGAGAGAGAAATTGTATAAGGTGGGAAAAAGGTGGGATTGAACACCATTCAACCCTTATATAGGGTGGAGTTTATGGCCTGGTTGGGGGTTCACCCAACACCAACTGCGAACGGGGTTTTTTTTTCACGTCTACCGTTAAACACGACAACATTTTAAAATTATACCTCCTTAATTTTGGTTCGCTTGAAGAATATTATTTAAAATATTTCAACGGGTTTAAATCCGGTCAAAATTATTTTCGGGATAAATTTGACTAATTTTTGACGTAATTAATTTCGACGTTAAAACTAACGGAAATTTTTGGGTTGTCACAAGAACTATTCCTTGACAAAGAAAATATTCAAGAGTTAGTGCGGATTCTTATAAAGACAAACACTTCATACAATTGGCCTTAGTTGGTCTTTGTTTTATCCAAAACATCACAACTTACCAATTTCAAATGTACAAGAGTAGAACACATTTTACTCTTACATTTGACAAGTGTTATAAACCTTCTTTAAGATATGTCACTCAAGTTACAATCTTGGAGTATAACTCTAAGAATTCTATGGAACGAAGTATGACTCATCTTCTTGATTTAACCATTTCGACAATTCAAGATTCCTCTTCTTAGTCATAAGAACGCACTAAGATGTCCTTAGAGGACTATGTGTGATATGATTTCTTAATCAATAAGATGATCACAAAACATCATACTAAAGTACTCTCCAATCTTTTCAGATTTGAGAAACTTTTATCTTTCTGCCTAATTTGATTCTTCTCATTCGTTCTGCCATACATCGAAACTTTTCCAATGTTTCAGAATTATACTTAAGCTTGTATGTATAATCATATTTACTAAACTTTAGTAAATCATGACAAATAGTCTTATCGATCTTTTGTGGTGGACCTGGCTAACGCACAACCAAGTGTACCTGTTCCCTTTGTCGTTCACTTGACTCACATATACATGGGAAAAAGGAATTAGTCTTAATTTTCCAAAGATGAAAATTCTCATTCATCATAAGAATTGCACGATTCCAAGTTTCTGTCCAATTGAAACTTGGTTCATGAGAATCTTTCCTTATTTGGTAAATTTAGACACTACCACAAATGAAAGAATCAAATTCATATTTCCATTATTTATAGAAACATACAAACATCAATTTTTCATAAATGCCATTGCAAGGAGATATAATAAAATAAAACAAAATTTTATTTATTTATAAAACGCAGAAAAAGCTTTTTCTTTATAATGCAACTTTAAATGAAAACTATGCTATTACATATTTTTCTCGCAATCTATCATAATTCCTAAGTAGTAGTTCAAGAATCCGATCTTCGAACCATGCGACTGAAGTCCATCTTCGCGATCAGATTCAACATATTCTTCCTTTAAGTTTCCCTCCCTTTGCTTGATCCTGAAGCAGAGTCAAGCTTTTTGACTTGACCTTCTCTCAGATCTTTCAGGTAGTTAGGGTAGCTTCACAACCAATGCCCCTTCCTCTGGCAATAGAAACATATGGACCCTTTGGGAATGGTATACGTGACTATCTCAGACAAAAGCTTATCCAAATTGTTCTGATGCCATGCAACCCAAATGGACCATGCCAAATCGGGTCAAGTACATACCAATTATAGTTATGGACTTAGACACTAATCCAACAGTAAGCAGTGCAAAAAATGGATCGTGTCACAGTGTTTCAAAGTTCTTGAATTCATGTGAGTTTTCCTTACAGTATATGTGGGTCGAAGGCACCAATGTGGGGTCACTAGGTTGTGTATCCTTGTATATAGGATGCCGTTATGATGTGGTGATTTGTTAGATTTGTATCCTAGTATAAGGATGTTGTTGTGCTATAGTGATCTGCTAGATCTGTGTATATATGCTTATATGATACGATGTTGTAGTAGTGGTATACTGGTTTTCATCTAGTGGAGTGCCCTAGGGGCTGTATGTACTTTGTAGTCAAGTAGGATAGTCTGAGAACTCTTGATCGAGGCTTTCTTGCTTGTTTCTTGTTTGGTTGTAGCTTTAGAGTAAGATCATCTGTTCGGTTGTCTATCTCACCTCTGGTTACTTATGGTTACACATTTCATGGAGGTTAGCTGATAGAGGGACAATATGTTGTAAGAGGACTAGTAGGCAGTAGTGACCTGTATGATTGATGTTTCCTTTTAGCCTGTTGATTGGTTATATGAATAGTTGTTTACTGAATATATGTTATAAGTTATGTATATTTTGACATAGTGTAGTTGGGTTGAGATTGTACTGCTTTGTGCGGCCATTCAACAAACCCGGGGCAATCCAACCAACCTTCATAAATATAATTTAAACATAATTTACTGAATATATGTTATAAGTTTTGTATATTTCGACATAGTGTAGTTGGGTTGAGACTGTAATTCATGTAGTATCATAACAATTGAGTAAATAGTAAAGAAAGCAAACACAACCATCATAAATATAATTTAAAAAGTTACATTGTTTATTGCAATACATGTTTCAAAAGAAATTACATTATGAGGATATAATAAGTTTAAAATTTGACGCCTTAGCATTCCTTCTCCAAAAGCTGTGGTTTACTTATATTACTGAATCCCTAAGAAATACAAGTAGTTTTGAAAAAGTGTCAACAATTAAGTTGGTGAGTTCATAAGCGTTTTGGTATAAGAATTGTATGTCTTTTTGTATAAATTAACTGAGTTTGTTTCTTAGAAATCCAATATTTTCTATAAATGAATAGTGTTTTTAAAAGTTCCAAGAACCGGAATGCATAAGTATTTTCCATACCTAAAATAGTGTAAGTAGATTTATATATGTATATATAACCCCTAAGGCATTTGATATCCCCTTAAACCAAATGTTTTAATACTTCATGTGAGTTTTATAACCGTACTATTGACCTAGACTGCCTGTAACAACGTTCTTCAGGCGTTAGAATGATATGATGTTTGTCACCCCAGACCTGCCGATCCAACTGTAACTAACAGTTTAGGTGCCGGATTGTCAATCCTGTATAGATACATACACAAGTATCACACTCTCCCTACAGAAGATTATGGTTTATAACACAGGACTTGAAATGCATACTTGAAAGTACGTGAAGTTAAATGTCTCACAAAAGTTAGTATCAAATAGATTTATGTATGAAAAGTCCATTTTTCTTGTAAATGTAAGTATTTCCTTTTTATAGTGTTCATAGACTGTAAAATATGTTGAATATTTCGTAAACTATACCTATTATAGTTTTTCAAAAGTGTGTTTCATTTGAATGATAAACCTTGGTGTATTACCAACTTTGCATGTAAAGTATAACATTCGTAATAATGTTATTTTACTTATTTAACATTTATACACAAAATGTAGGTAAAGCATTAGAAACTGTATGTAACGATTTGCATTTTAACATAAGTTTTTCTTGCATTTCACTTGTATTTTCCCCCTAAAATATAGTAAAGATGTGAAAATATAGTGGTATGAACTCACCTGGTAAGTGTGATGATTTGAAGAAAACGAGACTTTTCTCGGGCAGCACTTCAACCGGAAAGTGGAAAATTTATCGGGAGTTTCGGACCTTTGGACCTTCGTCGAAGCTTGGATACGTAACCGGGGCGTCGGGGGAGTTTCGGGATGCTTAACACTGAGTAAAAGTTGAAAGGGAGAGTAGAATTGAGCACCTAAACCCGAGACCTTCAGTCTCTATTTATAGGGTGCATTTGTGGAGCTTACGTCATGAGCATGGAGTGGCTCACATCGTGGGTTTGATCTTATCCCCTTATGTAGACCCAATGTATGATAGCCCAAATCTGGAACCCATCAGTCACAAGCTCACGTCGTGAGCTTCAGGCTCACGTCGCGAGTCCTCTGTTAGTGTGGGAATTCGTGTTCCGAACTTCAGAAATTCATATCTCTCGCATACGAGTTCTGATTTTTACGTTCTTTATATCCACGCGTAGGTGAGAATATACTTTACAACTCTCATTTAAACTTCGTCGGCTAATTTTGACTTTTATTTGTAATATTACATTTTTAACAGGCCGGGACATGAAAAGTCTGTTAAAAATTCATAACTTCTTCATGCAACGTCCATTTTCGTCTGTCTTTTTACCGTTATACTATTATTGACGGGATCTTTAGTTCTCTTTTAGGTTGTGTCGGCTAAATATCGCTGGATCTTTATTTCGAGTTTTTAGTTGTCTATTGTTATTCTGAAACTTAGTAAAATCGTAACTTTCTCATAAAAAGTCAGATTTGGACGTTCTTTTTATGTACGTTCATGGTTTAACCTAATCTAAGACTTTCGTTTAGATTATTAAGGCTGAAATGTATTTTGTTTAAATTTCACTTTTCACTCTTAACAGTGTTTTACCGATTTTGACGTGGATCTTTGATTGGTCATAACTTCTTCGTTATAATTCGGATTTTGAGTGTTCTTTATATTTATGAAAACCTTGACACGATATCTATCATTTTATGTATCCCAATTGAGACTTTTGAACATTTCATTTCTGACACTATTTTTATTTATTTATTAATTCAAAAATAGATTACAATACTTGACTTAGGTCATTCCATTGACTTGAAATATCGGGTTGTCATATCATCCCCCCGTTAGAGAGAATTTATTCCTAAAATTTATTCTAAAATAAGTATTTATGGACTAGGGAAAAGGTGCAGGTATTTTTGTTTCATCTGATCTTCGCGCTCCCAGGTGTATTCAGGTCCTCGCTTTGCATTCCAGCGGACCTTTACAATGGGTATGCGACTTTGTTTTGTTCTTTTAATTTCCCTATCAATGATTTCTACTGGTTCTTCTATGAAGTGGAGACTCTCATTGATTTCAATTTCGTCCAGAGGGACGACGAGCGTCTCATCGGAAAAGCATTTCTTTAAGTTTGATACATGAAAGGTAGGATGTATGTTATTGAGTTCCTATGGTAATCGAAGCTTGTATGCTACTGGGCCGATCCTGGCAAGGATCTCGAATGGTCTGATATACCTTGGATTTAGTTTCCCATGTTTTCCAAAGCGTATTAATCCCTTCTAGGGAAAGACCTTCAATAGCACTCGGTCCCCAACCTGAAATTCCAAGGGCTTTTGTCTTTTGTCCGCATAACTCTTTTGTCTGTCTCTTGAAGCTTTTAGTCGTTCCCAGATTTGGACAATCCTCTTGGTTGTTTCTCTTATGATTTACGGGCCTGTGAGAGTGCTGTCAGGTATTTGTCCTCTAGCTAGTTACGTGTCACCCACTTCAGCCCAACACAGAGGTGATCTGCACTTGCGGCTATAGAGGGCTTCGAAGGGAGCAACCTTGATGCTAGTGTGATAGCTATTGTTGTACGAGAACTCGACTAGTGGTAAATGGGTATCCCATGCTTTATCAAAATCGATCACGCAAGATCTTAGCATATCTTAGAATGTTTGAATGGTCCTCTCATTCTGACCGTCACTTTGTGGATGGTAAGCGGTACTCATGTCTAGTATCGACCCTAGAGATTTTTGTAGTGACTGCCAGAATCGTGAGGTGAATCTACTATCTCTGTAGGAGATAATGGATATTGGTACACCATGCAGTCGCACAATCTCCCTGATGTATGTTCGATCTAGTTTCTCCATCTTGTCAGTTTCCTTTATTGGTAGGAAGTGTGCGGATTTGGTTAATCTGTCGACGATCAGCCAGATGGTGTCAAGTCCACCCGCTGTTTTTGGGTAACTTGGTTATGAAATCCATGTTTATCCACTCCCACTTCCACTCGGGTATTCCAGGTTGTTGTAACAATCCCGAGGGCTTTTGGTACTCTACTTTGACTTTGGCGCAAGTCAGACACTTGCCTACGTAGGCAGCAATTTCGGCTTTCATGTTCGGCCACCAATACAATTTCTTGAGGTCTAGATACATCTTTTCTGAACCGGGATGCATGGAGTATCGAGTCTTATAAGCCTCATTCATGACAACGTCTCTGAATCCACCAAACTTCGGTGTCCAAATTCGATTCATGAAGTAACGAACTCCGTCATCCTTGACTTCAAGATTTTTATCCATTCCTCTTAAGGCTTCGCCAGCCACGTTTTCTATTTTAAGGCTTCCATTTGAGCTTCCTTGATTTGCGTGGACAGGTGTGAATGGTGTTGGATTAGTGTCTAAGCCTGTAATTATATTTCGTATGTACTTGACCCGGTCGTGCATTGTCCTTTTGGGTTGCCTTCACCAAAGCAACTTGACAAGGTAATTTAAGGAGAGAGAGAGAGAATATTATGGTTTATTAATATATTATAAGAATAATATATTCAAGGAGAAATCATATTTATTTAATTGGTATTAGTCATAAATTAATTAGGAATTAATTTGGTGACTAAAAGAGATTAATTAAATAAAGGGGTATAAACTGTCAAATGCATGATAGTTGAGTTTTGGGCTGGGAAACCTAATGGTCTAAAGGGGGAACGGAATTATGATGAGGATCCATCATATTTTCGTCCACGACCTTATTCCAGAAGGTACCTTGGGCTGCTTGGTGGCTAAGCTGTCCATTAGGGTTTAGACTGAAACCCTAGCAGCCTACAGTATAAATATGACCCCTAGGCTATGAAAATCGGCTACACTGGATTCCAAGAGAACCCTAGGGTCGATTTTAGCATCTCTCACCCTCTCTCATATTGCCTTCTTGCTTTTGGGGTTTGTGAACCATTAGAGGAGTTACAATTGTGACTCTAAGCTCAAGATCAAGAAGACTACAAGGATTTCAAGCTATTTGAAAGAAGTAAACACTTAGATCTGTTCTTATGATGTTGATTTCGAAATATATATATGATAGATCTAGGGTTGTAAGTATTGGATTCAAAGCATGTACAATATAGAAACCTAGATCCAAGCATTAGGGTTTTTATGAACACATAGGATTGTTCTTATGCATAAAACCCATCAGTAGTATCAGAGCCATGATTGGTTTCAGTTGTATGTGATGCTTTAACTATTTAATTGCTGAAAATCATTTTTTCTTGCCCCTGCCCGACTCAACTCGGCGAGTCAGTATCTGGACTCGACGAGTTGGCCCGACTCGGAGAGTCCAGGTCTGATTGGGCGAGTCTGTGCATCAGGCATAGGATATTTCGGGATTTTGTTGTTGTTTTGTCATGGGATTAATGCCTAAATCAGTTTTTGAAGATAAAATCCGAATTTTATTGTATTTGAATGATTATCCCTGCCAAAACAATAGATAATTTAAAATCTTTTGAATATTAGTTGTTTATATGATAAATATGGATTATTTAAATTATTTGGTAATTATCTTGTGACTAAAATTGGATTAGGTCAAATATAGATAATTACAAAATTAATTGTTTATTTTGTATTATTTGTTATTTGATCCCTTATGTTTTGAAAAGTTCAAAAACATGCCCTCAAGTTTTGAAATTTAAATTGTGTGATTAAAAGTTTAATTTTGAATAATTTAAATTTCAAACCCTTAGAATTTTACAGGTTTAAAATTCAACCCTATACTATTATATTATTACAAGCTTAATATATATATATATATATATATATATATATATATATATATATATATATATATATATGTATATATGTATAACTTAAAATGCTAGTCTTACCTTTAGTAGGCCTCATTCACGAAGCCAGTCTATAAGGTGGGTATAAGGTTGCTGCCTATAAAATGGCGCTTAATGGGTGTACACTCACACCCACCGCTTGCTTGACTGGTGGAGGGTCGTTAGCCGAACGGGTAGGATAAGGCACTCATCTCCTCTCTAAAAGTATAATGTAAGATACAAAGTAACTACAACGTTTTACAATTTCCCAATCTTAGTTACTTTAGGGTAAAATGTGAAAATGATGCTAACCCATGGAATTACACTTTGTACCCTTGTTAAACGTTGGTGGAGCGCGCGTGGTTAACTGGTGCACTAATTTGGGGATGAAATTAGTAGCGAAGGGTGACTCGATGTTTATCATAGATCAATGGACCGTGTGTGGTTTACCGGCACATTGATTAGGTGATAGAGACATTGAGTGCACCATGTTGATTCGCATGGTTATTCACAACTTGTTTGCGATCCTCAGTATCCCAGTCGCAAATTTGAAGTGCATATCGAGATTTAAACATGCCATTGAAAAGTTCAATGAATTTCAAAGATCTAGGAGTTTTCAAATACATTTAAAACTTAAATCTCTTTTTCTTTTTTCATGGTGAGAATTAGTGAATCGTCATTCACTTACCTTCAAATTATTTACTTTTAGAGTACGACATCCCTTTCTAAGTTGTAAATAATGTTGTTGGGTTCTAGCCCTAATTTCTCATTTGGGTGTTTAATTAGGGACTCATTTCTAATTAAACTTTTCTCCTTTCTTTTTCAAATGTCTGCAAACAACAACAACAACAACGCTTCTGGATCATTCTCATTGATGAACCTATGTCAAAAGGTGACATTTGATGGGTCAAACTTCAACGATTGGATGAGGTACATTCGGATGATCACACACTACGAGGATAAAGAATATGTCCTTGATGAAAAGCTTGAAAAGATCATCCCAATTGCTACTCCTGAAGAGTTGGCCGCCTTTGAGGCCCACGAGCATGATGCTACGAATGTTCATTGCATCATGCTGGCCACCATGAACCTCGAACTCTAAAAGTCCTATGAGGACATGTATCCGTATGAAATGCATCAGGATTTGCTGAACAGGTATCACCAGAGCGCGAGGCAAGAGCGCTACGATATCATTAATAATATGATCACCGCTAAGATGGGTAGTGGAGAATCCCTGACCTCTCATTTGCAGAAAATGTAGAGGTATGTTGATCGTCTTCTCAAACTTAATGTTAAGTTTGATGAGGATTTGGCTATCGACATAATCCTCCACTCCTTGCCCTCCTGCTACAACCAATTCAGAATGACCTACCACATGAACAAGGAGGAGGTCTCCTTGAGCAAGCTCCAAGGACTGCTGAGGACTGCTGAGAGCAACCTCAAAGACAAATCTGTTGCACCATCCCCTTATGTGGCTGCTCCTGTGATGGCAATAGGTCATGGAAAGGGTAAAAAGAGGAAGGCTCCATGTGAGAGCCACCAAAAAGGGAAGTCCCGTGATGGTTCATCCTCTAGTGGGACCAAAGCAGGCCCCAGTAAACCCTCCTCCGATCCTAAGGAAGCAGAGTGCTTCTATTGCCACGAAAAGAGCCACTAGAAACGAAGTTGCCCTAAGTATCTGCTAGATATAAAGGATGGGAAGATTATGCCCACCTTTGCAGGTATATATTCTATTAAATCTAACAACTCATCATTTGCTACTTCATGGGTTCTTGATACAGGGTGTGGATTCCACATTTGTTCTGATATGCAGGGCCTAAAAAGAAGTAGGGAAGTGGAACATGGAAATATGAACTTGATTATGGGAAACAGAAGATCGTCGCCTGTGACCAAAGTCAGAGTTTATTCTTTATTGTTGAGTAATGGGTTAGGGCTATATTTAAATAAATGCTGTTATTCACCAGATATGGCAAGAAACATTATTTCATTTCATGGATTGTTTAGACAAGGTTTCAGATATTCTTTTGATAATAGTAATGGTTCTATTAATTTTTAATTGAATGGTGTCTTTTATTTTAATGCATTACCTTGTAATGGGATTTATGAATATGTGATGGTTGTTGATAATTTAGGAAATGATGTTTTGGATATTGATTCGTCTACTAGCCTAGACGAAGCATGCTTGTGGCATTGTCGCCTTGTCCATGTCAATAAGAAACGCATAGCCCAACTCCAAAAGGATGGAGTGTTGGAGTCATTCTACGTTAGGGACGATGACATGTGTGAATCTTGTTTACTTGGGAAGATGACCAAGTCACTCTTTATTAGCACTTGTGAAAGGGGTGAGGGCCTATTGGATCTCATACACACCGATGTGTGTGGGCCCTTTAGATCCACCACAAGGGATGCTTGTCGCTTCTACATGAATTTTACAGATGATTATAGCATATATGGATATATCTACTTAATCAAGCAAAAGTCGAAAACCTTTGAAAAATTCAAAGAGTTTAAGAATGAAGTGGAGAATCAGCTGGGCAGGAAAATCAATATGCTTTGGTTAGACCGAGGATGAGAGTACCTAAGTCTTGAGTGGCACGACTATCTAAAAGAATGCGGAATTGTTTCGCAATTGACGCCTCCGAGAATGCTACAATTGAATGGTGTGGCAGACAGACGTAATCGGATATTGTTCGACATGGTTCATTCTATGATGAGTCGGACTTCGTTACTAATAGCTTTCTGGGGTTACTCCTTAGAGAGTGTCGCCCATATCCTTAACTTAGTTCCCACCAAGAAGGTTACCAAGACTCCTCATGAGACGTGGACAAGGAAAGCTCCCTCGTTGGCATATATTAAGGTTTGGGGCTGTGAGGATTTCGTAAGACGAGAGACTAACGACAAGCTCGAACCTCGTAGTGAGAAGTGTTATTTCATCGGCTATCCACAGAAGTCTTTTGGCTATCTTTTCTATAGACCGAGTGACAATGTTGTCTTTGTTGCTAGCAGAGGAGTTTTCCGAGAAAGGGAATTAATAAGCCAAGAGGACAGTGGGAGGCAAATTGATCTTGAAGAGATTCAAGAGCAAAGCGATGAAGGAACCTCTGACACTGGCACTCAACCCGAGGAGGAAACTCTTGTTGAGCCTGTTGACGAGTCCTTACCTCTTAGACGTTCTAGTAGAGTTAGTGTTCAACCTCAGTTTTATGGTTTTCATATTACTAGTGAAGGGGATACGTTTATTAGTGATGAAACATTAATGAATTTGGACGAACCTAGCAGCTACAAGGAAGCCATGGCAGGCCCGGAGTCTGCTAAATGGAAAGAGGCGATGGACAGCGAGATTCAGTCCATGTACAACAACCAAGTTTGGAATTTGGTAGATATTGTACCGGGTCGTAAGACAGTTTGGTGCTAGTGGATCTTCAAGAAAAAGACGTACATGGATGGGAAAGTGCATACTTATAAAGCACGATTGGTTGCGAATGGCTTTACTCAAACTCCCGGAGTTGACTATGATGAGACCTTCTCACCAGTTGCAAAGATAAAGTCTGTTAGGGTAATGCTTGCAATAGCTGCGTTTCATGATTATGAAATATGGAAGATGGACGTGAAACCGCTTTCCTTAAAGGAAAGTTGGCTGAGGATGTTTACATGAACCAGCCAGAGGGTTTTGGCGATGCGAAGCATCCAAATAGAGTGTGCAAGCTTCATAGATGGAATCTTTGTTTTGACGAGAAAGTTAAAGAGTTTGGCTTTCTGCGAAGTGAAGATGAATCTTTAAGTTTGTGACTAAAATAGATTAATTAAACTTAAGGGACTAGAATTGTAATTATAAGATAATTGCAATTGGGCCATGGATTGCCTTATATTATAAGGTTGGACGAATTCTATGGGAAACCCATTAGAAATCGTCCAAGGCCTTTAAGGAAAGGAGTCCATGGGTTGCTTAGGGCTTAAGCATCCAAATTAGGGTTTCCTTGTTAGATAACCCTCATGGACTCACTATATATAGAACCCTTATGCCCGAAAAACGTGGTGAACTTGTTCTCTAGGGTTTCCACACATTTTGGGTAGCCTCCTTCTCTTCTCTTCTTCATCCTCTTGCTTTTGGTGTTTGTGAACCATTAGAGGAGTGACATTTGTGACTCTAAGCTTTCTAAAGTCGTTACAAGGAGGAATTGTCGATATGGTCCATCCAATACTATACTTCCATATGACAACTCATTCTTAATAGAATCTTATCTAGTCATAATAATGTCGAAGATTGATAAAGTATCAGATCTTTATGTAAGACATTATGCATCGTGTCCCATACATAACAATCAAGGTAATATCTTAAACCCATTCTTATGTTAATATGATTACTTATATGCTAAAATTAGGGTTTATAGTCTTGGATAACTTGCATGTACAATAGAGAAACCTAGATCCAAGCATTAGGGTTTGTATGAGCACATAGGATGTTCTTATGGCTAAAACCCATCAGTGGTATCAGAGACTTGATTGGTTCTGTTGTATTGATGCCTTGTATGTTTGTTCAAGTTGAAAAATTCGATTTTTGTGAAACTGCCTGATGAACTCGGCGAGTCCCATTGTGGACTCGGCGAGTAGGCCCCTACTCGGCGAGTCCATATCGGTACTCGGCGAGTTCGAGCGTCAGAAAGAGGGGATTTCGGGATTTCTTGCTGTTTTTCTCATGGATAATTGGCTTATCTGTTTTAGGTCATTAAAATCCAATTTTAATCATTTTTATGAGTATATCCTTGATTAAACAAAAGACAATTACCAATTGATTAGATAATAACTTCCTTATATGATTAAAGTTGATTATTTGTATTAATTGGGTAACTTATTTTGCAAGAAATTGAAATTAAGTCAAATATAGATAACGATGAAATTAATTGTTTAATTTATATTATTTGTTATTTGATCCTTGTGTTATGAAAAGCTTCAATTTTCCCCTTTAGGTTTTATAGTTTAAATTTGAACTCAAAAGTTTAGTTTTGAAATTTAAATAGTTGAAACCCTAATGTTTTGAAAAGGTTTCAAAACTTGGCCTCAAGTTTTGGAATTTAAATTTTGATTAAAAAGTTTAATTTTGATGTATATTTAAATTCTAAACCTAAATGTTTTGAAATGTTTCAAAACTTTCCCTCAAGTTTTGGAATTTAAAAGTTGATTAAAAGGTTTAATTTAGGAATGTTAAATTCTAAAACCCTAGTATTGTTTTGAAAAGTTCAAATCACACCCTTATGGTTTTATTAATTAATTAAGGTGTATAATTAAAAGAGGTTTAATAAATCCATAAAGTTTTGGTTTACAATTTAATTGAATTAAAAGTATAATTTTTAAATTTGACCACCTAGTATTTTAAAAGTGTAAATTACACCATATACTATATATAACATTAAAAGTCTAACATTATATATATATATATATATATATATATATATATATGTATATATATATATATATATATATATATATATATATATATATATATATATATATATATGTATGAATAAAAGTCATTCTTACCATTAGTAGGCCTCATTCACAAAGCTGGTCTATAAGGGGTGTTTAAGGAAATTGCCTATAAAATGGCGATTGATTGGGTATCCACTCTTACCCACCGCACCCTTGACTAGTGGATGGTCGTTAGCCGAACGGGTAGGATAGGACAAAACCTTCCATTATAAGTATAGTGAAGTACGAAAGTAACTAAATGTTTTACAAATTCCCAATCTTAGTTACTTAGGCAAAAGTGAATTGATGCAATTCCATGAAATTACACTTTGTGCCCTTGCAAATATGTTAGTGGAGCATGTGTGGTTAACCAGCACACTAAATGGTTTTAAGCAAAGGTAGCAAAGGGTGACTCAATGTTTGTCATAGTTCGGTGGAGTGTGTGTGGTTTACCGGCACATCGAATAGGCGACTGTAACATGTGAGGGCACCATGTAAGTTTGCATGGTTATTCACACCCGATTTGTGATCCTCAGCATCCCAGTCACAAACTAGAGGGGCATATCAAGATTTAAACATGCCATCGAAATGATCAATGAATCTTAAAGGATCTAGGAGTTTTCATAGATTTAAAACTTAAATTTCTTTTTCGTTTTTCATGGTGGAAATTAGTGAATCGCCATTCACTTACCTTCAAATATTCTGCAACTAGATTACGGCATCCCTTTTCTAGGTTGTAGCGTATTGTGTTGGGTCCTAGCCTTAGTATCTCATTTGGGTGACTTACTAAGGACTCAATCAATCAACTAAATTGAATTCGTTTTCTCCCGTTTTGTAGATGTTAAAGTACGACAACTATGGTCTTCTCAAATCCCGTGGAACAAGCATTCCACATGAAGATGATATTCCACGATTCGATCGAGGAACAAGAGATCATGCTTCACTTCCTCCACCACCTCTAATTATTCTCCCTAACCCACAAGTTCGAAGGATTGAAAATTTCAAGCTCACTCAAGCCCTTTTGGCAAGTAAACATAAAGAAGGAAAGTCGGTGTGTGCACACGTCCTAGGGATGAAGTTACACATTGATAGGTTAAAAGTGTTGGGGTCCGTTGTCTGTGAGGAGATAGCTGTTGACTGGGTTCTTCAGTCACTTCCTAACTTGTATAGTGAGTTCGTAAGAGAGTACTATATGATGAACCACGACGTGACCCTTATAGATCTCACCTACATGCTTATTGCCGCTGAATCAGCAATGGTTTTGCGCAATGAAAGGTTTGATCATAAGATAAAGGTAAAGTTTGAAGTAGTTCCATGTCCTGTTCCAAAAAAGTCAATTTGCTTTTATTGCCAAGAAAAGGGGCATTGGAGACGAAGCTGCCCTAATTACCTAAGAGATCTAAGAGATGGGAGAGTCAAAATGTATGGCTCTGCTTTAGGTAAAATCCATTGACTAACTCTTTTAAGCTCTTATTCTAGATTCTTAATACATAATGTGATAAGATTACAATTGATGTTTTGTAGGATCAAAGAAAAGAAAGGAAGCTTAAGGGAAGAAGTGAGCAGAATCTAACCGTGAAGGAATGGATTTCGATCGCATTACTTGAAGATTAGATTCTTAAGCTACTACTTCGAGTTAGAATTAGACTGCTAAGAAAGATGTATTAGCATAGTTTTTCAAAGAATTGCATTGTAAGGACAATTTTTTTTCCGCAATAAAATAAATTTTGATTTTATATTATCCTTGCAATGGCGTGTATGAAAAAATTTGATGTTAAAATGTTTCTATTATTAGCAATAATGGATTTGATTCTTAATTATGTTGTTTGTGGAAATGTCGAGAATTTACCAAATAGGGAGAGTTTCTCATCGCCCAAGTTTCAATTGGACAGAAACTTGGAATCATGCAACTTGGTTGCATGATGAATGAGAAATTTCATATTTGGAAATTAGACTAATTCATTGACAAAGTGTCAAGTGAAGGACTAGGAGATCGAGTACACAAAGTTGCGTGTTGATCAAGTCCACCACAAGAATAATAAAGATATTCGTCATGATTTACTAAAGGTTTAGTAAATATGATTATACTTACAAGATTAAGTGTAATTCTGAATTGATTAAAGGGTTTAGATCAATAGCAGAACGAATAAGAAGAATCAAGTAGGCAGAAAGATAAAAGTTTCTATATTATAAAAAGAAGGGAGAGTACCTTTTATGCTTTATGATATGTCTTAATGATTAAGAACCATATCTCAATGGATCCTTTAAGTGAGTCTTAGTACAATTGTATGTCTAAGACGAGGAATCAAGAATTGAAGAAATGGTTAAATCAAGAAGTCAATCATACTTCGTTCCAAAACAAGTCTTAGAGTTAAGATTGTGACATTGAGTGAAAAGTATGAAGAAGGTTTATAGCATTCATCAAATGTGGAAAGTTGTGATGTCTTGGATAAGACAAAGACCAACTAGGACCAATTTATGAAGTGTTTTGATAAAAACTACACTAACTCTTGAATATTTTTTTGTCAAGAAATGTTTATTGACAAGAGAATCTTATATGTCAAGGAGTCAGTGGGAGTCTTAATGGTCTTGAAAGGTTTCAAGAAAAAATCAAAATAGACCTTATCAATCATCACTAGCACACGAGTTGAGGTTTACAACCTATCGTGTTGACATTATTTTATTTTTGTGCCGTTCCAATTAAGTTAAATATGCATCTGATTTCTATGAGTTCTCATTTGAATGAATAAAAGGCAAGGACCTTGATCAATGAAAATTACATTGATAGGAAAAGGTGAGCTACTTAACTACTTGGAAGACATGGTGGGCAGCTGTGTTACCATAAGGCAAGAAGTCAAGAAAGTTCGGTCCATATGAGTTTGAATTTGTCGTAAACTTTGGTTTTGACAAATTCACATGGATAGGAACACATACACCATTAAAATCTAAGTGTCATAAGATTCCCTCCTTCATGAAAATGACTGTGAGGAAATGCTTTCACTAAGAGAGATTTTAAGAAGATAGTGATTGTGAAATTGTATTCTCGAATTCAATTATGGTTACGGTATCCCTTTCCATAATTTGAATAGTGAGATTAGGCAATTAGTCTAACTTGTTTAGACACACATATGAGCTATCTATGGGGAAGGTGTATAAGCTTAGATAAAGGATTATCAAAGCATTAAGTGTTAGAAACATGAACTTAAGAAATTCAATAAATATTGTTTCTCTAGAAGTTAAGCCGGATTCTGAATACATATCAAAGCTAGTGGGAGCATAAGTGTTATGTTAATAATAATCATCATGATAGAGGGAGCATAAATGTTATGATTGTATGATTATTAAGGCAAGTATTGCAAGTTCGCAATATTAATTATAGAAAAACAAGAGTTACACCTTGCAAAGTTGTAAGGATTGAATAATTGTTTTGCTATAATTAAGGGAGAGAATATTATGCTTCATTTCAAATCTAAAGGCTTAGGTTATGGGATGTTAATAAATTTAGTCAAGGATACATAGTGTGTTCTCAAAAATCGATTATGATTACGGCATTCCTCTTCATAGTTCGAATTTTGAGAACGTAGCACATAAAATATTGTGGCAGAAGATTGATAAAGTATCAGATCTTTATGTAAGACATTATGCATCGTGTCCCATACGCTTCGGGTATAGGATCAATTGCAAATGCTATAATATTTGACCATTCTAAAATTTTCCAAAGGTCTAGCGCATTTTGAGGGAAAAAGGACAAGAATCGGTTTTGACTAAGATAATTAAACAACTATCAAAGGACAATCCAAAGTTCATCGAGGATTGGTCGCTTGTGAGTAGTTGGAAGTATAGTATTGGACGGACCATATCGACATTATTATGAATAGATAAGATTCTATTAAGAATGAGTTGTCATATGAAAAATATGGAAATGTGTCCATATTGGGAATTGAATATTGAAAATCAATGTCTAGATTAGAAACTTTTATGCAAAAGGATGTTCGAAGGAATGTACTTTGAGTGAGAGACATCATATCTAAGGAACTGTATTGTAACAATCTCCAATAGAGGACTGTGTAATTTCATTGGCAATAGTCATTGTGACTTTAGTGCAGTGACATTACAAAAGGATCGTTGCATAAAATGTTAGAATCTAACATATTCCATAAGTGGCAAGAATTTGATATTCTTTCACTTGTGAAAATGATTCGGAGTTGTGAAATGAGTATGATTGGAAATGTGTTCAATTTGATCTATTTCACAAAGTAAGAACCATAGGTAAACATTGTGTGCATGCTAGGAGCATGGGACAAGTGTAGTAATAATTCAAGTAAGAAGTTGATTACCCGAAACAACAGATAATGAGTAATCGATATGGTGATAAATAAAAGGTTTTTTATTTATGCTCAAAGGTTTGAGGCCATATGGGATTAGTATTATTCTTGTGTTTCACTTTGCATGTTTTGACTTCCTGAATAATTTAGTTGGTTGAGAACAGTCAAATTATTCGAACGGGCCACAGTCGTTCATATGTTGGAAGTAGGTATGAATGAAGACTGTCGTGAATTGGTGTGTGGATTGTATAAAGAGTATTAGACATAAGCAAATGTTTGATGCAACGTTCATGAGTGCTTATGAATATGATTTGAGCATTGGATTAAACCCACGCTCACTTGGATCACTTCATGGATTGTTATCACGAGTGATTGGTGAGAGGATAACATCTTATATTCTTGAAACCGAGATGTGTGAGTTGTATCTTGCAAATCGGTTGCACATTGATAATATGTAAACGCACAAGTAACTTGGTGTCATAAAACATATTGTTGTGTGTGATTCGGTGAGTAAGTACAAGCGAGCATTGAATCAAAGTTTATCCGTTCCTTTTATCCAAAGCAGGATAAAAGCGATATCTTTGGGCCCCTCGATGATTTAGTGATGACAAACGTAAATGCTCGGCCGGGCTAGGGCTAATTTGATTTGTTCAATTAGTCAGTCGTCATAAATCGGAAATCGAGAAATAATACATAGAGAATGATTAGAAATCATGTCTCATACGATATCTAGAATGGAAGAATATATGATCCCTTATCTGAAGGACACGCGTATCTGATAGGATCAGAGTTGACAGCGGCTTTGGAAAGCTACGATTGCAGATCAGCATCTGAAGTCATACGCATAATACTTATTAGACTTATCCAAGTAGGAGACTGTTGGATTAGTGTCTAAGTTCGTAACTATTTTGGTATGTACTTGACCCGATGGTGCATGGTCCTTTTGGGTTGCCTTCACCAAAGCAACTTGATAGGATGAATTATGGAGAGAAAGGATTAAATATGATTTATTAATATATTATGAGAATAATATATTAAAGGAGAAATCATATTGTTTAATTAATATTAGTCAAGAATTAATAAGAATTAAGTTTGTGACTAAAAGAGATTAATTAAACTTAAGGGACTAGAATTGTAATTATAAGATAATTGCAATTGGGCCATGGATTGCCTTATATTATAAGGTTGGGCGAATTCTATGGGAAACCCATTAGAAATCGTCCAAGGCCTTTAAGGAAAGGAGTCCATGGGTTGCTTAGGGCTTAAGCATCCAAATTAGGGTTTCCTTGTTAGATAACCCTAATGGCCTCACTATATATAGAATCCTTATGCCCCAAAAACGTGGTGAACTTGTTCTCTAGGGTTTCCACACGTTTTGGGTAGCCTCCTTCTCTTCTTTTCTTCATCCTCTTGGTTTTGGTGTTTGTGAACCATTAGAGGAGTGACATTTGTGACTCTAAGCTTTCTAAAGTCATTACAAGGAGGAATTGTGATTGTTATTGCTACATAACAATCAAGGTAATATCTTAAACCCATTCTTATGTTAATATGATTACTTGTATGCTAGAATTAGGGTTTATAGTCTTGGATAACTTGCATGTACAATAGAGAAACCTAGATCCAAGCATTAGGGTTTGTATGAGCACATAGTATGTTCTTATGGCTAAAAAACCCATCAGTGGTATCAGAGACTTGATTGGTTTCTATTGTATTGATGCCTTGTATGTTTGTTCAAGTTGAAAAATCTGATTTTTGTGAAACTGCCTGATGAACTCGGAGAGTCCCATTGTGGACTCGGCGAGTCCATATGGGTACTCGTCGAGTTCGAGCGTCAGAAAGAGGGGATTTTGGGATTTCTTGCTGTTTTTTTCATGGATAATTGCCTTATCGGTTTAGGTCATTAAAATCCGATTTTAATCATTTTTATGAGTATATCCTTGATTAAACAAAAGATAATTACCAATTGATTAGATAATAACTTCCTTGTAGGATTAAAGTTGATTATTCGTATTAATTGGGTAACTTATTTTGCAAGAAATTGAAATTAAGTCAAATATAGATAATGATGAAATTAATTATTTAATTTATATTATTTGTTATTTGATCCTTGTGTTATGAAAAGCTTCAATTTTCCCCTTTAGGTTTTATAGTTTAAATTTGAACTCAAAAGTTTAGTTTTGAAATTTAAATAGTTGAAACCCTAATGTTTTGAAAAGGTTTCAAAACTTGGCCTCAAGTTTTGGAATTTAAATTTTGATTAAAAAGTTTAATTTTGATATATATTTAAATTCTAAACCTAAATGTTTTGAAATGTTTCAAAACTTGCCCTCAAGTTTTGGAATTTAAAAGTTGATTAAAAGGTTTAATTTAGGAATGTTAAATTCTAAAACCCTAGTATTGTTTTGAAAAGTTCAAATCACACCCTTATGGTTTTATTAATTAATTAAGGTGTATAATTAAAAGAGGTTTAATAAATCCATAAAGTTTTGGTTTACAATTTAATTGAATTAAAAGTATAATTGTTAAATTTGACTACCTAGTATTTTAAAAGTGTAAATTACACCCTATACTATATATAACATTAAAATTCTAACATTATATATATATATATATATATATATATATATATATATATATATATATATATATATATATATATATGTATGAATAAAAGTCATTCTTACCATTAGTAGGCCTCATTCACGAAGCTGGTCTATAAGGGGTGTTTAAGGAAATTGCCTATAAAATGGCGATTGAATGGGTATCCACTCTTACCCACCGCACCCTTGACTAGTGGAGGGTCGTTAGCTGAACGGGTAGGATAGGACAAAACCTTCCATTATAAGTATAGTGAAGTACGAAAGTAACTAAATGTTTTACAAATTCCCAATCTTAGTTACTTAGGCAAAAGTGAATTGATGCAATTCCATGAAATTACACTTTGTGCCCTTGCAAAGACGTTAGTGGAGCGTGTGTGGTTAACCGACACACTAAATGGTTCTAAGCAAAGGTAGCAAAGGGTGACTCAATGTTTGTCATAGTTCGGTGGAGCGTGTGTGGTTTACCGGCACATCGAATAGGTGACTGTAACATGTGAGGGCACCATGTAAGTTTGCATGGTTATTCACACCTGCTTTGTGATCCTCGGCATCCCAGTCACAAACTAGAGGGGCATATCGAGATTTAAACATGCCATTGAAATGTTTAATGAATCTCAAAGGATCTATGAGTTTTCATAGATTTAAAACTTAAATTTCTTATTCATTTTTCATGGTGGAAATTACTGAATCGTCATTCATTTACCTTCAAATATTCTGCAACTAGATTACGACATCCCTTTTCTAGGTTGTAGCGTATTGTGTCGGGTCCTAGCCTTATTATCTCATTTGGGTGACTTACTAAGGACTCAATCAATTAACTAAATTGAATTCGTTTTCTCCTGTTTTGTAGATGTTAAAGTACGACAACTATGGTCTTCTTAAATCCCGTGGAACAAGCATTCCACATGAAGATGATATTCCACGATTCGATCGAGGAACAAGAGATCATGCTTCACTTCCTCCACCACCTCTAATTATTCTCCCTAACCCACAAGTTCGAAGGATTGAAAATTTCAAGCTCACTCAAGCCCTTTTGGCAAGTAAACATAAAGAAGGAAAGTCGGTGTGTGCACACGTCCTAGGGATGAAGTCACACATTGATAGGTTAAGAGTGTTGGGGTCCGTTGTCTGTGAGGAGATGGCTGTTGACCGGGTTCTTCAGTCACTTCCTAACTCGTGTAGTGAGTTCGTAGGATAGTACTATATGATGAACCACGACATGACCCTTATAGATCTCACCTACATGCTTATTGCCGCTGAATCAGCAATGGTTTTGCGCAATGAAAAAGCAAAGTTGATTGGTGAACCTGCTTTCCAGACCTCTATGGATATAGGCAATGACAACGAAAGACATGCCATGATCGAAAGGTTTGATCATAAGAGAAAGGCAAAGGCTGAAGTAGTTCCATGTCCTGTTCCAAAAAAGTCAATTTGCTTTTATTGCCAAGAAAAGGGGCATTGGAGACGAAGCTGCCCTAATTACCTAAGAGATCTAAGAGATGGGAGAGTCAAAACGTATGGCTCTGATTTAGGTAAAATCCATTGACTAACTCTTTTAAGCTCCTATTCTAGATTCTTAATACATAATGTGATAAGATTACAATTGATGTTTTGTAGGATCAAAGAAAAGAGCGGAAGCTTAAGGGAAGAAGTGAGTAGAATCTAAACATGAAGGAATGGATTTCGATCGCATTACTTGAAGATTAGATTCTTAAGCTACTACTTAGAGTTAGAATTAGATTGCTAAGAAAGATGTATTAGCATAGTTTTTCAAAGAATTTCATTGTAAGGACAAATTTGTTTTCCGCAATAAAATAAATTTTGATTCTATATTATCCTTGCAATGGCATGTATGAAAAATTGATGTCAAAATGTTTCTATTATTAGCAATAATGGATTTGATTCTTAATTATGTTGTTTATGGAAATGTCGAGAATTTACCAAATAGGGAGAGTTTCTCATCGCCCAAGTTTCAATTGGACAGAAACTTGGAATCATGCAACTTGGTTGCACGATGAATGAGAAATTTCATATTTGGAAATTAGACTAATTCGTTGAAAAAGTGTCAAGTGAAGGAATAGGAGATCGAGTACACAAAGTTGCGTGTTGATCAAGTCCACCACAAGAATAATAAAGATATTCGTCATGATTTACTAAAGGTTTAGTAAATATGATTATACTTACAAGATTGAGTGTAATTCTGAATTGATTAAAGGGTTTAGATCAATAGCAGAACGAATAAGAAGCATCAAGTAGGCAGAAAGATAAAAGTTTCTCTATTCTAAGAAGAAGGGAGAGTACCTTTTCTGCTTTATGATATGTCTTAATGATTAAGAACCATATCTCAATGGATCCTCTAAGTGAGTCTAAGTACAATTGTATGTCTAAGAAGAGGAATCAAGAATTGAAGAAATGGTTAAATCAAGAAGTCAATCATACTTCGTTCCAAAACAAGTCTTAGAGTTAAGATTGTGACATTGAGTGAAAAGTATGAAGAAGGTTTATAGCATTCATCAAATGTGGAAAGTTGCGATGTCTTGGATAAGACAAAGACCAACTAGGACCAATTTATGAAGTGTTTTGATAAAAACTACACTAACTCTTGAATATTTGTTTGTCAAGAAATGTTTATTGACAAGAGAATCTTATATGTCAAGGAGTCAGTGGGAGTCTTAATGGTCTTGAAAGGGTTCAAGAACAAATCAAAATAGACCTTATCAGTCATCACTAGCACACGAGTTGAGGTTTACAACCTATCGTGTTGACATTATTTTGTTTCTGTGCCGTTCCAATTAAGTTAAATATGCATCTGAGTTCTATGAGTTCTCATTTGAATGAATAAAAGGCAAGGACCTTGATCAATGAAAAGTACATTGATAGGAAAAGGTGAGCTACTTAACTACTTGGAAGACATGGTGGGCAGCTGTGTTACCATAAGGCAAGAAGTCAAGAAAGTTTGGCCCATATGCGTTTGAATTTGTCGTAAACTTTGGTTTTGACAAATTCACATGGATAGGAACACATACACCATTAAAATCTAGGTGTCATAAGATTCCCTCCTTCATGAAAATGACTGTGAGGAAATGCTTTCACTAAGAGAGATTTTAAGAAGATAGTGGTTGTGAAATTGTATTCTCGAATTCGATTATGGTTACGGTATCCCTTTCCATAATTTGAATTGTGAGATTAGGCAATTAGTCTAAATTGTTTAGACACACATATGAGCTATCTAAGGGGAAGGTGTATAAGCTTAGATAAAGGATTATTAAAGCATTAAGTATTAGAAACATGAACTTAATAAATTCAATAAATATTGTTTCTCTGGAAGTTAAGCCGGTTTCTGAATACACATCAAAGCTAGTGGGAGCATAAGTGTTATGTTAATAATAATCATCATGATAGTGGGAGCATAAATGTTATGATTGTATGATTATTAAGGCAAGTATTGCAAGTTAGCAATATTAATTATAGAAAAACAAGAGTTACACCTTGCAAAGTTGTAAGGATTGAATAGTTGTTTTGCTATAATTAAGGGAGAGAATATTATGCTTCATTTCAAATCTAAAGGCTTAGGTTATGGGATTTTAATAAAATTAGTCAAGGATACATAGTGTGTTCTCAAAAATCGATTATGATTACGGCATTCCTCTTCATAGTTCGAATTTTGAGAACGTAGCACATAAAATATTGTGGCAGAAGATTGATAAAGTATCAGATCTTTATGTAAGACATTATGCATCGTGTCCCATACGCTTCCGGTATAGGATCGATTGCAAATGCTATGATATTTGACGATTCTAAAATTTTCCTAAGGTCTAGCGCATTTAGAGGGAAAAAGGACAATAATCGGTTTTGACTAAGATAATTAAACAACTATCAAAGGACAATCCAAAGTTCGCCGAGGATTGGTCACTTGTGAGTAGTTGGAAATATAGTATTGGATGGACCATATCGACATTATTATGAATAGATAAGATTCTATTAAGAATGAGTTGTCATATGGAAGTATAGTATTGGATGGACCATATTGACAATTCATCTATATAATGACTTCATAAAGCTTAGAGTCACAAATGTCACTCTTCTAATGGTTTACAAACACCAAAAGCAAGAGGATGAAGAAGACAAGAGAAGGAGGCTACCCAAAACGTGTGGAAACCCTAGAGAACAAGTTCACCACGTTTTTGGGGCATAAGGGTTCTATATATAGTGAGGCCATTAGGGTTATCCAACAAGGAAACCCTAATTTGGATGCTTAAGCCCAAAGCAACCCATGGACTCTTTTCCTTAAAGGCCTTGGACGATTTCTAATGGGTTTCACATAGAATTCATCCAACCTGATAATATAAGGCAATCCATGGCCCAATTGCAATTATCTTATAATTACAATTCTAGTCCCTTATGTGCTCATACAAACCCTAATGCTTGGATCTAGGTTTCTCTATTGTACATGCAAGTTATCCAAGACTATAAACCCTAATTCTAGCATACAAGTAATCATATTAACATAAGAATGGGTTTAAGATATTACCTTGATTGTTATGTAGCAATAACAATCACAATTCCTCCTTGTAATGACTTTAGAAAGCTTAGAGTCACAAATGTCACTCCTCTAATGGTTCACAAACACCAAAAGCGAGAAGATGAAGAAGAGAAGAGAAGGAGGCCACCCAAAACGTGTGGAAACCCTAGAGAACAAGTTCATTACGTTTTTGGAGCATAAGGGTTCTATATATAGTGAGACCATTAGGGTTATCTAACAAGGAAACCCTAATTTGGATGCTTAAGCCCTAAGAAACCCATGGACTCCTTTCCTTAAAGGCCTTGGACGATTTCTAATGGGTTTCCCATAGAATTCGTCCAACCTTATAATATAAGGCAATCCATGGCCCAATTGCATTTATCTTATAATTACAATTCTAGTCCATTAAGTTTAATTAATCTCTTTTAGTCACAAACTTAATTCTTATTAATTGTTGACTAATATTAATTAAACAATATCATTTCTTCTTTAATATATTATTCTCATAATATATTAATAAATCATATTTAATCCCTTCTCTCCATAATTCATCCTATCAAGATGCTTTGGTGAAGGCAACCCAAAAGGACCATGCACCATCAGGTCAAGTACATACCAAAATAGTTATGGACTTAGACACTAATCCAACAGTCTCCCACTTGGATAAGTCTAATAACTATTATGCGTATGACTTCAGATCCTGATCTGCAATCGTAGCTTTCCAAAGCCGCTGTCAACTCTGATCCTATCAGATACGCGTGTCCTTTAGATAAGGGATCATATATTCCTCCATTCTAGATATCGTATGAGACATGATTTCTAATCATTCTCTATGTATTATTTCTCGATTTCCGATTTATGACGACTGACTAATTGAACAAATCAAATTAGCCCTAGCCCGGCCGAGCATTTACGTTTGTCATCACTAAATCATCGAGGGGCCCAAAGATATCGCTTTTATCCTTCTTTGGATAAAAGGAACGGATAAACTTTGATTCAATGCTCGCTTGTACTTACTCACCGAATCACACACAACAATATGTTTTATGACACCAAGTACTGGTGCGTTTACATATTATCAATGTGCAACCGATTTGCAAGATACAACTCACACATCTCGGTTTCAAGAATATAAGATGTTATCCTCTCACCAATCACTCGTGATAACAATCCATGAAGTGATCCAAGTGAGCGTGGGTTTAATCCAATGCTCAAATCATATTCATAAGCACTCATGAACGTTGCATCATATTCTCTCCCTTAATTATAGCAAAACAATTATTCAATCCTTACAACTTTGCAAGGTGTAACTCTTGTTTTTCTATAATTAATATTGCGAACTTGCAATACTTGCCTTAATAATCATACAATCATAACATTTATGCTCCCTCTATCATGATGATTATTATTAACATAACACTTATGCTCCCACTAGCTTTGATATGTATTCAGAATCCGGCTTAACTTCTAGAGAAACAATATTTATTGAATTTCTTAAGTTCATGTTTCTAACACTTAATGCTTTGATAATCCTTTATCTAAGCTTATACACCTTCCCCATAGATAGCTCATATGTGTGTCTAAACAATTTAGACTAATTGCCTAATCTCACTATTCAAATTATGGAAAGGGATACCGTAACCATAATTGAATTCGAGAATACAATTTCACAATCACTATCTTCTTAAAATCTCTCTTAGTGAAAGCATTTCCTCACAGTCATTTTCATGAAGGAGGGAATCTTATGACACTTAGATTTTAATGGTGTATGTGTTCCTATCCATGTGAATTTGTCAAAACCAAAGTTTACGACAAATTCAAACTCATATGGACCGAACTTTCTTGACTTCTTGCCTTATGGTAACACAGCTGCCCACCATGTCTTCCAAGTAGTTAAGTAGCTCACCTTTTCCTATCAATGTACTTTTCATTGATCAAGGTCCTTGCCTTTTATTCATTAAAATGAGAACTCATAGAAATCAGATGCATATTTAACTTAATTGGAACGGCACAAAAATAAAATAATGTCAACACGATAGGTTGTAAACCTCAACTCGTGTGCTAGTGATGATTGATAAGGTCTATTTTGATTTGTTCTTGAAACCTTTCAAGACCATTAAGACTCCCACTGACTCCTTGACATATAAGATTCTCTTGTCAATAAACATTTCTTGACAAAAAAATATTCAAGAGTTAGTGTAGTTTTTATCAAAACACTTCATAAATTGGTCCTAGTTGGTCTTTGTCTTATCCAAGACATCACAACTTTCCACATTTGATGAATGCTATAAACCTTCTTCATACTTTTCACTCAATGTCACAATCTTAACTCTAAGACTTGTTTTGGAACGAAGTATGATTGACTTCTTGATTTAACCATTTCTTCAATTCTTGATTCCTCTTCTTAGACATACAATTATACTAAGACTCACTTAAAGGATCCATTGAGATATGGTTCTTAATCATTAAGACATATCATAAAGCATAAAAGGTACTCTCCCTTCTTCTTATAATATAGAAACTTTTATCTTTCTGCCTACTTGATTCTTCTTATTCGTTCTGCTATTGATATAAACCCTTTAATCAATTCAGAATTACACTTAATCTTGTAAGTATAATCATATTTACTAAACCTTTAGTAAATCATGACGAATATCTTTATTATTCTTGTGGTGGACTTGATCAACACGCAACTTTGTGTACTCGATCTCCTAGTCCTTCACTTGACACTTTGTCAATGACTTAGTCTAATTTCCAAATATGAAATTTCTCATTCATCGTGTAACCAAGTTGCATGATTCCAAGTTTCTGTCCAATTGAAACTTGGGCGATGAGAAACTCTCCCTATTTGGTAAATTCTCGACATTTCCACAAATAACATAATTAAGAATCAAATCCATTATTGCTAATAATAGAAACATTTTAACATCAAATTTTTCATACACGCCATTGCAAGGATAATATAAAATCAAAATTTATTTTATTGCGGAAAAAAAATTGTCCTTACAATGCAATTCTTTGAAAAACTATGCTAATACATCTTTCTTAGCAGTCTAATTCTAACTCTAAGTAGTAGCTTAAGAATCTAATCTTCAAGTAATGCGATCGAAATCCATTCCTTCACGGTTAGATTCTGCTCACTTCTTCCCTTAAGCTTCCTTTCTTTTCTTTGATCCTACAAAACATCAATTGTAATCTTATCACATTACGTATTAAGAATCTAGAATAGGAGCTTAAAAGAGTTAGTCAATGGATTTTACCTAAAGCAGAGCCATACATTTTGACTCTCCCATCTCTTAGATCTCTTAGGTAATTAGGGCAGCTTCGTCTCCAATGCCCCTTTTCTTGGCAATAAAAGCAAATTGACTTTTTTGGAACAGGACATGGAACTACTTCAGACTTTACCTTTCTCGTATGATCAAACCTTTCGATCATGGCATGTCTTTCATTGTCATCGCCTATATCCATAGAGGTCTAGAAAGCAGGTTCACCAATCAACTTTGCTTTTTCATTGCGCAAAACCATTGCTGATTCAGCGGCAATAAGCATGTAGGTGAGATCTATAAGGGTCACGTCGTGGTTCATCATATAGTACTCTCTTACGAACTCACTATACGAGTTAGGAAGTGATTGAAGAACCCAATCAACAGCTATCTCCTCACAGATAACGGACCCCAACACTCTTAACCTATCAATGTGTGACTTCATCCCTAGGACGTGTGCACACACCGACTTTCCTTCTTTATGTTTACTTGCGAAAAGGGCTTGAGTGAGCTTGAAATTTTCAAGCCTTCGAACTTGTGGGTTAGGGAGAATAATTGGAGGTAGTGGAGGAAGTGAAGCATGATCTCTTGTTCCTCGATCGAATCGTGGAATATCATCTTCATGTGGAATGCTTGTTCCACGGGATTTGAGAAGACCATAGTTGTCGTACTTTGACATCTACAAAACGGGAGAAAACGAATTCAAGTTAGTTGATTGATTGAGTCCTTAGTAAGTCACCCAAGTGAGATACTAAGGCTAGGACCCGACACAATACGCTACAACCTAGAAAAGGGATGTCGTAATCTAGTTGCAGAGTATTTGAAGGTAAGTGAATGGCGATTCACTAATTTCCACCATGAAAAACGAAAAAGAAATTTAAGTTTTAAATCTATGAAAACTCCTAGATCCTTTAAGATTCATTGATCATTTCAATGGCATGTTTAAATCTTGATATGCCCCTCTATTTTGTGACTGGGATGCTGAGGATCACAAAGCGGGTGTGAATAACCATGCAAACTTACATGGTGCCCTCACATGTTACAGTCGCCTATTCGATGTGCCAGTAAACCACACACGCTCCATCGAACTATGACAAACATTGAGTCACCCTTTGCTACCTTTGCTTAGAACCATTTAGTGTGCCGGTTAACCACACATGCTCCACTAACGTATATGCAAGGGCACAAAGTATAATTTCATGGAATTGCATCAATTCACTTTTGCCTAAGTAACTAAGATTGGGAATTTGTAAAACATTTAGTTACTTTCGTACTTCACTATACTTATAATGGAAGGTTTTGTCCTATCCTACCCGTTCAGCTAACGACCCTCCACTAGTCAAGGGTGTGGTGGGTAAGAGTGGATACCCATTCAATCGCCATTTTATAGGCAATTTCCTTAAACACCCCTTATAGACCAACTTCGTGAATGAGGCCTACTAATGGTAAGAATGACTTTTATTCATACATATATATATATATATATATATATATATATATATATATATATATATATATATATATATATATATATATAATGTTAGACTTTTAATGTTATATATAGTATAGGGTGTAATTTACACTTTTAAAATACTAGGTAGTCAAATTTAACAATTATACTTTTAATTCAATTAAATTGTAAACCAAAACTTTATGGATTTATTAAACCTCTTTTAATTATACACCTTAATTAATTAATAAAACCATAAGGGTGTGATTTGAACTTTTCAAAACAATACTAGGGTTTTAGAATTTAACATTCCTAAATTAAACCTTTTAATCAACTTTTAAATTCCAAAACTTGAGGGCAAGTTTTGAAACATTTCAAAACATTTAGGTTTAGAATTTAAATATACATCAAAATTAAACTTTTTAATCAAAATTTAAATTCCAAAACTTGAGGCCAAGTTTTGAAACCTTTTCAAAACATTAGGGTTTCAACTATTTAAATTTCAAAACTAAACTTTTGAGTTCAAATTTAAACTATAAAACCTAAAGGGGAAAATTGAAGCTTTTCATAACACAAGGATCAAATAAAAAATAATATAAATTAAACAATTAATTTCATCGTTATCTATATTTGACTTAATTTCAATTTCTTGCAAAATAAGTTACCCAATTAATACAAATAATCAACTTTAATCATATAAGGAAGTTATTATCTAATCAATTGGTAATTATCTTTTGTTTAATCAAGGATATACTCATAAAAATGATTAAAATCGGATTTTAATGACCTAAAACAGATAAGACAATTATCCATGAGAAAAACAACAAGAAATCCCGAAATTCCCTCTTTCTGACGCTCGAACTCGCTGAGTAGGGGCCTACTCGCCGAGTCCACAATGGGACTCGCCGAGTTCATCAGGCAGTTTCACAAAAATCGAATTTTTCAACTTGAACAAACATACAAGGCATCAATACAATAGAAACCAATAAAGTCTCTAATACCACTGATGGGGTTTTTAGCCATAAGAACATCCTATGTGCTCATACAAACCCTAATGCTTGGATCTAGGTTTCTCTATTATACATGCAAGTTATCCAAGACTATAAACCTTAATTCTAGCATACAAGTAATCATATTAACATAAGAATGGGTTTAAGATATTACCTTGATTGTTATGTAGCAATAACAATCACAATTCCTCCTTGTAATGACTTTAGACAGCTTAGAGTCACAAATGTCACTCCTCTAATGGTTCACAAACACCAAAAGCAAGAGGATGAAGAAGAGAAGAGAAGGAGGCCACCCAAAACGTGTGGAAACCCTAGAGAACAAGTTCATTACGTTTTTGGGGCATAAGGGTTCTATATATAGTGAGACCATTAGGGTTATCTAACAAGGAAACCCTAATTTGGATGCTTAAGCCCTAAGCAACCCATGGACTCCTTTCCTTAAAGGCCTTGGACGATTTCTAATGGGTTTCCCATAGAATTCGTCCAACCTTATAATATAAGGCAATCCATGGCCCAATTGCAATTATCTTATAATTACAATTCTAGTCCCTTAAGTTTAATTAATCTCTTTTAGTCACAAACTTAATTCTTATTAATTCTTGACTAATATTAATTAAACAATATGATTTCTCCTTTAATATATTATTCTCATAATATATTAATAAATCATATTTAATCCTTTCTCTCCATAATTCATCCTATCAAGATGCTTTGGTGAAGGCAACCCAAAAGGACCATGCACCATCGGGTCAAGTACATACCAAAATAGTTATGGACTTAGATACTAATCCAACAGTGTATATGTCAAATCCAGTGGGAGTATAGTGAGCTTCCTCGTATTGTATGTCGATGACATACTGCTCATAGGAAACGACGTCCCAACCTTGTAGGAGGTCAAGTCCTGGCTTGGGAAATGTTTCACTATGAAGGACCTCAGAGAGGTTGCTTATATTCTGGGAATAAGGATAGTAAGAAATAGGGAAAAGAGACTGATAGGACTAAGTCAAGATACATACTTGGATAAGGTACTAAAGCGTTTTAGTATGGAAAATTCCAAGAAAAGGGAGTTGCCAATCCAAAGTAATACCAAGCTGAGTAAGACTCAGAGCCCGGGTATAGAGGCATAGATAGTTGATATGAGCCAAGTACCTTAAGCTTCCATAGTAGGCTCTGTCATGTACGCTATGACTTATACTCACCCTAATGTGGCCTTTGCTTTGAGCATGGTTAGCAGATATCAAGGGAACCCTGGTAGAGCTCATTGGATTGCAGTTAAGAATATTCTTAAGTAGCTACGAAGGACCAATGAATGGTTTCTAGTCTTCGGTGGGAGTGATGACTTAAGGGTACGAGGGTATAGTAACGCTAGTTTTTCAGACGGATGGGGATAATTACTAATCGCATTCGGGCTGGGTGTTTACCCTAAATGGAGGAGCAGTGAGTTGGAAAAGTTCCAAGCACGAGACCGTAGCTGATTCAACGTGCGAATTAGAGTACATTGCGGCGAGTGAAGCGTCAAAGGAGGCTATATGGTTGAAGAACTTCATTGGAGACCATGGAGTTATGCCATCCATAAAGTAGCCAACGGAAATTTTCTGTGATAATGAAGAAGCGGTTGCCTTAACCAAGGAACCAAGAGATCATGGTAGATCTCGTCATATCGATAGAAAATACCATTTTATCAGACATCGGGTAGAAGAGGGACTCCTCGTTGTGAAGAGGGTATCATCAGAAGAAAACCCAACAGATCCCCTTACAAAGGGACTAAGTAGGGTCAAACACTTGCAGCACGCTAGGAGCATTGGGCTGAAGGATGATATAAGTTTGGATTAGATAGGAAACGTGTAATAGATAATTTGTACTTGACATTTGATGAATAAATAAAGTTGTGTTATTTGTGAGTAAAGCTACCATCTTGTGTTGCTTATTTATCTATTGTTTTAATTTTGAATGTTTTGACTTCCTGAATGATAGGATTATTCGAACAGTCCACAGTCGTTCATATTTTGGAAGTAGATGTGAATGAAGACTGTCATGAATTGTTTGGGCATAGAAAAGGTTTGCTGAAAAGTTCATGAGTGCTTATGAATATGATTTGAGCATTGGAATAAACCCATGTTTGCCTGTATCACTTCGTGGTGTTTTACCTTAACTGATCGCAAAGTGATAATATCATATAGTATTAAAACTTAGAGATATGGTTGTTGTTTGCTGGTTGGTTATGCATTGATGATGTGTAAACGCATTAGTATCTTGATGTTATAAAACACATTGTTGTGCATAATTTAATTGGTAAATAATAGATGCATATGAGTTGAAGTTAATATGTTCCTTTTATTCTATGAGAATAAAGGTAATGTCTTGGCTACTCGATGATTTGATTTGGATTATGTGTTGGGCCCGGTCAGAATAAAGTTGATGTGTTCAACTAAATTCTACGTCAAACAAGTCAGAAATCGAGGAACAAATGCTGGACAATAAGTATTGTCAGCATGATATCTAGAAAAGAGGATTATACGATCCCTTATCTGAAGGACAAGTTGTTGATCAGGGTTGACAGCGATGTATAAGAGCTACGATTGCTAAACGGATCCTGAAGTCATATGTGAGATATAGTTACTAGACTTATCCAAGTGGGAGACTGTTGGATTAGTGTCTAAGCTCGTAACTATATTTGGTATGTACTTGACCCGGTTGTGCATGGTCCTTTTGGGTTGCCTTCACCAAAGCAACTTGAAAAGGTAATTTAAGGAGACAGAGAGAGAATATTATGCTTTATTAATATATTATAAGAATAATATATTAAAGAAGAAATCATATTTATTTAATTGGGATTAGTCATAAATTAGTTAAGATTTAATTTGGTAACTAAAAGAGATTAATTAAATAACGGGGTATAAACTGTCAAATGCATGATAGTTGAGTTTTGGGCTGGGAAACCTAATGGACTAAAGGGGGAACGAAATTATGATGGGGATCCATCATATTTTCGTCCAAGGCCTTATTCCAGAAGGTTCCTTGAGCTGCTTGGTGGCTAAGCTGTCCATTAGGGTTTAGACTGAAACCCTAGCAGCCTATAGTACAAATATGACCCCTAGGCAATGAAAATCGGCTACACTGGATTCCAAGAGAACCCTAGGGCCGATTTTAGCATCTTCACCCTCTCTCATATTTCCTTCTTGCTTGTAGGGTTTGTGAACCATTAGATGAGTTACAATTGTGACTCTAAGCTCAATATCAAGAAGACTACAAGGATTTCAAGCTATTTGAAAAAGGTAAACACTTAGATCTATTCTTATGATGTTGATTTCGAAATATATATATGATAGATCTAGGGTTGTAAGTCTTGGATTCAAAGCATGTACAATAGAGAAACCTAGATCCAAGCATTAGGGTTTGTATGAGTACATAGAATTGTTCTTATGCATAAAACCCATCAAATGGATCGTCATGGTTAAGGACTTCACTCGGTGGCCCGAGTATTCCTTTCGACTGAGATGATCTGCTACTACATTAGCTTTTCCCGGATGATAACAAATCTCGCAATCATAATCGCTTAGTATTTTAACCCATCATCTCTGTCTCATGTTGAGTTCTTTTTAGTTGAGAATGTGTTGAAGGATCTTATGATTGGTGAAGATTATGCATTTCGTGTCGTAGAGGCAGTGCCTCCAGATCTTTAGGGAGAAAATGACTGCTCCCAGTTCGAGGTCGTGGGTAGTGTAGTTAACTTCGTGCGTCTTGAGTTATCTCGAGGCGTATGCGATGACCTTTCCTCGTTGCATTAGAACACATCTAAGACCTTGGTTTGATGCGTCGCAGTAGACCACTAAGTCTTCTTATCCTTCTGGAAAAGATAATATAGGTGCGCTGCATAGGGCTTGTTTTAGTGTTTGGAACACAACGTCTTGCTTTTCTCCCCAGTTGTAGGTTACACCCTTCTGAGTCAGGGCGGTAAGTGGTTTGGCAATCTTAGAGAAGTTTTGTATGAATCTTCGGTAATAGCCAACAAGGCCCAAGAATTGTCGGATTTCTGTTGGAGTTCTTGGAGCTGACCAGTTCTCGATTGCCTTGATTTTAGAAGGGTCCACGTGTATCCCTTCTTTGTTGACCACATTAAAAAGGATATCTAATTTTCGAATCCAAAATTCGCACTTTGAGAATTTCGCGTATAACTTCTCTGCCCTTAATGTTTTCAAGACCAGCCGATGGTGTTGACAATGTTCTTCTTTACTCTTCGAATAGATGAGTATATCATCTATGAACATGATCACAAATTTGTCTAGGAAAGAATGACATACTCGGTTCATTAAGTCCATGAACACCGCCGATGCATTTGTTAATCCAAAGGGCATCTAGTAGATTCGTAGCGACCATAACGAGTTCGGAAGGCCGTCTTGGGAACATCTCTTTCTAGGACTCGAAACTGATGATACCCGGATCTTAAATCGACCTTTGAGAAATAGCTTGCTCCTTGTAGTTGATCGAACAGATCGTCTATGCGCGGTAGAGGATATCGGTTCTTGATTGTGAGCTTGTTTAGTTCTCGGTAGTCGATGCACATGCGAAAACATCCATCCTTCTTGTTTACAAATAGGATTGGTGCTCCCCAAGGTGAGAAGCTCGGCCTGATGAATCCCTTGTTGAGTAGCTCGTTTAGTTGGCTGGATAATTCCTGCATTTCTGCCAGTGCTAGACGGTACGACGATTTTGCTACTGGGGTGGCTCCGGGAATCTAGTCGATTCTGAACTCGACTTGGCGTTCTAGTGGAACTCCTAGAAGATCTTCAGGGAAGACGTCGGGGAAATCGTAGACTTCTGGAATGTCTTTGATATCTTTCATTTCTTTTTCCTTTTCGTGTGCTAGGAAAGCATGGTATTCCTTGCATAGGTATTTTTGGGCTTTGACGCAAGAGATGATTTGTAAATTGGTACTGGGTTTATCCCCATAAATGATAAGAGTTTCACCATTTGGCAGATTAAGGCGAACTGCCATTTCTACTGTAAATATCTTATTAAGTGATTGGGGGTTTTGCTTAAGTAAGTGTTTGAATTCATGGCTCACGAAACTCCTCTCCGCACCACAATCAAAGAGTATGCATGCATAAGCGCTATTGAGGAGAAACGTACCCGTAACCACCGTGGGATCAGCTATTGCTTCGTTCTGCCCTATTGCCAACACTCTTCCTACGCCACCAGTATTCCTTGACATAGGGCAATCTCTCTTGTAGTGCCCAACTTCACTACACCCATAACATGCCTGGCCCACACCGACTCCAGGAACTTGGGTGATTGGTCGCACCGGTGCCTTATAGAAACGGGCAGTGTGCCCTTTCCTATTGCAGTTATTACAGTGCATCTCCCAACAATTTCCGTTGTGATGGAAATTTCATTTTCTGCACTTTGGTAGGTTTCCAGCATATTGCTTTGCTGGTGTAGGGGTAACGACATGGACTGCCACTATCTGTTGTTTCTTGGAAGGTTCTTGCGAAGATTGACCCTTCCTTTTGTTCCAAAACTTCTTCCTCTTCTTCTTCTTGTTGGTATTGTTGCTGTTTTTGTTTCTCTATGGGTTGCTTCAGAACAGTAGTCATGAATCCTTGGCAGACACCATGGTCAACGAGGGATTGTGCCAGCTGTTTGGCACTATCAAAACTAACTGGCTTGGAAGCTAGTACACTTCCTTGAATATGTGGTGACAGTCCCCAGATATACCTATCGATCTTCTTGCTCTCTAGAGCAACCATTCCCGGGCAAATTATTGCTAAGTCACTGAACCTATCGATATAGGTTGTGATGTACGAGCCTACCATAGTAAGGCCCCAAAGCTCTTGCTCGAGCTTCTATACTTCACCTCTCGGGCAATACTCTTGCATGAGCATTTGTTTCAGGTTTTCCCATCCCATGGAGTTAGCCACTACCAAAGTTAGTGACTTGACGTGGCTATTCCACCACGTTAGGTCTCGTTCGGAGAAAGTACATGCAACAAATTTTACTTTTCTCCCTTCTTGGCATGAGCGGATCTTGAATACTACTTCCGTTTTCTCTATCCATTGGGATAGAGCCATAACTCCTCGAGTCCCATTAAAGGATATGGGTTTGTTGTTGGTGCATTCCTTGTAAGTGCATTCCCCGGAACGACCTTGGTGTTGGCCATTAGTAGAGCTATTTATTCCTCCTCCCGACCCGTTGTTACTCATTTATGCCATCGCTGCTGTAACAACAGCTGTTACGACAGCCTGAAAAATAGCAGTGTCCATTGATGGGGGTGGTGGTGGTGTTCCTGTAGTATTGATGCGTCGGGGATTCCTTCTTGGTGGCACGATTCTGCCATAAGTTAAAAGATGAATTCTTGATAAGTCTTCAGAAATGATTATGGAAAGTCTTAGTATTATATGCTTTACGTTACGAACATTACCAAATTTGTAAGTTAATGGCGAAATGTAAACTTACAATAATAAGTACATGATTTCCTTAGTATTTTAAGAACTTAATGAAATACCCAATGAAATAATAAATGCATGTCAATCTCATTGATATTATTATTCGATACATCGATCAGTAAAATTTGACCTTAACACAGGTCTAGAGTACATCAATGAAAATGGGAAAATTTGACCACATTCAGACCCCCCGAATTGTGTACTCACAATCCGTCGGGTTTACATACATAAAGGAAAGAGTATCACTAATGCTGAATTGATAAGTCTATACACAGTGCAAGAAGTATGCGCTCTACTCCGAGCGGGTGGTACGATACGGACCATGGTATGCTGTCGTGGAAGTCTGAGCTCGAGCTAGTTAACGTTCAGCCTCGATGACGCGCCTCTCCATTGCAGCTTGTTTTTTCCAGAACTCTCTTACCTCGGCTCTAGCAGTAGTAATGTCCTTCTGAAGGGAAAAGGTGTGCTCTATTGTTCGATTATGTTCTTCGTCCATGCGATGAAGACGTACCGTCGTGATATGGGCAATGGCACCAACGTCCATGATCTGGTTGGCATTTACCTTAGCTTGCTCGCCTTGGTTGGTGATGCGACGAACCATGACAGGGAATGCTATGTCAGCCAAACCTCCATTACTGAGGTTATAAAGGCCTTATCCCATGCCGTAGGGTGGACGTTGTCCTTGTTCCTTGCTCCATCGTTTCAGATATACAGCCCAGAGGGGCGCCAGACCCTGAAAGTTCCATCGGGGGTTTGGTGCCTTCTGGGGAGGATTGTCAACCTCGGGTTCCGAGTCAGTTCCCTCATCATCTGCTTCCTCTTCTTCTTCCTCTTCCTCCTCTTCGGGATCCTCTTATGGATCCTCCTTGACCCAACCTCCATTGCCCTTCTTCGATGGGGTGCAAATGATTGGTGGGAGTTTGTGACCTAGGGCTTTTCGCTTGTTGAGCGAGCCGCAATGACTCGGGATCAGTTTTTGGATATGTTTCGAGTGGAGTATGTTCCTCCTGTAGAGCGGGAGCGACTGCAATAGGAGTCTCGGTCGCTCAAGCATACATTAGAGTTGGTGACAGAGATCACCAAGATGTTTACCAAGAGAACTCTTTCCTGACCTGAGTATGCCGCTTCAGAGCAGACATAGATGTTGTGATACTTTAGTATGCTCAAGATAGGGAGGGATATTGAGTTGGAGATGCGATTGAAGGAGGAAGAGACATCTGCAGGACAGTATTAGCCAGCAGCCATGCGGGCCAAGTCCACCGAACCGGGTTCAGGATCTACTGAGGGAAGGGATTCTGAGTGTGACAGGTAAAGGAAGTTTCATGATGGAAGGTGTCACTGATTTTTATGTTGCAAGTGTGGTGAAGAGAGTCCTTGTGGTAAGGATTGCAGGCGGTGCTCACGGGTTTGTTTTCCTTGCATTCAGGAGGACTACATCAGATCTCGTTGTCCATTTATGTTATAGTATTCTTGTATGTGTATGGTATGTACTAGTGTAGTGTATGTTCTCTCTGTCTAGTATGTAGTATGTTCTCTTTGTTTCTCATCATAGTAAGTTATCTTGTATAGTGTATAGTGTGTATTATTTCTTGTTATAGTATTCTCTATATGTTTCTCTTTTTAGTAAGTGTTGTTTCTTGTTATAGTGTTCTTAATCTATTTCTCTTTATAGTATGTATTATTGGTTCTCGTTATAGTGTTCTCTATATGTTTCTCTTTATAGTATGTATTGAATCATGTATGAGTTGACTCTTTGTATGTTTCCTTGAACTAGAACTAGTGAGTAGTGACTTCCTAAACTATACCTATTTATAGTTTACAATTAGAGTTGTTTGTATAACTGAGTGTGTTGAACTAAGATAAAAGCTTTTATGTCTATACATATATACATAATATATAACAAAGGATCAAACGACACTCGGACAAACACCAGAGTACTCTAAGTCCACAACCAAACAAGGAACAAGAAATAAAGTGAGTTATCAGTCCTAAGTCCTTCCAACCTTACATATATAACTATATATGCATTTGACATCGTTTTGAGCCCGAGTGTTGTTGTCAATTAGTGGACCGGGGGTGAGCCCGAGTGTTGTCAGTAGATAGCTAAGCAGAGATGTCGGAGCCGAGTAGGAGCATTTTCTAGTTTAGTATGTGACCATTTGGTTTTCTTCGCGTTGGTGCATGTATATGCTGGATTAACATGAAGACGTATAGACGAGATGCTTTTGGAATAATCAAATCTGCTGATTCTCGGTCATTTTAGTTGAGACAAGGGTTGCGTCAGATTTTGAAGTCTTGGTTTGATTGACTTGAGCCTAGGGTGGAACCATTATTGATGTCGGTTTCAAATGTTGGCATTTCATTGACCTCAGCCGCATTGAAGGAGTCAGGTTTGAAGGACCCTCAGGGGTTTATACCATGGAGTGGAAGTGAGAACTAATTTCAAGGACGAAATCTAATTTTAGTGGGGGAGAATTGTAACATCCTGCTTCCTGACGTTTCTTATTTCAAGGCCATGGGCCGGAAGTCTATTGTGTAAAGGCTTTGGGCCTTAAGGAGGAAAAGTTTAGTCCTTGTGGAAGGAGGTAATGATGGTTAAGAGATTGAACCCTTGAAATGTGTATTGGGTTGAAGGGTAGAAAAGGGAAAGTCATAGGCTAGGTTCTTCCATGAAATATGGATTTTTGTTTGAGAAGTGTATTGTCCAAGATATCTAGATAACATTATGGGGCTCCTCAATACATTTATGTGAATATAATTGTTGGATTAGTGTCTAATTCCATAACTATTTTGGTATGTACTTGACCCGATTATGAGCATGACCCTTTTGGGTTGCCTTCACCATAGCAATATGTAGGATGAATTAAGGAGAGAAAGGATTAATTATGATTTATTAATATATTATGAGAATAATATATTAAAGGAGAAGTCATATTGTTTAATTAATATTAGTCAAGAATTAATTAAGAATTAATTTTATGGCTAAAAGAGATTAATTAAACTTAGGGGACTGGAGTTGTAATTATAAGATAATTACAATTGGTCTATGGATTACCTAATAATATATAGGTTGGACGAATTCTATGGGAAGCCCATAAAGAATTCGTCCAAGGGATATGTTTAAGGAGTCCATGGGCTGCTTATGGCTTAAGCAGCCAGATTAGGGTTTCCTAGTTGTAAACCCTAATAGCCTACATGTATATAAAGGGCCTCTATGCACCAAAAACGTGGCTAACTGATTCCTTAGAGGTTCTAGACGTTTTTGGGTGCCTCCTCTCTTCTTTTTCTTCATCAAGTTGCTTAGTGGTGTTTGTGACTCCATTAGAGGTGCAGCACTTGAGGCACTAAGCTTTCTAAAGCTAAGGATTGATTGTTATTGCTATATAAGAATCTAAGGTCAGATCTAAACTCTATTTTATGTTAATATGATTAATTGTATGCTAGATCTAGGGTTTATAGCTTTGGATATTCAATTGCATGTTTATTAGACAAACTAGATCCAAAAGCTATTAGGGTTTGCATGTACACCATAGGAATGATGTATTGCTCAAAACCCATCAGTGGTATCAGAGCCTAGGTTTGTTTTTTTGATGTATTTGATGCTATAGTTTATTATTCATGCTTTAAAATCGAAAATTAGGGTTTCTGGGAGCTGGACTCACCGAGTCAATGGCTGAACTCGTCGAGTCCATGGCTGAACTCGTCGAGTCCATGGTGAACTCGACGAGTCCATGCTTGACTCGACGAGTCAGCTGGTCAGAAAGAGGTAATTTCGGGATTTTGTGCTCCTTTGGCTGTGGGATAGTTACCAAAACGTTTTTTATTGATATAAATCAGATTTTTATGATATTAGATGATTATCCTTGCCAAAATAAAAGATAACTTCATATTAGTTAAATAATTATTTCCTTTTATGATAAAATTTAATTATTTGAATTATTTGGTGAATTATCTTGCCTGAAATTGGACTAGGTCAAAATTAGATAATTGCCTTATTTGAATATTGTGATCTAGAATGTTCTTGATAAATTTTGGAAAAGTTTCAAATTAACCCTTTAGGTTTCATAGTTTAAATTTGAGTTAATAGTTTTACTTTTGAAATTTAAATAGTTGAACCATAATGTTTTGAAATGTTTAAAACTTGCCCTTAAGTTTTGGAATTTAAAATTTAATTAAAAAGTTTAATTTTGTAATGTTAAATTCTAAAACCCTAGTACTTTGAAAAATTCAAATTACACCCTTATGTTTTTATTAATTAATTAAAGTGTATAATTAAAAGAGATTTAATAAAACATAAAGTTTTGGTTTACATTTAATTAAATTAAAAGTATAATTTATTAAGTTAGACCACCTAGTATTTTAAAAGTGTAAAATACACCCTATACTATATACATGTAACATTAAAAGTCTAATATAATATATATGAGTAAAAGTCAGTCTTACCGTTAGTAGGCCTTATTCACAAAGCTGGTCTATAAGGGGTGTTTAAGGAAATTGCCTATAAAATGGCGATTGAATGAGTATCCACTCTTAACCACCGCACTCTTGACTGGTGGAGGGTCGTTAGCCGAACGGGTAGGATAGGACAGAAACCTTCCATTATAAGTATAATGAAGTACAAAGTAACTAAATGCTTTTACAAATTCCCAAATCATAGTTACTTTAGGCAAAATGTGAAATTGTATGCTAATCCATGGAATTACACTTCGTACCCTTATCAAACGTTAGTGGAGCGTGTGTGGTTAACTGACACACTAATTTGGGGATGAAATTGGTAGCGAAGGGTGGCTCGATGTTTGTTATAGATCAATGGTGCGTGTGTGGCTAACCGACACATTGATTAGGTGATAGTAGCATTGAGTGCACCACGTGATTCGTATGGTTATTCACACCTTATTTGTGATCCTTGGCATCCCAGTCACAAATAGAAGGGCATAATCGAGATTTAAACATGCATTTGAAAAGTTCAATGAATCTCATACGATCTATGAGTTTCAATTCATTTAAAACTTAAACATCCTTTTCGTTTTTCATGGTGGAAATTAGTAAATCGTCATTTACCTACCTTCAAATATTCTGCAACTAGATTACGGCATCCCTCTTCTAGGTTGTAGAATATTGTGTTGGATCCTAGCCTTAATAACTCATTTGGGTGTTTTATTAAGTACTCAATCAACTTAACTTGAATTTTCTCCCGTTTTGTAGATGTCTGAATCTTACAATGGTCCTCCCAAATCCTTTGGAACAAGCTTTCCTAATGAAAATGACGTTCCGAGATACGATCAAGGAAATGAGAGTCATGCTTCACTTCCTCCACCTCCTCCAATTGTTCTCCCTGACCCACAAATTCAAAGGCTTGAAAAGTTCAAGCTCACTCAAGCCCTTTTGGCAAGTAAACACGAAGATAGGAAACTTGTGTGTGCACACGTCGTAGAGATGAAGTCACACATTGATAGGTTAAGCATTTTGGGTGTCGAGATTTCAAGTGAGTTGGCTATTGATTGGGTTCTTCAGTCAGTTCCTGAATCATATGGTGAGTTCGTTAGAGAGTACTATATGATGGACCACGACGCGACCCTCATTGATCTCACCTATTTGCTTATAGCTGCTGAATCAGCAATGATTTGGCGTGCTCGTCAAGCAAATTTTGCTGGTGAATGAAACTCCTAAACTTCAATGGACATTGAAAATGATGACATTGGAGATCCAGAAAAGGTAAACTCTGAGATAGTCCCTTGTGTCATTTCAAAGGAGTTCATTTTCTTTTATTGCCAAGAGAAGGGGCATTGGAGACGAAGCTGCCCAGTTTACCTGAGAGATCTAAGAGATGGGAGAGTCAAGACGTATGGCTCTACTTCAGGTAAAATTCGTTAGCTAACTCTGTAAGTTCCTATTTTTGATTCTTAATACATGATGTGATAAGATTACATTTTGATGTTTTGCAGGATCCAAGAAAAGAAAGGAAACTTAAGGAAGAAGCTGTTGAATCTGATCACGAAGAAATGGATTTCGATCGCATGGATTCAAAGATCGGATTTTTGAGCTGCTACTTTAGAGTTAGGGTAGATTGCTAAGAAATATGTAATAGCATAGTTTTTCAGCTGAATTGCATTATAAGGACAAGTTTTTCCGCAATAAAATAAATTTTGATTTTATCTTATTTATTTATCCTTGCAATGGCGTGTATGAAAAATTGATGTTTGAAGGTTTCTATTATTAGCAAAATGGATTTGATTCTTAATTAGGTTATTTGTGGAAGTGTCGAGAATTTACCAATTAGGGAGAGTTTCTCATCGCCCAAGTTTCAAGTGGATAGAAACTTGGAATCATGCAACGTGTATTGTATGATGAATGAAAAACTTTCACATTTGAGAAATTTAGACTAATTCTTTGACAAAGTGTCAATTGAAGGACTAGGAGATTGAGTACACTAGGTTGTACGTTGATCAAGTCCACCGCAAGAGTGATAAAGATATTCATCATGATTTACTAAAGTTTATTAAATACAGTTATACTTATAAGATTGAGTATAATTCTGAGTTGATTAAAAGAGTTTCAATCAATAGCAGAACGAATAAGAAGAATTTAGTAGGCAGAAAGATAAAAGTTTCTCTATTCTAAGAAGAAGGGAGAGTAACTTTTATTCTGTTTTATGATAAGTCTTAATGATTAAGAACCATGTCTCAATTGATCCTCTAAGAGAGTCTTAGTGCAATTGCATGCCTAAGAAGAGGAATCGAGAATTGTAGAAATGGTTAAAATCAAGAAGTCAATCATACTTCGTTCTAATATAATGTCTTAGAGTCAAGATTGTGACTTTAGTGAAAAGTCTTAAGTAGGTTTGTAACACTTATCAAATGTAGAATAAGAAAAGTTCTTATTCTTGTACATTTGAAATTGGTAAGTTGTGATGTCTTGGATAAGACAAAGACCAACTAGGACCAATTTGTGAAGTGTTTTTGTCTTGATAATAACTGCACTAACTCTTGAATATTTGATTGTCAAGAAATGTTTCTTGACAAAGAGAATCATATATGTCAAGAGGTCAGTGGGATTTTTAGTGATCTTGAAAAAGGTTTCAAGAACAAATCAAGAATAAACCTTATCGATCATCACTAGCACACGACTTGAGGTTTACAACCTATCATGTTGACATTATTTTGTTTATGTGCCATTCCAATTGAGTTAATTATGCATGTGAGTTCTATGAGTTCTCATTTGAATGCATAAAGACAAAGCACCTTGATCGATGGAAAGTACATTGATATGTAAGGATAAGTTGCTAAACTACTTGGAAGACATGGTGAGCACTCGTGTTACCATAAGGCTAGAAGTCAAGAAAGTTCAGTCCATATGAGTTTTGATTTGTTGCAAACTTGGTTTTGGAAAATTCACATGGATAGGAACACATACACCATAAAATCTAAGTGTCATAAGATTCCCTCCTTCATGAAAATGATTGTGAGGAAATGATTTAACTAAGAGTGATTTTAAGAAGATAGCAATTGTGAAAATTGTATTCTCAAATTTGATTATGGTTACACCATCCCTTTCCATAGTTCGAATTGTGAGATTTGGCAATTAGTCTAACATTTGGGACTTACTAACATAAGTTCTGAATTGTTTAGACACACATATGAGCTATCTAAGGCAAAGGTGTATAAGTTTAAGAAGCTTAGATAAAGGCTTATCAAAGCATCTGGTATTAGAAATATGAATTTCAGAAATTCAATCGACATTGTTTTCTGAATAGTTGTAAGTATGGTATTGGATAGACCATATCGACATTATTATGAATAGAAAAGATTCTATTAAGAATGATTTGTCAGATGGAAAATATAGAAATGTTTCCATATTGGGAGTTGGATATTGAGGGTCTATGTCTAGATTAGAAAATTTTATGCAAGAAGGATGTTCAAAGGAATGTACTTTGAATGTGAGACTTCACGTCTATGGAATTGTCTTGTAACAATTTCCGATAGAGTAATTTGTAATTCCATTGGCCAAGTCTTGGTGACTTTTGTGCTATGATTTTGCGAAAGGATCGTTGCATAAAATGTTAGAATCTAGCATATTCTAGTAGTGGCAAGAACCTTGTGTTCTAACATAAATGATAAGGATTGGGAATTGTGAAATGAGCATCATTGGAAAAGTTTTTCAATTGATCTATTTCACAAAGTAAGGACCATAGGAAACATATTGTGCATGCTTTGTGCATGGGGCATCTATTGTTTAATTTGAGTAATAAGTTGATTTTCTGAAATAGTAAATGATGAATAATGAGTAATCAATATGGTGTTTAAATAGAAGTGTTTTATTTACTCTCACAAGTTTGGGGTCATATAGGATTAAGTGTTATTGTTGTGTTTCAATTTGCATGTTTTGACTTCCAGAATAACTCGGTTATTCGAACCTCCACAGTCGGTCATACATTGGAAGTAGGTATGAAGGAAGAGTGTCATGAAGAGTTTGTAGATTGTCTAAAGAGTTTCGACATAGCACAAGTTTGCTGCAGAGTTCATGAGTGCTTTAATAAGATTAGAGTATTGGATTAAACCCACGCTCACTTGGATCACTTTATGGATTTATCACAGGTGATTAGTGAGACTATAATATTGTATATTCTTGAAACCGAGATGTGTGAGTTGTTATTTGTTGGTCGGTTGCACATTCATAATAAGTAAACGCACCAGTAACTTGGTGTTATAAAACTTATTGTTGTGTGTGATTCGATCAGTAAATTCAAGCAAGCATTTGAGTTGAGGTTTATCCATTACTTTTACCCAAAGTGGGATAAAAGCGATATCTGTGGGCCCCTCGATGATTTAGTGATGACACCTAAGCGCTTGGCCAAGCCGTGACTAAGTTGATGTGTTCAATTGTAGTCTGTTGTCAGTCATCATAAATCAGAAGTCGGGAAACAATATAGAGGGAATGATTGAAATTCATGTCTTATGTGTATACGATATCTTGAGAATGGAGGAATATATGATCCCTGATCTAAAGGACACGCTATCTGATAAAATCAGAGTTGACAACGGCTTTTGAAAGCTACGATTGCTGATCAGGTTCTGAAGTCATACAGGAAAGAGTTATTAGACTTATCCAAGTGGGAGACTGTTGGATTAGTGTCTAAGTCCATAACTATTTTGGTATGTACTTGACTCGATTATGAGCATGATCCTTTTGGGTTACCTTCACCATAGCAATATGTAGGATGAATTAAGGAGAGAAAGGAGTAATTATGATTTATTAATATATTATGAGAATAATATATTAAAGGAGAAATCATATTGTTTAATTAATATTAGTCAAAAATTAATTAAGAATTAATTTTGTGGCTAAAAGAGATTAATTAAACTTAGGGGACTGGAGTTGTAGTTGTAAGATAATTACAATTGGGCTATGGATTACCTAATAATATATAGGTTGGACGAATTATATGGGAAGCCCATAAAGAATTCGTCCAAGCGATATGTTTAAGGAGTCCATGGGCCACTTAGGGCTTAAGCAGCCATATTAGGGTTTCCTAGTTGTAAACCCTAATAGCCTACATGTATATAAAGGGCCTCTATGCACCAAAAACGTGGCTAACTGATTCCTTAGGGTTTCTAGACGTTTTTTTGGGTGCCTCCTCTCTTCTTCTTCTTCATCAAGTTGCTTAGTGGGGTTTGTGACTCCATTAGAGGTGCAACACTTGAGGCATTAAGCTTTTTAAAGTTAAGGATTGCTTGTTATTGCTATATAACAATCTAAGGTCAGATATAAACTCTATTTTATGTTAATATGATTAATTGTATGCTAGATCTAGGGTTTATAGCTTTGGATATTCAATTGCATGTTCATTAGACAAACTAGATCCAAAAGCTATTAGGGTTTGAATGTACACCATAGGAATGATTTATTGCTCAAAACCCATCAATAATGATCGTCGAAAACGGAGTTGGAACGAAGAAGTTATGGCCATTAGAAGTTAGGAAGGTTTTGAGATTAGTGTAGTATGTTGGGCGTATAAGGTGTACGTTGGGCGTACTAGGCATGGCTGATCGCAGAAGTTCAAGCTGGTATGTTGGGCATACCAGGAGTATACTGGGCGTATGCAATCAAAACCCAAACCCTAATTTCAGGGTTTTGAGCCCTATTTAAGCTCATTAACTTCCCCAAACCCATTCCATTCTCAACCTCCACCTCTCCAACGTCCTTCCTTGAAACCCTAACCCTAATTTGAGCCTTGTGAGCAAAAGAAAGTGTTTTTGAGTGATTTGGAGTGTTCTTGGTGCATCTTGGAGAAGAAGGAGCTCATTGGAGAAGTGTTGGTTGCATTGGAGCATGTAGATCCAAAGCTTGTTCACCTTGATCTTTCTTCTGGAGGTGTAAAGCTTGAATCTTGATGATGCATTTTTTATATCTAGCTAGTTTTGGGTGTTAAGAGCTTTTGGTCACTTTAGTGCACAAAATTTAGATCTTGAAAGACTGTGACCTTATGATAGATAAAGTTGGAAACTTTATCGATCTAAACATCATATTGATTCAAATCTAAAGGCAGGAGACTTAGAATTAATGGACTAAGTTGAGAAAGATGCACTTTTGGTTCCCTTGAAACTTAAAGACTAGATTTTGGTTGTTTAGACCATCGATGTTTTGAGGCTAGATCTGAGCTCTGGACAAAAGGAACTTAAGGAATAAAGTGCTTAATGGAAGAGTGAGAGCAGGCTACGTACGTTGGGCGTACTCAGCAGCGTTAAACCTTGAGTTTCATTGACTTCCATTGACCGTTGACTTTTTGACCAAGTTTGACATTGGGTCAAACTTGAGGATTTTGGGCTATTAATTTAGATTCTATTTATATCTGGTGTTAGTGGATTCGTGGGTGAAAGTAGTGCAAAAAAGGGATCGTGTCGTAGTGTTTCAGAGTTTTTCAATTTAGGTGAGTTTTCCTCACTGTACATGTTGGTCAAAGGCACCAGTATTGGCCTATTAGGTTGTGTATCTTGGTATATAGGCTGTCGTTATGTTGTGGTGATCTGTTAGATCTGTATCCTGGTATATAGGATGTTGTTGTGCTATAGTGATCTGCTACATCTGTGTATATATCCTTATATGATAGGATGCTGTAGTAGTGGTATATTGGTTATCATCTAGTGGAGTGCCCTAGGGGTTGTATGTAGTTATATAGGTAACCTGAGAACTCTTGATTTAGGATTTCTTGCTTGTTTCTTGTTTGGTTGTGGCTCTAGAATAAGTCATCTATTCGGTTGGCTGTCTCACCTCTGGTTACTTATGGTTACGCATTTCATGGAGGTTAGATGGTAGTGGGGCAGTGTTTTGTGAGGGGACTAGTAGAAAGTAGTGAGCTATATGATTGATGTTGCCTTTTAGCCCGTTGATTGGTTATATGAATAGTTGTTTACTGAATATATGTTATCTGTTATGTATATGTTGACATAATATGGTTGGATTAAGACTGTACTGCTTTGTACGGTTAGTCAACAAACTCGGAGTAATCTAACCAGGAGGTTGTGGGCCAGGGAAATCCAACTAGGAGGTTGTAGGCGAGGGCAATCCAACAGGGAGGTTGAGGGATAGTGTAGTCCAATCAGGAGGTTGTGGACCTAGTATGCAATATGTGTGGCAATCTAACTAGGAGTTTGTGGGTCAGGGCAATCCAACTGGGAGGTTGTGGGCCAGGGTAATCTAATTGGGAGGTTATGGACCTAACATGCAATATATGTATATATATATATATATGTATATATATATATACATATATATATATATATATGTATATATACATATATATATATATATATGTATATATACATATATATATATATATATATATATATATATATATATATATATATATATATTTGGTTGTGTGTGGTGTTTTGGGGGAAACTCACTAAGTTTTGTACTTACCCAATTGTTTATGTTTTTTAGGTATTATCGGTGATCATGGGAAGGCGAAGGCGGGGCTGTACACACTCATTAGCAGTGTTAATGATTCCTCGTTTCTTTATACTTTGATTTTCAATAAATGTATTTTGGAATAAATGGTTTTCTTAATAATGGATTTATAATTGGGAAGTTTTACTCTAATAAAAATGAAAATTTATGATTCTGAAAATGGGATGTTACAAGTAATCAGTCACTACAATTAGAAACTTCATTCACCCTGGAGCTTTGGGAAATGTCCCATGATGTCGATTCCTTATTGGAAGAAAGACCATGTTCTCATTATACTTATCAACTCAATTGTTGGTTGGGCCAGGATGCTGGTGTGTATTTGGCTGTCTTGGTACTTTTGCAACGAAGAGACGCTATCTTCGGTCATTGTCGGCCAAAAGTATCAAGTTCGCAATATTTTTTGTTTCACTTCCTTCTACCCAATATGTGCCCTCCACATTCCTGAATGTATATCCTTAATGATTTCTTCTGCTTCTTGCCTAGTGGGGCATTTTAAACATGTTTTAGAGTATCCCTTCTAGTATAACCTTCCCTAATATACGTTGTACCTTTCCGCATTGACCCTTATTCATCGAGTTATCTTCTCGCATGATGGTAATGTATCATCTCGCAGTTATCAAATAAATTGAGTCATCCATGACTCTTCCTCCTCATGAATATCTATCACCTATTTTTGGTTACCTTCAAGCATGTCTTGAATACTTCATCGTGGTAGAAGCTCTACCGTCACTTCCTTTGAGAAGTAGTCAAACACAACTGACTCGAGCTTACTGAGAGCGTCTGCCTCCTTGTTTTTTGATCATAGGCATTAAGGGATATGAAACTCTTGAAAACATTGTAAGAACATGCACACACACATAATTTTCATCTTGATGTATACATGCCAATAGGGCTTAACTTGTCTTATATCATTCAACTTGAGGGAAACATAACATTATGAGAGCCATAGGAGGAGGAGAAGGTGGAAGAGTTGAAGAAGAATGATGTCTGGTTCCACCAATTCCCGAAGAAGGGAAAACGTTTTCACCTTGATCAAAATGTGGAAGATCATCTTTAGAAGGAAAAGGAAAACTGTTTCCAAAAGAACAAGGTAAACCATTTCTATCTTGATAAGACATAAAATTAGGAGAAAAGAGAATTCAAGTTAGTTGAATTTTATTCCTTAATTATTAACCCAAAATTTAAATTAAGGCTAGGATCCACATTTTTATTCGAAATTTGAAGAGGGATTTCATAATCAAATTCAAATTTGTTTTAGGTAGGTAAGGATGTTACCAGTTTGAATCTTATGAAACTACTAGATCTTTCGAGATTCGTTGAATTATCAATCACATGTTTAATATCGAATTATGCTCTCAATTTTGTGAATGGGATACCAAAGATCACAAACAAGATGCGAATAACCATGCAAACCCACTTGAAAACCTCGATACCATTTATCATCACACATTGATGTGCCAGTTAACCACACAAATATGCCCATCATATCTCTTTATAGTCCCTATTAGTGTGTCGGTTGAGCACATACGCTCCACTAATGACATATAAAGGAATAAAGGATGATGTGCATTTTCATGGATTAACATACTTTTCACATTTTCTAAAGTAACTAGAATGGAATTTTTAAAGAATGTCCTAGTACTTTTATATCATTATACTTTTAATGAGATTATGTCCTATCAAATCCGTTCGGCTAACGACCATCCTATTAGATTAGTGTCTAAGACCATAACTATATTTGGTATGTACTTGACCCGGTTGTGCATGGTCCTTTTGGGTTTCCTTCACCAAAGCAACTTGATAGGATGATTTATGAAGAAAGAAGTTATTATAGTTTATTAATATATTTTATGAATAATATATTAAATTAGAAATCATATAGTTTAATTAATATTAGACAAGAATTAATTAAGAATTAATTGTGTGGCTAAAAGACATTAATTAAATAAAGGGGACTAGAACTGTCGATTGTGTGATAGTTGAATATTTGGCCGAGAAGCCTTATGGATTAGGCATGGACGAAATTAAGGATGTGTCCATATTAATTTCGGCCAAGGAGGCCTTATTCCAGAAGGTTCCTTGGACTGCTTAAGGCCTAAGCTGTCCATTAGGGTTTTGACTGAAACCCTAGCATCACAAGTGTAAATAGACCCCTAGGACATCCGTTTTCGGCCACTGGAAACCCTAGAAGAGTTCATAGCCGAAATTGTGCCTCCTCCCCTCTCTCTAGTATCATTCGCTTGCTTGTGGTGTTTGTAAGCCATTAGAGGAGTGACATTTATGACTCTAAGCTCTAAGAGAAGAAGATTCAAGCCATTCTTGAAGAGGTAATCATCTACATTTGATTTTATATGATAATTTCAAAATATGTATGCTAGATCTAGGGTTCATAAGTCTTGGATGAATTTCATGTACAATAGAGAAACCTAGATCCAAGCTTTAGGGTTTGCATGAGCACACAGGATGTTCTTTTGTATAAAACCCATCAGTGGTAACAGAGCCTTGATTGGTTTCCATTGTATTGATGCCTTGTATGTTCATCTTGCTGAAAAACATTTTTCTGCCCTCTGCCCGACCTGACTCGGCGAGTCACTTGCTGCACTCGGTGAGTCGGACCAACTCGGCGAGTCCAGTTAGTGACTTGGCGAGCCGGGGAGTCAGACAGAGGGAAACTCGGGATTTCTTGCTGTTTTGCTGAAGGATAATTACCAAAACTGTTTTTGACTAATAAAATATGAATTTTATTATTATTATGTGAGTATCCTTACCTAAACAAAAGATAATCACCAATTAATTGAATAATAAATTCCTTATATGATAATATTTGATTATTTGAATTATTTGATGAATTATCTTGTGAATAAAATGGAGTAGGTCAATTTAGATAATCATTAAAATAAATGTTTAATTTAAATTATTCTCTATTTGATCCTATGTGTTTTGAAAAGTTCAAAACTTGCCCTCAAGTTTTGGAATTAAATTTTGTTAACTAAAAGTTTAATTTGAAATTATTAAATTTCAAACCCTAGAATTTTACAAGTTTAAAATTCACCCTATTCTATTATAATATTATAAGAATAATTATTATATATGTATAGCTTGAATGCTAGTCTTACCGTTAGTAGACCTTATTCACGAAGCCGATCTATAAGGGGTATAAGGTTATGACCTATAAAATGGCCGTTTACTGGGTGTCCACTCTCACCCACCGCTTCCTTTATTGGTGGAGGGTCATTAGCCGAGGGGGTAGGATAGGGCAACCCTTTCCTCATTAAAAGTATAATGAATTTATAATGTAACAAAATATTTTTACAAAATTCCCAATCTTAGTTACTTTAGGCAAAAGTGAATTGATGCAATTCCATGAAATTACACTTTGTACCCTTTCTAAGACGTTAATGGAGCGTGCGTGGTTAACCGGCACACTAATTGGGCTATAAGCAAAGGTGGCAAAGTGTGACATCCCCAATTTTCACGTCCAGAAAAGACCGATTTTTTTTTTGTTTATGCTTTATAAAAATCAGAGTACTTCATTTCATAAAAATGTTGCGGAATTTGTTCCCAGAAAAACACGATAAATACGTTATCAAAACATTTTCAAAGAAACGTATTTTATCCATTTTAAAATGTTTGGGATGTCATCGTCAATACAGAAACATAAGCATAAACGGAACTTACATTTATTTACACTAGTGATCTACATTTCTTTAATCTCTCAGTGTAAAGTGACTTCGTATCAACACCTGTGATATAAATAAACTAAGTGGGTCAGGTTGGGAAACCTGGTGAGTACATAGGGTTTTCAACCCACAATAATATAATTATTATGTTTAAACACTCAAACAATCAACCCAATTACCCATCCCCATTATCTTCTTTAATCTTAAGGATTTAACCTAAGAGTCATCTATCCTGCATTCGTTTATTCCGAAGTCCCTTACTTCCAGGGTTATAGGACTGGCACCAAATCCATAGCTGCCAATGTTCGTTCGTAAAGCACTAATTCCATAGCTGCTATAGTCTACTCATCGGGTACTAAATCCATAGCTACCAGTGTTTATCTAATAGGTACTAAGTCCATAGCTAGCAATTCCTAACAGGTACTAAGTCCATAGCTACCAGCGTCTAACTAATAGGTACTAAGCCCATAGCTACCAATTCCTAAGAGGTACTAAATCCATAGCTACCAACGTCTAACAGGTACTAAGTCCATAGCTACCGGTGTTTGTCCAATAGGCATTAAGTATATAGCTGCCAATGTATACTCTCATCATCTTATATCTCTCATCATTCATCTACCCATGTCATACCCAACATATTCGTATATACAAAATACGTATACAGTTTAAATCATTTAAAACATGTATAAAACATTCATCCGGCATAGACAGCAAGTATTTAGATAATATGCACACATAGCACGTAGTTTATATAAAATACTTCATATCTATGTGTAATATGAAAGGGACTATGCACTCACCTGAGTAGGTGGTGACTCAGTAGTCGGACAGCGCTTCGATACTCTTAAAACAATTTTCCTTCGATGAAACCTAATACCTATACCACTAGGGTTTAGTCTAATGATAACTGCGACAAATTAATAGTCTAACTATTATTAAGCGTTAATAACACTCAATATAACTCAAAATAATAGCCCAAATAATTATTTTAAGGACCTAATAACATTCCTATAATTATTTGAAAGCTATATTAAAAATTACGTAAGCGTAGCACACTTATAGTGAATTTTATCGAAACCCGAAACTTAATTGGAGCAGCGTTTCGAAACCGAAAGGCTCTTTTTATCGGGACTCCGGAAGCCTCGGGGCTTCCCTCGGGAGCTAAGGGGTTTAACTAGGGCTTAGGGGTGGTTTGGAGCTTTAGAGAGAGAAAGTAATCTAGAGAGAGTGGAAAAAGTGCAAGAAAGTCGGCAGCCTTCGCTGCCTTTTATAGTGCGAGCCTTCGGTCTACGCGGGGCGTACCGAAGGTTGTACGCTGCGCGTTCGTCGGATAAGACTGCCAGATGTCGAAGCTTCGATGGGGAGACGTGGCTCAAGCTGGACCGAGGAGTGCAAGGCGTACGCGGCGCGTACCCGAGCTCGGACGCTGGGCGTAATGCGAGGGTGGCGTGTCACAATCCGAAGCAACTTCTAAGACCATCATTGGACGGTTGTGGTGCTGCCACGTCATCGATTTAGCAACAGACTTCGCAAATTTCACTCTCGACTTCTAAAAATCGTAACTTTCGCATACAAGCTCTGTTTTTTACGTTCTTTGTATACACGCGAAGGTGGGAACGTAATCTACAACTTTTGTTTAGATTTTGCTGGCTAATTTTGACTCGATTTTCAATTTTATATTATTAACAGGCCGGGACAGGATTGGTCCGTTAAATTCTCATAACTTCTTCATCCGACGTCTGTTTTCGCCCATCTTTTTCTCGTTAGGCTACTCTTAACGAGATCTTCGATTCTCGTTTAGGTCGTGTTGGCTAAAAATCACTCGATCTAATATTCGTATTTCGGGCTGTACACTGCTAATCCGAAACTTCGAAAAATCATAACTTCTTCATACAAAGTCAGATTTGGGCGTTCTTTTTATCGATGTTATTAGTTTAACATATTCTATGAATTTCATTTAGATTACTAATGCTAAATCTTGCTCTATAGTAAATTCACTATTTACGCTTCCCGGTGTCGTGTCGGTTCCGTCGCGAAACTTCGACGGGTCATAACTTCTTCGTTATAACTCAGATTTCAGCGTTCTTTATATGTACGGAAACCTTGTGACATATTCTACAACTTGGTTAAGATTATTTATTCTAAATAATCTTTTGTCGTAAAGTCGTTTTCGACCCCTATTGTCTCTAAATTGACTAGCCCGGGTCTGCGGGCGTTACACAAAGGGTGACTCGATGTTTGTCATAGTTCGATGGAGCATTGTGGTTAACCGGCACATCGAATAGGTGACTATAACATTGAGGGAACCATGTACATTTTCATGGTTACTCACACTCGCTTTGTGATCCTCGGCATCTCAGTCACAAACTTGAGGGGCATATCGAGATTTAAACATGCCATTGAAAAGTTCAATGAATCTCAAAAAAATCTAGAAGTTTTCAATACATTTAAAACTTAATTTTAATTTGTTTTTCGTGGTGGAAAATTAGTGAATCGTCATTCACTTAACTTCAATTTATTTGCATGTTAGATTACGACATCCCTCTTCTAATTTGTAAATAATGTTGTTGGATCCTAGCCCTAATTTTTCATTTGGGTGATTTATTGGGGATTGTTATCTAATCAAATTGTGTATCTTTTCCTTTTCAGATGTCGAACTTGAACAACAACGCTTCTGGCTCTAACGCCTCCGACTTATTCTCACTCACGAACTTGTGTGGGAGGGGGATCTTTGAAAGAAACAATTTCAATGATTGGATCCGTAACATAAGAATGGTCACCTGCTACGAGGACAAAGAATATGTCCTCGATAAGGAGATGAAAGAGGTGGACATGAATACTGCCACTCCCGAAGAGATCGCTGCCTTCGAGACCGCTGCCTTCGAGACCCATGAGCGTGATGCCACGAAAGTTGTGACAACCATCAAAATTCGAGTCGTTTCTAGATTTGAATAGACTTAGTTTCACATATAGGCACTACACATATTAGACTTAGTAACTAGAAGCTAAGTTATGACCTACTAGAAACTTGGAAACAATTAGAATCAATGGATAGTGTACTTAGATTTCACATTGATATGTGAATTCTACATCTACTGAGCTGTAGTGACTATCCATATTTGGGTCACCCTTTGACTCGAACAACATTTCATGAGTCATATACACACATCATGCACTTGACCTAGTAGTAGAAATTAGGTCAAAGTCACATAGAAACTTAAGTCAAAGTTGAAGACTAGGACTAGTATACTTGATTCCTTAATTTCACTTGAATCTCGGAACCACTACATAGAATGCCAATAAACCGATAAAAATAAATTACAAACATTATTTATAACTATAAAAGAGTTATAATACCATAAGATAATTCAAAGTCTCAAATATTCTATTTATTTTGATACTCAAAGTTTATTAAACTCCAAAACCCTAAAAGCCATAAAAACTCATATTTATAAACTTTAACCTTAAAAATTATATGAAAATAATTATGAGGCTTCTAATATTATCTTATAATAATTAAAATTATGAAAATGAATTCAAGGAAAATAAAATTTAAACTATCAACATTTTTTCCTAATTAACAAGTTAAATCAATAATTTAATAAAACAAATCATGGCTTAATGCATACTTTATAAAAAAATGGGAAATTTTATAAAAATAGAGGGAAAATTATATAAAATAAATGGAAGAGGTGGGGAGTCTCTCTCCTCATTGAAAATTTGGATTTCCCTCCCCATGTCTCTCCTCTTCCCAACACAAAATCATTCTTCTTCTCTCTCACACACCATCTTCCCTCATTCTCTCTCATTTCTCTCTCACACTCTCATACACATTTTCTCTCTTCCTCCCACTATGAACCACGAAATTTTACAGCCAAAATGTCCAAGAACACTCAAGATACTCAAAATCTTCATCATCTAATGGTGTTCATTAAGGTAGAACACGATTTCCTTTCATTTTCCTTCAAGTTTTCATGGATTTTCTTGCATTTCTTTGTTCTTCTACACCATTCTAATGAAAGATCATGAACACATAAAGATACACACACAAACTCACGGTTTTGATGATGATGGTGGTCGGATTTCACCCAAAAACAACATGCATGTTGTTAATGGTGAAATCCAAGGACCTAAACCTAAGTCAAGATCATGAAAATGCACTTTTCTACAAGTTTTGGTGGAAAATCACCACATGCACTCTAAGTTTTCTTTTAAAAACGATTTTTGAACATTTGAAACTCATGAATGATCTTTAAACCAATATGCATGTGATGATCTTCAAGCTTAGATGCTAGATCATCAAAGTATGTTGTTAAAAGCTTTCAAATATGTTCATGAAGGATTTATTTCCAAATAAATATCTAAAAATCCTTTTCTGACCAAATCCGATTTTTCCCAGATTCCCGTCAACAAAATAAGATGCTCTGTAAATTTCCAGAAAATAATTCATTTTTCTCGAATTACTATAATTATTACAACAAAATAGGGCAATAAATCATATTAAATACTTTATGAGGTCTATAAATCCTAGTTAAACTCGTGGATAACCCCTATACTACATAATGACTTCACATTAAAGTTCATCGATTTTTGTTACTATTTAACATGTTTTTGAAATTTCTTTTTGTTTAGATTCAATAAATCATAAAACCACTTTAGAGAAGGTGAAATGGGAACATAACAATTTTCTCAGCTTATAATCTTTTTGGAAGACTTATAAAAATATTTTCAGAATTTTTCATAATGTATTCCTATTTTTTCTCCGATTTTTGTATTTATAATGAACTAAAATTAGGAAAAATAGTTTTACTCATCCAAAAATTATGAAAATTTACCATAACACCTTGTAGTACATTAGGATGCTACATAAAACTTTTGATAATTTTTCATTTCCGTATACTATTGTTCGTCTATTTTCCCAAGATTAAATACACTTAAACCCAATTTTTATTAGAATAAATACACAAAAATCATAAAATAGGGATAAGCAGTTTAGAAATTCATTTTTATATTTTTCCTAGCTTAATAATGACTAATAAAAGTGTTAACAAAATTTTGGGCAATTTTGGAAACTATTTTCTATTTATTTCAATTTTTATTAAAATAAATGCTCAAAAATCATAAAATTTGGTTAAGTAGTTTGGAAATCTATTTTTATATTTTTCCCAGGTTAATAATGTGTAGTAAAAATATTATCAAAAGTTTGGGTAATTTTGGAAACTGGTTTCTATTTATACCCATTTTTATTAGAATAAATGCTTAAAAATCATAAAATTGGGTTAAATAGTTTGGAAATCCATTTTTATATTTGTTTCAGCGTAATTATGTATAGTGTCAGTATTATAAAAAGTTTGGGGAATTTTCTTAACTGACTTCTATTTTTCATGAATTTTTATCAATTTAGAGAATTTAATACAAGAAAAATGGCTAGGCATATCTATAATCCATGAAAATTTATCTGGAAGTCTGTTAGTACATTTAGAACCAAAATCTGAAGTTTGGTAATTTTTATTAACTGTTTACTATTTTTCATGATTTTATGGTTATTCAAGAAACTAAAATGGTGAAAAATAGTTAGACAAATCAGAAATTCAAGAAAATTTATCTTGAGGTCTTTGACTTCAATTAAAACTGAAATGCAAAGTTTGGGAAATTTTAGAACTAAACTGATTTAGTTTTTGAATATTAAATCATTGGAACACCTCTTAAAATGTTAAATATTAGCATTTCAATAATGTGAATTTTCCAATTAAATTGTTATATAACAATTGATTCATTGAAATTAAATTTTCACAGAAAAATGTTTATAACTTATCAATATTAAATTTTGACACACTGTTGGCATAATTCTACTGTAGTAGTAAGTATACTAGTGTTAGATTTCGATTATAGACTCACTAGTGAATACCATTATTGTAGAAATCGACAGTGGTACGAGTGGAGCATAATCAAGGCACCATTTGCATCATGTCAATGCATAATGTGAGTATTCACCAATCCCTTATTTTCGGTTTTTAAATGTTTTGGGGTGGAAAAGCATGTCCCGAAAAACTATTAATTGAATGTTGCATTTAAATTAATTTGTATCAAACATGATTGCTATTTTATTGCTATATCTCTCTATGTATGTCTATGCAACACGGAACATGAGAACTTATCATATTAAGGCCCTTCCCTTATCTCTAACCATTAACTCTTTGAGCCAATGGTCATTATGGATAATGCTATTAGGAATTGACAACTCCTCACTCGCCCTATTGCTGGAGTGCATGATACCATATTCATCTATGGAACGATAAGCATAGATCTTGATAGGGCTTCAGTCATAGGTTTGGTTGAGAACTCATTGTTTGCTCATACACATACAAACTCGTTACTCATTATAGCAATAAACTTGTTATTTATTATGGCAATAAACTCGTTTATCAATTATAGCAATCGACTTTGTATCTCATTATAACAACAAACTTTTGTTACTAAATACTTATTTACTTGTTTTAGCAATAAACTTGGTTGCTTCTTATAGTAACAAACTTGTTTTCTCCTTGTAGCAATGAAACTTGTTTACTCATTTTAGTATCAAACTTTATTTCCCATGAGGATATGAACGTTGCATCTCTTTTGGGCAACATACTTTATTTCTCATGATGACAACGAACTTTGTTTACAAAAACTTATTTACTTATTTTAGCAATGAACATTTATTTATGGAAACTGTTATAAATATTCAGATTATCATGAATTTCAAACTATATTACGTTATAAACTTGTGAGTACTCACCAACTATTTTTATAGTTGACGCTCGTTTTACATGCTTTTTCATGAATCATCAAGTAAGTGGCACTTAGGGACACTTCACTTTTAGGAGCATTCGCATGTGTTGTATTTCTATTTTCAATGTAATATCTTTTAAAAGTTGTTCAAACCCATTGTAAAATTGTAATGATTTTTAATACTATGGTTGGTGTTGTCTTTTAACTTTTGCTATGAAACCCTTTATACTGTCACGCCTCGTGTTTCACTTTAGCGGGGTGTGACAAAATTCCATTGCATCATGTTAGCGACAATGACTGCTGAACTTCAAAAGTCCTACGAGGACTTCTATCCCTACGAAATGCATCAGGACTTAGTGGAAAGGTATCACCATGCGAGGCAGGAGAGGTACGAGATCATCACTTCGATGATAACGACCAAGATGAGAGACAGAGAGTCTGTCACTGCTCATCTGCAAAACATGCAGAGGTATGTTGACCGCCTGCTGAAGTTAGATGTTAACATCGATGAAGAGCTGGCGATTGACATCATTCTGCATTCGTCGCCACCCTGCTTCAACCAGTTTCGCATGACCTACCACATAAATAAAGAGGAGGTCACATTGATCAAGTTGCAAGGTCTATTAAGGACTGCCGAAAGTAACATCAAAGACAAGTCCGTTGTACAAACCCCTACTCCTGCTGCTACCCCAATCTTGGCAATTGGGCAAGGGAAGGGTAAGAAGAGGAAGGCTCCCTCAAAGAGCCACCATAAGGGAAAGTCCCATGATGGCACCTCTTCTATTGGAACCAAGGCTGGTCCTGCTAAACCAAATCCAACCCCAAGGATGCAGAGTGTCATTACTGCCACGAAATAGGGCATTGGAAACGAAGCTGCCCAAAGTATCTGCAAGATATCAAGTATAGAAAGATCAAGCCATTCTACGTAGGTATTTACACTATTAAATCTAATGATTCATCACATGCTATTTCTTGGGTACTTGATATAGGATGTGGTTTTCACATTTGTTCTGATTTGCAGGGCCTAAGAAGAAATAAGGATGTGTAGCATGGGAAGATAAACTTAATCATGGGGAACATAAGATCGTCGCCTGTCACGAAGATTGGAGTTTACTCTTTAGTGCTTTGTAATGGATTAGGACTAGATTTAAATAATTGTTGCTATTCGCCAGATATGGCAAGAAACATCATTTCTTTTCATGGTTTGTAAAGACAAGGTTTTAGATATTCATTTGATAATGAAAAGGGTTCTATTAAGGCTTATCTTAATGGTGTTTTCTATTTTGAAGCATTGCCTTCTAATGGAATATATGAAACTTTGATGGCTGTAGGCAATTTAGGAAATGATGTGTTGTGTATTGATTCTTCCAATGGTTTGGATAAAGCATGCTTGTGGCATTGTTGTCTTGGACATGTCAACAAGAAACGTATCGCCCAACTCTAAAAGGATGGAGTGTTGGAGTCATTCGACCTTAGGGACGATGAAGGTGCGAGTCTTGTTTGCTTGTAAAGATGACCAAGTCACCCTTCACTGGAACTTGTGAAAGGGGTAAGGGTTTATTGGATCTCATACACACCGATGTGTGTGGGCCCTTTAGATCCATCACAAGGGATGCGAGCCGCTTCTATGTGACTTTAACCAATGATTATAGCAGATATGGGTATATTTACTTAATCAAGCACAAGTCAAAAACCTTAGAAAAGTTCAAGGAGTTTAAAAAAGAAATGGAGAATCAGTTGGGCAGGAAAATCAAGATGCTTCAATCCGATCGAGGTGGAGAGTACCTAAGTCTTGAATTCCATGACTACCTTAAGGAATGCGGAATCGTTTTGCAATTTATGCCACCTAGGATACCGCTGTTTAATGGTGTGGTCGAGAGGCGTAATCGAACCTTGCTAGACATGGATCGTTCCATAATGAGTCATGCTTCGCTACTGTCACACCCCAAAACCGGAACGGCGGAAACGTTCGGTGGTGGAGGACATCATGTTCAGTATCACAACAATGCATAGTAGTAAATAAGCAACAATCTCATCCATTGCATTAATAGTATAATTTCATACAAGTGTGTTCTGTAATGTTATAAGACACCAAAAATGTAAATAAAAAATGAGATGAGTCTTGAAAGAGCTCCATCTTCTCTCATAAGATTAACATCGGTACCTGTCTACTGATGACCTGAGAATACAAGTTATTTTGAAAGAGTTGATCAACTTTAAAGCTGGTGAGATCATAAGTATTTTAGTGTCGTTGTTTGTATGAAAGTGTTTGTATGCACTTAATGTATAAGTTTGTAAATGTTTGATATTGTTTGTAAATATTTGAACTCTCCTAGAAAACCCTATGTTTTCTGTTAGGTCTAGAAGGTGTTGCGTCTTGGGCTCGCTTTTTAGTCCATTTAGTCTCCGGTATGGGCCTGTCCATCCGTGAGTTATTTTATAGGGTTTTGTATTTATAGGTGCTTGCATGCATCCTAGTACGTAAGATTTGAGAAGACAATTACTCAAAAAGATTTATTCTTTATCGTTTGTAACCCTAACAGCCTCTACAACGGAAGTTCTTTATCGAGCTCTGCTGAGGCTTGAAGCTATTGAATCATTCGACATATTTTGATTCATTCTTGTGTTTTATATTTATGTTTATCGTTTTTGTGATTAACCTGTTAGAAGATCTAAACGATCAAAGAGTTTCTCAACTCATCAATTGGTATCAGAGTAGGAGACTGTGCAATTCATACACATCTATTCTATGAAAGAAGTGATTAGGGTTTATTCCGCATTTACTGATATTTATTGAGCCGTCACTCCATAATTGACGCATCTCAATATTTATTCATCTTGCCCTAATATTAAGTATTACAAGTCTGATCTTACAATAGCTCAAACGATCAAGCATGGACGATTCTCAATCCAATCCTATCAACATCTCAAACAGTATAGGATCTACGACTAAGATTCCAATTCTCTACACTCAAGATTACGAGGTTTGGGCACATCATTTTGAAGACTACGTCATTGGATTTGAAGACAATGGGTATTTAATATGGGAAGCTATTGTATCTGGACCATTTGCTCATTCAGGAACATCCATAATTATTAAAACTCAAAAGGAGTATAATGATTTGTTAAAAGATGTGAAAGATGTTGCTCAGGACGAAAAGGAGAAGTTTCAGTGCAACATCAAAGCATTGAGACTGATTCAATTCGCTCTTCAATCTGACACGTTTAGATTGGTAAGTTCCAGCAGTACTGCTAAAGAAATCTGGGATCGACTGCGAGAGTTGTATTCTACAGATGAAGATCTGGAGCACTCAATTCAAAACTTGCTCCTGTCTGAATTTGGAGAGTTCAAGCAAAATCCGGATGAATCTGTTACACAGACGTTTGATCGCTTCAATCATCTTCTCAGCAAGATAATCAAACATGATATTGAAAGGAAGCTTATTGAACATAAGTTCACTTTTCTGAATGGTCTAAGATCCGAATGGAGAGCTGTTTTGTCAACTGTTAAAGCACACGAGCAGTTCAAATCTTACTCGCTGGCGAAACTGATGGGAATTCTGAAATCCCAAGAAAAGATTGTGTTGCAAGAGAAGAGTGAGGTCTCAAACTTGGGGTCTTTGGCCCTTTTGTCCAAAAGTAAGAATGCAGTAGAAGACGAAGATCTGAACCTGGGGGACTATGATCTAACTTCAGAAGATTATGCTATGATGGTGTCCAATCCCAAAAGGTTCATCAAGAAGAAGTTCCCTACCAATAAGAACCGAAATTGGCAGGGAAGATACAGTTCTGAAAAGGTGAAGGAGGAGCCAAAGATTGAAGAACCAAAGAAAGAGGCGAAGGTGGAAGCTGATTCTGGTGTCAGCTGTTATTACTGTGGGGGGAAAGAATCATTACGCCAAAGATTGTGTTTTGAAGAAAATGACAGAGAAAGATGAGGAGAAAGATGAAGAGGCAATTCTAATGAAAAAGCTGGAGGAGATTAAAAGGAAGAAAGCTGCTACTAATCCCTCTATGAATGCTCTTATTGTGCAGGGTTCAGCAGAAGATAACGAGTTCGGTGGCATATAGGTGTGGTCGACCGACTCAGAAGACGATGAGGTGAGAAAGCCTTCTCATGGAAAGGCTTATGTCGCAAGAGGTGGTGAAAGCAGTGGAAAATGTCTGATGGTGACCGATGTATCTCAGATGAGGGGATACAATACTGATGGTGGAAATGAAGAGGCCAAGGAGCGAGAGGACTTATGCTTTACAGCAAAACCTCTTAGTGTGCAGATCAGTGAACTTGAGGAACTGATCAAGAAGGTACAATCTGTTTTTGTCTCATTTAAAATTCCACAAAAATCATATGAAAATGAATTAAATAACTTGAATTCAAGAATCTCAAATCTAGATAGTTGTTTAACTCAAACACGAGTCACAAATTCTAATCTGACTGACCAAATAAGCAGGGTGTCATCCAAGAGTGAGGAGCGAAGGATGTGGATTGAGCAGAAGGAGTCGGTGCTAATTAAGTCTAGGGATGAAAATATTTATTTGCAAAGAGACAATTTGAAATTATTAAAACAAAGGAATGTTTTTTGTTTGATCGCTAAAAGGCTTTATGCTAACATTACTCAACTGTATCTAAATTGTGAAATAGGGCAGAAGATACATCGCATGATTCTACCCTTCCTTGAGTTTAAGGAGGATGAAATCGATGCCGAAGCATACAACTGTGAAAGTGTTGTATCTTCCGATGATGTTAATCCTACTTATATGTATGGTCTGGACAAGATAGAATCTTTTATTAAGTCCAAAGACCATAAGGACATGCTTAAAAATCTTTTGGATGAAAACGATAAGCTAAAACTCAGGACCAAAACCATACAAAAATTCGACTCATTGAGTACCAATTTAAGTTCAAAAAACAAAATTGATGTTGAAAACGCATCTGAACTTAATGAGGACGATGATATGAGTGAAATTTCTGTAGAGGTTGAAGTCAACTGTTCTGAGTTTGTCAAGAGCGCTCCTGAAAACCACAAAAACCTAATTTCTGAAAATTCTATGGAATTCGCTCGTTTGTCCAAAACTAAGTCCCCACCCCTTAAAGAAAAACTTGTTGTGTTTCAGAAGGTTAGAACTACTCCCAATCAGGTGTATAAGGTCACATGAGTAACCGAACATCAAACAGCCGAACTCACTGCCATAGTGAACGAAGATAATACAGATGGCTGTGATGAGTTTTTCTGGTCAGCACCCATAGACAATGCAGACGAAACGGTTGGTCTGTCGGAGCAAACATCCTGGAAGACCAAAGGTAGATATGTGCCCGAGCCACTGAATAAGCCTACCAACTTTGACGTACCAAGTACAAGTGGCACAAAAGAAATTCATGTAGAAGAAGTCACCTCCACAAGCGAAACCTCATCGATGAAGAGTGAACCGGTTGCCAAGAAGCTGAAACAAAAAGCTAATATCCACAGACAACCGAAACAGGTGAAAAATCAAAAGCAGCAGAGAAATCTTAGATATAAGAAAAATCTCTCAGAGCGAAAGCAGTTTTGGCGCTCTCAAAATCCTCACTACTCTTACCATGATAAAGATTCTAAGTCAGAGAGAGACTTTCGGGCCATACGAAGAACAGAACCAAAAGGATAGGTTCGGTCCCGAAAGCAACAGCAACCGAAAAACTAGGTTCGGTCCGCCAAGTAATAACAGGCAAACACCTGATTTCAGTCCATCAAGCTTTTATAATAAAAGACCAAGTTTCATACCACCAGCCAACAACAACCAAAAATCCAACTTCGGCTCATCATCAAGTGGCTACCGAAGGTCCAGGTTCGGTGCCTCCAATGACCACAAACGAAAGGGTCATTTTGAATCCCAAGTCAGGAAGGAATCTCATTCTAATTTCTTTTCCTCTAATTCTTCTTATTCTCAATCTTCTTCAAAATCATCAACGATCTTGAAAGGAAAAAGGAAGATTTCTTCTACCAAGGAAGACCGAAAGCAGACTAAAGTCCATACCGCAGAATCTGAATCCAAAAATCTTGCATCTAATCCTAATAAAATCAAAGTGTTTACCATTAAAAGAAAAGATGAAACAACCTTAATAAAATGAACATATCTTGTTGATTTTCTCTTACTAAACCTGTTCCTGTGATAGGCTCACGTGGACCCAAGAAACTTTGGGTTCCTAAATCTGCTTAATTTTTGCAGGTTATTAGTGACGAGCAATTTGACGAAGAATGGTACATTGACAGTGGCTGATCACGTCACATGACAGGAAGGAAGGAAGAGTTAAGGGAGTTTCGATCACTTCAAAATGGTGGCAATGTCAAGTTCGGCAACAACTCCTATGGAACGATAAAGGGTTATGGGATGATAACCAATGGAGACTTCACAATAAGAAAGGTGGCATATGTAGAAGGATTGCAGCATAATCTCATCAGTGTATCTCAACTGGTGGGTGGTACCGGTCTCAAAGTATCATTCGACGATGAAGGTTCAGAGATAATAGAGAAGAAATCCAACAAGGTCATTCTCAAATCAGATCGAAAAGGTGAAATGTTTCCTCTGAATCTCTGACCAATCAAAGGAAATCCAGCCATATGTCTTTTGTCCAAATCTCATTCTGACGAAAGCTAGTTGTGGCACCGAAGGCTCTCTCATCTCAACTTCAAAGACATCAACAAGCTTGTCACCGGAGGTCATGTTCGGGGTCTTCCATTGCTCAAGTTTGATCGAGAACACTTGTGTGCTGCATGCGAAATGGGGAAACAAAGTCGTCAAAGTCACCCATCAATTATAAACACAAAAGTTGTTGAACCACTTGAGTTGCTTCACATCGACTTGTGTGGTCCATCAATCGAGAGCATTGGCGGTAGCAAGTATATTCTTGTTATTGTTGATGATTTCTCGCGTTTTACATGGGTATTCTTTCTGAAGCACAAATCTGAGGCCACTCCAAAGCTAAAGATGTTTATCAAGTAGGCTGAAGTACAACTGAGAAAAGTCGTTCGAAACATTAAGAGCGCCTGACTAAGCTCCATGAAGACCTAGCTGCCGCGAACTCAGTAATGGACACTCTCGCTCGTAAGACCACTGCTCTCAAGGTCAAGAGTCTTCAGCTTTTCTATTCTCAAAAGGAAGTTGAATCTCTTCGATCTGAGCGAGAAGTTATTTCTTCATGTGTTTTGGATGTCCACACCGCCCTTTCCAACATCATTGAAGCCCATGATCCAATTCTGAACTACTCAGTGAGGCGCACTCTTGCAGAAAAGCTTGCTCCTGCCCTTGCTCTCTTAAGCAAACTTGAAGGGCTCCTGGAGTTTGTGTCCAATCCGAAACAAGGGGGAGAAGATGTGTCTCAGTCCCAACCGCCTCCCACTTCTACAGCAACTAAAGCAACCGAACCTCCTACAGCAGGTCAAGCCTCAGGTTCGGGTGTCAAAGACAAAGGAAAGAAAATTGCTGAAGACAGTGATGATGATGATAAAGAGACGATTGCAGATCTCTTAAAGAAACAAGGCCATGATAAAGATGCTGACATGAGCGCTTGTGTTGCTAGAGAGGCTGAGGTGACCGAAAGGAAAATGAAGGAGGATCATGACCTTCTTGAGAGTAGGAAAACTCTTTTTCCTCCGTAGACTCTTGAGAAGCTTTTGAAAGAGGCTATTGAAACTCCCAGCATTCTGTGGCTCAAACCAGTGATTTCATTGGATCGTATCAACTCTGTCGATTCTCAGTTCGACATGCCACTGACCCGAAAAGCCTTCATCTTTCATGCCTTTGATAACGTTGCTGACGTCCCTCATCCTCATCCAAAGGTTGATAGGGAACTCATTGAATTCTATCTGAAGTCTGCTCAACCATAGTATCAAACTTGGAGCGCTTAGAAGATCGTCAACATTCGGGTCCTCAAGTCGTTTCATGAGGAGAACTTCACGAACGTTTGGTTCAAAGTGCTGAGGGGTTCTGCTAAAAACTGCAGATGCGATATCACTTGCTGATCTTCCCAACCTGAATCCACATGACTGGATTATTTTGCACAACATCCTCCTTACCAACGAAGCTGAGTATGGTCGAATTATTGATCACTTCAAAAGGATGCTCGTATGCTACATTATGGAGGTTGTCAAGATGGATCAGGAGATCGCTAGCATCTTCAAGAAAAAGCCTACTATTTCTCCTGTCGGCTATGCTAGTGATTTGAACATGATGCAGATGGGAAGAATTGACCCGAAGCGGAATTCTGTCATGTTTACAAGGAACGAAGGCCAAAAATTCCTGTTCGCCTTGGCTGACAAACACCTTTACACCACTGCATGCTTGGAACATGTTCTAGGTATCATTCATCGATATAAGCAGAATTCAGCAGATGACAAGAAGTACTTCGATGACATGATCCAGTGGTACATTCGCTTCAGACAGACCATCCTTGCTCTCATCCCACGTCTGTTTGATACCACTAAGAAAGTTCTTACAGCTGGACCCAGCAAGCCGAAGAGATAGTCTTGCTCCAATTGACGTGAAGGGGAAGATTGTTAGGTCTAGAAGGTGTTGCGTCTTGGGCTCGCTTTTTAGTCCATTTAGTCTCCGGTATGGTCATGTCCATCCGTGAGTTATTTTATAGGGTTTTTTATCTATAGGTGCTTGCATGCATCCTAGTACGTAAGATTTCAGAAGACAATTACTCAAAAAGATTTATTCTTTATCAATTGTAACCCTAACAGCCTCTACAGCGGAAGTTCTTTATCGAGCTCTGCTGAGGCTTGAAGCTATTGAATCATTCGACATATTTTGATTCATTCTTGTGTTTTATATTTCTGTTTATCGTTTTTGTGATTAACCTGTTAGAAGATCTCATAGGGAGCGACAATGGACTGGAATTCAAGAACAAAGAATTCGAAGAATTCTTGGTAGAAAAAGGAACAAGTCATAACTTCTCAGCCCCTTATACGCCTCAATAGAATGGTATTGTCGAAAGGCGAAACCGATCCCTGTGTGAGGCAGCTCGAACGATGCTAAGTTTTGCTTCTCTTCCCTTATATTTCTGGGCTGATGCTATTGCTGCAACATGTTTTACGCAGAATAGGTCTTATCTCAACAAGCGTTTCTCTCTCACTCCCTATGAGATCATCAATAACAGGAAGCCGAATGTAAAATTCTTCCATGTGTTCAGTTCAAGGTGCTTCATCTTCAACTCCAAAGAACATCGTAACAAGTTTGATGTTAAAGCTGACGAAGGAATTTTTCTGGGATACTCTCTTACCTCAAAGGCATACCGGGTTTTAAATAAGTGTTCTAAAAAGATTGAAGAAACCTATTATGTGACTTTCGATGACAACTACGTCAAGAAACTAAAAACTTCTGAAGAAGTGATTGGAGAAATTTTTTCTCAAACAGGTCAAGTCACTGCCACGATTGCTAATTTATTTGATCAGTTCGTAGATTTATTCGATGAACCTGAGAAAGCCACTCTCTCGGAAGCCAAGGCGGCAGACAACAAAATCGATCATCTGAAGCAAATTGTCGAAGATGCAGCCAAACAAATGGGAGAAGGTGAATCAGTTCGAAACGAACCTCCTCAACACGACGCTTCAGTTGAGGGGGAGAATCAATTTTCTTCAAATCAACCGGTCTCACAGTTTCAGGGGGAGAATTCAATCCCAGTAGCACCCGAAAGCCAGGCTACACCCGAAATTCCTATAGCACCCGAAAGTTCGGCTACACCTAAAAGTCCTGTAGCACCCGAAAGCCCGGCTACACCCGCGAGTCCTGTAGCACCCGAAAGCCCAGCTACACCCGAAAGTCCTGCAGCACCTGAAAGCCTGACTACACCCGAGAGTTCTGTTGCACCTGAAGATCCAAATGATTCATCATCTGTCGAGGGGGAGAATTCCGATATGTTCTATGATGATGATATTCAATCCGAGGTGGAAGAAATGGTCAATGCCGAATTGGATCCATCCTATGATCCAAACTTTCCTCCACTCACCAAATGGACAAGATATCATCCTGTATCTCAGATAGTGGGTAAAGTATCTGAAAAAGTACTAACCCGATCTCAAGTGAAGACAAAGCAAACCTCCCTATTCTCCAAAGTAGAGTTCTGCATGTATAATTCTTTCGTATCCAAAGTTGAGCCAAAGACAGTCAATACTACTCTTGATCATTCTGATTGGGTCCAAGAAATGAAAGATGAACTCAATGAGTTTGAAAGAAATAAGGTCTGGTGTCTCATTCCAACACCTAAAGATGCCTCAGTCATTGGTCTCAAATGGGTATTCAGAAACAAAATGGATAAGGAGGGTAACGTGATTTGCAATAAAGCTCGTCTTGTGGTGAAAGGATACTGCCAAGAAGAAGGAATTGATTACGAAGAAACTTTTGCTCCGGTAGCAAGGCTGGAATCTATTCGAATATTTCTTGCCTATGCTGCACACAAGAACTTCGAGGTCTACCAAATGGATGTGAAATGCGCCTTTCTGAATGGAAAACTTGAAGAAACAGTTTACGTAGAGCAACCTCCAGGTTTTGTGAATGAAAAGCATCCAAATCACTGCTACATTCTAGACAAGGCAGTTTATGGTCTGAAACAAGCGCCTAGGGCATGGTATGAAACACTAACTAAATTCTTAAAGATGTCTAAATTCAAACAAGGTTCGGTTGACCCAACCTTCTTTAGAAAGAAGGAAGGTAACCACCTTATGATAGTTCAAATCTATGTCGATGATATCATCTTTGGCTCAAAGAATCCTAGCTTAATAGCTGAATTCAGAAAGTTGATGGAGACTAAATTTGAAATGAGCTCAATGGGTCCGATTAACTTTTTCCTTGGTTTAAACATTAGACAGGGACCCGAAGGCATCTTTATCAACCAGAAAGCATATACCAAGACTCTTCTTGCTAAATTTGGCATGATGGGAGATTCAAAGGTCAAAGTTCCAATGGCGTTCGGCACCAAGCTCACACCATCCTTGGAAAAACCGGCAGTCGATATAACACTATATCGCCAAATGATTGGTTCCCTGATGTACCTCACAGCTAGCAGACCTGATATAATGTTTTATGTGTGTTACTGTGCTAGGTTTCAGGCGAATCCTCGTGAACCACCCATGCTAGCAGTGAAAAACATACTCCGATATCTGAAGCGAACCACCTCTCTTGATCTCTGGTATCCCTTAAACTCAGGGTTCTTTGTTCAAGCCTACTCAGATGCAGACCTTGGAGGATGTGGTTTAGACAGGAAAAGCACCACATGAGGATGTCAATTTCTCGACGGGAAGTTGGTGAGCTAGCAATCTAAGAAACAAACATGTGTTTCACTGTCCAGAGCCGAAGCAGAATATATTGTAGCCGCTTTTTGCACATCTCAAGTGATTTGGATCCAAAGCCAACTCCGGGTTCGAAATGAACTACTTCTCAAAACTAAAATTTGGAAGCGAAATGAACCGAACGTTCGGTTCGGTTCACCTGAGTGCCGAAATCAGTCGAGCGCTCGGGTTCGGTCCTATTCACCTATCTTCTCTTATCACTTAACGGTAGTTTCTTTGGTTGTAATTTTTTTTGTACCCTTTTTTTTCTCAACTGTGTCTCTCTTATTTTCAAGTCTTTTTCTTTTTCAAATTTTTTTTGCAACCGAAATGAACCGAACGTTCGGTCTATTTCGTGTTCGGTTCCAAATTTTTTTTTTGTTGCTTGTTTTATTTTTCCAAATATCAAAAACTCCAAAAATATTTTTGTTTGTTTTTCTCTTTAAATCAAAAACTCCAAAAACAGTTTTTTTTTGTTTGCTTGTGTTCGTTAATTTTTATTTGTGGATAATTGTGGAGAAATTCTTGTTCTCACGTTTTTAATCGTTACGTGTCCCTAGAAGCATGCTGTTGTATGTTGTCCAAAGCCTCACCTGATTCTGAATAATCGCCTTACTGACTTGGTCTATACAAACCTTGTCTTCCCAATTAGGCTTTTATATTTATTCTAATCATGAGCTACCTTACTCTCTTCTCAAATGAGATTAGAGTTTTCTGCTTGGTCCTTATTTTACAGCAGAGGTACTTTGGGTTCTTTACACCATCTCCAATATTTTTCTCCATCCTATTCGCTTCATACACGTAACCCTTGAGACTCTCAGCAATTACCACTGAGGTTTATGGTTACACAATCTCTGTGTTTATGATCTTAGCTTCGTGCCACTACGGGCTAAGTAAAACCCACAATTCAATACCTACTATGCATTGACGATGAACAATTAAATTTGCTCTAGTTTTCACTAATGAATTAACGAAGTCACCCATGGGGTTGTACCTTGAAATCTCTAAATTTTCTTTTTGTGTGATTCTTATGAAATTGTTAAATCCCATAACATTTCTTCCCTTAGAATCCAGTTTTAATTTTTCTTGAGATTTCACCTAAAAGTATTTTACACATGCCACTTAAATTCTCTTCACACCTACTTGTTCAACAGACTACATTGGTCTCACAAGTACTTCAGTCGATTTCTATCTTATGTCAAGATCAGGAATTCCGCACTGAAGCGAAAGCCACCGACATTAACCTTATTAAAAGATGCATTTCAATACTTCTTAATAAGTGTTTGATCTTAATTCAACGGGAAACCACACAAACACTTTAAGGTCTCTCTTGACTTTGAAGGAAGAGATTCGTGCCCGGGATCCATTGTTTCGTGTCTTTATTGACATCACTATTTCCCACATATGTGTTGCTTTATATCTTTTTCTTTTACACACTATGCACGAAAATCTTTTTGATTTTCCATAATTCTGGTTTCATTACTTACAAGCTTTTTTTCGCTATGGAATTTGAGGTTACAAAAGAGATGTGGCTCACAATGTTACACGTGGTTATTTTGCTTTATGATGACAGCTCACTCTAAAGGGATAAGTTGCTGACTCAGCCGAAAGTCCAATCGGTTTGATATTTCAAACGGCGCTTGATGGGAAGGCGTGTGAAGTGGAACCGTTTTTGACATTTCAAACAGCACCTGATGGGAAGGCGTGTGAAACGGGATAGTTTATCTCTCTCCTGCATAATCATCGGGGCTCTAAACTGTCACACATCAATCACCTAAGGAAACTCTTCGTATTTCCCTTGAAGATTTGGGAACAAATTTTTCTCTCTCTTCTCACCACGGTATAAAAGGTAAATTCCACCATAATTTACCTCTTTACTGCACCAAATATTCAGAGAGCAAGAAAAGCTTTATTTCTTCTACTGTTCATCATCCCTCCCAAATCCTTCTCTTCAATGGCGGATTCATCTTCAGTTCATGCTACTTCTCACATCCTGCCAATCCGTCCTCAACAAAGCCTGATCATCGACCTCACTCCTCAAGTTTACGATGCACTCATGTTTCCAATCATGGAATGTCTTAAGTATTCACCACTGGTTCCAGCTCTCACCAAGGTCGAAACAGTTCCAATGGAGTGTCTCTCGCAAATATTCTCCACAGCCCACTATGACAAGTTTGTCGATCGAATCTTCTTCGATATTCTTAATTACAAGGCCTCCATCTCCAAGCAACAATTTTGTTCGCTTTTAGGGTTTGAACCCGATGAATCTAGGGTTAACCCTGAATCCATCCCGGTGGGACAGTTGTTTTCCATGTTTTATAACATGGGATACACTGAAATTCTGATGACGGTGACCAAATTCAAGAAATCTTGCCTACCTCCTCAGTGGAACGGCTTCTTCACCGTCTTGTTCAAGGGGCTATCAGAATGAAGTGCAGGTTCAGACGGGGCGAATCGTCTATTTATGACCATTCTTTATGGGTTGTATCACGGCATCAACCTTGATTATGGGTCAGTTTTATGGCAGCAGATGATTCAGAGTCTAGCGTGTACATCTCGTCATTCAGAGATCTCCTATGCCAGATTCTAGACGCTGGTCACAAAGTGGGTGATGGACAAGTATCACATTCCAATTGTTGCTGATTCTCCACTTTCTTCGATAGGTACTTTCCACACTACGAAGATAATTGTCTCTGATTCCTCTAAGTTTCAGTTTATTGGCTCAATTCCTGAGTCAATGTATGGGGATGTTCCAAGAGACAGCCGGATCATCAGAACTTACAAGCAGTTTCGTCGCTCTGGTCCTAGAGAGCTCACTCCTGACAGATTCAATGAATTCATGATGCTGATTGGCCTGCTCCCAGGGGAAAGAAGAAAGACAAGGGAAAAGACAAGAAGGTTGTCAAAGGAGCGAAAGGTCCTTCTCCGAAGAAACCCAAACCCTCCAAAGCAGCTCAATCTCCTCCACCAAAGAAGAGGAAGACTCAACCTAGGCGAAAGCTTATTCTTGCCTCCTCCTCCAGTGAATCTGAGGAAGAGTGTTCAAACTCCGAAGAGTACCTACGTGGTAACACTCCTCCACGTTCGCCTACCCCTGAGGTACATGTTTCCACTAGACCTGTCTCTCCTCCCCCAATCTCCATCTCTATTTCCATTCCCCCCATAACCTCCACTACTCAAATACCACCCACCTTTATCCCTGTACCACCTCCTATTTTTACTGAAGCTACAACAACAACCACTGCTGGAGTTAGAACCAACGTATCTGATACGGGGGCTCCTACTTCAGCACCCAAAACCACTCCCACTACCGAACATACATCCTCACCCGAACCCACTTCCACAACCGAGCCTCCACCCTCACCCTCATCTCCTGCTCACTCAGCAGATAATGAAGAACCTTTTCTTGGAGGAGAGGACATGACGTTTGACTCGGTCTATTACAGTCCGTATCAAATGCAGAGTGATGATGACGATGATGCTCCAGTCACCATGAAGCATCTCAAGGAACTTCATGAGAAAATTGATTCTCTCATTGCTTCCTCCTCTTCTTCCTCACAGTCTACCATCTCAGAGGCTGCTATTTAGGGGATTGATGATACGTTTAATAAGGCTCATGAAGCCTCTATCAACTCAGCCACTGCCGCTATTGACGCCTCCACCAAGGCGTGTGCTGTTGCGACCGAAAAAGTAGAAAAACTATTTGATAATGCCACGTCTCTTTTACAGTCTTTACAAGGAACTGCTGACTCCAATGCATGGAGGCTTGACTCTCTTGTCAACAAGTTGGCTGCCTCAGTTGCCTCAGAACTGCAGTCATTTGCCAGTCTTCGTCAAACTCTCAATGATGACAACACATCGTTTAAGGCGACTATTGAGGAGCGCCTGACTAAGCTACATGAAGACCTAGCTGCCGAGAACTCAGTAATGGTCCTTCTCGCTTGTAAGACCACTGCTCTCAAGGTCAAGAGTCTTCAGCTTTTCTATTCTCAAAAGGAAGTTGAATCTCTTCGATCTGAGCGAGAAGTTATTTCTTCATGTGTTTCGGATGTCCACGCCGCCCTTTCCAACATCATTGAAGCCCATGATCCAGTTCTGAACTACTCAGTGAGACGCACTCTTGTAGAAAAGCTTGCTCCTGCCCTTGCTTTCTTAAGCAAACTTGAAGGGCTCCTGGATTTCGTGTCCAATCCGAAACAAGGGGGAGAAGATGTGTCTCAGTCCCAACCGCCTCCCACTTCTATAGCAACTAAAGCAACCGAACCTCCTCCAGCAGGTCAAGCCTCAGGTTCGGGTGTCAAAGACAAAGGAAAAAAAATTGCTGAAGACAGTGATGATGATGATAAAGAGACGATTGCAGATCTCTTAAAGAAACAAGGCCGTGATAAAGATGCTGACATGAGCTCTCGTGTTGCCAGAGAGGCTGAGGCGACCGAAAGGAAAATGAAGGAGGCTCATGACCTTCTTGAGAGTAGGAAAACTCTTTTTCCTCCGTGGACTCTTGAGAAGCTGTTGAAAGAGGCTATTGAAACTCCCAGCATTATGTGGCTCGAACCAGTGATTTCATTGGATCGTATCAACTCTGTCGATTCTCAGTTCGACATGCCACTGACCCGAAAATCCTTCATCTTTCATGCCTTTGATAACGTTGCTGATGTCCCTCATCCTCATCCAATGGTTGATAGGGAACTCGTTGAATTATATCTGAAGTCTGCTCAACCACAGTATCAAACTTGGAGCGCTCAGAAGATCGTCAACGTTTGGGTCCTCAAGCCGTTTCGTGAGGAGAACTTCACGAACATTCGGTTCAAAGTGCTGAGGGGTTCTGCTAAAACCGAACACGCGATATCACTTGCTGATCTTCCCAAACTGAATCCACATGACTGGATTATTTTGCACAACATCCTCCTCACCAACGAAGCTGAGTATGGTAGAATTATTGATCACTTCAAAAGGATGCTCGTATGCTACATTATGGAGGTTGTCAAGATGGATCAGGAGATCGATAGCATCTTCAAGAAAAAGCCTACTATTTCTCCTTTCGGCTCTGCTAGTGATTTAAACATGATGCAGATGGGAAGAATTGACCCGAAGCGGAATTCTGTCATGTTTACAAGGAACGAAGGCCAAAAATGCTTGTTCGCCTTGGCTGACAAACACCTTTACACCACTGCATGCTTGGAACATGGTCTAGGTGTCATTCATCGATGCAAGCAGAATTCAGCAGACGACAAGAAGTACTTCAATGACATGATCCAGTGGTACATTCGCTTCAGACAGACCATCCTTGCTCTCATCCCACGTCTGTTTGATACCACTAAGAGAGTTCCTGCAGCTGGACCCAGCAAGCCGAAGAGATAGTCTCGCTTCAATTGACGCAAAAGGGGAGATTTTTAGGTCCAGAAGGTGTTGCGTCTTGGGCTCGCTTTTTAGTCCATTTAGTCTCCGGTATGGGCCTGTCCATCCGTGATTTATTTTATAGGGTTTTGTATTTATAGGTGCTTGCATGCATCCTAGTCGTAAGATTTGAGAAGACAATTAATCAAAAAGATTTATTCTTTATCGTTTGTAACGCTAACAGCCTCTACAACGGAAGTTCTTTATCGAGCTCTGCTGAGGCTTGAAGCTATTGAATCATTCGACATATTTTTATTCATTCTTGTGTTTTATATTTCTGTTTATCGTTTTTGTGATTAACCTGTTAGAAGATCTAAACGATCAAAGAGTTTCTCAACTCATCATTTTCTACTAAAAGTAGCCTTCTACCAAGGCATCAAATGTTTGTATAATGTATAGTATGTATGTTCTCTCTGTATGTTATTGTTTGTTTCTCATCATAGTATTCTTTATCTGTTTCTCGTTATAGTATGTGTTGACTCATGTATGAACCGACTCATTGTATGTTTCATTGTTCTAGTAATAGTATTGTAACTTCCTAAACTATACCTATTATAGTTTACTAGCGATGTTGTTTGTATGTATGAACATGTTTGTATACCTTTTCTACCTAAACGTATTGAATCGAATTAAGGAACTTTTATATCTATACACATATACATAATATATAACTAAGATTCAAACGACCTTCGGACAAATAACTGATACCCGATGTCCACAACCAAACAATGAACAGGAAACAAGGCGAGTTATCAGTCCTAAGTCCTTTCAATCATACTTGTATAACTATATCTATATAGATATGCATTTGACAAAGTATAAGTTTAAAACAGTTTGAACAAAAAGTATTTAACATGTAAAAGCATTTGATAACCATTGAAGTAGTTTTGTTTGATAAAACAGCTAACTGAATAGCAATAACTTTGTTTGATAAGGTATTAATCACATGTGATTGATATAATAACTATAATGTTTCAACTTGTAATCCCCCCCCTAAAAAAACATTTAAAATCATTTAAAAGATAGATTAGGGGTATGAAACTCACCTGTAGTGAGTGGTTCGGAAGAACGGATTGTATAGGATGCTAAGTGTCAAGTGATGACTGGAGCACACACACGTTCCTATATAACGTATAATAACACATATATGTAACCAATTAATCATTTAGCAATTAATTAACCAAGTTAAGACACCCTAGGACATGAAAAACACTTTGATTCAAGTGCTAGAAGTACCAAGGGTTGTATAGCCACTTAAGGGAGTTTTCGGTTCAAGTGGTATGTTTCTTGTGGTTTTCGGTCCAAAAATGTTTTCGGTCCAAATGGTTGGCCGAAAACTCATGATCTTTGATGCAAGGTGATTTCCAAAGGCTTCAACAAGCAAAGAAATGTTCTAGACTCAATACTAAGCATTAGGAAAGGCTTAAGGTCTTAAAGGCACCTTTCTTTAGGGTTTTCGGTTTAAGGAGATGTACTAACCGAAAACCTCTTTTGTTCTTGGAAAAATGACGATTTTAAGGCTCTAAAACAAGTATCTTTACTAGATAACAAGTATAAGAGATAGATACTTACAATATGGAAGCAAAGAAGGGTGTTTTCGGCCCAAAACACTAGTGTGTGTTCTTGGTGAAATGAAGAACACTTGAAGATCTAAGAAAATGGAATGATTTCACGGATGAAATCATGTAAGATCACTAGATAATGGCAGAGATCAACTAAACAAAGAAGGAAACACTTACAACTTTGAAGATCTCGAAAAATCTTTGGATGATACTTGAGAGAGAATTGTTCTTGACTTGGAAAATGGAAAAAGAATGGTATAAATAACTAAGTGTCATTTATATACCCTTTAGGGTTTTTGGTCCAAACACTATTTGGGCCGAAAACTCCTAACTCTTGGAGTTTTGTGACATAAATGTTGAACAAATAATCCTAAAGTATACTTCCTTTCGTTTATCCTTTCGAAGAATAAAAATTTAAAAATACCCAATCGGACTTTAAATTGCGCTAAAAATTAGTAGAAATGAATATGAAGTGTTTGACTGTAGAGTTCGTGCATGTGATCACCAGCCTAGCTGGTTGTGATGCATCCTGGGTTATAGGCCTCAGCGGGTGAGGTCAAGAGTTCTACTCTTGGCGGAGCACATTTGGGGGATTTTCCTTGGATTGGCGTGGGTTCGATTCTTCGTTCCCTTTGGTGGTGAGTGGTGCCCCTCTGGTGGCCCGCCAGGTATTCCTGATCCATCGGGTTGGGTTACCCTCTATTTGCCGGTTCAAAAAAAAAGACTGTAGAGTTCGTACAAATGAAAATTTCGGGTTGTCACATCATCCCCCCCGTTAGAAGGAATTTCGTCCTGAAATAAAAGTTTAAGCAAATAAGTAGTTACAAATAACTACGTAAATGGATGAGGATATTTCAGTTTCATCTGATCCTCTTGCTCCCAAGTGAATTTAGGTCCTCGCTTGGTGCTCCAGCGAACCTTCACTATCGGGATACGGCTTTGTTTCGTTTCTTGACCTCTCGGTCCATGATCTCTACTAGTTCCTCCACGAAGTTGAGGCTCTCGTTGATCTCGATCTCGTCGAGTGGGATAACAAGAGTCTCGTCGGACAAACACTATTTCAAGTTTGATACGTGGAAGGTAGAATGTACGTTACTGAGTTCGCGCGGTAAGTTAAGTTTCTAAGCTACAGGGCCGATACTTGCGAGAATCTCAAAAGGCCCAATGTATCTTGGATTTAGCTTTCCACGCTATCCGAAGCGTATCAAGCCCTTCTAGGGTGAGACCTTTAATAGAACACAGTCACCCACCTGGAATTCCAACGGTTTCCTACATTTATCGGCGTAGCTTTTCTATTGGTCTCTGGAGGCTTTCAATCGTTCACGGATCTGAACGATCTTCTCCGTCGTTTCCCGTATGATCTCCGGACCTATCAGAGTGCTGTCAGGAACTCGTCCTTTAGCTAACTCGGTATCACCCACCTCAGCCCAACACAAAGGGGATCTGCACGTTCGGCCATAGAGGGCCTCGAATGGAGCAGCCTTTATGCTCGTGTGATAACTGTTGTTGTAGGAAAATTCGACCAGGGGTAAATGAGTATCCCATGCTTTCCCAAAGTCGATCACACAGGCTCGCAACATATCTTCTAAGGTTTGGATAGTCCTCTCACTTTGTCCGTCGGTGTGTGGATGATAGGTTGTACTCATGTCCAACCTAGTTTTTAGGGAGCTTTGTAGCGACTGCCAAAACCTCGAAGTGAATCTACTATCTGTGTCCGAGATAATGGATATGGGAACACCGTGCATTCGTATAATCTCTGGTATGTAGGTTCTTGTAAGCTTCTCCATCTTGTTTGTTTCTTTGATAGGAAGGAAGTGTGCGGAATTGGTCAATCTGTTGACGATGACCCATATGGTATCAAGTCCACCCGTTGTCTTGGGCACCTTGGTTATGAAGTCCATAGTGATCTTCTCCCACTTCCATTATGGTATCTCTGGTTGTTGTAGTAGACCTGTGGGTTTCTGGTATTGGACCTTGACCTTTGTGCAAGTAAGGCATTTACTCACGAAGGTAGCAATCTCTGCTTTCATGTTAGGCCACCAGTATAGCTTTTTAAGATCCAGATACATCTTATCTGAACCTGGGTGGATGGAATAACGAGTGTTGTGCGCCTCGGTCATGACCAAGTTGCTGAAACCACCGTGCTTCGGTGTCCAGATCTAATCCATGAAATATAAGGCTCTGCCACCTTTGACTTCCAAGTTCTTATCCATCCCTCTCAGGGATTCACTCGCCACATTTTCAGGTTTCAAAGCATCGAGCTGAGCCTCCTTAATCTGTGTGGACAAGTGTGAATGGATAGTCATAGTCAATGATTTGACTCTACGACCAGAGTATTCTTTCCGACTTAGGGCATCAGCTACTACGTTGGCTTTACCCGGATGATAACGAATTTCACATTCGTAATCACTAAGTAGCTTGACCCCCCGTCGTTGTCTCATGTTGAGCTCCTTCTGGTCGAATATATGTTGTAGGCTTTTTTGGTCTGTAAAGATAGTGCTTTTTGTACCATACAGTTAGTGTCTCCAGATCTTCGGAGTGGTGTAATTGACGATGACCTTACCTCGTTGCATTAGAACACAACCAAGCCCCTGATTTGACGCATCGCACTAGACAAAACAGTCTTCTATCCCTTCGGGGAGGGATAATATTGGTGTGGTGCACAAGCCTCGCTTAAGCGTTTCGAACGCTCTCTCCTACTTCACCTCTGAGTCAAAGGCCACGCCCTTCTGGGTCAGTGTTCTAACAGGTTTTGCAAATTAAGAGAAGTTTTGAATGAACCTACGAGATTAGCCAGCGAGGCCTAGAAATTGACGAATTTATGTAGGCGTCTTTGGTGCTGACCAGCTCTCAATGGATTTGATTTTGGAAGGGTCCATGTGTATTCCCTCTTCGCTAACCATGTGCCCTAAGAATTCGACTCTTTAGATCAAAAAATCGCATTTTGAGAACTTCGCATAGAGCTTCTCCGAGCGTAGCGTTTCTAAGACTTGACGTAGATGTTGACTATGCTCCGCCTTACTGCGAGAGTAGATAAGTATGAAATCGATGAAGACGATGACGAACTGATCCATGTAAGGACGACACACCTTATTCATTAAATCCATGAATACTGCGGGCGCGTTTTTTAATCCGAATGGCATCACTACGAATTTGTAGTGCCGATAACGAGTTTAGAAGGCTGTCTTCGGAACATCCTCCCCTAGCACTCGTAGTTGGTGATATCCGGATCTTAGATCAATTTTTGAAAAGAAGTTCGCCCCTTGAAGTTGTTCAAATAAATCATCTATACGAGGCAGAGGATAATGATTTTTGACGGTCAGTTTGTTGAGCTCCCTGTAGTCGATGCACATACAAAATGTTCCGTCTTTCTTCTTGACTAACAAGATTGGAGCTCCCCATGGTGATAATCTTGGTCTTATAAAGCCCTTGCTGAGCAGTTCGTTAAGTTGAATGGACAGTTCTTGCATCTCTACAGGTTCTAGACGATAACGTGATTTGGCAACTGGGGTAGCCCCTGGAACTAAGTCGATTCTGAACTCGACTTGACGTTGTGGAGGTAATCCTGGGAGTTCTTCTGGAAATCTATCGGGAAAATTTCGTACTACTAGAATCTTTTTAATGGGTTTCGTTTCTTGGCTCACATCGACAACATGCGCAAGGAATGCGCGACATTCCTTTCGCAAGAATTTCTGGGCTTGAATGCTTGAGATGATATGAAGGTTAGTGTCGGGTTTGTCGCTGTAGATTACTAGAGTTTCGCTAGACGGTAGATTAAGGCAAACAACCTTTTCATAACACATGATTTCGGCATGATGAAGACTCAACCAATCCATGCCGATAAAGACGTCGAAATTTTTAATTGAGACCGGCATGAGGTCGATCGAAAATGAATGGCTACGTAGAGTTTGGGTACAACCTAGGTAAATGCAGCTAGTGCTCTCTGTCTTTCTGTTAGCCATTTCTACAGTGAACAGTTCTTTAAGTGCTCATGATTTTCGGTTAAGTAAATGAGCAAATTTTTGGTTCATGAAACTCCTCTCCGCTCCACTATCAAAGAGAATGCATGCATAAGAGTTATCGAGGAGAAACGTACTAGTGACCACTGTGGGTTCGGCAACCGCTTTCTTATGGCCTTTAGCCAGAACCCTTCCTACTCCATCGAAATTCCCTGACTTAAGGAAGTTCCTCTTGTAGTGGCCCACCTCGCCACAACCGTAGCAAGCTTGGCCTACTCCTGCGTCGGGGAGTTGGTTGATAGGCCTCGCCGGTGCTTTGCAGAAACACGTTGTGTGCCCCTTCCTGTTGCAGTTTGAACACTGTATTTCTCGGTAGGCACCAATGTGGTGGAAGTTACATTTGTTGCACTTAGGCAAGCTTCCAGCGTACTGCTTGACCGGAGCAGCAGCGGCAGGTGCTATCGCAGCATGAACTGCCACGACCTGCTGCTTTTTGGCAGCCTTCTTCTTCTTGTCATCCCAGAACTTCTGCTTGGATTCAGCGGTTTTGGAGGGTTCTGAGATGGATAGGGTCGTTGTTGTGGCCGGGGTACGAACCCCATGGTCAATGAGCCGCTGTGCCAACCGCTTGGCACTATGGTATGTAGTGGGGTTTGAAGCTAAAACATTCCACTGAAATGGAGGCACCAGCCCCCAGATGTACCTCTCTATTTTCTTTCCCTCTATATGAACCATATTGGGACAGAGGGCCACCAGCTCGCTGAACCTGGTGGTATAGGAAACTATGTCAGAGCCCATCATGGTTAGGCTCCACACCTCCTGTTCCAACTTCTGGATTTCGCCTATCAGGCAGCATTCCTCAGTCATAAGGTATTTCAAAGTTTCCTAGACCATGTCAATAGCCACTACAAGGGTTAGTAACTTGACATGGCTATTCCACCATGTCAGGGCTTTCTCCTAAAAGGTACAAGCAACAAACTTGACCTTTCTCGCGACAGGGCAGGAGCAAATCTCGAAGACCGACTCCGTCTTTTCGAACCATTGCGAGAGGGCAATGACTCTACCAATCCCTTTAAAGGACATTGGCTTGCAGTTGGTGAAGTCCTTGTAGAAGCACTCTCTCAAGCGCATAGGGATTTCATTATGAGTAGACTGGACCGGTGTTCCTCCTCTAGTGGAACCAGAAGAATGATATTGAGCCATGGCTGTTGCCACAGCTGCAACTACTGTAGCATTTAGAGCTGCCGCATCGAATTGCGGAGGAGGTGGTGGTATTGGAATTGGAGTAATCGGAGGATTATGCCTTGTTGATTTGCGAGGAGGCATCCTTCAACTATAAGTTTAAAATATGAATATGCCGCATCGAATTACTGGTATTATTGATGTAACAAGTTCGGGGAAAATGCCCTAACAGTAGGTCTTACATCATACCATAAGGGAAAAAAGTTGATAGTTTTTAGATTCCTAGTTAGAGTGCTTGGAAAGTAGGAATATTTTACAGACAAGTGCTTCATAGAGCATAGTTAGGGAAGGATAATCCTTGAATCAAAAGAAAAGATGTACTAAACATCTTCTATAGGCGATAGGAATTTCTCGGGCAAACCCTCAGATCTGCCAGTTGACGAACCACTTCTTGAAGGTGTCGCTCATGAGCACTCTGGCGAACTCGAAGTTCTATGACTTCAGCTCGGGAAGCAGCTATCTGTTGCATAGCCTCTTCGGGAAACAGAGTCTTGTTAGTTCTCCTGGTCCTTTCCATAGCCTCTTCGAGATGGAGAATGCGGACCGTGTTGACACCAAAGTTAGCATCAATTTCCATGATTCGGTCGATGGCTGCTTGACCTTGCTCGACATTCTGAGCAATCCTGCGGACCATGACAGGCAGGACTCGGTCAGCTGAGCTACCCTCGCTTATGTTGTAAAAGCTTCGGTCCCCGTTGTAGTTTAAGGGTTGACCATGTTCAGCACTCCAGCGATTCAAGATTGTTGTCCACAAAGGTGTGGCACCTTGAAATGCGGGTCGGGGGTTGAGATTTGGGGCTTGACCCTCTTGGGGTAGGTTATCGACTTTTGGCTCATAGTCGGAACTATCAGAAAAGCCTTCTGCGAGGTGATCATCCAGAGGGATTGGATGGTTATCTTCCGGCTCATAGTCAAGCCATCCAACATTGCCTTGATTTGGGAAGTCTGGGTCGCCAGGAGGATGGAATCCAGCCATGATATCTACGCAAGAAAAGGGGTAAAGAAATAATTAATAGACGAACTAACTAGATAATTATAAGATGATCTTTATTAGTTACTTCAATAATTGCTTAATGCATACCAGTTATATGAAAGCAAAACAGGATAGACCTTCGAATAAGTGATCCTAACTCCAAATCCACAACCAAAAAAGGAACATGAAGAAAAGCAAAGATCACAGATTCTAAGTCTATGACATCCTAGTCACGTATAACCTTAGTGTATCCACTTAGCACTTATTAACCTACTAATAAAGACCTTTAATTCTAAGATAAGTAATTATTGTAACACAAAATACTCCTATAGTATTTTAAGTTTATGTTGTATTCTATTGTTTTCATTGTAGTAGTGTTGGTAAGTTTTTAGACTTGTTGCAACCTCACAACCACCCTTAGGCACATGCTAATCACTCCTCGGATAATATAGTTGATCAAGCTATATCTTCCCAGGGTTGACCATATGTCTCTAAGTCTAATTGAGTTGCCCAACAATCATAATACTATTGTTTTGTCCTAGTGACACTGATTTTAGTATGATTACAGGTATGTATACTAAGTTAAATATTTTATTATTTAAAAGTATAAACTCTTGGTCAGAGTATTTTAATCCCATTGTGTTTATAGTTAGTATATCTTTTATGGGTTGATATACTCAATTCACTATAAAGAATGCTCTGATACCAATTTATCATACCCCAAAACTGGAACGGCGGAAAAGTTCGGGGGTGGAGGACGTCATGTTCAGTATCACAACAATGCATAGTAGTAAATAAGAAACAATATCATCCATTGAATTAATAGTATAATTTCATACAAGTGTGTTCTAAGAAGTTATAAGACACCAAAAATGTAAATAAAAAATGAGATGAGTCTTGAAAGAGCTCCATATTCTCTCATAAGCCTAGCATCGGTACTTGTCTACTAACGAACAGAGAATACAAGTTATTTTGAAAGAGTTGATCAGCTTTAAAGTTGGTGAGATCATAAGTATTTTAGTTTCGTTGTTTGTATGAAAGTTTTTGTATGCACTTAATGTATAAGTTTGTAAATGTTTGTAAATATTTGAACTCTCCTAGAAAAACCTATGTTTTCTACTAAAAGTAGCCTTCTACCAAGGCATCAAATGTTTGTATGTATATCTCTTGTAAGAGTATGTATTTTCCCAATTCTGACTATCATTAACCAAAAATATAGTTTTTACATTACTGTTCATTGTGAGAAGATCACAAGTGAATGCAATGGGGAAATAAAATAGTATTGTAGTGTTGCATTAGGTAACTACTGTTGTACTAACTACCTTAATCCAATTGTTAATTAAAGTACCATATGATATGCTTGTACCATGCTACTGACTAAAAACACGATGATGAAAGACGTTAGAAGAAATGACATTTGGCACCCGTAGACTTGCAAGTACCACTTTAGCGAGCAGCAGGTGTAGGATAGTCAATCCAGTATAGATCTATATACAAACTCAACGCTCTCCATTTAAGAAGATTTTGGATACAAAATGAGCCATGACAGGTGATGCCATGCCCCGTTACATGGCTCACATAACTGTTGTAATGTTCTTCTATATGTAAACGTATGTACTAGTTGTATTGTATGTTCTCTCTCTGTCTAGTATGTATGTATGTTCTCTCTGTTTCTCATAATAGTATGTTCTCTTGTATAATCTGTAGAATGTATGTATGTTCTTTCTGTATGTTATTGTTTGTTTCTCATCATAGTATTCTCTATCTGTTTCTCGTTATAGTATGTGTTGACTCATGTATGAACCGACTCATTGTATGTTTCATTGTTCTAGTAATAGTATTGTAACTTCCTAAACTATACCTATTATAGTTTACTAGCGATGTTGTTTGTATGTATGAACATGTTTGTATACCTTTGCTACCTAAAGGTATTGAACCGAATTAAGGAACTTTTATATCTATACACATATAGATAATATATAACTAAGATTCAAACTACCTTAAGACGAATAACCGATACCCTAAGTCCACAACCAAACAAGGAACAGGAAGCAAGGCGAGCTATCAGTCCTAAGTCCTTTCAATCCTACTTATATAACTTTATCTATATAGATATGAATTTGAAAAAGTATAAGTTTAAAAGAGTTTGAATAAAAAGTATTTAACATGTAAAAGCATTTGATAACCATTGAAGTAGATTTGTTTTATAAAACAGCTAACTGAATAGCAAATCCTTTGTTTGATAGGTAGTAATCACATGTGATTGATATAATAACTATAATGTTTCAATTTTTACTCCCCCTATAAAAGCATTTAAAATCATTTAAAAGATAGATTAGGGGAATGAAACTCACCTATAGTGAGTGGTTTGGAATAACGGATTGTATAGGATGCTAAGTGTCAAGTGAAGACTTGAGCACACACACAGATCCTATATAACATATAATAACACATATATGTAACCAATTAATCATTTAGCAATTAATTAACCAAGTTAAGATACCCTAGTACATGGAAAACACTTTGATTCAAGTGCTAGAAGTACCAAGGGTTGCATATAAGGGTTGTATAGCTACTTAAGGGAGTATTCAGTTTAAGTGGTATGTTTCTTGTGGTTTTCGGTCCATATGGATTTCGGTCCATATGGTTTTCGGTCCAAAAAGGTTTTCGGTCCAAATGGTTGGCCGAAAACTCATGATCTTTGATGCAAGGTGATTTCCAAGTGCTTTCAAAAAGCAAAGAAGTGTTCTAGACTCAATACTAAGCGTTAGGAAAGGCTTATGGTCTTAAAGGCACTTTTCTTTAGGGTTTTCAGTTTAAGGAGATGTACTAACCGAAAACCTCTTTTGTTCTTGAAAAAATGACGATTTTAAGGCTCTAAAACAAGTATCTTTACTAGATAACAAGTATAAGAGATAGATACTTACAATATGGAAGCAAAGAAGGGTGTTTTCGGCCCAAAACACTAGTGTGTGTTCTTGGTGAAATGAAGAACACTTGAAGATCTAAGAAAATGGAATGATTTCACGGATGAAATCATGTAAGATCACTAGATAATGGAATAGATCAACTAAACAAAGAAGGAAACACTTACAATCTTGAATATCTCGAAAACTCTTTGGATGATACTTGACACAGAATTGTTCTTGACTTGGAAAATGGAAAAAGAATGGTAAAAATGACTAAGTGTCATTTATATACCCTTTAGGGTTTTCGGTCCAAACACTATTTGGGCCGAAAACTCCTAAATCTTGTTGTTTTGTGACATAAATGTTGAACAAATAATCCTAAAGTATACTTCCTTTCGTTTATCCTTTCGAAGAATAAAAATTTAAAAATACTCAATCGGACTTTAAACCACGCTAAAAATTAGCAGAAATGAATATGAAGTGTTTGACTATAGAGTTCGTACAAATGAAAATTTCGGGTTGTCACAGCTACCTATATCATTCTGGGGGTATGTCGTAGAGACTGCCGCCCATATCCTTAGCGTAGTCCCTACGAAGAAGGTTGCCAAAACACCTCACGAGATGTGGATAGGGAAAGCTCCCTTGTTGGCACATATCAAGGTTTGGGGTTGCGAGGCTTTCATAAGACGAGAGACTCATGACAAGCTCAAGCCTCATAGTGAGCGGTGTATTTTAATCGGCTACCCACAGAAGTCCTTTGGATATCTCTTCTATAGACCGAGTAACAATGTTGTATTCGTTGCAAGGATAGGGGTATTCCGAGAGCAAGAAATCATAAGCCAAGGGGACAATGGGAGACAAATCGATCTTGAAGAGCTGCAAGAGTCGAGCGATGAAGGAACCTCTAACACTGGCACTCAACCCAAGGAGGAAACTCCGGTTGAACCGATTGACGAATCCTTACCTCTTAGACGTTCTAGTAGAGTTAGTGCTCCACCTGTGTTGTATGGTTTTCATATAACAAGTGAGGACGATACGTTTATTTGTGATAGTACATTAATAAATTTCGATGAACCTAACAGCTACAAGGAAGCCATGGCAGGCCCAAAGTCTACAAAATGGAGAGAGGCTATGGACAGTGAGATTCAGTCCATGTATGAAAACCAAGTTTGGAATTTGGTTGACAATATGTCAGGTCGTAAGACGGTCAGGTGCAAGTGGATCTTCAAGAAGAAGACTGACATGGATGGAAAGGTACACATCTATAAGGCGCGATTGGTTGCGAAGGGTTTCAATGAAACTCCCAGAGTTGACTATAATGAGACCTTCTCACCAGTTGCAAAGATAAAGTCTATTAGGGTGATGCTAGCCATTGCTGCATTTCATGACTATGAGATATGGAAAATGTATGTCAAAACCTCTTTCCTTAATGAGAAGTTGGCTGAGGATGTTTACATGAGTCAGCCAGAGGATTTTGTCGATGTGAAGCAACCCAATAGAGTGTGTAAGATTGAGAATTCCATATATGGATTAAAACAAGCATCTCGTGGATGGAATCTTTGTTTTCATGAGAAAGTCAAAGAGTTTGGTTTTCTGCGAAGCAAGGATGAATCATGTGTATATGTCAAAGCCGGTGGGAGTATACTTAGCTTCCTCGTATTGTATGTCGATGACATACTACTCATAGGAAACGACATCTCGACGCTGCAGGAAGTCAAGTCCTGACTTGGGAAGTGTTTTGCTATGAAGGACCTCCAAGAGGCTGCCTATATTTTGGGAATAAGGATAGTGAGAAACAGAAGTAAAAGACTAATAGGACTTAGTCAGAATACTTACTTGGACAAGGTACTAAAGCGTTTTAGTATGGAGAATTCTAAGAAGGGGGTATTGCCAATCCAAAGTAATGCCAAGTTGAGTAAGACTCAAAGCCTAAGTACCGAAGTCGAGATAGCAGAGATGAGCTTGATGGGTTTTGAGCATTCTAACACTTCCTAAATGTACATGCAACCCTAATAACCTTGGGTCTATGTTTGTCTAACAATCATGCAAAGTTGTTTTTCCAAGGTTATGAACTTATCTAGCATACACAGGGAACAATTTTCTTTGTATAAAAAATAGAACTACATACCTTGTTGATGAAAGTGTTCCTTGAAACCTTGTGAGCCTAGCACCTCAAGTGTGATGCCTCAAATGCTTCACACAACACCAAATGCAAAGTATAAACTTGATAGAATACTCTAACACACTCAAAATCAGCCAAGCCCACTTGTTTCTCTAAGTGTAACCGATTTTGGGGAGAGACATGGTCCTTATATAGTGTGTTGCATTAGGTAAAACCCTAATGTAACATGACTCTTCATTTCTCAATCGATGGGTTAACTCCATGGAGCATCCTATGGGTGCTTGATAATCCATGGAGCCTTTTAGCCCACTATATAAGATATGGAAGATTTACATAATACCCATATATTTCATTAGTTATCTTTTTGATCACTTAATTAATTCTAAATTAATTCTTGATCAAAACTAATTAAATAATATTATTGATATATTAGAACTTATAATATATTAATAAACTATATGTGTTATTTCTCTCATTTAGTTTATCCAATTGGATGGTGCCATGCTACCCAAATGGACCATGCCTGTTGGGGTCAAGTACATACCAGAAATAGTTATGGACTTAGATACCTTATCCGACAGTCTCCCACTTGGATAAGTCTTATAACTATAACTGCAATACTTTAGGAACCGATCGGCAATCGTAGCTATTTCAAGGTCTCTCGGAACTGAGAAGATGTTGATACGCCATTTAAGATAAGTGATCATATAATCCTCTGTTCTAGATATCAGCCGGACAATTACATGGAACAATGTCTTACTTATTGTCCAGCAGTTTGTTTCCTGATTTCTGATTTGTTTGACAAAGAACTAAATTGAACACATCAATTTGGTTCTGACCGGGCCCGGTACATAGGTCAAAACAAAATCATCGAGGGGCCCATATATCAACTTCTAATCCAAGAAGGAACATATAAACTTCAACTCATATGTTTGTTCTACTATTAGTTGAATCATACACAAAAGCACGTTTTATAACATCGAGTTACCAATGCGTTTTCGTACAATCAATGCATAACCAATTCATAGCCAACAAATCATATCTCTAGGTTTGAAGACTTATATGATATTACCGTCTCACGATTACTCGAGATAAAATTCCATGAAGTGATTCCAGTGAGCGTGGGTTGACTCCAATACTCAGAACTTATGAGCACTCATGAAGTGTTGTCTTATATCTTGACACCTACAACCAACTTGATGACAGTCTTACTTCATATCTACTTCCAATATATGACCGACCGTGGAAAATTTGAATAAAATGTAAAACTTAACATAATATTCTAGAAGTCAAAACATGCAAAAGAAATTATAGTAAACGATTGACAAGAGATAGCAACACTTTACTCATAAATAAACACAACTTTTATTCATCATAAAATGTCAATTACACTTTACAAATTTAAAAATTATCTAACTACTAAAACTAATATCATCCTTCAGCCCTATGTTCCGAGCATGCTGGAGATGCATAACCCTACTTAGTGCCTTCGTGAGGGGATCTGCTGGGTTCTCATCCGATGATACCCTCTTTGCCTCGAGGATTCCTTTCTATGCGATGTCTGATAAAGTGATATTTTTTGTCGATGTGTCTGGATCTCCTGTGATCCCTTGGTTCCTTGGCTAAGGTAACAACACTTTCACTATCACAGAAAATTTCCATAGGCTCCTTTATAGCTGGTACTACTCCAAGGTCTCCTATGAAGTTCTTCAACCATATAACCTGCTTTGCTGCCTCGCTTGCTGCTAGATACTCTGATTCACAAGTAGAATCAGCCACTGTCTCCTGCTTGGAACTCTTCCAAGTGATTGCTCCTCCGTTTAGGGTGAAGACCCAGCCGACTGGGAGCGGAAATTGTCCCTATTAGTCTGGAAGCCAACATCACAATACCCAACAACTCTCAAGTCATTACTCCCACTGAGGGTAAGGACCCAATCCTTAGTCCTCCGCAGGTACTTGAGAATATTCTTTACTGCAGTCCAGTGAGCCTTGCCAGGGTTCCCCTGATACCTGCTAACCATGCTCAAAGCAAAGGCTACATCAGGTCGAGTACAAGTCATAACATACATGATCTAGCCTATTGCTGAAGCATAAGGCACTCGACTCATATCTGCTATCTCAGCCTTAGTACTTGGGCTCTGAGCATTACTCAATCTGGCGTTACTCTGGATACGTAATTCTCCTTTCTTGGAGTTCTCCATGCTGAATCTCTTCAGCATCTTGTCCAAGTAGGTACTTTGACTAAGTCCAATTAGTCTTTTACTCCGGTCTCTCAAAATCCTTATCCCTAGAATATAGGCAGCTTCTCCTAGGTCCTTCATAGCGAAACACTTCCCAAGCCAGGACTTAACTTCCTGCAGAGTTGGGATGTCATTTCCTATGAGTAGTATGTCATCCACATACAATACCAAAAAGCCAACTATACTCCCACTAGCCTTGACATAAACACAAAATTCATCTTCACTCCTAAAAAAGCCAAATTCCTTGATCTTTTCATCAAAGCAAAGATTCCATTTGCGAGGTGCTTGCTTTAATCCATAAATGGATTTCTCAAGCTTACACACTCTATTAGGGTACTCGTTGCTGAAAAAACCTTCTAGCTGACTCATGTAAACATCTTTAGTCAACTTTCCATTAAGGAAAGCGATTTTGACATCCATTTGCCAAATTTCATAGTCATGAAATGCAGCTATGGCTAACATAACCCTAATAGACTTAATCTTGGCTACTGGAGAAAAGGTCTCATCATAATCCACTCTAGGAATTTGAGAGAAACCCTTTGCAACTAGTCGAGCCTTATAAGTGTGTACATTACCATCCATGTCGATCTTCTTCTTGAAGATCCATTTGCACCCTATAGTCTTACGACCTGGTACATTCTCAACCAAGTTCCAAACTTGATTGTCATACATGGATTGTATCTCGCTATCCATAGCCTCTTTCCATTTAGCAGACTCGGGGCCTGCCATGGCTTCCGCGTAACTGTTAGGTTCATCCAGACCTACTAGTGTCTCATCACTAATAAGTGTCGCACCTTCCGCAGTAATATGGAAACCATAGTAATGCTCAGGTGCATTCCTAACTCTCGTGGAACGCCTCAGAGGTACAGACTCGTCAATTGGCTCAACAGGAGTTTCCTCCTCAAGTTGAGGGCTAGGGTTTGAAGTTCCTTCACCACTTGACTCTTGAATTTCTTCAAGGTCAATTTGCCTCCCACTGTCTCCTTGGCTTATGAATTCTCTCTCACAAAAGACTCCTCTTCTTGCTACAAAGACCACATTATCACTAGGTCTGTATAAGAGGTAACCAAAGGATCTTTGTGGGTAGCCGATGAAAATACACCTCTCGCTTCAAGGTTCAAGCTTATCATGAGTCTCACGTCTCACGAAAGCTTCACAACCCCAAATCTTGATGTGGTCTAGTTTGGGTACTTTACCAGTCCACATCTCGTGAGGAGTTTTGGCAACTTTCTTTTTAGGGACTCGGTTAAGGATATGGGCGGCAGTCTCCAAGGCATACCCCCAAAATGAGATTGGTAGCAAAGCTCGACTCATCATGGAACGAACCATATCCAACAAGGTTTGATTACGCCTCTCAGCTACACCATTCAACTGCGGTGTCCTGGGAGGTGTCAATTGTGAGACAATCCCACATTCCCTAAGATAGTCGAGGAACTCTGAACTAAGATACTCACCACCTCCATCGGATCGAAGCATCATAATGTTCCTGCCCAATTGATTCTCGACTTCCTGTTTAAATTCCTTAAACCTTTCGAAAGTCTCTAACTTATGCTTGATTAAGTAGACATATCCATATCTATTGTAATCATCAGTAAAAGTCAAATAATAACGATTAGCATCCCTTGTGGCATGTTTGAAGGGTCCGCACACATCCGTATGTACAAGATCCAACAAACCTTCACCCCTTTCACATGAACCAGTGAAGGGTGACTTTGTCATTTTTCCAAGTAAGCATGATTCGCAACTATCATCTGACTTTAGGTCAAATGACTCCAAGACTCCATCCTTTTGGAGTTGGCCTATGCGTTTCTTGCTTATATGTCCAAGACGACAATGCCATAATGATGCTTTATCCAAGTTATTATTATTAACAGAATCAATACACAAAACATTATTTCCTAAGTTATCAATCACAGATACAGTTTCATACACACCATCACAAGGTAATGCTTTAAAATAAAGAACATTATTAAAGAAAACATTAATCAAACCAACTTCATTATCAAATGAAAAGGTAAAACCTTGTTTATACAATGCATGAATGGAAATAATATTTCTTGCCATTTCTGGAGAATAACAACATTTATTCAAATCTAAACTAAATCCACTACTTAGCGATAAAGTATAAAATCCAATCTTGGTGACATGTGAAGCTTTCCTGTTTCCCATGATCAAGTTGATTCTTCCTTGCTCCACATTCTCACTTCTTCTTAGTCCCTGAAAATCAGAACAGATATGAATACCACAACCGGTATCAAGGACCCATGAGTTAGAATGGGGTGAGTTATTAGATAAGATAGTGTAAATACCTGCATGGTTGGGTTTAACTTTCCCATCCTTCACATCTTGCTGGTACTTTGGGCAGTTCCGTTTCCAATGTGCCTTTTCATGATAGTAGAAGCATTCAGCCTCATTTGGGTCAGAAGAAGGAGTGATGAAACCTTTCTTGGTTCCACTTAAAGAAGAGCTATCAAGGGTCCTAGCCTTGGTACCCTTTGAAGAACTATTTCTCTTCTTCCCTCTTCCTTTCCCGATTTCCAACACAAGGGCGGAGTTGGTAGGAGTAGGAGTAGTAACAATTGCCTTACCCTTAAGACCACTTTCCGTGGTCTTTAGGAGTCCTTGAAGTTTGCTGAGAGTGACCTCTTCCTTGTTCATATGGTATGTCATGCGAAATTGATCATAACATGAAGGTAAGGAGTGCAAAATGATATCTATTGCAAGCTCCTCGGGGAAGTTCACATTAAGCTTCAGCAAACGGTCCACAAATCTTTGCATTTTCTGCATGTGGCCCGTGATGGGTTCACCATCCTTCATTCGGGTTGTTATCATAGAGGAGATGATTTCATACCTTTCTTGATGAGCACTTTGATGGTATCTTTCCATCAAGTCTTGGTACATCTCATAGGGGTAGAAATCTTCATAGGATTTTTGGAGATCGGCTGTCATAGTGGCCATCATGATGCATGCCACCTTGGTGGCATCCCTTTCATGTGCCCTAAAGTCAGCGATCTCTTGAGGAGTATCAACTGTCTCATCAATCTCCTTAAGCTCCTTATCGAGGACATATTCCTTGTCCGCATAGCGAGTAATCATTCTGATGTTTCTGATCCATTCATTAAAGTTGGATCCATCAAAAGTGACTTTCCCACACAAGTTCATAAGAGAAAAGGAGCCACTAGGAGTAGAGCCAGAAGCAGCGTTGTTTGCAGACATCTGAAAAGAGAAGAAAGAAAGGATTAGTTTAGATATAGAGATAGTCCTTAATAAAACACCCAAATGTAATATTAAGGCTAGGACCCAATCACAATATATTATATTTAGAAGAGGTATGCCGTAATCTAAGTAATAACATATTTGAAAGGTAGGTGAATGGCGATTCACCAATTTCCACCAAAAACGAAATATTAAATATTAAGTTTTAATTTGGTACTTAGAAATTCCTAGATTCTTTTTGAGATTCAATGAACTTTTGAAAGGCATGTTTCGATCTCGAGTGTCCCTTCCAAGTTTTGTGACTGGGATACCGAGGATCACAAAACGAGGTGTGAAGTAACCATGCAAATCACTTGATACCCTTAATGTTTACCCCTCAATCGATGTGCCGGTTAACCACACACGCTCCACCGATACTATGATAAACATTAAGTTACCCTTTACCTACCTTGTTAAGTTCAAGTTAGTGTGCCGGTTAACCACACACGCTCCACTAACAACTTAGGCAAAGTGTGAAGTGTAATTTCATGGATTAGCACCTTATTCACATTTTCCTAGAGTAACTAAGATTGGGAATTTAATAAAACATTTAGTTACTTTATAATTATCATTATACTTCTAATGAGAATTTATAAGTCCTTGTCCTACCCATTTAGCTAACGACCCTCCACCAGTCAAGCAAGCGGTGGGTGAGAGTGGACACCCATTAAGTTGCCATTTTATAGGCAACAACCTTATACCCACCTTATAGACCGGCTTCATGAATGAGGCGTACTAGCGGTAAGACGACTTTGATCTTATACATATATATATATATATATATATATATATATATATATATATATATATATATTAACTTATAATATTATAAGTATAAGGGTTGAATTTTAACTTTTAAAATTCTAAGGGTTGGAACTAAAGTTTTAGTATGACTTTACTTGTTCCAAAACTTGAGGGCAAGTTTTGTAAACTTTCAAAACTTTTCATTTCTTGTAACTTATGAGTTAATTAGAGTATTAAAAATGAAGACTCTCCATTTTTATAACCCATGTGTTCTTTTAATGGTTTTAAAGCAAAGTGACTTTTAGTTTTCCATAACTTGAGGACAAGTTATGGACTCCATTAAAACACATAATGATCATGAATTAATCTACCACATAGGTTACAAACAATTCCTATAATCATTTAAACATCATAAGATCAAGAACATGAACATGAACACTTTCATGAATCAAAAAATTACACTTAAAACTTTGTAATTTTGATAACTTGTCATTGTAAATGGATTAGCATGAACATTACACCAACTAAAATAAGTTTTCAAGTACCAAAACAGTTTAGGGTAATGTTCCTAGTCTATTTCCAGTAACTAAAGTCGAAAAACTGCATTCTGAGCCTCCTACTCGCCGAGTGCATGAACCTACTCGGCGAGTAGGTTGAAGATTCACATGAACTCGGCGAGTCTCCCCATGGACTCGGTGAGTTCATCAGCCAGATTGCACAAAACCGACTTTTTTCCAACTATTTAGCACAAATAACAAACAAACAAGCCAAGGCTCTGATACCACTGATGGGTTTTGAGCATTCTAACACTTCCTAAGTGTACATGCAGCCCTAATAACCTTCGATCTACGTTTGATTAATAATCATGAAAAGTTGTTTTTCCAAGGTTATGAACCTATCTAGCATACATGGGGAACAATTTTCTTTGTATAAAAGATAGAACTACATACCTTGTTGATGAAAGTGTTCCTTGAAACCTTGTGAGCCTAGCACCTCAAGTGTGATGCCTCAAATGCTTCACACAACACCAAATGCAAAGTATAAACTTGATAGAATACTCTAACACACTTAAAATCAGCCAAGCCCTCTTGTTTCTCTAAGTGTAACCGATTTTGGGGAGAGACATGGTCCTTATATAGTGTGTTGCATTAGGTAAAACCCTAATGTAACATGACTCTTCATTTCTCAATCGATGGGTTAACTCCATGGAGCATCCTATGGGTGCTTGATAATCCATGGAGCCTTTTAGCCCACTATATAAGATATGGAAGATTTACATAATACCCATATATTTAATTAGTTATCTTTTTGATCACTTAATTAATTCTAAATTAATTCTTGATCAAAACTAATTAAATAATATTATTAATATATTAGAACTTATAATATATGAATAAACCATATGTGTTATTTCTCTCATTTAGTTTATCCAATTGCATGGTGCCATGCAACCCAAATGGACCATGTCGGGTCGGGTTAAGTACATACCAGAAATAGTTATGGACTTAGACACCTTATCCAACAGAGCTGTGTACCATATGCTTCCACAGTTGGTTCGATTATGTATGCTATGACTTGTACTTGCCCTTATGTGGCCTTCGCTTTGAGCATGGTCAACAGATATCAAGGGAACCTTGGCAAAGCACATTGGACCATAGTTAAGAATATTCTTAAGTACGTTCAGAGGACCAAGGAATGGTTTCTAGTCCTTGGTGGGAGTGATGACTTAAGGGTGCGAGGGTATAGTGACGCCAATTTTCAGACCGACAGGGACAACTATCGTTCGCAGTCGGGCTGGGTCTTTACCCTTAATGGAGGAGCAGTAACCTGGAAGAGTTCCAAGCAGGAGACCGTAGCTAATTCAACGTGCGAATCATAGTATATAGCGGCGAGCAAAAATCAAAGGAGGCGATATGGTTGATGAACTTCATTGGAGACCTTGGAGTTCTGCCAGCCATAACGGAGCCCATGGAAATTTTCTATGATAATGAAGGAGTGGTTGCCTTGACCAAGGAATCAATAGATCATGGCAGATCTCGACATATCGACAGGAAATATCATTTTATTCGACATTGGGTGGAAGAGGGACTCCTCGTAGTGAAGAGGGTATCATCGGAAGATAACCCAACAGATCCCCTTACAAAGGGACTGAGTAGGGTTAAGCACTTGCAGCACGCTAGGAGCATCGGGCTGAAGGACAATATTAGTTTAGATTAGATAGCTTCTAATTGTGTAATAGATAAATGTAATTGACATTTGATGATTAAATAAAGGAGTATTATTTATAAGTAAAGTTACTGTCTTATGTTAATTGTTTCCCTATTGTTTCACTTTGCATGTTTTGACTTGTTGAATAATAAGATTATTCGAACGTTCCACAGTCGCTCATACTTTGGGAGTATGTATGAAAGAAGATTCTCATGAATTGGTTTGTATATTGTCTAAAGTGTATTAGACATAGCAAATGTTTGCTGCAATGTTCATGAGTGCTTATGAATATGATTTGAGTATTGGATTAAACCCGCGCTTGCTGGCATCACTTCATGGACTTTATCGCGAGTGATCGCAAGACGTTAATATCATATGGTCTTAAAACCTAGATATATGGTTTATTATTTGCAAGTTGGTTGTGCATTGATAATGCTTAAATGCATCAGTAACTTGATGTTATAAAACACATTGCTGTGCATGATTTGATGAGTGAATGGTAAATACATATAAGTCAAAGTTTATTTGTTCCTTTTATCCTAAGAGGGTAAAAGCGATATCTGGGCCCCTCGATGATTTGGTTTGACTTATGTGTCGGGCCTGGTCATGACTGAATTGATGTGTTCAATTAAGTTCTATGTCATAAAAATCAGAGATCGAGAAACAAACTGATGAACAATAAGTATGACTATGTTCCATGTCCGCATGATATCTAGAAAGGAGGACTATAGGATCCCTTATCTAAAGGACAGGTTAGTGATAAGATCAGAGTTCGACAACGTCTTTGAGAGCTATGATTGCTAATTGGATTGTACTTAAACTATAGTTACTAGACTTATCCAAGTGGGAGACTGTTGGATTTGTGTCTAATCCCGTAACTATATTTGGTATCTGCTTGACCTGGTTGTGCATGGTCCTTTTGGGTTGCCTTCACCAAAGCAACTTGATAGGATGATTTATGAAGAGAAAGGTCATTATGGTTTATTAATATATTATCTGAATAATATATTATAAGAGAAATCATATAGTTTAATTAATATTAGATAAGAATTAATTAGGAATTAATTATGTGGCTAAAAGACAATAATTAAATAAAGGGGACTAGAATTGTCAATTGTGTGATAGTTGAATATTGGGCTGAGAAGCCTTATGGATTAGGCATGGATGAAATTAAGGATGTGTCCATCATAATCTTTTAAAAAAATCATATTTACTGAAGCATCACTAAATCATGATGCATAGATTTGTCGTCCCATGTGGTGGATCTGAATTGTACATATAAACATATAGAAGATCCATTAGTTCATTACTTGCGCTCACATAAAGTTGTGAAAAACGTCTTAATCATACTTTTCCAATGAATTGTACGACACAAAGTATCTGTCCACTTGGAGATGATATTTCTTTTCACTTGGTCAATTATGGCAATACCTCAAGTCACACCAAAAGAATAAAATCCACAATTAATGTTGATATTATTAGAAAATAACCAACACATTCATTAATGTCATTAAATTGAGATAAATGAAAATTTGGAACTTGTCCTTAAATTATCCTAACTCCCTAGTAGTAGCTCCAAATTCTGACAATTGAACAATGCAACAAGAGTCCATATCTCACGATCAGATTTAGCTCACCTGACCTAATCTTCCTTCTTTCTTTTCGATCCTGCAATACCATCAAAATGTGACCATCACATTATGCATTAAGAGACTAAGAACAAGAACTTATTGAGTTAGATAATGGATGTACCTAAAGTAGAGTCATACAAATTGACTTTACCATCTTCAATATCTTTCAGGTAGTTTAGACAGTTTTGCTTCCAATGTTCCTTCAATTGACAGTAAAAAAATTGGACTCATTGGGTTCAATATTGGGAACGATCTTTAAAATAATCCTTTCTCTTTACCATTTATCAAACGGTTTGGTCTTGGCCAATCCCTTTCGATCTGGAAGAGAAGTCCTGTCTAGATCACTAATGTTACCATTGTTAATATCCACGGAATTCTTGGAATTAGTACCTATAAGAATTTATGCTTTAGTTGTGTTCTTGAGCATTTATGATTCAACAGCCATCAACATATATGTCGGATCAGTTAGGGTCACATCGGGATTTCTCATATGAGAGTTCTCAATGTACTGACTATATGACTTAGGAAGCAAAAGAAGAACCAAATAATTGGCTTGCTCCTTTGGAAATATGACACCCATCCTTTCCAACTTGTCAATGTACGACTTCATTTTTAGAACATGCATACACAAATAATTTTCGTCTTTATGTTTAAATGCCAATAAGGCTTGATTTGTTTCATATCTTTCAACTTGACGAAAATGTGACCTTGGGAGAGACACGGGAGGAGAAGGTGGAAGAGTTGAATAGAGACGATGTCCAGTTACACTATTTCCTAAGGAAAGGAAGATATTTTGACCTTGACTAGAAAGTGGAATACCATCTCTAGAAGGTTGAGGAAAACCATTTCCACAAGAACGAGGAAGACCATTTCTATATTCATAAGACATCTAAATTGGGAGAAGAGAGAATTCAAGTTAGTTGATTTTAATCCTTAATTACTAACCCATAAATATAAATTAAGGCTAGAATCCATATTTACGATTCGAACTTTGAAGAGGACTAACATAATAAAATTTGAATCTATTTTAGGTAGGTAGAGTTATCTCACCAATATCAATCACAAGAAACTCCTAGATCTTTGAGATTCGTTGAATATTATCAATGGCATGTGTTAATCTTGATTATCCTCTTAATAATTGTAACTGTAATGCCTAGGATCACAATTAAGAATTGAATAACCATGCAAACCCGCTCAAACACCCTTGATCGAGTTATAATCTCCCATTGATGTGCTCGTTAAACACACACGCTCCATTAACAATCATAAACACGAGTTGTTTCATCATTTCATCTTTATTGTATGTCGGTTAACCACACGCGCTCCACTAACGACTCACAAACAAATAATGTGCGTTTTCATGGATTAGCAAACAATTAAATTTTTTTTTCTAAAGTAGCTAGAGTGAGATTTTAAAGAAGGTTCTAGTACTTTACAAATTATAATTTTAATTTGATTATGTCATATCGAACCCATCCACCTAACGAACCTCCACCACACATGAGAGCGGTGGGTAAAAATGACACCGATTCAACGGTCATTTTATAGGCCATTTCTTATACCCTCTTTATAGCATTGCATCGTGAGTAAGGCTTACTAGTGATTCGATTGACTTTTCTTATACATGTAGTAATTAATCTTATAATACACACATGCACACACACACACACACACACACACACACATATATATATATATATATATATATATATATATATATATATATATATATATATAAGGGTGTATTTTAAAACTTTTAAATTAATTGGTTTAAGATTAATTATCTTAATTAATTAATTATTTAATTAAATATTTAAACTTTTAAAATTAATTATCTTTAATTAATTAGTTAATTAATCATTTAAACCATTTATGGATTGCAGTTATTCTTTAATTAGTCTTATAATTAAATTAATCATTTAGATCCATTTGAATAATATTAATTAATCTCGTTATTAATCTTTATCTTGTTTAAGATTATCTCCTAATATTTAGGGTTTTTATTTCAGTTATCTTACACAAGCAAAATCCGATTTTGACAAGAAAAACAAAACATATAGTTACCACGTAAAAATACATAAATGAAATTTGGCAGTAATTCCGGAAATCTGGATTTGAGCCGTATTCATGTCGTGACAGAGCCTATTTCACGCAGTGATCTCAGTCTTATATAAAAAAATTGTTTTTTTCAACTAATGTGCTTTCGATGTTAGACACATCAATTAGTTATGATACCACTGATTGGTTCATTTAGTTACAACAAAATACTCAATATGGAAAATCACAAAATAGTTAAGAAGGACACATGCAACCTAAAAGGATCTATGTCTTCACATTGTTGCAACATACTTTGAATAAGAATTGTACGACACCAAGTATCTGTCCAATTGGTGATGAGATTTCTTTTCACTTGGTTAATTATGACAATAGCATAAGTGATAACATAAGAATCAAATCCACAATTAATATTGCAATTATTAGAAACATAACCAACACTTTCATTAATGTCATTGCAAGGAAATAAGATAAAGAGACTATGTAAACCAAAACTTTGCTTCTAATTACAAGAATATACCAATTTAGTTACTACCTTCGACACCTTAATCCAACAGTCTTATTAACATCATATGTGTTGTTATAATCTTTCTAGTTCATATAATTGGATCCTTTTGGTGGTTTTGCTAAAATGGTCTTTAAAATAAACTAGTTATTTTTAATGCTTCCATTGTCGCTTAAAATTGTTTTGTAAAAAAGATTGTTTTTTTCTTTCTAATAACCAGAAGTTATGGAATATGTCACACCCCCAAACCAAGGATGACGGAAGTGTTCGGGGGTGGAGGACTTCATGTATAGTATCATAACAACGAGTATAATAATGATTAAAGTAAATACAATCATCATAAATATAATCGAGAAAGTTACATGGTTTCATGAGTTACATGTTTCAAAATCGATTACAACATAATGATAAAATGGTATGTCTGACGCCGTAGCGTTCCATCCTCAAAAGCTGGTAGTTACCTGTTTTTATTGATTACCTGAGAATACAAGTAATTTTGAAAGAGTCTCAACAATTATGTTGGTGAGTGCGTAAGCTTTTGTATGTAGAGTTGAAATCCTTTCTTTGTAATTGTAGTGTATGTTCAAGAAAAATACAATATTTTCCTTATAAAATGATTTGTAGTCTTAAGACTCAAAGACCGAAATGTACAAGTATTTTTCATACTATGATAGTAAGTGCAATTTTAAATAAATAAAACCCTTATGAATGTAAGAATCCACGTAAACTATATGTGTCGTTGTTTCCCTATGTGAGTTATTATAACCGTGCAATTGACATAGTAAGCCTATTATGACGTACTTTGGGCATCAGAATGTTTTGACATTTGTCACCCCAGACCTACCGGTCTAGTTGTTGCAAGGTGCGGGATTGTCAGTCTCAATATAGATCTATACAGAAGTATCACCCTCTCCCTAAAAGAGACTATGGGTATAATACAGGACTTTAACTTGTACTCTAAGGAGTACAATGAAGTAATGTCTCACAAATTTGATTCAACGAGTTTATGTGTAGTGTGAATGAAAACCCTTTTTGTAGTGTAAAAGAAACTTTCCTTAGTATGTTCGTAGTGTTAATGTACCATAAACTATACCTATTATAGTTTATCATATGAGTTTGTAATGATGAAAGACCCTTATGTGAATGACTATTTATGTTTCATGAAAGTGATCTATCATGAAAAACAATCAATATGTAGCTATTTATTGCTATATGCTTTTCTCAACATGTTACAAAGTGTTAATGAACTTATAAACTATTTTACTAGTTTTGACTTTTATATCACTGTTTTTAGAAAAATCATAGAAAAATCACTGTAAGTCGAAAACTGAATCCATAAACTCTGAGAGTTTAGAAAATATGTCTAATTTGTTATAATTTTTATTATGATTTTTAGTGGTCGCTAACCAGTGTGAAAATGTCCATCTTCGTAGACTAGTTCGAAATCATTTCTGAAATGATAGACAATTTTGTAGAAATCTCCATAAATTCTTGAAAAACCATATGAACGTGTGCAAGTAGTCATTAGAAAGGTATAAACCTGAACTATTTGCATATTGAACAGTTTTGAAAAATATTACGTTTAAGATGGTCAAAATAGTTCGTGAATAGACCATAACATTTTTCTGTTGAAAGCTGTTGTTTGAGTTAAATATGTTTTGGAATTGTAACTTGTATTCTCCCCCTTAAAACTTGAAGAAAACATGAAAAGATAGGGTATGAAATCACCTTGAGTGATTTCCTGAGGTGGAAGGTTGAAGAAGTGGAGTTTCAAGTCAAGAACACTTGAAGGATGCTTGAAGATTTGAAGATCCTAAGAAGAAATATGTCGATATTTGTGTAAATGATTCATGATTTGTATGAAGAAGTGTAGAATATTTAGGAGTTGAACGAATATACTTACCACGAATGAAGGAAAACTCAAGAACTTCCTGGGGAAATTGAGTTCCAGAGAGAGAGAGAAAGTTTGCTTTAGAGGGAAGAGTGAAATCTTGGAAGAGAAATGAAACAAATCTCTTGAATTTGTTTATAAAAGTTAATTGGATAGGAAGAGTGTTGAAGAAGCTAAATGAATTGAATAGCTTGATGTGAATAGTGACATAAAGTGGGTGTGGGTATGGCTTGGTGTCATAACTTTATGGAAAAGTCAAAGAGTACATTTATGTACTTTTGATATTATCCTAAGCAAAATATGCTTTATATTAGATAAATCTTCAAAATGAGGATAAATTATGAGTTTAGAGGGTCTAAGATGATAAAAATATGAGTTGGGTGAAAATCGCACGTCAAAAACGGGCTTAAAATGCAAAAGTAGTAAAAAAACTGGGAGGGAAATGCGAAGGTGCAAGGTTAGATCCAAAAGTGGGTTCGCAGTGAAGGCTGCTACTCGGATGCGAACCTTGGAAGGAGGCTGCGAAGGTTGGGCTCATAGTGAAAGTTCTCGGCCAGATGTGAGAGTCAGCAGCTTCCGGTGCGAATGCGAAAGTAGCTTTGCTGCGAGAGGAGCGGATACAAACCGAGGTTCGATGCAAAAGTCTGGAAGTTCGGTCCGAGAGGTCTCGTATTTAAGGGGGGTTTCATACTCATGAGAGGGTTTGCACCCAAAGGGATTTTTTCGTATTATCTTCTCATCTCGAGTTATTTTGAACCAATTGAAGGGTCGAGATGGCACATATGTTTATGAAAAAGTTGAGAGAGATTTGGGAGAGATTTAGGAGATAGAGAGATATAGCGAGAGAGATTAAGAGAGACTTTGTTTGTAGCCTTTGTTAGTGTTTGGCCCCATAATGCAAGGTTTTATAGACCCCACTATGCCTTGTTATGAGTTTTATTCACCCCCGAAGGGTACGTAATAATGTTTTATCGAGTCGTGACATCACTCACCCAATTTAGAGTTTAGGTTTTCTGAACATTTGAAACTTCCGAGTGACACTTTTTATTAAGATAAAGAGTTGTACATTAGTAAACATAGAGTAAGCTCTAACATACAAGCACTAGTTGTGTTGACCGGTTTGACTTGTTGACTTTGACTTGACCAGAAATTGACGGTTGTCATAAAATATGTTTTGGATTTTTTTTCATACAACAAAAATTACATTCAACTGCTACGCTTCATTGGTTACTTTAATTACAAAGATCCAAAATCCTATGCTCATAAATTATTATCGTCTTATAAGTTTAATATGATTGCATTATAAACTTTTAGCTAAGTGGTTAGTTAATCATCTTTCAAGTGCGATCAATGATCTAGTTAGCATTGACCAATCTGCATTCGTTAAAGGCGGACAAATTTTAGATGGGCCCCTAATTATTAATGAGATTATTCAATGGTATAAGAAAAGAAGAAAAAAGACGTTATTATTTAATATAGATTTCGAAAAGCTTATGATTCCTTGAGTTTGGATTATTTCTTTCGGATTCTACATTTTATAGGTCATAGGGAAGGATGGATAGGTTAGATCAATGGATTTATTTTTCATCTAGATGTTTCATTTTTGTTAATGGTAGTCCTACAAAAGAGTTTCTGCTTCAAATAAGGTTCCATCAGGGAGATCCTCTTTCTCTATATTGATTTATTATTACTATAGATGGCCTCCACGTTGCTATTGAGGATGAGGTAGCTGGTAATATTTTCCAAGGTAACAAAGTAGGTATAAATAATTTACCTATTTCTCACTTATTTTATGTTGATGATGTCTTGCTGATGCGAAATAGTAACATCCCCAAATTCTAACCATAAAATTTTGAAAATTAGAGTATAGGTTTTACAAAAAGTTTTCATTTGTATTCATTACTAATTCATAAAATCATCTTTGACATGTCACATAAACATATGTATTGAAAAAATATAGACGCTAAGTTTTGTTTTGTAAAACATAACGTAATATAGAACGGTTAAACTATATGGCTTGCCCTTCCGAGAATTGCCATATATCCAATCATGCTAGCTCCTTTCCCTTCGAGTGGAAGGGCCAGCACTAAAAACATGAAGTAGCAATTGTAATCCTAAAGATTACTGAGTAATCACGATAATTAATCACTATATAAGTGATATGCATTCTGAATCATACACTTAAACATATAACTGAGCAAAAAAGAATATAACTGAAACACAGACCAACTAGCATGCTAACATAACTAAACACGATCACTAGATTCCCTCTGAGTGGTCTATCTGTAGTTAACCTCGTATTGACCACTTTCCTATCATGGTCTTGACCACTTCCCCAGAGAGGTATGTTATGGTCCTTATTCCACTAGATTCCCTCCAAGACGACTATCTCTAGTCTAGCTCGCATATAACATATATATAGTATGTGTAGTAAGTAAGATCGTGAGAACTCACTTGAGTGACTGATAAGGTAATTCATACAACAACTACATGGAACTAACATTTCCTCGGGCCAATAAGTCCAGGAGATGATTGAAATGATGGAGTTGGATTGCTTGAAAGCTCAAAGACTCACAAAACACCACTTTTTCCTTTCAAGTGAGTGTCAAAATTCTCCCCCACTTAAATATATTTCATTCCCAAAATCCGCCTTGGCTATAATGCAGAAAACAATTCTAAGGTATATCCTTCACTCTTTTCTCAAATCAACTCGCTGAATCAACGAATCCCAAAAGAGTTTTAGAGGCCACTCAAAAATCATACGTCATTGTTCTTTTACCCATCCATCGAACTACCAGGAATTTTAATACTTACCGTCCTAAATATTGACGATTCATTGGGTTACCTTGCAAACCAATCAAACTAGAAACCTCAAAAATAACTAAACAACAATCCGTACAATGCCAAAAATATATCCGTATGAAACTCCAACAGTCATTCTATAATACCAACAATAAATTCCCAAAACTACCTCAAATAACTGCTCTCACCAACAAACACACCCATAAAACGAAGAGAATACATAAAACCATTTTGGCTAACAGCTCAACAAACTTCCCAAATCTAAGAACCATGCCCATAATGACTCCTAATGCTCAGTTGACCTCCCAAAAAGTTACCACAATGCCGCTGATCCTAAACATAGAACTGAGCGAAAGCTTAATCTCTTTTTGTATCTGAATCCTTATCCGGATTAGTAGTACATCTTTGCCAAAAGATCACCCAAGGTACAACTATGAACCTTGTTGTTCATAACTCTTGGAAAAAGCATGTTTCCACTAACGAATACATTACTAACATATACTGCTCATAACAATTATACATAGCATACAATTTTCCCAAAAGGTCTATCTCAATAAATTCCATATTGGGAATTGATAATTATTCTTGTAGAGTCTATCATGATCTTCCAGGCCTAGACCACTACCCTCGAAGGGTCTATCATGCTCAAGCATACAAATCCTTGTCCATCCTATATACGGACAACCTAACACAAAATATCCATGAACACACATGATTTAAACCTAATGGTTTCAAGCCACATAGATCGCATATCTGATTGTTCACAAAACGTCATGACACCACCTATCCATTGGGTAATAACCTCACGATACCAACTTGTAACATCCCAAAAGTCTAACCATAAAATTTTGAAAATCAGAGTCTAGGTTTTACAAAAAGGTTTCAATTGTATTCATTAGTAACTCATAAAATCATCTTTAACATGTCACATCAACATATTCATAGTAAAAATACAAAATCAAAGTTTTCTTTTTAAAACCAAAACGTAACGTAGAATGGTTAAACTAGATGCCATACCCTTTTTAGAATGTTCATATTTCCCAAGAGTGTTAGCTCCTTGCCCTTCGAGCAGAAGGAGCTGCAACTAAAAATATGAAGTAGCAACTATAAGCCTAAAGCCTACAGAGTAATCAAGACAACTAATCACTATATAAATGATATGCATTATGAATCTTAAAAATAAAAATATAACTGGGTACATTAGCATATATCTTAAAGATAAACCTACTAACATGCTAACAACTGACCACAGTTACTAGATTCCTTATGAGTGGTTTATCACTGGTTGACTAATAAAGTAAATAAATTAAATATGGTTTATGTATTTAAATCATCAAGTAATAATCATATCATTATTTGATATGAAGTTTAGAAAGTTAAAAAAATATAACAATCTAAGAGTTAAAGGGTCATTTGTGATAATCGGGTGAGACTTAGGTTCGACTAGATATTTGACCAACTTAATAACTTGGACTAAGTTTGTGAATATTAGGATGGAAAAGGACAATTTTGGAAGTTCATTGAATCTTCTAAGTCAGTTTGGAATCACTTTGAAAGAGCTTTTGCAAGGAGAGACCAAAAGTATCAAGTTAGCAAAGTGAGTTGACCAAAGGGTCGAATGAATTAATGGGATGGACTATAAAAGTTATATAATGTATGGAGGAGGAATTATTATGTCAAAACTTAAAATTAAAACAAAAATTTTGAAGTTGATGTGTTTTGGCTAAAAGATGTAAACTTTAGGGACCAAATGTGAAAAAGTGGGAAATAAGATGCATCCACTCTTCCCTTATAGAAGACGAACGAGTTTGAGCTTCAAAAACCCTCTCTAATGATTCTTGATCCCTTCTCCATCTAAGCTTAATTTAAGTGAGGAATTGAACATCCAAGCAAATAAAGGAAGGGACAAAGGTTTACAAGGTATAAAATCTCTTCCTCTTGCTCCATTTTCGATTTTAAGGTTTGGGTAAAACCCCAATTTTGTTTTTATTTCAAACAAATGTTTAGGATTTTCGTGTCTAATTTCCCTTGAGTATTTTTGATGGTTCCAATCTCAATCCAATCACTATATTGATGAATTTGATGATTTGGGTGAAAATCCACATGAACCCTAGAAAACCAAATTAGGGATGAAAATGAAGCGAATTAGAATACTTAAACACGTCCATGATGGTAGAATCATGTGTAAGTTATCTTGAAATGGATTTGGGGACATTATAATAAAATTAATAGGGTCCTTAGTAGTTGAACAATTTATGGGTAAATGAAGTTCATAATCACGAACAAATACTCATGGAGTGATTTGAATTTAAATTATAAGATGTTGCTTGATTCCTAGATTGATATATGGAATAATTGATCATAAGGGTATTTTGGGAAATATATGGTTTACTACATAAAGATTTATAACCAAGAAGTAGATGACATTCATGTATCTGAATCGACACTCTATAGATGATATTGAAACATAAACATGTAGGGATTCTAGTAAAGTTTTAGCCCTAGTGATTGTTTTGGCCCAAATGGAAATTTAGGAAACATGGAATGTAATTGATGATTCCATAGTTACATTAGGTACTTACAATAAGATTGGTTGTGGTTTTATGTAACATCTCAAAAATACAGTCTAAAATTTTCGTTTTAATTTAATAATAAAATCATAGTCGTCGCAGCGGTGTTGTGGCTTGGCGACTTCAACCTCAGCAATGGAGGTGCCGGAGACGAAGAGGGAGGCATAAGGTGGAGAGGTGTGGCAGCTGAAAAATGGTTGGCTATGGTTAGGGTTTGCGGATCCTTAATACCCGCCTCCATTCATAAGTTTGCCATAATGGCAAGATAGGCCCCTCCCATCCAAGTTCCTTTCATAGTTAGGCCATAACTTACCATTTAAACCTCCTCCCTGTAAATCCTTTACAAATTAAATTCGGATTTTACTAAAACAGCCCCATCTTCTAAAATCTTCACAAAACTAATCCAAAATTTACCTTTTTAGCACCCATCTTTCAATTATGACATAATCAGTCTCCCCTCTCTTTTCTTCCAAATTAATTCCAAATAATTACCACAGAGCCCCATGTTTTCATTAATAATTATAAATGAGTCCGAAACTTCCACTTTTAACCCTTAACTTCTAAAATTCTTCGCAAATCAGTCTGGGACTTACATTTATTAATTTATTTAAATAAACGGGGCGTTACAACTCTCCCCCACTTAAATTAGATTTCATCCTCGAAATCATTTCTTACCATTCCTTGTACACCCAAGCACTATAGTGAGATGGTCACCATCCTGGGCACACCCTAGCCTTCTCAGGGTAGCAATGACCAACCTTGCAAAGCCTTAAATTCCACTGGTGATCGGATTACTCACAACAGTCTACATTTACTCTGTCTAATATCTGTTGCCTTGAGATGGCCTGATCCCCTAACAGACCACTCATACTAAATCATTATCGATGACACCAACCTGGTTATCTCTCAACTGACCCCTCAACATCCTGCTAGCTCGAAATTCCCACTACAAAACAGGTTCACAAACCTAATTATCCCTGTAGATCCCTTATACTTGGCCAATGCTTAGTTATTTCCGCTATGAGTGACTTGTCACTTCCCAATAACTAGCTATCCTGTTTGTACTTGCAACTTAGGGCACAATAACCAGGATTGCCCAACACGTAAACTGCCCGAACACTGAACTGCCTGAAGTAGTATGTTGCCATATGCCTGCTTCCAAAATCTACTGAAACCTTCCTGGCCTCAATTCGATCGACAATCATCTGCATTATCGGGCTCCAACTCGACTGCGGAGCCAAAGGACTCCCTACTTAGTCGCCTCACACAACTTATGAACTAAATCCTTCTCTGAAACTAACAGCTACTAGTTATCTTGTCACTGTGGCCCTAATGGCCTTTTAATCTAACTAATCGATTCCACACGTCGAATCCTGAGGTTACCAACCCACAACTAAATGCGATTGCTACATGACCAATTGTAGCCTTGTATAACAAGAAACCTTTAGCAATTCATTGCTTACTCGGTCTCGAAACTGTAGTGGCGTCCCTACAGTCCTATCACTGGCTCAACTAGATCTAATCCATCTAGATAATTCTGAAATCCAATCCATGGATTTCCATATCCTTACTACTACACCCGAACTTGTGGGTACTACTGCTCCTTCCGCATCTTAACGACGCACTCACGCTATCTACCAACCTAGTGAATGCTACAACTACACCCACAGACTTACAACACTCTATCACTGTCTGGCTGCTAGTGAATGCTACGACTACTCCCGCATACTTACAACACTCTAACACTATATGGCTGCTAGTGAATACTACGGCTACACCCGTAGACTTACAACACTCTAACACTATCTGGCTGTTAGTGAATGCTACGACTACACCCGCAGACTTACAACACTCTAACACTATCTGGCTGCTAGTGAATGCTACGGCTACACCCGCAGACCTACAACACTCTAACACTATCTGGCTGCTAGTGAATGCTACAGCTACACCCACAGACTTACAACACTCTAACACTATCCTCAAATCATACAACCGCTTGGGCTTTCTTCCTTCTTAACAAGGATGCGATGTTGGGTTTTGAGCATTCTAGCACTCCTAAGTGTACATGCAACCCTAAATACCTTGGATCTATGTTTTCTCTATTATACATGCAATTATGAACTTTCCAAGGTATTACCTTATCTAGCATACAATAATTGATACTTGAGTAATCAAATGGATAGAATACATACCTTTGTTTGATGTAGCTTGTCTTCATGAAGCTTGAGTGCCTAGTGCCCCAACTGTGAGACCTCAAATGCTTCACACAACACCATGAACTCTTGGAATAACCTTGAGAATAAGGATACTTTGATTCTCTTTAGTGAAATTGGCTAGCCCTCTTAGTGTACCCATACTAGTGCCAATTTCACCAACCAAGGACCTCTTTATATAGTGTGGACATTAGGGTTAAACCCTAATACCCATGGCCTTTTATTTCTTATGATCCATGGGTTAAATACTCCATGGACTATCCATGAAAGCTTAGCCCAACTTAAATGAACTTGGCCCATCATACATATATATCTAAGAGTCCATATTTAATTAGTTCCTTTTGATCACTTAATTAATTATAAATTAATTTTTGATCAATACTAAGTAAATAATATGATTATATATTAATATATTAGAACTTATAATATATTAATATAAAATCACTAGTATCCTTTTTCCTCATCTTGTCTATCCAATTGTCCCGATGCCAGGCAACCCAAATGGACCATGTCGGGTCAGGTAAAGTCTTACCAATTAGAGTTATGGACTTAGACATTAATCCAATAGTCTCTCACTTGGATAAGTCTAAAACTATTATTGCGTATGACTTCAAGAACCGACTGGAAATCGTAGCTCTCAAAAGCTTCTGTTGAACTCTGACCTTGCCGATGATCTCTGACCTTTGTCAATGACTTGTCCATTAGATAAGGGATCATATATTCCTCCATTCTAGATATCATATGGAATGAGACATGGATTGTAGATCATTATCTCTGTCCATATGTTGTTTCCCGATTTCCGATTCATAATGACTGACTGATTGAACAGATCAAATCAGTCCTGGCTTGGCCAAGCACTCACATGTATCATCATTAAATCATCGAGGGGCCCACATATATCGCTTTTATCCCGAAGGTAAAAGGAATGGATAAACTTCGACTCATATGGCTTGTTCTACTACTTGTTGAATCATACACAAAGGCACGTTTTATAACATCGAGTTACCAATGCGTTTTCATGCAATCAATGTATAACCAACTCATAGTAACAACTCATATCTCTAGGTGTGAAGAATATAAGATATTATCGTCTCATGATCACTCGTGATAAAATCCATGAAGTGATTCCAATGAGCGTGGGTTGAATCCAATACTCAAAACTTATGAGCACTCATGAGTGTTGTAGCACCACCTTGTCCAACATCTTAGACCTCTACAAGCCCAACTCATGACAGTCTTGATTCATATCTACTTCCAACATATGACCGACTATGGATAGTTTGAATAACTTAGTCCTTCGGGAAGAACGACCTAGATATTCTGGAAGTCAAAACATGAAAAAATGAAACAAAAGAATAATTGAATCCAATATGGTCTCAGAACTTATGAATATAAATAAAACACTTTTTATTTATCACCATATGATTATACATTATTCATTACATACTGTTTCAGCTATCAACTTTATTCTTGAATTAAAACAATAGTTGTCCCATGCTCTGAGCATGTACACTATGTTTTTCTAAACAATAGCTTTGCCATACACCAAGTATGCACTCTATGTTTGTCTAAAAATTAGTTATGCCATACTCCATGTATGCATACCAAGTTTGTCTATGTCATTACTTTGTGAAATAACCAATTGAACCATGATTCTAATTTCACACTCCCAAGTCCTTACGGTAATGCAAGAATTCCAAATTCATGCCTTTTACTGAAATATGTTCGATTCTAAACTTATATGCATTGGTCCTCTTGTAACGATTATGCACAAAGTCACAAAGACTTGTCAACAAACATTACAGAGTATTCCAACGGAGATCAATTCAATGGAACCGAAGTCTCATATTCAAAGTTCATTGCCTTTGAACATTCTTCTTGCATTAAGTTTCTTACATAGATAACTTCCACCTATGGAGACAACTCCATATTTTAATTTTGACTACTCTTTCTGAACAAGAATTGCCTCTTTTCAGATTAGGTCAATATGGTCCTTCCAAAGTTAACACTATACTTTCAACTGTCCTTCAGCAACCAATCCTTGGTAAAATCTTAGATTGTCCTCGACAATTGCTTAATCACTTTAGTCAAATCCAATTCTAGACCTTTTTCCCTCTTTTGCTACAATATTTTTATTTTCCATGTTCTCAAGATTTGACTATGAAGAGGGATGTCATAATCATAATCGAATTTTGAGAACGCAATATATAGAATTTCCTTATGTTCAACCAATCCAACATGAAATTTATATATATTCTTTACTAAATATGATTAAAATCTCAATCTAAGCTTAAAATCTCACTCTAAGCCTTTTAGAATTGACATGAAGTATAATTTCCTCTCCCTTAATTATAGCAAAACACCTTTTTCAACGAATTGAAACTTTTGTTTTCTATAATTAACATGCTAACTTGAAATACTTATCATAATTATCATGCTCCCACTAACATGATGATTATTAGCATAACACTTATGCTCCCACTAGCTTTGACATGTACTCAGAAATCAGCTGGACTTCTAGAAATCAATACTTTATTGACTTTCTTACCAAAGTTCAGATTTATGATACTAGATTGCGTTGATAAGACGTTATCAAAGTCACACGCATTTTCTTAGATAGCTCACAGGCGTGTCTAAACAGTTTCAGAACTATGAAAAGGGGTGTAGTAATCATTGTCTCAATTGTTTAGACCTTTGCTATTTCTCACAAGTCCATGTTAGTGTGCTCTACTAACGACTTTGAGAATGAAAAGATCACTATCTACTTAAAATATACTTAGTGAAGTGTTTCCTTACCATGTTTTTCATTAATTGAAGAAAAACCTTATGATACTTAGATTTTTCTGGTGTATGATTTCCTACCCATATGAATTTGTCAAAACCATAATCACAGGACAAGGTTACTGCAAAGCCACACTTATATGGATTAAACTTGTGCAATCTTAAATTCTTTCCATTTGGCAGCTCAAGGGCCTGCCATTGCTTCCAAGTAGCTATGTAACCACTTGAGAACCCTCAGAACTCCTATGCAAAGCCAACTTTAATAGGCACAGATATGTCAACACGATAGGTTATAAACCTTAAGTCGTGTGCTAGTGAAGAACTTTAGGTTTTACTATTGATTAGTTCTTGAGACTTTCAAGACGTTTAAGACTCCCATTGTCCTCTTGACATATAAGCCTTTCTTGTCAGATATTCAAGAGATAGTGTGGATTCTAATCAACACAAACACTTCACACAATTGGCCTAAGTTGGTCTTTGTTTTATCCGGAACATCACAACTTTCCAATTTCAAATGTACAAGAGTAGAAAACCTTTTACTCTTACATTTGACTAGTGTTAATAAACCTTCTTTAAGATGTGTCACTCAAATTACAATCTTGGAGTATGACTCTAAGAATTATTTTTGGAACAAAGCATGACCCATCTTCTTGATTTAATCATTTCAACAATTCAAGATTCCTCTTCTTAGTCATAAGAATACACTATGATGACTTTAGAGGACTAATTTTGACATGATTTTTAAATCATTAAGATGATCACAAAACATGATGCTAAAGTACTCACCCATCCTTTCAGATTTGAGAAACCTTTATCTTTCTGCCTAAGTTGATTATTCTTATTTGCTCTGCCATACATTGAAAATTTTCCAATGTATCAGAATTACACTTAAACTTATAAGTGTAACCATATTTACTAAACTTTAGTAAATCATGATGAATAGTCTTATAGATATTTTGTGGTCGACTTGATCAATGCACAAGAATGTGTACTCGATCTCTTAGTCCTTCGCTTGATTCACATATACATGTGAACAAGGAACTAGTCTTAATTTTCCAAAGCTAAAAGTTCTCATTCATCATACTATACAGCTTGCATGATTTCCAAGTTTCCATCCAATTGAAACCTTGGGTGATGAGAACAAGTTAAAACAGTTAAAACAAGTTAGTTGTTTTATTATGTACAAAAAAGAAGAAGTTGCCAATATATGAACATGAATAAGAGGTAGTTACCCTTCTAAGTCATTTTCCCTTCAAAATAAAATGAGGTGGTGGAAACTATCGTGATGACGATGTGTTGGGTGATTAGATGATTTAGAAATGAAACGTGCTTTAATTCTACATTGATATCTTATTTTTCATTTTATTTCTGAGTTTTTTTTCATGGTATAAGAATAGAAATAAAAAAGCTAGTATTTCATGGGTTAGTTAGCTTAACAGCCCTTTGAATTATTTGTACTTTCTAGCTTTTGCTTGCTTTTATTTTATTTTAATAATTCACCAGTTCAAAAAAAAAAATACGAGGTTGAAGGTATGCATTCACATAACAAATTAGGCGGGAAACTAAGAAGTTACATTTTGTCATCTACTTATAAATTAAATAACAATAGAATGGTTGATAACTTTAATTACTAGTATATGTATTGGGATAATGAATAAAAACGGTAATATATTATTCGATTTGTATAGATTTGGTTACTAATTTTTTTTTTCGTCCACATTTATCCGTTCAATTTGTTAAACTATACACATTCAGTCCTTATGACCGGTTCTTCCAGGTTAGCCGGGAAAAATGGCTTAATAGGGTAAATATTTCTAATTTTGTACACATTTAGTCCTTAATATTTTTTTACATATTTAGTCCTTAATATTTTTTTGTTTCAAAATAAGTTATTTTTGTTTTTGTACACATTCAATACTTATGAATGTTTTGTTTGAGTTTTGCTCACGACATCTTACGTGGGACAATCATTGATGAAGTGTGTGGGGCTGTTGATGTTTATGTGTAATGTCTTATTTTCACAAAAAAAATTCATTTTTAAATAAGACAAAACTCCCTAATTATAAACCCATTATTAAGAAAAAACGTTTATTCCAAAATACATTTATCGAAAATATGAGTAATATAAGTACCGCAGAATTCTCAATATTGTTGATGAGTGTGTACAGTCATGCATTTTTCTTCTCACGACCAACGATAGAACCTGAAAACATAAACAACTGGGTAAGCACACAGTTTAGTGAGTTTCCCAAAAAATACTTGATACAACAAATGTATTATCATGCATAACGGGCCCACACTCATCAGATTGGAATACCTTGACCCAATCAGTCATCGGACTGGAACGCCAACATGCAACAGGTCAAATCAGTCATCAGACTGAAATACTCAGGGTTTGTTGGCATGCCGCCTTAATCCCAACTGCTTTTCTCAAGTCCCCGTGCTTATAGCTTATAGTCGGCCCACACCAGGTATCTTGGCCTACAACATATAGCAAGACCACCTCAACCTATCCCACCACCATATGGCTATTCCACACAAGATGTCGTGAGAAAAACCTAAAAAATCATTCATAAGTATTGAATGAACACAAAAATAAAAATGACTTATTTTGCAAAAAAAAAAATATATATATATATATATATATATATATATATATATATATATATATATATATATATATATTAAGGACTAAATGTGTACAAAGTGAAAAATATATTACCCTATTAAGTCATTTTTACCGGCTAACCTGGAGTAGCCGGTCATAAGGACTAAATGTGTACAGTTTAATAAGTTGAAAGGGTAAATATGAACATAAAAAAAACTCAATGATTAAATGTGTACAAACCAAAAAATATATTACTCTTTTAATTCGTTGTCTCATATGTATTTCCCCACTTACAGAAAAAGTTAAAAACATGATGGTACATACATACTAATCCACTTACACATAGGATACGAAGCAATTGAGAAATAAATATATAATTAGTCATAACTTTTTATTATAGTTTTTCAATTGGTTTCAAGGTTTTTTTAATCAGTTTACTATAATATTAATAAGTTATATCTTATTAGGAAAGAAAGTTTTACACTTCATCAAGAAAGAAAAAGTTTTATATATTATAACTCCTTGACTAAAAAGCTCATATGCATAGGTCAACGTCGAATGTCTAATAGTTTCAAAAGGTTGTTAGGCATATTTTGACTTTAAATAACACTTTCTATTTCTATTAACGATAAATACTGAATGTGCAATATTTATTTCTATCATTTTCAAAAACAATTGGGATATATCAAAATTTTCAAATATCAAAGTTGTACGTGTTTTTCAAATTTCGTTTCTTAACTTGTTGGGAAATTGGGTTTTTAGGAAATTAATCATATACGCTTCTGAAGGTTTTTTTTTTTTTTTTTTTTTTTTTTTTTTTTTTTTTTAAATTATAATAATGGCATAATGCAATTAAGCAACCAATGCCTAGGCGCTGGGCAGAGAATTTAAAAAGAATTTACAGAATTTTAAAGCTAAGCAACCCAATTGAGAGTATATTGCTCCTACTATAATCAAAATACCAAACAATAGATTATGGTACAATGGGCAACCACGATCGGTCGTAAAACCATTCAAGACATAATAAGTTAATACATCTTAGTTATAATCGTACAGCGAATGAAAAGACAGAATGTCATATAAAACATTATGATAACCATATACACATAATTGCCGACCATGTTTAGGGCAAAATTCACATATGCCTAACAATATAAAGCAACATGCACTCTTGAAAAAAAAAAGGCAAACACAAGACTTGTCCAAGATCATAATTAAATTAGTATAATTTTAAAAATAAAGTCATTAGGTTACCCTCAATAACTAGAAATAATTAGAAATAACTTTAAGAGAGATATAAAATGATTTGTTAATTTATTATATATTTAATAAATAAATTAGAAATAGTTGGAATTAATTAATTATTAATCAGAATTAATCTAGAATTAATTTGAATTAATTTAATGTGTAAGGACTCAATTGCTAATGTCTAATTATTGGACAAAGAAGACATTCTAGAAACTTCCATCATGTGGATGGTTTTGAAGGAGTTCTGAAAGGGTTCTAAAAGCCTCTTGTTTGCTGATATGGTAATGATTTGTATAAATTAAATCTTATTATTTTATTATTCAAATCAAAGCTTATCTTAGATATTCATCAACTATAAATACAACACATTGGCATCACAATTTTGTTCCTAACCTATAAGGAAGATGAAATCTGATTTTCATCTTGTCTCCTCTCTCCATTCGATTTCTAGGGTTCTTGGGTACTAGGTGTTGGTCATTAGAGTCGTTCACACTATTGACGCTAGTTTTCCATGATCCATTGAAGATCAAAGGAGTTAGTATATTTGCTTATACTAAAAGGTATGTATTCTAATCCGGTTAATATTTTATAGTAGATTAGATTAGTTGTTTCATACTATGTTGCTATAATGAAAAAATGTCATAGATCTCTATGTTGCATGTACCTATAAATTGTTTTATGTAAATTCCATTGTGCAAATATGTTTTAATGTAACCTAGAAAACCAATCAGTTGTATTAGAGCCTGAGTTTTTCTAGTATATACGCATTGGTGAAAATTTGATAAACCAAAAATCAAGTATTTAGATGGCTATTTGTTAGGTGCACCGCGCCCCTGTCTTTGTGCGTCATACATTGCCCTCTATCTGGTTTTATATTTTGCTGCCTTTATCGATCTGGTATGATAATTACTATATCTTATTTGTTATTTTAATTGCTTAAAATGTGAACTTTTAAACTAGGTAATTGGATAAACCCTCATTTTGAAAATTGAGGAACAAGAAAAGAAATCAATATTATTTAATTAAAAGTTTAATTTAGATAATTATTTAATTCCTAAAAGATTTAATATAATTAATTAAATGTTTAATTAAAAGATAATTATTAAATCTTAAGTTATTTAAATATTAATTAATCAAAAGTTAATTAAATTAATAAGATTTAAACCTTGTATTCTTAAAAAGTTTAAAATACACCATTGCATATATTTATAAGAGTATATAACATGTATGGTGGATTGTAGTTAGTTGAAAGGGTTCTGATGGGATGTTAATATCGTTAAAGGTATAAAAGATAAGTACTAGAATATACATTCAAATTCCACTCTAGTTACTTAGGAAAAATGTGAAAATGTACGCTAATCCATGAAAACACATATTATTTCTTTGTGAGTTGTTAGTGGAGCATGTGTGGTTAACCAACACACTAACTTGGGACTACAAAGTTGAAATGATGAGACGACTCGATTTTTTGATTGTTGATGGAGCGTGTATGGTTAAACGGCACGTCAATGTGAGATTATAAATGAGAATGAGAGTGTTTAATGGGTTTACATGGTTATTCACGTCGTGTTTGTGATTCTCGGTATCCAAAATGAAGAGCATAATCTGAGATTAACATGTCGTTGATTGTTCAATGATTCTCAAGAGATATAGGAGTTTCATTTTCATTGGAATCGATAAAGTACTTTACCTACCTAAAATATTTTGTGATGTGATTACAACATCACTCTTCATTTTACAAATCAAAAATATGGATCCTAACATTAATTTAAAATTGGGTTAATAATTAAGGATTGAATCAACTTCTTTAAACTTTCTTTCTTAGGTTAGATGGAAATTGTCTCCCACCTCCTCGCACATTTTCAAATTATATCTCCTCTCTGTTCTCTATCAGGAATAACTCATTTGTTGAATCCAACTTGATTGGAAAGGTGTCCTTGATGAACGTATCCCTCAAATCAATAATGTGTCAACTTTGAGGAAGTTTTTATTCCCATAAACATGAGGATTTATTAAATAAGGTCTCCTGCATCATTGCCTTTATATCCTCGATGTTCCAAAGGATCTTTTTTGAACATATGAACATATGAAATGAATTTGCAATTGAGTGAAATTTTTCACTAAATGGCTAGGCAAGAGTGATTTGAAAATCGTAAAAAGTTCTTTATTGCATGCAAGCTAAATGAGAGAGTTTTGAATGTGCTCAATAAGAGCTACATTGATTAACTTTAGAATCCCAATTTTTCCCTTGACAAGAATCTTGCTATACATCTTGTGCTTGGATTTATCACTAGTTCTTATGATAATTTTGACTTGATTTGTCATATGAATTCTTTGGATAAGACATTAATGGAATTTTTAAACCTTCTCCAAACTACGGAAACCAGATTGATTAGACTTCTTGCTCAGTTCCAAGTGTCTCCTTTCTGAACGTAGGCCAAAAAAGAAGATGAAACGTTTAGATCCTAAATGGAAAGGAATGGTTTCAGCTAGAGCTTCCTATTATGAGGGAATGGAATTGGTGTGTCCTATATTCTACACAACAATAATTCAAAAGAGGAAAGATGCACATAATGCAATGACATAGATCATAGGAAACGTTGTTTCTCTACGTACTTGTAAAATCTTGGAGATGGCAAACTTAAATGTTTGACTCTACATCAAGTACTTAAATAATCAAACTCCATAATACTTCTAACTCATGAATCCCTGATGTATGATGTGGTAATGATATTTAGATGGAATTACAGGATACAAAGGAAAGAAGGAATCTTAAGCATAGAGAGCTAAACCTACTCATTGGAATGGACGAGTGTCGCATGTCTTGAGGATTATGGATTTCGAGATTGTGCTTAGTAGTGGAGTTAAGAAAGATTGAGTTATTTGCTATTACTTTTCGGAAATGTTTAGAAACCTAATTTCATTTTATGCATTATATAAACATGAATTTCAATTTTCATTTAATAATGGAAAGGTGATATTCTAGTTTATTGTTGTTTCTCATATTTTTCATATAAGGAGTTTGGATAGGTGGTGTAACTATATTCAGTCCTCAGTAATCTGAACCTGAGAGATAAACAAACTGTTAAACGTTTACCAGGTCTCTAACCCAGGAGAACGCTCCGATGCCAAAGTCAGAAAGCAAGATAGGCTAATATTCGATATGGAATGAGGACAAAGCTAGAATTATGTACCCATTTCTCCTTGAAGTTAGATTCCTTTTATACTAGGTGCCTAGGGATATGTCGATGAAGGTGTGCCGAGCAGGTTCCTGTCTCATCACCATTAATGCGCCTTGAGGCCAGGGGTACATATGCAATGTGTGGGAAGTGTATCAAGTCTAGTCATTATTAATACCTGAGTCATACTTGTTGGATAAGGCGCCTAAGTCCATAACTATATTTAGTATTTACTTGACCCGATTTGGTATTGTCCATTTGGGTTGCATGCTTTACAACAATTGGATAGAGAAAATGAGAAAAGGACACTTAGGGTTTGTTAATATATTATAAGTTCTAATATAATAATAATAATATTTAATTAGTATTGATCAAGAACTAATTTGGAATTAATTTTGGGATCAAAGGAGACTAATTAAATATATGGGGATTGATTTGTAAATCATTCTTTCTTATATAGTGGGCTTATGGTTCATGATTCACTAGATTGGGCTAGGACCCATTGGGTGCTCCATGGATGCTCCATGGAGGTTAAAACCGATGGATCATGGGGGAAATGAAAATCCATGCACATTAGGGTTTATATGGTGTAATCCTACATGTGGCACACTATATAAAGAGCCCCATAGCTAGCAAAATTGGCACTAAGACTAAAGAAGGTGAGGGCTAGCCGATTTTGTGCTCAAGTGATCTTCTCTTAAGTTATTCCAAGAGTTGTGGTGTTGTGTGAAGCATTTCAGACATCACATTTGGGGTGCTAGGCTCAAAAAATTTTAAGGAATCCACTCTACAATAAAGGTATGTCATTCTACTAGTTTTTATATTACAAGTACCCCATGCCATGCTAGTTAGGATATAAACCTTGGAAAAATCAAATTTGCATGAATATTAGAGAAAACATAGATCCAAGGTTTCAAGAGTTGTATGTACACCATAGAAGTGTTAGAATGCTCAAAACCCATAAGTGGTATCAGAGCCTAGGCTTGTTTACATGAGACTTGATGCAAATTGTTGAAGAAAATCGAAAAATCTGCAATCTACTAAGTGGACTCGCCGAGTCCATGGGGGGACTCGATGAGTCCAAGCGTATATTCATCCTACTCGTCGAGTAGGTTCGTGCACTCGACGAGTAGGAGGCCCGGAGTGCAATTTTTCAAGGTTTTAAGCTGGAATTGGACTAGAATCATTACACCAAAATTGTTTTGGACTTATAAAACTTGTTTTTGATGTGGTAATGATTATGCTAATCCATTTTCAAAGGTTATTATCAAAATTTCAAGTTTTTATGTGTGTTTATATGATTCTTGAAATTGTTGATATGAATTTTCATACACTTATGAGTTTTGGTAGATCATATGAATTATTTGCAAATTGTTTGTTAGTTCAATTCTTGATCTAAATGTTTTTAATGGAGTCCATATTTTGTCCTCAAGTTACGGATTACCAAAAGTCATTTCTTTTAAAGATCCATTAAAGAACTATAGGTTACATAAAATAAAGAGTCTTCAGTCGAACGGGTAGGACAAGGAGTATAATTCTCATTAAAAGTATAATGAAAAGTAACTAAACCTTTTATAAATTCCCAATATTAGTTACTTTAGGAAAATGTGAAATTGGTGCTTTCCCATGAAATTACACTTTGTACCTTAACAAGTCGTTGGTGGAGCGTGTGTGGGTAACCGGCACACTAACATGGACTAGCAAGGGTGACTTAATGTTTATCGTAGATCGGTGGAGCGCATTTCGATTAAGTGATAAAGATTAAGGGTACCAAGTTAATTTGCATGGTTATTCACACCTTATTTGTGATCCTCGGCATCCCAATCACAAACTTGAGAGGGAACAATCGAGATTTAAACATGCCATTGAAAAGCTTAATGAATCTCAAAAGAATCTAGGAGTTTCAACCCAATTAAACCTAATAATTCATTTCGTTTTTCATGGTGGAAATTGGTGAATCGTCATTCGCCTACCTTTAAATATTTTGTAGCTTGGATTACGACATCCCTCTTCCAAGTTATAAAGTACTGTGTTGGGAACTATCCTTAATATTACATTTGGGTGTCTTATTAAGGATTCTATATCTAATCTAAACTTGTCTTTCTTATTTTCAGATGTCTTCCAATAATGCTGCTTCTGGCTTAAACCCTACCAACTCCTTCTCTCTCATGAACCTTTGTGGGTGAGTCATATTTGATGGTTCCAACTTTAATGATTGGATCAGTAACATCAAGATGGTCATGCGTTACGAGGACAAGGAATATGTCCTCGACAAGGAGCTGAAAGAAATTGATGAGTCAACTGCTACTCCAGAGGAGATCGTTGACTTTAGGGTACATGAGAGAGATGCTACCAAAGTGGCATGTATCATGTTGGCCACAATGACAGCTGAACTCCAGAAGTCCTATGAGGACTTTTACCCTTTGAGACGCATATGGACTTGATGGACCACTACCATCAAAGTGCTCATCAAAAGAGGTATGAAATCATCTCTTCCATGATAACAACCCGAATGAAGGATGGTGAATCCATCACGGGCCACATGTAGAAAATGCAAAGGTTTGTGCACAGTCTGCTGAAGCTGAATGTGAAATTCTAGGAGGAGTTGGGTATTGATATCATACTGCACTCCTTACCTACTTGTTATTATCAGTTCCGGATGACCTATCACATGAACAAGGAGAAGGTCACACTCAGCAAACTTCAAGGACTTTTGAAGACCGTCGCAACCGGTCTCAAGGGTAAATCAGTTGTTACTACTCCTACTCCTAACACCGCCCATGTTTTGGAAATCGGGCAAAGTAGACGGAAGAAGAGGAAGACCCCTTCGAAGGGTACCAAGCGAAAGTCTCTTGATGGCTCCTCTTCAATTAGAACCAAAAGTGGTTCTACCACTCCTTCTTCCAACCCAAAGGAAGCTCAATTCTTCTATTGTTAGGAAAAGGGGCACTGGAAACGAAACTACCCCAACTACCTACAAGTTGTTAAGGATGGGAAGGTCAAACCTACCCATGTAAGTATTTACACTATATTGTCTAATAACATTACATTCTACTTCTTGGGTTCTTGATACAGGTTGTGGTATTCATATATGTTTTGATTCGCAGGGCATAAAAAGAAGTGAGGATGTGGAGCACAGAAAGATAAACTTTATCATGGGTAATAGGAAAGCTTCACCTGTCACCAAGACTGAAGTTTATTCTTTGTTGCTAAGTAGTGGGTTAGTGTTAGATTTGAATAAGTGTTGTTACTCGTCTGAAATGGCGAGAAATATTATTTCCTTTCATGGTTTGTACAAACAAGGATTTATTTTTGTCACACCCCAAAACCGGAACGGCGGAAACGTTCTGGGGCGGAGGACATCATGTACAATATCACACCAAATCATAATAGTAAACAAGCAACAACATCATCCATTGCATTAGTAATATAATTTAATACAAGTGTGTTCTGTATATTTATAAGACACCAAAAATATGAATCAAAATAAGAGATGAGTCTTGAACGTGCTCCAACTTCTACAAACCTGGTATCGGTACCTGTCTACTGATGACCTGAGAATACAAGTTATTTTGAAAGAGTTGATCAGCTTTAAAGCTGATGAGTTCATAGGTATTTTAGTGTCATTGTTTGTATGAAAATGTTTGTAAGAGTTTGATGTATAAGTTTGTAAATATTTGTAGTAAATGTTTGTATCTCCTAGAAAATCCTATATTTTCTACTAAACGGAGCCTTCTACCAAGGCATCAAATGTTCTGTATGTTTGTTTCTTGTAAAAGTGTGTATTTTCCCAAGTGTGAATATCATTAACAAAATATAGTTTATACATTACTGTTTATGTGAGAAGATCACAATGTGAATGCAATGGGAAAATAATAAAGTACTATAGTGTTGTATTATAGTGACTACTACTGTACTAACTACCTTAAGCCAGTTGTTAATTAAGGTATAATGTGATATGATTGTAACCATACTCGATCGACTAGTAAAACACGACGCTCGAAGACGTCGAAATGGTATGACATTCGTCACCCGTAGACCTGCAGGTCACACTGTAGCTAGCAGCAAGGTGTAGGACGGTTAGTCCTGTATAGATCTACACACAAATTCACACTCTCCCTCCTGGAGACTCTAGTTACAGAACGAGCCATAGCAGTGATGCCATGCCCCGAAGTGGTGACTCACATTTATGTTATAGTATTCTTGTATGTGTATGGTATGTACTAGTGTAGTGTATGTTCTCTCTGTCTAGTATGTAGTATGTTCTCTTTGTTTCTCATCATAGTAAGTTCTCTTGTATAGTGTATAGTGTGTATTGTTTCTTGTTATAGTATTCTCTATCTATTTCTCATTATAGTAAGTGTTGTTTCTTGTTATAGTGTTCTTAATCTATTTCTCTTTATAGTATGTATTATTCTTTCTCGTTATAGTGTTCTCTATCTGTTTCTCTTTATAGTATGTATTGACTCATGTATGAACTGACTCTTTGTATGTTTCCTTGAACTAGAGCTAGTGAGTAGTGACTTCCTAAACTATACCTATTTATAGTTTACAAGTAGAGTTGTTTGTATAAATGAGTGTGTTGAACTGAGATAAAAGCTTTTATGTCTATACATATATACATAATATATAACAAAGGATCAAACGACACTCGGACAAACAACAGAGTACTCTAAGTCCACAACCAAACAAGGAACAGGAAATAAAGTGAGTTATCATTCCTATAACTATATATGCATTTGACATGGTTTTGACAATATATAAGTTTAAAAGAGTTTAACATGTAAAAGAGTTTGATAAACACTTTGAAGTAGTTTGTTTGATAAACGAGTTAAAAGTATAGTAAATCCATTTGTTTGATAGTTATTAATCACATGTGATTGATACAATAACTATAATGTTTCAACTTGTATCCCCCCATAAAAGCATTTAAAATCATTTAAAAGGTAGATTAAGGGGTATGAACTCACCTGTAGTGAGTGATGCAAATGAAAGACCGATATAGGATGTTAAGTCTCAAGTGAAGACTTGAGCACACACGGATCCTATTTAACAAATAATGACACATATATGCATCTAATTAGTGTTTATAACATCTAACATTGAAATGGAACAACCTTAGGGACTAAGAAACACTTGTTATGAAGTGTTAAACCACATAGGGTTGCATATAAGGGGTGTAGGGCCTCACATAGGAGTTTACGGCCCAAATGGTAATACCCCCATGAGTTTACGGCCCATGGGTTTACGGCCCAATGATTTTACAGCCCTAAACTCATGGTATCTTGTATCATTTTGTGTGTTAAGGTCCTATGGTCTTCCTTGAAGTGTTCTAGACTTAGTTCTAAGGCTTAGGAAGGAGTAGTGGCAACATTGCACCACTAGTTAGGGTTTACGGCCAAGGGAGATTGGCTTGGCCGTAAACACCCTTTTGTTCTTGATTTCTTGATGTTTTCAAGGTGTGTAATATCTGATTCTAGTATATAACAAGCTAAGGGTAGTGTACTTACGATTTGAAGGAAAATGAGGGTGTTTTCGGCCCAAAACACTTAAGTGTTCTTAATGTTCTTGAGTGATCTTGAAGATCTAGACTCAAAAGATGAAATTCATGGATGAACTCAAAGGGTTATCAAGGATAAGTGGTGTATTAACACATAGATGGAAGGATTTACTTACATTTTTGAAGATTGGAAGCAAAATCTTATGATCCTTGAGAGAGAATCTGATTTCTAGCCTTGGAAATATGAAAAGTGATTGAAAATGGCTAAGTGTCATATATATATATATATATATATATATATATATATATATATATATATACATATATATATATATATATATATATATACATATATATACCCTAGAGTTTATGGCCGTAAACTCTAGTTATGGTCGTAAACTCCAAGAATTGGAGTTTTATGGCTTGAATGATAGGTTACAACTTCAATTGGCACTTCCTTTCACTTATTCCTTTGGTGTACTTAGGCTCGGAATGCTTAAACAGACTATAAACAGTGCTAAAAGTTAGCATAAGCAAGTCTGACTTTGATTGAAGTGAATGGTTTGTACAAGATAGAAATTTCGGGTTGTCACATCATCCCCCCGTTAGAGGGAATTTTGTCCCGAAATTAGAGTTTAAGCAATTAAGTAGTTACAAATAACTAAGCAAAAAGATGAGGATATTTTAATTTCATTTGATCCTCATGCTCCCAAGTGAATTCAGGTCCTCGCTTGGCGTTCCAGCGAACCTTCACTATCGGGATACGATTTTGCTTCGTTTGCTTGACCTCCCGGTCCATGATCTTTACAGGTTCTTCCATGAAGTTGAGGCTCTCGTTGATCTCAATCTCGTCGAGTGGGATTACAAGAGTCTTATCGGATAGATACTTTTTCAAGTTCGAGACGTGGAAACTAGAATGTACGTTACTAAGTTTGCAGGGTAGGTTGAGTTTGTAAGCTACAGGGCCGATTCTAGCGAGAATCTCGAAAGGCCCTACGTATCTTGGATTTAGCTTTCCACGCTTCCCGAAGCGTATCAAGCCCTTTAAGGGTGAGACCTTCAATAGAACACAGTCGCCAACCTGGAATTCCAAAGGTTTCCTTCTCTTGTCGGCGTAGCTTTTCTTTCGGTCTCTAGAGGCTTTCAATTGTTCATGGATTTGAACGATCTTCTCTATCATTTCCCAAATGATCTCTGAACCTATGAGAGTGCTATCAGGAACTCATCCTTTAGCTAACTGGGTGTCACCCACCTCAGCCCAACACATAGGGGATCTGCACTTTCGGCCACAGAGGGCTTCAACTAGAGCAACCTTTTATGCTCGTGTGATAACTATTATTATAGAAGAACTCGACAAGGGCTAGATGACTATCCCATTACTTCCTAAAGTAGATCACATAGGCTCACAACGTATCTTCCAGTGTTTCCATAGTTGTCTCACTTTGTCCGTCGGTCTGTGGATGGTAGGCTCTACTCATGCCCAGCCTGGTTCCTAGGGAACTTTGTAGCGACTGCCAGAACCTCAAAGTGAATCTACTATCTCTAACAGAGATAATGGTTATGGAAACACCGTGCAGTCGTATTATCTCTCTAATGTATGTTCAGGTGAGCTTCTCCATCTTTTCAATTTCTTTGATAGGCAGGAAGTGTGCGGACTTGGTTAACTTGTCTACGATAACCAAAATGGTATCGAGACCACCCGTTGTCTTGCGCAACTTGGTTATGAAGTCCATCGTGATCCGCAAATGGTATCTCTGGTTGTTGACGTAAACTTGATGGTTTCTGGTATTCGACCTTAAGAAAATGAAGCGAACTGAGTTCAGTAGGACTGAACCTGAAATAGACCGAGCGTTCGGTTCATTTTGGTTCCCAGGTGAACCGAACCCGAAATAGACTTAGCGTTCGCTCTATTTCGCTTCCAAATTTTAATGAAGCGAATCCGATTTTGGTATGGATTCAGCTTCCATCATTCCTAGGCCTTGTAGGATCTTATTGAAGCTTGCTTTACGTAAGGCCTTAGTAAAGATATCTGCTAATTCATCTGTGGTTCTAACGAAATGAATCTCTACGTTACCATCTTCCACATGATCTTTGATAAAGTGAAACCTCAGTGATATGTGCTTCGTCTTTGAGTGTTGCACTGGGTTATGAAAAATGCTAATTGCACTTTCTGAATCGCATTATAGTGGGATTTTCTTCATGTTTAGCCCGTAGTCACTAAGTTGACTTTGTATCCAAATGACCTAAGATGTGCATGAAGCTGTGGCTATATATTCAGCTTCGGCTATGGAGAGAGAAACACAAGTTTGTTTCTTTGATTTCCAGCTAACTAATTTGCCGTCAAGAAATTGGCATCCTCCAGTAGTACTTTTTCTTGGACAAAAAAACTTGAGTTGGCTAGATACCATAGACCGAGAGAGGTGGTTCACTTCAAATAGTGAAAGATGTTCTTTACTGCCAGCATGTGAGGTTCGCGTGGGTTAGCTTGTAATTGGGCACAATAGGATACTAAGAACATAATATCTGGCCTACTGGTTGTAAGATACATCAGTGACCCAATCATCTAACGATAAAGCGTAATGTCAGCAGCCGGTTTCTCCAACGATGGTGTAAGCCTAGTTCCAAATGCCATAGGAACCTTCACCTTTGAGTCTCCCAACATGCCAAACTTGGCAAGTAATGTCTTTGTGTATGCATCCTGATTAATAAAAATGGCTTCGGGTCCCTGTCTAATATTCAAGCCAAGGAAAAAGTTAATCGGATCCATTGAGCTCATCTCAAATTTAGTTTCCATCAGCTTTCTGAATTCAGCTGTTAGGCTAGGATTCGAGGAGCCAAAGATGATGTCATCAACATAAATTTGGACTATCCTAAGGTGGTTACCCACTTTCTTACGAAAAAAGGTTGGGTCAACCGAACCTTGTTTAAATTTGGACATTTTTAAGAATCGAGTAAGGGTTTCATACCATGCTCTGGGAGCCTACTTCAGGCCATATACTGCCTTGTCCAGAATGTAGCAGTGATCTAGATACTTCTCGTTCATGAATCCTGGCAGTTGCTCTACATACACGGTTTCTTCAAGTTCTCCATTGAGAAAGGCACACTTCATGTCCATTTGATAGACTTCGAAATTCTTGTGTGTGGCATAAGCAAGAAAGATTCGAACTTATTTTAATCTTGCAACTGGAGCGAAGGTCTCTTCATAATCTATGCCTTCTTCTTGATAGTAGCCTTTCACAACCAACCGAGCCTTGTTGAAAATAACATTTCCTTCCTTATCCACCTTATTCCTGAATACGCACTTTAGTCTAATAATCGATGTATGCTTTGGAGTTGGAATTAATCGCCATACTTTGTATCGTTCAAATTCGTTCAGCTCATCTTGCATAGATTGAACCCAATCAGAATGATCAAGAGTCGTATTCACCGTGTTTTGGGAACGAACGAGTAGAACATGCAAAATTCTACTTGAGACAATAATGTAGCTTGTTTCACTTTCAGTTGTGATCGAGCTAAGACCTTTTCAGATGATTCTCCAATAATTTGACTTTTAGGATGATCTTTGGTCCATTTGATGAGAGGAGGGTAATTTGGATAACAAGAGGGATCGAGTTCTGCATTTATTTCTTCTTCAAGTTTTGAAAGAGTATCATCATCATTAGTATTTGTATTCTCCCCCTCGAATGATGATACGAGTTCAATCTCTGGATCAGAAAACTCCCATTCATTTAGACTCTCGGTTGAACTTGAAGAGGATTGATTCTCCCCTTGGACTAGTGACTTAGAATAATCTGATGAAGACGAACCCTCCCACTGAACATGAGAATTATCTTTTGGAGGTTCACTTGAGGCTGGCTTTTCAGTTGCTTTCAGTTGTTCATCTGCCATCTTCTTTGTAGCGTCGTCAATGATTTGCTTCAGATTGTCGACTTGGTTATCTTTAGCCTTGGATTCAGAATTAATAGCCCTCTCTGGTTCATCGAAGAGTAGCATGTATTGCTCGAAAAGATTTGAAATTGGCACTGTCACTTGACTAGACTTTGGAAATATTTCTTGTATAACACACTCGGTTGCCTTCAACTTCTTGACATAGTTATCGTCGAAAGTGACATGGTATGTTTCTTCAATCTTCTTTGAACATTTATTGAGAAGTCTATATGCCTTTGAGTTCAAGGAGTAGCCCAAAAAGATCCCTTCATCGGCCTTTGCATGAAAATTGTTTCAGTTCTCCTTTGAGTTGAAGATGAAGCATCTTGAACCGAACGCGTGAAAGAACTTCACATTTGGCTTTCGGTTGTTCAAGATCTCATAAGGAGTGATTGAGAAGCGCTTGTTCAGATACGATCTATTTTGCGTGTAGCAAGCAACAGCAATAGCATCAGCCCAGAAATATAAAGGTAAGGAAGCGAAGTTCAACATAGTTCGGGCTTCTTCGCACAGAGAACGGTTTCGCCTTTCAACGATTCCATTCTGATGTGGAGTGTATGGATCAGAAAAGTTGTGAGTCGTTCCCTTCTCTGCTAGAATGTCTTCAAAATCTTTGTTCTTGAATCCAAGCCATTGTCGCTTCTTACGTTACGAACCACTTTTCATATCTGAACCTCTACTTGTTTTATAAAGAGTTTGAGCTTGGGAGTGGCCTCTGATTTTTGATTCAAGAAAAATACCCATGTGAAGCGAGAGAAATCATCTACTATAACAAGTATAAACTTGTTTCCACCAATGCTTTCGGTTGAAGAAGGACCACGCATATCGATATGTAGTAGCTCTAGTGGTTCTATTACATTTGTGTTGATTATAGAAGGATGACTTTGTCGACTTTGCTTTCCCATTTCACAAGTTGCACACAGATGTTATTTGTCAAATATGAGAACTGGAAGACCTCAAACGTGATCTCCAAGCACCGGCTTGTTGATATCTTTGAAATTGAGATGTGAGAGCCTTCGATGCCATAACCGGCTTTCATCGGAGTGTGCCTTCGTTAGCCGGAAAACGGCTGGTTTCCCTCGAAATGGATTGAGATTTAGAGGGTACATTTCTCCCTTTCGCTTCAATTTTAGCAGAATATTATTGGACTTCCTTTCAACAATTTCTGAGCCTTCGTACTCAAAGGAGACCTTCAATTCGGTGCCAACCACCAGCTGTGACACACTGATGAGGTTGTCCTGCAATCCTTCAATGTATGCTACCTTTCTTATAGAGAAGTCACCAATTGTAATCATACCATAGCCTTTGATTATTCCAAACGAATTATTTCCATATTTCACCGTTCCACCATCCTTGAGAGACGGAAACTCCCTTAGTTCTTCCCTTCTTCCTGTCATGTGACAGAAGCAACTGCTGTCAATGTACCAGTTTCGTCGAACTGCTCGTCACGAATAACCTGCAAAATATCAAGCAGATTTAGGAACCCGAAGCTTCTTGGGGTCCTAGTGAGCCTTTTACAGGACAAGGAATAGTAAGAGAAACATCAACCAGATAAGTTCTTTTTATTAGTGTTGTTTCATTTTTTCTTTTTATGGTAAAAACTTTGATTTTATTCGACTTGGACTCATTTGATTTAGACATAGGATTTGTGGTTTTGATGTCTGCATGCTTTTGGGTCTCTTTCGGACATCTTTCGTCTTCTGGATGGAGCTTTCCTTTCCCTTTTGAATCTTTTGTTGAGTGAGAACGAAAATAAGAAGAATGAGATTTAGAAGCAAAGTTAGACCTTTGTATATTGTTGTTCCTTGGTTGAGAATGGAAACTCATTTCCCTTCGGTTCTTCTGACAGGTGGACTTGGGACTGAACCCATCCTTTCGGTTGCTTACATGTTGAGGACCGAAAACTTCTTTTCGGTTGTCATTTCCGTGGGGACTGAAATTAACCTTTTGGTCTATTTTACTTTGGGGACCTAACCCACTCGTTCAGTTGTTTATCTCCTGATGTCCGGAACTTTCCTTTCGGTTGTTGTGACTTTGTGAACCGAACCTATGCTTTTGGTTGTTTTCATGGTAGTAGCCGAAATCCTTGTTTCGGTTGTTCTTGCCATGTAACGGGGACTGATTTCGTGAAGTGGAATTGGATCTTGTTTCTCCTTGCGACCTATTTTTCTTTACATACCTAACGTAATGAGGATTTTGGGATCGCCAAAATTGTTTCCTCTCTGTGAGATTCTTCTTGTATCTCAAGTTACGTTTGTGCTTTCGTTCTGCCACTTGTGTTAGATTTTTGTGAATGTTGACCTTTTTCTTTAGTACTTGAGCATGACTTTCACTCTTTAGCGAACATGTCTCACTTGATGACTTGACCGGTTCGCCTGAAGATGTTTTGGTACCACTTGTGTTTGGCACATCAAATCGTGTAGGTTCATTAAGTGGTTCTGCCACATACCTGCTCTTCACTCTCCATGATGTTTTCTGAGATAAACCTTTTGTTTCATCGGCATTATCAATTGGTGCTGACCGGAAAAACTCATCACATCCATTAGCATTATCTTCGTTAACTAATGTTGTGAGTTCGGCTGTTTGATGTTCAGTTACTCCAGTAACTTTATAGACCTGACTACGAGTAGTTTGGACCTTTTGAAATACAACTGCTTTTTCTTTAAGAACTTTGGTCTTTTCTTTGGATATACGAGCAAAATCAACTGAATTTTTAGAGATGAGATTTTTGTGGTTTTCAGGTTCTCTCTTGACAAATTCTAAGTAGTCCATCTCATCCTCTACAGAGATTTCACTCATGTCATCATCCTCATTAAGTTCAGATGCATTTTCAACATCAATTTTATTTTCTGAACTTAATTTGGCATTCAACGAGTCAAATTTCTGTACAGTTTCGGTTCTCAGTTTTAGTTTTTCGTTTTCATCCAACAGATTTTTGAGCATGTCCTTATGGTCTTTTGACTTTATGTAGGACGCTATTTTGTCGAGACCAATTTTGTAGGCGGGAGATATTTCATCAGAAGATACAACATTTTCACAGTTGTAAGCTTTGGCATCGACTTCATCCTCCTTTAGCTCAAGGAAGGGTAAAATCATGCTATGTATCTTCTTTCCTATTTCACAATCGAGATGTAACTTAGTGATATTAGAATATAGTCTTTTAACAATCAAACAAAAAACATTTCGTTGTTTTAAAAGCTTAAGATTGTTTCGTTGCAAATAGATAGATTCATCCCTAGACCTAATTAGTTCCTTCTCCTTTTGCTCAATCCAAATTCACCTCTCCTCACTCTTCGACGATACCCTGCTAATTTGATCAGTCACGTTAGAGTTTGTGACACGAGTTTGGGTAAGACTACTACTTAAACTAGAAAATTTAGATTTTAATCCATTTAGTTCCTTTTCATAGTTTGTAATGGGTATTTTCAGAGAAATGCGAATATTTTGTACCTTCTTGATCAACTCATCACATTCGTTGATCTGTGCACTAACAGGTTTCGCAGCGAAACATCTATCCTCTCGCTCCTTCTCGTCATCCATTCCACCATCTGTTCTGTATCCTCGCATCTGTGACACACCATCCGTCACCATCAAACATCTTCCCTCAACCTTTTCTTCTTTCACCAACAGAGCCTTGCCATGAGTGGGCTTTCTTACTTCTTCGTCCTGCGAATCTGTGGACCACACCGGAACTCCACCAAACTCATCATTATCGCCTGTACCCTACACAATTAAGCATTCATGGTATTATTGTTAGTCGCTAATTTCTTTTTCTAGATCTCCTCTAATCATCTCAGGAGGTTCGCTTCTTCATCGTCTTCATCAACTCTTTCCGATGTCTTTTTCCGCATGCAATCTTTGGCAAAATGATTCTTGCATCCACAATAATGGCAATCAAAAACTGAGTCACCTCCAATCTTTGTTTCATTCTTCGATTCTTCAGTTTTAGAAACCATCTTCGGTTCCTCCTTTACCTTTTCAGAACTATAACTTCCCTGCCGGTTTCGATTCTTGTTGGCGGGGAACTTTCTTTTGATAAACTTTCTTGGATTTCACATCATCAAAACGTATTATTCACCAGTTAGATCATTGTCGGCAAGATCCAACTCTTCTTCTTCTTCAACTACACTTTTTCCCTTGGAGATTAGAGCTAACGAACCCAAGCTGGAAACCACATTCATTTCCTTTGACACAGCACTCTCATGAGACTTCAGAATACCCACCAGCTTCGCCAGAGAATAGGATTTGAATTGTTCGTGTGCCTTCACAGTAGACACAACCGCCATCCATTCGGGTCTAAGACCATTCATGAAAGTAACCTTCTGCTCAATAAACTTCCTTTCGATCCCGTGCTTTATCATCTTACTAAGAAGATGATTAAATTGATCAAAAGCCTGAATGAGTTTTTCTTCGGGCTTCTGTTTAAAGTCACCAAATTCAGAAAGTAATAGAGTTTCAATCGAATGCTCCAGATCTTCGTTAGTAGAATATAATTCATTTAGCCTATCCCATATCTCCTTCGTTGTAGCGCATGAACTCACCAATCGAAACGTGTCCTATTGTAAAGCAAACCTAATCATTCTTAAAGCTTTAATGTTGCACTGAAACTTTTCTTTCTCGTCTTGAGGAATGCCTTTCACATCATTCATGAGTTGATTGTACTCCTTTTGAGTTATGACAATTTTTGAAGTGCTTGAGTGAGCAAACGGACCAACTGTTATTGCTTCCCAAATCAAATACCCATTATCTTCTGAACCAATTACATAATCTTCGAAGTGATGCGTCCGGACTTTATAATCCTGGGTATATAGGATTGTAATTCTTGTTTTCGATCCAATACTATTGGAGATATTGATCGGATTTGATTGTGAATCATCCATAGACATTGTGATGATGTTTGATAGATAACCTGTTCAAGATCAGACTTGTAATTTATCCAAGATCAACAATTAATGAGATACGCCAATGAGGAATGACGGCTCAATTAATATCAATCAATGCGGGAAACCCTAATAACTTTTTCAACAGAAGAGATGTGTATGAATTACACAACCTCCTGCTCTAATACCAATTGATGAGATATAATCTATAGATTGTTTGGATCTTTTATAGGTTAATCAATGAAGAACAAACAACTATATCAAACAAGACAATGAACACAAGATAGAATCAATATAATGATGATGATTCAAATGTACTCACGCCTCAGCAGAGCTCGATTAAGAACTTCCACTGTAGAGGCGAGCTAGGGTTTACAATACTATGATTAACAATGAATTAAAAAGCTATCTGCTAACGATGCATGCATGCGCCTTAAATACTCAAACCCTAGAATAAAATAATACACGGTTGGACAGGCCCAAACCGGTTACAAAACTGGGCTAACAACAAATGAGCCCAAGACGCAATATTCAGATCCCAATAGTTAGACTCTAACACATTTAGTGGTGAAAAGAATTTGGAATTCTTACACTTGTAAAAAGGATTTGAAATTATGATTTGAGAATCATTGGAATTATGTCCAATTGATTTTTACACAAAAGAAGAACCATAGAACGACATAGTATGCATGTTTATAATGTGGCATAACTGATGTTTAATTCAAGTGTTTAGTTGATTAATCGAAACATTATGCAATTAATAAAGTCTAATTAATATGGTGATTAAATAATAAGTGTTTTATTTATATTCAAATAGTTTTGAGGTCATAGTTAATTTGGTTATTATTGTGTTTCACTTTGTATGTTTACTTTCCGAATAATTGGATTATTCAAAGATCCACAGTTGATTGTACTTTTGGAAGTAAGTAGCGAATTATGATTGTCGTGAATTAGACTGTAGATTGTCTAAGGGGTTAGACATAGCAATGGTTTGCTGCAGTATTCATGAGTACTATTGAAATGGGGATTTAAGTATTTGATTAACCCATGCTCAAAGAATTACTTCATGGATTTTATCACGAGTACTTTTGAGACGATAATATCTTATTTTCTTGAAATAGAGCTATACGAGCTGTTGTTTACGAGTCAATTATGCATTGATAATATGTAAACACATCAGTAATTTGGTATCATAAAACTTATTATTGTGCATGATTTGATGAGTAAATAGTACAAGCATATAAGTCAAAGTTTATCTGTTCCTTTTACCCTAAACGAGAAAAATTGATATATGTGGGCCCCTCGATGATTTGATGATGACATCTAAAGTGCTTGGCCAAGCCTGGACTGAATTGATATGTTCAATTAGTAATCTGATATCAGTCGTCATAAATCATAAATCAGGAAACAAATCTTGGACAGAGAAAATGATTATAAACCATGTCTCATGTCCATACGATATCTTGTAGAATAGAGGAATATTTTATCACTTGTCCAAGGACACATTATTGACTAGGTTAGAGTTTGACAGCGGCTTTTGGTAGCTACAATTTGCTAGTCAATTTTTAAATTTATACTTGAAACTATAGTTATTAGACTTATCAAAGTGGGAGACTGTTGGATTAGTTGTCTAAGCCTATAACTATAATTGTTATATACTTGAATTCACAGTAGAACAGTCCTTTTGGGTTGCCTTCAAACCTGGCAATTGAATAGAATAACTCTTGGAGAGAGAAGAATGATTTATTAATTTATTACTTGGGGTAATAAATTAATTAGAAATCAAAATAAATGATTTATTAATCTATTATGGAAATTATATATTAATTAGAAATCATATTGTTTAATTAATATTTAATTAGAAATTAATTTGGAATTAATTTTGGGATTAAAGGAATTACTTGAAACTGCAGCGACTAAAGGGGAAAATGTTCAATAGTTGAGCATTAGGCAATTCTAAAACCCCCCTATATTGGGGGAATGAAATCTAGATGCTCATAGGGTTTCTTTGGGCTCTAAGGGTGCCTTGGATGCCTTAGGGAGGAAGTTAATGGATTAGGTTATCTTGGATACACCTGCCTTATCTAATACCTTCCTAACACCTATATAAACCCTCCTTAGGGGTGGATTTCATCCATGCACTCCTTCTAAAGGTTTAGAGCCGAAATTCTTCTTCCCTTATCTCTCTCTCTCTATAGTATTCCTTGGTTGCTTGAGTTTTTTTAGTGAGCTATTAGAGGCGCAACACTTGTGGCGCTTGCTACCAAAGGTCTTTCAAGCAAGGATTTAAGATTGTTTACAACAAAAATCTTAAAGGTATGTTTCATAACCCTTTACTATGTGAATTTTGTTTATATAATAGGGATCCAAGTTTTATACGTTTCGTTCAAGTTTGCATATTCAATTAGAGAAAACTTAGATCCAATCAATTTCGGGTTACATGCACACATACGAATGCATGTTTTGCTCAAAACCCATCATCTTTACCATATCTTTTATTTCTTTCCTTGTTTATAATTATGTTTTATTTGATCATGTATAGTGACTTTCTTAGTCAATGGTTTAGCTGCTCATGTTATGTTCGATTTGGGTGCTACCCAAACTTCTGTATCTCTTGCGCTTAACAAGAAGTTTAGCAATACTCGTGGGACTTACCCTTTGGAGGTGGATATCGCTATTGACCGTTTATTTAGTGCTTCAAGGGTTCATCGAGGTTGTGTCCTGAACATATTCAGCGAGGGGTACTTGATCGATTTGGTTCTGATTCCTTTACAAAGGTTGAAGGTTGTTGTAGGAATAGATTGGTTGGGTCCCAATGGGGCTATGATTTATTGTGAGAACCAACTAGTGAGAGTTAGAATCCCAACTGGGGGATAACTGGTAATATGTGGTGAGGGTGCTCAACATGGACTGACTCTCTTTTCAACTACGAGAGTTAGGAGATATCTTCATCAGGGATGTTCTAGATTTTTGGCCTATGTAGCGGATACTCGAGTTGAGGGCACGATGACCGTGAGCGATGTGCCCATCATACAAGATTTTTCTGATGTGTTTCCTGAGGATTTATCTAAAGTGCCTCCCAATAGGTAGGTTGAGTTTCAGATTGATTTGGTTCCCAGTGTGGCTCCAATAGCGAAGGTACCATATCATTTAACACCTCCATAGATGCAGGAGTTGTCTACGCAGCTGCAAGAGATGTTAGACAAGGGATTTATCAGGCCGAGTAGCTCCCCATGAGGAGCATTGGTTATGTTCGTAAAGAAGAAGGATGGTTCACATCGGATGTGTATTGATTACCGAGAGTTGAGCAAGCTAACGGTGAAGAACTGATATCCGCTCCCAAGGATCGATGACTTATTTGATCAGACTAAGGGTATATCTTGGTTTTCCAATATTAACTTACCAAAGGGTTACCACCAAATGAGGGTCAGAGATGAAGACATGTAGAAGACGACCTTCAGGACTCGTTATGGTCATTAAGAGTTTATGGTTATGCAATTCAGGCTCACCAACTCACTGGTGGCATACATGCATCTCATGAACAGGGTATGTAGGCTGATGTTGGATCGATCTATGATTATGTTTATTGATGATATTTTGGTCTCTTCCAAGACCAATGAGCAACATAAGGAGCATCTACGAGAGGTTTTGGAGACCTTAAGAAGGGAGAAGATTTTTCCAAGTTCTCCATGAGTGGGTTCTGGTTGCACGATGTCTAGTTTTTGGGGCACAATGTCAACAAGAATGATATATTGGTCAACCCGATCTAGATTAAGGCGGTGATGTGGTGGGAAGTTCCAAAGACACCTTCGAAGATTAGGAGCTTCCTGGGTTTAGTGTGTTATTATTGAAGATTTATTCAAGACTTCTCTAAGATAGTTATTCCATTGAACCGAGTGAGAAAAAAGAATGTTACTATCCGGTGGGGGTCTGATCAACGGTAGCCTTCGAGACTCTGAGGCAGAGATTGTGCGAGGCTCCGATTTTTACTCTTCCCGAGGGTATGGATGACTTTGTGGTTTATTGTGACGCATCAATTTTTGGATTGGAAGCAATACTAATGAAGTGGGGTCATGTGATTGCTTACACTTTGAGGCAGTTGAAGCCTCATGAGGCAAACTACCCTACACAATATTTGGAGCTGGGGGTTGTGGTATTTTCCCTCAAGATTTGGAGGCATTACTTGTATTGCGTCATGTGCACTATTTATATTTTATACGAATCACAAGAGTTTGAGATAGCTGACGAATCAACCAAATTTGCATATGATACAATGGATATCGTTGGATGTAGTGAAGGATTATGATTGCAAGATCTCGTATCACCCTGGGAAGGACAATGTTGTGGCCGATGCCTTGAGTCGTAAGGCCGCGAGTACACCTTGATGGATTTTGAGCACTACATCATTCCTATGGTGTACATGCAACCCTAATACTTTGTATATAGGTTTTTCTCAAGTTTTACATGCAATTCTAATCATCCAAAGCATGAACCCTAACTAGCTTACAATGTTCGAGATTAACAACATAAAATATTGTTGGAAGAATACCTTTTCCTTGTAGCTTTTAGATCGTGACCTTCAAGAGCTTAGTGCCTCAATTGTTGCACCTTTAGTGAGTCACAAACACCAAGTAGCAATCGGAAGAATATGAGAGAGGTGGGAAGGCTCTAAAAATCAGCAAGGGTTTCCTCTTAGGATGCAATTGCCGATTTTAGGGATCCTAGGGGTTCCTTATATAGCTGAGTTGCTAGGGTTTCTCATTGTAACTCTAATTCCATGCTTAGGCCATAAGCAACCCATTATATCCTTCAAGAAGCCCCCTATGGACGAAATCTATGTGGGCTACACATAGAATTTCGTCCATCCCTTCCTAGGGATCCATAAGCCCAACTTGCAACTATATATAATTGCAATATCATTCCCCGTAATTTAATCAGTCTCTTTTGATCACCAAATTAATTCCAAAAATAATTTCTGATCAATACTAATTAAATAATATCATTTCTCAATTAATATATTAGTCCTATAATATATTAATAAATCAGAATTAACCTCCTTCTCCATAATTCATCCTATCAAATTGCTATGGTGAAGGCAACCCAAAAGGACCATTCTACTATCGGGTTAAGTACATACCAATTATAGTTATGGGCTTGGACACCCAATCTAATAGTCTCCCACTTGGATAAGTCTAACAACTATAATTGCAAGTACGACCTCAAAATCTGATTAGCAATCGTAACTCTCGAAAGCCGCTATCAAACTCTGACCTAGTCAATGACGCGTCCTTTAGATAAGGGATCATATAATCCTCTGTTCTGTAAGATATCGTGTGGACAAAGACATGGAACATAAACATTCTCATTGTCCAACTGTTTGTTTCCCAACTTTTTATTTATTTGACATAGAACTTAATTGAACACATTAATTTAGTCCTGACCGGGCCCGACACATAAGTCAACACAAACTCGTCGAGGGGCCCAAGATATCGCTTTTACCCTCTTAGGATAAAAGGAATAGATAAACTTTCACTTATATGCTTGTACCATTTACTCATTAAATCATACACAACAACACATTTGATAACATCAAGTTACTAATGTGTTTACGCATTATCAATACACACCCTACTTGTAAACAACAGCTCATATATCTCAGTTTAAAGATTATACGATATTATCGTCTAGCAATCACTCGTGATAAATTCCATGAAGTGATTCAAATGAGTGTGGGTTTAATCCAATACTCAAATCTTATTTCAAGAGAACTCATGAACGTTGCAGCAAACCTTTGCTATGTATAAAAACTTAGACAATCTACAAAACAGTTCATGACAGTTTAACCTCATAACTTACTCCCAAAGTGTGATTGACTGTGGATAATTTGAACAATCTAATTATTCTGGAAGTAAAACATGCAAAAGAGAAACAATAGTAAACAATTGACATAAGATAGTAACCTTACTTATAAATAAAACTCCTTTATTTAATTATCAAATGTCAATTAAATTTTATCTATTACAAGTTTCTAAACAACTATCTAATCACTAAAACTAATATTTTCCTTCAAACCAATGCTCCTCGCATGTTGTAAGTGTTTATCCTTGCTCAGACCCTTTCTGAGGGGATCTATTGGGTTCTCCTATGACGACACCCTCTTTACTACGAGGAGTCCCTCTTCTACCTGATGTCTGATGGAGTGGTATTTTCTATCGATATGTCTAGATCTACCATGATCCCTCGGTTCCTTGGTTAATGCTACCGCTCCGTCATTATCACAGAAAATCTCCGTAGGCTCCTTTATGGTTAGTACAACTCTGAGATCTTCAATGAAGCTCTACAACCATATTGCCTCCTTCGACGCTTCCGTTGCTGCTATGTACTCTAATTCGCATGTTGAATCAGCCACAGTCTCCTACTTGGAACTTTTACAAGTGATTGCCCCCCTCCCCCCTCCCCCCCCCCCCCCCCCCGCGCCCATTCAGGGTAAATACCCAGCCTGACTGAGAGCGGAAGTTATCTCTGTCAATTTGAAAGTTGGCGTCACTGTACCCTGTCACTCTCAAGTCATTACTCCCACCAAGGGTAAGGACCCAGTCCTTAGTCCTTCGTAGGCACTTAAGAATGTTCTTCACTACGGTCCGATGTACCCTACCTAGGTTCCCTTGATATCGGCTAACCATGCTCAGCGCAAATGCCACATCAGTGTACAGGATCGAGCCAACTGCGGAAGCATATAACAGTCGACTAATTTCCGTTATCTCAACATCGATACTCGGACTCTAAGTCTTACTCATCTTGGTATTGCTTTGGATTGGTAGTTCCCGTTTCTTGGAGTTCTCCATGCTAAAACGTTTCAGCACCTTATCTAAGTAAGTACTTTGACTAATCCCTATTAGTCTTTTACTTCTGTTTCTCAATATCCTTATCCCAAGAATATAAGTTGCTTCTCCTAGATCCTTCATAGCGAAACACTTCCCAAGCCATGACTTAACCTCCTGCAAGGTCGGGATGTCATTTCCTATGAGTACTATGTCATCAACATACAAAACTAGAAAGCCAACTATACTCCCACAAGCCTTGACATACATACAGGACTCATCGTTGCTTCTCGAAAATCCAAACTTTTTGAATTTCTCATCGAAACAAATATTTCTTCTGCGAGACGCTTGTTTCAATCCATAAATGGATTTCTCAATCTTGCACACTCTATTGAGGTATTTGGCATCCACAAAACCTTCTGGCTGACACATGTAAACATCTTCAGCCAGCTTCCCATTAAGGAAAACGGTTTTGACATCCATCTGCCAAATTTCATAATCATGTACTATCGTTGATAAACGTATCACCTTCAGCTGTTATATGGAAAACATACAACACATGTGGAACACTAACTCTACTAGAACGTCTTAGAGGTAAGGACTCGTCAATCAGTTCAATAGGAATATCTTCCTCATGTTGATCGCTAATGTTAGAGGTTCCTTCATCGCTTGACTCTTGAAGCTTTTCAAGATCAATTTGCCTCCCACTGTCCTCTTGGCATATGAGTTCTCTTTCGTGGAAAATGCATGTCCTCACAACGAAGAAAACATTGTCACTCGGTTTGTAGAAGAGATATCCAAAGCATTTCTAGGAATAGCCGATGAAAATACACTGCTCACTGCAAGTTTCAAGCTTGTCGTGAGTATCCCGTCTTACGAAAGCCTCGCAACCCCAAACCTTGATATGTGACAACGAGGAATCCTTCCCTGTCCACATTTCGTGAGGCGTTTTGGCAACCTTCTTAGTTGGGACTAGATTAAGGATATGGGCGGCAGTCTCCAAGGCATACCCCCAGAATGAGATAGGTAACGAAGCTCGATTCATCATGGAACGAACCATGTCCAACAAGGTTCGATTGCGCCTCTCAGCTACACCATTGAGTTATGGTGTCCTAGGTGGTGTCAATTGTGAAACAATTCCACATTCCTTGAGGTAGTCGAGGAAATCGATACTAAGATACTCACCTCCCCTATCGGATCTCAGCATCTTTATCTTCCTGCCCAATTGAATCTCCAAGTCTTGTTTAAACTCTTTGAATTTTCAAACGTTTTCGACTTGTGCTTAATTAAGTAGATACACCCATCTCTGATATAATCGTCACTGGACATAACATAGAAGCGGTTAACATCCCTTGTGGTAGATTGGTGTGTATGAGATCCAACAATATTTCACCTCTTTCACAAGTACTAGTGAAAGGTGATTTAGTCATCTTTCCAAGAAGACAATATTCACACATGTCATCCGACTTTATGTCAAACGACTCCAACACTCCATCCTTTTGGAGTTGGGCTATGCGCTTCTTGCTGACATGTCCAAGATGACAATGCCGCAAGCATGCCTTGTCCAAACCATTGGACGAATCAATATGCAACACATTATTTCCTAAGTTGTCTACAACCATCACAATTTCATGTATACCATTACAAGGCAATGGTTCAAAATAAAAAGTACCATTATAGAAGGCATTAATATAACCAATTTCATTATTGAATGAAAATCTAAAACCTTGTCTATACAAACCATGAAAGGAAATAATATTTCTCGTAATTTCTGACGAGAAGCAATAATCGTTCAAATTTAATCCTAACCCACTACTAAGCACTAAATAATAAAATCCAATCTTGGTGACAGGCGACGCTCTCCTATTTGCCATGATCAATTGCATCTTCCCATGCTCCACATCCCTACTTCATTTTAGACCCTTCAAATCAGAAAAAATGTGAAACCACATCATGTATCAAGGACCCAAGAGCTAGCATATGATGAGTTGTTAGATTGAATAGTATAAATACCTTTGAAGGTGGGCTTTAACTTCCCATCCTTGATATCTTGCAGACACTTCAGGCAGCTTTGTTTCCAATGCCCTTTGTCATGACATTGAAAGCACTCTGCATCTTTTGGATCGGATGGAGCAGCACAACCACCTTTTCCTTTGGACCCATTCGAAGAGGATCCATCATGAGACTTTCCCTTGTGATTCTTAGAGGGAGCTTTCCTCTTCTTCCCCTTCCCTTGTCTAATAGCCAAGACAAGGGCAACAACAGTAGGAATGGTTGCGATAGCTTTGCTTTTCAACCCACTTTTAGTAGTTCTTAACAACCCTTGAAGCTTGCTCAAGGTGACTTCCTCCTTGTTTATAAGATAAGTCATCTTGAATTGATCATAACAAGGAGGCAAAGAGTGGAGAATGATATCAATCGCCAACTCTTTTTCAAAGTTGACATTCAACTTGAGCAAACAATCCACATACCTTTGCATTCTTTGTAAGTGGCTCGTGATGGACTCTCCGTCTTTCATTTTGGTTGTTATCAAAGAGGCAATGATCTCGTACCTTTATTGACACGCACTTTGATGGTACTTTTTCATCAAGTCTTGGCACATCTCGTAAGTCTAATAGTCCTCATAGAACCGCTGCTACTCAGGAGTCATAGTGGCTACCATTATACACGACACCTTTGTCGCGTCTTTTTCGTGAGTCCTATACTCAACAATTTCTTCAGCGGAAGCTTTAGTTTCGTCTATCTCTTAAAGGTTTTCATCGAGGAAGTACTCTTTTTCCTCGTATCAGAGGGCCATGCAGATGTTGTACATCTAATCATTAAAGTTTGACCCATCGAAGGTGACCCTCCCACAGATGTTCAAAAGAAAAAAAGAGCTTGAAGGGTTCGAGATTGAAGCGTTATTTGAGGCAGACATCTGAAAAAGAAAAGGAACAAAGTTCAAATTAGATAAGTAATCCTTAATATCACACCCAAATTAAATAATAAGGCTAGGACCCAACACTATAATTTACAATACGGAAGAGGGATGTCGTAATCCAATTGCAAATTAGATGAAGGTAGGTAAATGACGATTTACCAAGTTCCACCATGAAAAATGAAATTAACATTTAGGTTTTAAATGAAATGAAATTCCTAGATTCTTTCGAGATTCATTGAACTTTTAAATGGCATGTTTAATCTCGATTATGCCCTCCAAGTTTGTGACTGGGATACCGAGGATCACAAAGAAGGTGTGAATAAGCATGCAAATTAGCTTGGTACTCTCGAGTCATTTACCACCTAATCAATGTGATGGTTAACCACGCTTGCGCCATTGATCTATGATAATTCTTGACCTACCCTTCGCCACCATTTTTAGTCCAAGTTAGTGTGTCGGTTAACCACACACGCTACAATAACGACTTTAACTAGGTGTCAAGTGCAATTTCATGGAATAGCATCATTTTCACATTTTTTCTAAAGTAACTAAGATTCGGAATTTTTGAAAAGATCTAGTTACTTTATAACTTTCATTATACTTATTAATGAGAAATTAATGTCCTATCCTACCCGTTGGGCTAACGACCCTCCAATAGTCAAGAGTGCGGTGGGTAACAGTAGATATCAAAATACCCCACACTTGACTTTTGCTTGCCCCCAAGCAAAACTGAATTTTAACACATTAGAATCACATAAGACAACTCCAATCGAACCCAGCCATTATGGCAAGACCGCAACGCATGCATTTGTGTCTAAAATTTTCCTAATAACCCGCCATACTCCAAATACTCACAATCCTCATAAACATTCGCCCACTTTTTCCGAACAATGCTCATTTTATGCATCCCTCCGAATCCATCCTAAAAAAACCTCTTAACCTCAAGGTATTTTTTGTTGAGCAACCCAAGCATACATAATCTAGACAATTACAATTTATGATACCACATTGGAGCTCTTTGGAATTCTTCACTTCTTTGACATTTGATCTTTAATTTCTATGAATTCACCACCTTGTTGTTTGATTTTTGGTATCTTCAACTTTTTGAATTTCTTTGGAATTTTTGATCTTTTGATCTTCACTTGAATTGCTCCAAAATTCTTACAACTTTTCTTGTAATTCTCTCTCTCTTTTTTTTTTAACATGTAACTCACTTTTTTCACTCAAAATCCTACATGCTTAAGCAAGCGCTCAACCTCAACCTTTATTGGTTAATAATAATAATTTTCCTGGATATATTTCAGGTTTAGGTTGCTAAACATGTTGCATCCCTCAAACCAATCGGGGTTGTGTTTTTGTTCCATGATTTCACTAAAATAAGGGAAGCCACAAATGCACTATAACGTATATTGGCTCAACTAAACATTTGAGTTCTCATCGGATCATTTCATACAATATTCGCAAAATTTAAATTATCACTAGATTTTTCTAAATTAAACTATTATTTCAAGTTTTTAAAATTTTAAATTTCCTAAACCTAGCAATTTCCTAACTATTATTTTATTTTTTTCTTATAATTTTAATTTACTTTTACCGACACCCTACCCCATACTTATTTCATACAATGCCCTCATTGTATGCTAAAACGAATTAAGAACATAAAAAGGGAGAAAAAGGAACAGACTCCCCTGGGTAGTTGTGGCGAGATCGAATGGGGCTGCTACAAGTTGCTTTAAATATTGCTAAAAGACTGAAAACTGGAACTGCAGCTTATGAATTTGCCGAAAAATAAAATCAAGACTGCCGACTCCAAAAATGCAGTGCAAAAGATTGCAAACAAATGCAATGTGTAGTAACCATGACATGGGAAAGTGTCGACCACGTCGTCTTGTCAAGAATGGCATCTCTTCTCTCGCGATGAAAAATCCCCCACAACATAGGAAAGTGTCAACCATGTCATGGCAGTCGGGATGATACGTCTTCCTCGCGTCAAAATAAAACTCTATGGTGTGGGAACAGCTCATCCATATCATAAGAGTCAAAATATCGTAAAAATGCCAATCTTCTAAACAATCGCTCATGGAATCAATATGCACCCCACACTTATGACAAATTGTGGGTCTTGACTATAATCTTCGAACTCTCACACGGCTCTCTCTAGCAACAGTCGGACCTAGCTGCTGAACTTACTACCAGCTTTCTAAGGGCGAAAATTCTGCAGAAATCTAAACAACCAAAGAGCATCAACATGGAAAACAAAAGTAAAACAAACTAAATTAAAGTTTAATTACACACCAAACAAAAATACTAAACTAAACTAAAAATAACACAAAAAAAAAACAAAAATAAAAATAAAAAGGATCACTCATCATCTCCATCATCATGCTGTTGTGTCCCCGGAGTACCGGCCCCATCATGTCGTGGATGGAATGGTGGTGGGTAGGGAACCGAATAATGAAACCCCTGGTGGGCAAAGAATGCGTTCAACGCATCCCCATACCACTGTTGTTGCCTGTTCACATGTGCAACATACTCACTAAGGTTCTGGACTCTCATGTCAAGACGGTCAATGCCCTAAGCTAGGTAGTGCATATCAATCTCCGGCTCAGGTCCCTGCTGCGCTCCCCGAGGAGCAGGTCTACGCCGCTGGACCCGTCTCGGCTGTGGGTCGGCGGCACCCTCCTCGTCCGCCACATCGTCTGCTCGTACTCGCAAAACACCATCTCCACCCTGCTCCAATACACACATCGACTCCAACAGCTGAATGCTCATCGGCCTCATGTCGTGAAACACCATCGATCTCGTGATCTCACGCGTCAGCAACTGATATGATCGGGCTAACCGCGTGATAAAATGCCCTCCGCATATCGGGCTATCCTCCCGAAGTCCCCTGGCCTTCTGTCCCAAATATGCAGCTAAAGCAACGGGAAGGTTCAGGTGCCTCCCCGGAGTAACAAGTGCCCATAGGAAATACAAATCTGTCGATGACACTCTCTCACTGTTCTTGTGATGCGTGAGAGTCATGGAAATCAACCGGTGCAACAGTCTGTATGTAGTGGACCGAATCATCCTACCCCGTGCAGTAGATGGCGTATAAATTCCTCCCGTAATCTCGGCCCAAAAAGTGTTCTCGTTATAGTCATCTGGCCGCACCGTAAGAAAATCGGCAAGGAATGCCGGGAAGTGGACACTCCTCGTCTCATCCGCCGTGTAAATAGCCACTCGAGTCGCAAGCACTATCACGCTGCACTCCCAGCTCACTCCCCCCAGTCAGAAGGCAAAAGTTGTCCTGTCATCGAGTGCCTTCCTAGGATCATAGGAAACTGTAGCGTAGAACTCCAACAAAAATTCCCGATAAACAGGCTCCTGGATCCTGAACAATCGTGCCCATCCCTGACACACGAACAAATCCACACCACTCGCGTCCGAGTGCGTGTATTGCAAAAATTCCTGGATTAGTGCAGCTAGTCCAGTCCGGGTCGCCAAGTCCCAATCAAATGAGGGTGCTATGTCGATCTCTTTGGTGAGCAGCAAACTCAAACCGTTGACATATCGTGTCCGGGTTGCATCATTCAGCGTTTGCGGAAATTGTAAGAAACGGTGATCGGTTACATCCTCGGGTGGGTTAGTCCGTTGGGTTCTTCGGGCCATAACCTGCACAAATAAACACAAAACACAAAACCAAACACAATTTCACAGAATTAACAACTTTTTAAACCAAAAAAAATTGGAGCTGGGTAGGGTCTGTACGCTGGGCATACATCCAGCGTACGCTGGGCGTACGTCCAGGTGCACGAGTCTGTGTCCTGCTCCTTTGCTTGTGCTAAAGTCATAATCCCATATCAAAATAAACACAACAGGGGCAACAACACAGTTAAATTTTTAATATTGCATGGTCCAAAGGCAGCAGGAGAAAAAAAAACGGGACCTCCCTAAAAAAATATGAATCAATACCTGTAAATTCCATGTCTATTAGCAAACACTTAACAAGGAAACATGTGTAGCTGTCAACAATCGAAGTCAACAGGGGTTATGTTAGGCGTACGTCTTCGAGTTTAAATCGATGGGTGTGGGACGGGATTAAGACCAAATCAAGTCCTAGGGTTTAGTCTATTAGTCCGAATCAGTCTATTTAAGCCATAATCAAACACAAATTTGTGAAATCGGCTCCTAATTCGAGAACCCTATATACCGTAGATTTCGAGCAAAGGCATTTTGCAGCCAATTTCGTCGATTTAAACCCAAATTCAATAAATTAAGTAACCGAAATACTTGTGTGATGAATTTTACAAGAAACGAAGAAGAAGCGAAAACCTTTGAGAGAGTTCGTCCGTCACAGCTTATGCGGCGAAATAGAAGTGTTTGAAAAAATAACAAAGAAGTCAAAGGGTAAACAGATATAACCTGGTTGTCGCCTGACGTTGGGCGTAACCCCATCTCCATGAAAAGTCTATCCGCGATCCGGGGTTAATTACGCTTGGCGTAATCGAACTTACGTTGGGCGTAAGTTTAAATGAAACTTTTCCTTTTTCTTTAATTTAAATCCTTTTCTTTTAATTATTTAATTAAGGGACTTAAAACTTAATTATTTTTTTCTTTTTAATTTTTTTTTCAGCAAATGACTTTCCGATGAGTGAAAATAATAATGAGACGTCACAATCACTTATCTTTGTCAAGATCAAACGACAATGGTTGATTAAAAACCTTTGCATACAAGAATTGGTTTGCGAAAATACCCACTTTCAGGACCCGTTAGAATATTTCCTTTGTTTTCCTTGCACCTTTAACTAAAAGCGGAACAAGAAGTGACCTAACTAGTCAAGAACAGCAAGAGCTCGGTCTTCCACTTAACCACCATAATACTCCTTGCTATACTACGTCTCATGGATTGAGTTGGACAAATCAACAAAGTAGTAGGCTAAGCAGGTCAAGAATTCCCTAATCGCTTTCATCCTCGAAACCCATGCAAAAAGTAAAGTCAAGCAATGTGTGCAATCCTAAATTCCTGCAAATAACAACAAGAACCTTCCCGACAAGTGAAATGATATCATCGAAAATCAAACTAAAAATAAAAACTAATTAAAAACAAATAACGAATAATCAAATAAACTAAATTAATGACAAGCTGCTCCCCAGCAACGGCGCCAAAAATTTGATGTGTGTAAAACAAACTAGTTTTAATCCTACTAACTTAAACACAAAGAAGAACACACAAAAGGCAGTGTACCTATCGATTAGCAGTTTTGTTCAGGTAAGTAGGGTATCGAACACAGGGAACGGTAAACAATTAAAATAAATGATAATATTATCTAAATAAAACAAGTAATAGAAAGAGGGTTTTCTCTAGTTTTGCAAGACTAGAAACTTAAACAATTAACTAAAACTTAAACTAAGAAACTAAGAGCTACGCAAATAAAAATTGACTAAATTCAATAATAAAGAGGACTTATGTTTAGGTTCGACTCATTTGTTCCCATGGATGATTTCAATGTATCAGATTAATTCTTCATTGCCTACCGACTAAGATGATTAGTTTCAAGTTCTCTATTACTAATTCTTAGGAAAGAAATTCACTCAAGCAGTGGCCAGTTGTCTAAATTAACGGATTTCCTAGTTATTAATTCGAGTTAAATAAGACTTGTAATGGTTAATTAAATTGGCCCTTCAATTAACCTCTTGCTGATGTTCATCAAACAAGCTCACACATTAACTTACCTATCTTCTAGTTAATTCTAGTTTCACATTCGTTATTCCTAGACATACAACTATGTGGTCACAATAAATCATATGAAATTAATAACTAAGAGATGTTCATACAACTTAATTACTAATTTATTAACAGAAGAATAGTTATTGTTAACACATAAGGTTCTTTAACAAGCTTAATAAAACATAATCACCAATTAAAATTAATCCTAATCAAATAATCAATCCATGTTCACAAATTCATCTACCTAAACAGAAGTTATGAGTTTTAGCTCATGATTACAGCAGAAACAAGCTCAAAAACGAAATCAATTGGTAAAAACATAGTTCAAACAAGAGATTAGGTAAAGAGTGAAATTGATTTTGCCTTGATTCTCCTTAAAATTGAATGTAGGGTTGATTCCCTTGCTTCCCACGCTCCAGCAGCACCTTTAGTCGACAATTGGCCTCCAAGGGTTCATCTCTATACTAGGGTATCAATCTGAAAGTCCCTTTATATAGATTTTCACAAAACAGAGGCTACTCGGCGAGTCCAGTGACCTACTCGGCGAGTACATCACTTAAAACCCGTGTACGGCAAGTCAGCGCGTCCAGAATCGTGAAAGTTCGATACAACTCACCGAGTAATCGACCCTACTCGCCGAGTACGTTTCGAATCAGCATTTTCTCAAGACACGAAAGTCGTCCGAAATTGTGTCTATTTTTAGAACATTTTGAATCTCGTCAATCGGAGTTACGGTTCATGAGATATGGCCAAAACACTGACGATGGGTCAAGCTGTCCAGCAACATCCTTCTTTCTTCAAAATCCAAGATCCAAGCTTCCAATCGCTAGTTCCGCTTCCTTTTCCATCCGAGCATGTAATTGTTGCTGAAAAATGAAATTATAAACTAATTAAGCACCTTTTGTTCATTAAATGAGATAAAATCAACATAAAGTATTAAGATAATGCATGAATTTTATAACTAAATATGCCCATATCAGCTTGCATGGGGTGTTTGCTTGAAATTTTATTGTCATATAGTATGCATCATACATGCTTTTATGTCTTTGATTCATAATTTGGCTTAAGTGCTGTAGTTACAAGGCACAAAAATTTCTAGTTGTGACATCATCCCCCTGTTAGAGGGAATTTCGTCCTGAAATTCTTTTGAAAGCTAGATTGGAGAATGCTAGAATAGGTGAGGGTACTTTTGCTTCATTTGGCCCTCGCGTTCCCACATGAATTCTGACCCACGCTTCGCGTTCCGCTATACTTTCACGATCGGGATGCGACTTTGCTTAGTACGCTTCACCTCCCTGTCCATGATTTCGACTGGTTCTTCGACGAACAGGAGATTCTCGTTGATTTCAATCTCGTCAAGGGGAATAATGAGAGTTTCATCTGATACACTTCTTTAGATTGGAAACATGGAACACGGGGTGTACACTGCTTAGCTCAGCAGGTAGCTGCAGTTTGTACGCTACTGGACCTATTCGGGCAACGATCTCGAAAGGTCCAATGTATCGTGGGTTCAGTTTTCCCCGTTTTCCGAAACGAATGACCCCCTTCCAAGGTGAAACTTTTAACAGCACTCGATCCCCGACCTGAAACTCTAAGGGCTTTCGCCATTTATCGGTGTAGCTCTTTTGTCAGTCGTGCGATGCTTGTAGTCGAGCTCTGATTTGAACTATCTTATCTGTGGTTTCACGAATGATCTCCGGTCCCGTTACTGTCTTGACCGATGCCAGTTTCATTGCTAGTTGGGTGTCGCCCACCTCAGCCCAACACAACGGTGATCTACACTTACGTCCATAGAGTGCTTCGAAAGGAGTGACTTTGATGCTCGAATGATAACTGTTGTTATAGGAGAATTCAACTAAGGGTAAGTGGGTATCCCAAGACTTCCCAAAGTCAATCACACATTCGCAAAGCATGTCTTCGAGCGTCTGGATGGTTCGTTCGCTTTGACCGTCCGTTTGTGGGTGATAAGCGGTGCTCATGTCGAGATGGGTTCCAAGTGCTTTCTGAAGTGATTGCCAAAAACGTGAAGTGAATCTACTGTCTCTATCTAAGATAATAGACACTGGTACTCCGTGAAGTCTCACGATTTCTCAAATGTATAATCGTGTCAGTCTCTCCATCTTGTAGGATTCTTTTATTGGCAGGAAATGGGCGGATTTCGTCAGTCGGTCAACTATTACCCATATGGTGTCTAATCCATCTGACGTCTTGGGTAGCTTGGTCACAAACTCCATAGAAATCCCTTCCCATTTCCACTCGGGGATCACCGGTTGCTGTAATAACCCCGAGGGCTTCTGGTACTCCACCTTTACTTTGGCACAAGTAAGGCATTTGCTGACATAGGTGGCAATTTCTGCCTTCATGTTAGGCCACCAATAATGTTGTTTAATATCCAAGTACATCTTGTCCAAACCGGGATGGATGGAGTATCGCGTCTTGTGAGCTTCATTCATGACTACCTCCCTAAATCCTCCGAGTTTAGGGACCCAAATATGGTTCATGAAATAGTATACTCCATTCTCCTTTACCTCTAGATTCTTCTCCATCCTGCGTAATGCTTCGCTTGCTCTGTTTTCCGTCTTCATGGCATCTAACTGGGCTACCCCGATCTGAGTGGTTAGGTGAGATTGGATGGTTATTGAGAGAGTTTTCGCACGACGATTAGAGTACTCCTTCCGGCTCAAGGCATCAGCTACCACGTTGGCCTTGCTCGGGTGGTACTTGATTTCACACTCGTAATCGTTTAATAGTTCAACCCATCTTCGTTGCCTCATATTCAGCTCTTTCTGATTCAATATGTGCTGGAGACTTTTGTGGTCCGTGAAGATGGTGCACTTTGTACCATAAAGGTAATGCCTCCAAATCTTCAGAGCAAAGACCACTGCTCCCAATTCTAGATCATGGGTTGTATAATTTACTTCGTGTGTTTTTAGTTGGCGGGATGTGTAAGCTATCACTCTTCCACGCTGCATGAGAACGCAACCTAAACCCTGATTCGACGCGTCACAGTAGACCACAAAATCTTCTGTTTGCTCTGGTAGAGATAGTACCGGGGCACTGCAGATGGCTTGCTTTAGGGTTCAGAATGCAACTTCTTGTTTGTCCGTCCATTTGAATGGTACGCCCTTTTGTGTAAGCGAGGTAAGTGGCTTGGCGATCTTCGAGAAGTTTTGAATGAACCTCCTATAGTAGCCTGCTAGGCCTAAGAATTGGCGGATTTCTGTGGGTGTCGTCGGGACTGCCCATCCTTCGACGGCTTTGACCTTAGAAGGATCCACATGAATTCCTTCCCGACTAACAACATGACCTAAGAAGTTCACGCTACGGAGCCATAACTCACACTTAGAGAGTTTTGCGTATAGCTTTTCCGTTCGCAGGGTTTCTAGGATTTGTCGGAGATGTTGGCCATACTCTTCTTCGCTTCGGGAATAGACTAGAATGTCGCAAGGGCATTTGTTAGACCGAAGGGCATTACGACAAATTCATGATGTCCGTAACGAGTTCGGAAAGCAGTTTTGGGAATATCCTCTTCCCGGACCTTGAGCTGATGGTACCCGGACTGTAGATATATCTTAGAAAAGTAACTAGCCCCTTGGAGCTGGTCAAATAGATCGTCGATTCGTGGGAGTGGATAACGATTTTTGGCAGTGAGTTTGTTTAACTCTCTATAATCGATGCACATTCTAAAAGATCCGTCCTTCTTTTTGACAAAGAGGACCGGAGCTCCCCATGGCGAGTAGCTGGGTCGGATGAATCATTTGCCCATGAGTTCGCTGAGTTGGTTGGACAATTCCTGCATTTCAGCAGGAGGTTGCCAGTAAGGTGATTTAGCGAGAGGGTTGCTCCTGGAACGAGGTCAATTTGGAACTCAACTTGTCTCTCTGGGGGTACTCAAGGAAGATCTTCAGGAAATACGTCTGGGAATTCACGTGCTAGTGGAATGTCTTGAATGTTAACCTCTTCCTTGGTTTTATCCACTATGTGAACCAAGAACGTCAAATCTTTCTTTTGTAGATGCTTCTGTGCCTGGACGCACGAGATGAGATGAAGGCTCGTGCTGGGTTTGTCACCGTAAATAACTAGGGTTTCGTGATTGGGAAGGCGAAGGCAAACGGCCTTCTCGTGACACATAATTTCAGCATGGTAGGGGCTTAACTAGTCCATGCCAATAATCACATCGAAACTCCTAATGGAAACAGGCATTAAATCTATTCGAAAGACGTGTTGGTTCAGGGTTAGGGTACATCCGATGTAGATTTCCCCAGTGGATTCAGTTTTCCCATTGGCCATTTCCACTGTAAAGGTTTCGTTGAGCTTCTGGGGTTGTTGTTTTAAATAATGTTTAAACTTATTGCTCACAAAGCTTCGCTCTGCTCCAGTGTCAAATAGGATGCATGCATAAGTGTGGTTTAGGGGAAACGTACCGGTAACAACAGCGGGATCCTGAATTGCTTCCCCCTAACCCATGGCCAGCACCCTTCTTGTCCCTCCATTTCCGGGATTGTTGTTGTTAGGGAAATCTCGACGGAAATGCCCAGTCCTTCCACACCCATAGCAGGTGTGGCTAGGTTCGGCATTGTCGCCGCCGGTGTTGGTGTTGTTGTTGTTGCGGTTGTTATTGTTGTTGTTGTTGCTTCCCTGTTGTTGATTCTGAGGAGGGTAAGTCCTGCAGTACCTTGCCGTGTTCCCTTTTCGATTGCAACTGGTGCACTTCATCTCCCTGCATTCTCCATTGTGATGGAGGCTACACTTGTTGCACATGGGAAGATTACCGGAATAAGGTCTAGGAGCATTTGGAGCAGCTGAGGCTGGAGCATGTGGTGTGGCCGGAACTTGCGCGGTGGCAGCATTAACCGCCACTGTCTGCTGCTTCTTGTAAGTCTCGGAGCCTTGACGCCCCTTTCTCTTGTTGTTCTTCCCCTTCTTGCCATCACTTTCCTTCTGGCCTCGGTCTCCGCTGGCTTCTCACCCTTCTTGTTGTTGTGGTCATAAAGCTTCTTGGCCAATCTCTTAGCACTGTCAAAGTTTTAGGATTTGCAGCTATCACGTTTCCTTGGATCGGGGAGGTTAGTCCCCAGATGAATCGCTCAATCTTCTTTCCTTACGAGGTGATCATGCCAGGACACAACAGAGATAGTTCGCTAAACCTTGATATGTAGGCATCTATATCAGCATTCCGGACAGTGAGGTTCCACAGCTCTTGCTCCATTTTCTGAATTTCACCGTGAGGGCAGTATTTGGCCATCAGCATTTCTTTCATTTCTGTCCATGGCATGGAATTGGCTACGGGGAGTGTCATGGCTTCCACATGTCCGTTCCACCAAGTGAGCGCTTGGTCAACAAAAGTGCATGCAGCAAACTTCACCTTCATCTCTTTAAGGCAATCACATATCTCGAACACCGATTCCACCTTTTCGATCCATCATTTCAGGATGATCACTCCTCCAGCGCCGTTAAAGGTTCGTGGTTTGGCGTTTGTGAAGTCTTTATAGGTACATGTTTTGGTGGGTCCTTGATTCATTCCGTTGTTCGAACTCCCGGCCCCTTGTCCGTTGACTCCTCCGTTGTTCCCTTGGTGAATTTGTGCCATTGCTGCGGTGACCGCAGCAAATACAGCTACCTGGAATGCAGTCGAGTCAACTTCGGGTGGGGTTGGTCCAGGGTTTCCGCGAGTAGGTCGTCGAGGCATCTTTCTGTCATGAAACGGAAAGATGTTGAGTGTATGTGGTTTCTGTGAGGTTGTGATCCTACCGACTAGGTGCATGGTACGAACTTAAGTACTTCTACAAATTAGCATACAATCATGGATTCGCAACACATAGCAGATTATAATGTCATAATAAAACACATAAAAGTTTACTAATATTATCCGCATTTGATACATGAAAATTTTGCTCGTAAGAGCATACATGAGTGATATTAGTTCGACATCATAACAGCTCTATGAGTAGTGTAGTGACTTAAACATAGAGTTGGGGTACATAGCATAGATCCTAATGACCTAGTAAGATAAGTCTATCCCTAATCGCGATGAGCTGTGCTCGGGGGTGGTGCTGAGGAAGTGGATGCTCCCTGAAGGCGAGCCAACAGTCGTTCTGTGTCCTGGAGTTGAGACTCCCACCTCACCTGCCTCATATGGAACTCTCGAAGAACGTCATGTGTCTCCTGCTCTGCACGCTCGACCCTAGTCCACAACTGGCGTACCTGGTCGGCGGTGCTCTGAGCGAGGTAGCTGGTGTTCCTTAACCATCTCACCATGACCAGAAGGGCTCGATCGGCCGATCCTCCATCCCTTAGGTCAAAGAACTCGCTTGACATGCCGAACGGAGGTCGCTGTCCCTGCTGTCTGCTCCATCTCCAAAGATCAATACCCCAAGGAGGTGTAGGATCAGTGGGGCCTACCCTGTAAGCGGGCACCCTAATCGGGTAAGGGGGTTGATGACTTCGGACTCCGCATCCGAATCACCCCCTTCGCTGTCGTCGGGTTCCTCCTCAAAGCTTCCTTCATCTTCTTCCTCCTCCTGCTCTTCTTCTGGTTCGACATGTTCGCCCTCGACTCCTGCCTCCGGTTCCCCGTCAAATTCCTCCTCGGGGTCTTCCTCAGGCTCCTCGTCTAACCATCCGTTATTTCCCTGGTTAGGGAAGTAAGGATCTCCGGGGTGATGGAAACCAGCCATGCTGTCTGCGAGAGTGTATAAATATGCTAACATTATTCCTAGGATGCTACAACTATTGTACAGACTAAACGGATGTTCTCTTTTTGGTGATAAAGGGGTATGTTTTTTTTTAGGTTCCCTAGCTATCACAATCTCCTCAGGACGTGTGGTAGTTATACCTTGGAGGGAATGTAGTTGATCAGGCTACATCCGCTCCTTGATGCAACTAAGAACAGTCCTGGATTAACCGGGATACTAGCATTATCTTGTTTGGTTCGGTGTTATGTTCTTTTTCCTAATACAAGCAAGGGTGTTTTTGTTGTTATGTTTTACTGGTTTTGTTCAGAGTTCTGTTACTCCCTCTTTTGGTTTATAGTTGCATATCAATGTATGGTTAGATATGCTAGTTCACTATAAACAGAGCTCTGATACCAACCTGTCACACCCCCGAACCAGACGGCGGAAACATCCGAGGGCTATTGTGACTCAATTGAATACCATCACAATGATTATACATGAATCATAACATCATTCATCACCATGCATTGTAATATTACAACTGATATTGTTTACATTCAGTACATTGTTTTAAACATTACATTTCCATAACTTAAACCGTTCGATACTAATTTAAACAAAACACCGTGACATCACTGGATACATATGCTTCAATTTACCTGTTACCTGAGAATACAAGTATTTTGGAAAAACGTCAACATATGAAATGTTGGTGAGTTCATAAGTCATGTTTGAAAAATAATGGTTTTTGTGTAGTTTGAAAACCCAGAAAATCCGATATTTTCTTAAACGAATATTGTGTATAAGAAAAAGTGTGGAGATCCGTAGTATGCTTGTCGATTTTTGTAAACGTGTATAATTGTTAAACCTTGTATACATCACTTAGGTAAAAGTGTTGAACTTCCCGGGAAAACCCGATGTTTTCCTCATACATAAAATTTCGTGTCTTGTTTATTGTTATATCGATATGACGATTGTTTCCGATAATTCCAGGTGACATTGGATTAATTATGGGTTGTGAGTCGTTATAATCATGCATTAATGAAGATGACTAGTTTATAACTACCAGATACAAACGATCCCTTAGGCTTCGTCCGTACTACTCACTTAATCCAACCACCCTGACTTCTCATAGCCCCACAACTGAGGAGAAAGGAAGGTATGAAGCCCCCATTATTTCGATAAGTCGTTCAAGGCTATCGGGAATGCGAAAGGCACTTGGCCCAATTCGCATTTTACTTCTCGACTTTGCTAGCAGTACCAATGGGCCCTTGGGGCCCAACAGCACAATAAAGCTATTGAAAGTCCTTTTACATGGAATTAGGTCATAGAAGGCCCAATAACATGTAAGCGCGTTCCCTTCGGGCCTAAAGATCATGTTATTGGGCTAGCTAGGCCCAACAAGCACGATTTGAAACTTTCAAGCCCAAAGATTGTATATTGACTTCTCATAAATTTCGTGTGTTTATTGAAGTACTATTGTTTATTGATTTTTTTTAATTCGTTATTGATTCGAGACCGAATCAATTCGTTTGGTAACGATATTAGTGTTGAAAGTGAATTTGTTATTACCTTTCGCCGGTAGTCGTGGTGCTCGTATTTTATCTTCAGGGATTTATTGTTTAAAAATAAGAGTTAACCCTTTATATAAAAGAATTTCCATTTTAGTCCTTAAACCATTTTTCTTGACACTTTAGTATCAAAACTTATTGAAAAGACATTTTCAGCCCAGATTTACTTGTTAAACAGCTTAAGTCCTTCAAAAATGAAATTTTCTTGGTTGGAACCCTCATTTTCGCAACTTTACAGTTTTGGCCCAAAATGGAAAATTTTTGCATTTTTGATCCCTTTTGACTTTGAAAAACATTTTTGACCCTTGAAATAGTTTTATTACACTTGTAATCCCCTGTTTTACAGAAACTTGCATTTTCAGCCCCTCAATTTCAAAAATCTCGCAATTTCGGGCTTATTGGGCCGAAAAGCCCAATTTAGCCCATTATGTTCAAAATTTACATTTTAAGCCCCTCAAAAGTGTTGATATTCAGAAAATTTATATTAGAAACTGTTTGGCCTCTTTTCAACCTCCAGAAATTATCATTTGTCGTTTTGAGCCCTTAGTTTTGTATTTTTAACAATTTGAGCCCAAAAATGGGTTTTAAGTCCAAAAATGTTCATTCTAACCAAATAAACTATTTTTCTAGACTTGATTAGTGTAAAATGGTATAAGTTATGTTTAGTTCATTCCTCATATTGTAGATCTCGGTTTTTAGGTTCTTTTTGGCTAACATATTCATCACAAAACACATAAGATCATACATACACGCATAAAAATCACACAAGGCATACATTTACTCATAGATCTACACATTTACTTGTATTCTCCCCCACAAAAACTCATAAAAACCGAAAAAGAGGGGGTATGAAGCTCACCTTGGGTGTGGTTTCGGTTTTGGAAGGAAAAATGAGAAAAATTCGGCCCTAGCAACCTTCCTTGGAAGATCTCGAACTTGGATGCTTCTAAGGTGCTAAATCATAAGTTTAAATGGATTAAGAGATGATTCTTGAATGGAATGAAATAACTAGCTTATGGTTCTAACATCAACTTACCTTAGATGATGTGTTTGTGGGAAAAACCTCCTTGAAAGCTTCCTAATTTTCGAACACTTGGAGAGGAGTGGAGAGAGTTTCTTTTGAGAGAGTTTGAGTGAAGTGTGTGTGTGTGTGTGTTTGGGTTCGACCGAGAATCAAGAAGAAAGGAGAGAAGAGAGATGTGTGAAAGGATGGTGCATGGAAGTATGAGTCCTCTTGCATGGAAGTCCCTTGAATAATTGTGAGGTGGCACACACAAAGTCAACTCTTCCTTCCTTTGGGCTTGGGCCGAGAATGGAGAAAGAAAGAGGAGATTTTTGGGCTTTTTGCCCATAAGCCCATATTATAGTTATGCTAGATGATGCTTGACTCAAATAAATCAAAGTATAATTTGTATGACCTATTAGGGCTAAATTAGGTAAATTATGCCCCAAAATGGTTCATGTAATTAATTTATTTCACTTTAGGCCCAATATGGCCCAAAATATTGAAATACATGGAAGTGGGTCCAACTAGAGCCCATTTAAGAGTTCTAAGCCTAAGATGGTCAAATTGGAAGCTTATTGGTCCATTGGGCCCAATAAGGAATTCCTAGTCCAAAATGGACTTAAACAAGAACTCCTAGGGTTTCCAATTGCTTATTGACTACTTGAAATGCTTGCATGGGGTGTTTGTTTGAAATTTTATTGTCATAGAGTATGCATCATACATGCTCTTATGTCTTTGATTCATAATTTGGCTTAAGTGTTGTAGTTACAAGGCACAAAAATTTCTAGTTATGACAGCTGAGCAGTTCGTTAAGTTGACCAGATAGTTCCTGCATCTCTGCTGGCGCTAATCGGTAGGGTGATTTGGCTACTGGGGTAGCTCCTGGGACTAAGTCGATTCTGAAATCGACCTGTCGTTGCGGAGGTAATCCTGGTAGCTCTTCTGGAAAGATGTCGGGAAAGTCGCTCACTACTGGGATGTTCTTTAGTTCTTTCATTTCGAGGCTCGTATCGACGACGTGAGCAAGGAATGTGTGGTATTGTTTACGTAGATACTTCTATGCTTGAATACTTGATATAATACGAAGAATCGCACCGGGTTTGTCGTCGTAGACGATAAGAGCTTCGTTAGACGGGAGGTTTAGATGGACTGCTTTCTCGTAGCACATGATGTTGGCGAAATGAAGACTTAACCAATCCATGTCGGTGATAATGTCGAAGCTTTTAATCGAGACTGGCATAAGGTCGATGGGGAATGAATGGTTATCTAGAGTTAGGGTACAACCTAAGTATATGCTATTCGTGCTCTCAGTTTTTCCATTAGCCATTTCTACTGTGAATTGTTCTTTAAGTGTGTGTGGTTGTTGTTTAAGCATGCGAGCAAATTTATGGTTCACGAAGCTTCGCTCCGCTCCACTATCGAACAGAATGCATGCATAGGAGTTATCGAGGAGGAACGTACCAGTCACCACCATCGGGTCAGCAACTGCTTCCCCATGGCCTATTGCTAGTACTCTCCCTACTCCATCAGCATTCTTCGCTTTAGGGCAGTCCCTCTTATAGTGGCCTGCTTCACCACATCCATAGTAGGTCGCGCTCGCGCCAGAGCCGGGGACTTGGGTAATTGGCCTCGCCGGGAATTTACAGAAACGGACTGTGTGTCCTTTCTTGTTGCAGTTAGAGCACTGCATTTCACGGCAGGGGCCGTTGTGGTGGAAGTTGCATTTTCCGCACTTAGGCAAATTTCCAGCATACTGTCCCACCGGAGCAGTAGCAGCAACAGGAGTTATTGCGACATGTACTGCCACAACTTGCTGCTTTTTGGCAGCTTGTTGTTTCTTCTTCTCATCCCAGAACTTCCGCTTAGTGTCAGCGGGTTTGGAGGGTTCCGAGATGGCTAAGGTTGTTGTCGTTGCTGGGGCTTTGACTCCATGGTCAATGAGTCGCTGCGCCACTCGCTTGGCACTGTCGAAGGTAGCAGGGTTTCATGATAGGACATTACCCTGATACGGAGGTACTAGCCCCCATATGTACCTCTCGATTTTTTTCCCTTCAGTGGGAACCATATTGGGGCAGAGGGCCACCAGTTCGCTGAACCTAGTGGTATATGAGACTACGTCGGAGCCCTTCATGGATAGGCTCCACAGCTCCTGCTCCAATTTCTGGATTTCGCCCCTCGGGCAGTATTCCTCTATCATGAGGTCCTTCATGGTTTCCTAACCCATGTCATTCGCCACCACGAGAGTCAGCACTTTAACGTGGCCGTTCCACCACGTCATGGCTTTCCCTTCAAAGGTGCATGCGGCATATTTGACTTTGCTCGCAGTAGGGCATGAACAAATTTCGAAGACTGTTTCAGTCTTCTCGAACCATTGCGAGAGGGCAATGACTCTGTCGGTTCCATAAAAGGACTTCGGCTTGCAGTTGGTGAAATCCTTGTGGGAGCACTCTCTCGAGCACACAGGGATTTCCACAGGAATTGAGTCAACAGGGGTTCCACCTCTGCTGGCATCTGTAGAGTGATACTGAGCCATGGCAGTTGCCACTGCTGCATCCACGGCAGCATTCAAGGCTGCAGTATCGATGACCGGATGAGGAGGAGGTGGTGGTGGAGGTGCGGGGTTATTCCTGGGAGATTTGCGAGGAGGCATCTTTCAGCTATAAGTTTATAAATATAAACAAAATGGTAAGAATCGATTGTAAGAGAGGTGAGAGTGACACATGGAATAACTAACCATAGCCCAACAGTTGAATGAGTGTTTGAGATCGCAACAAAGAATATTAGTAGGAAAACACAAGTGCACAGATTTTTCCGACAGATTAGGTAGTTGTCAATAATATTGTTATTACTGATGCAATAAGTTCAGGGAAAATCGACCTAACAGTAGGTCTTACATCATACCATACGGAAAAGTTTGACAGTTCTTAGATTCCTAGTTAAAGTACTGAAAGTTAGGAATATTTTACAGACAAGTGCTACTTAGAGCATAGATACTAAAGGCTATTCCTTAATCAAAAGACAAAGATGTACTAGACATCTTCTAACGGCGATGGGAATTCCTCGGGCGAACCCTGAGGTCTGCCACTTGACGAACCACTTCCTGAAGGTGTCGCTCATGAGCCCTCTGACGGGCTCGAAGTTCCATGACTTCAGCTCGCGAGGCAGCCAGCTGTTGTTGTAGGGTTCCATTGGTTCTCCTGGTCCGTTCCATATCTTCTTCAAGACGCCGGATGCGGACTGTGTTGACACCAGAGTTGGCATCAACCTCCATGACCCGGTCGATGGCTGCTCGACCTTACTCAACATTACGAGCTATTATGCGGATAATGACGGGCAGAGCTCGATCAGAGCCACCTTCGCTAACGTTGTAAAAGATTCAGTCCCTAAAGTAAGGTAAGGGTTGACCCTGTTCGTCACTCCACCGATTTAAGTTGGTTGCCCACAAAGGTGTAGGACCTGGAAAAGCTGGTTGGGGGTTGTTGTTTGGGGCTTGACCTACTGGCGATAGGTTGTTGACTTCAGGCTCAGAGTCAGATCCATCAGAAAAGCCTTCTGCGAGGTGATCATCCAAAGGGATTGGATGCTCATCACCGAGCTCTTCTTCGATCCACCCAGCATTGCCTTCATTTGGAAAGTACGGGTCGCCATGATGGAATCCAACCATTTAAATCTACGCGAGAAGAGAGGTATAAGAATCTATTATATAAGTAGCTTGTAGTAGTACAAAATACCCCTATAGTATTTTAAGTTTAGGTCCTACTGATCTCCTTGTGGTATTGTTGGTAAGTTTTTAGACTTGTTAACATATCACAAACATTCTAGGGCATATGCTAATCACTCCTCGGACCAGCATAGTTGATCAGGCTATGTCATTCCTAGGACTGACCATACATCCCCGAGCTCACTTGTGATATTTAACAATCGTAATACTTTTGTTCTTGTCATTGTGACACTGATTTTAGTATGAATGCAGACTAGTATACTTAATTAAATATTTTAATATTTAAAGTATAGACTCTTGGTCAGAGTGTTTTAATCCCAAATGGGTTTATAGTTAGTATATCTTTTATGGGTTGATATACTCAGTTCACTATAAACAATGCTCTGATACCAATCTGTCACACCCCAAAACCAAGAGCGGCGGAAACGTTCTGGGGCGGAGGACGTCATGTAAAGTATCACAACACAGTATAACAGTAAATAAGCAAACAACATCATCCATTGCATTAAATATATAATTTTAATACAAGTGTGTTCCGTACAGTTATAGACACCAAAAAGTAAATCAAAATAGTAAGACGAGTCTTGGATGCGCTCCATCTTCTCAAAAGCTGGCCTCGGTACCTGTCTACTGATGACCTGAGAATACAAGTTATTTTGAAAGAGTTTATCAGCATTAAGCTGGTGAGTTGATAAGTATTTTAGTGTCAGTGTTTGTATCAAAACGTTTGAACGTGGTTCTAAACATGAGTTTGTAAACATTGGTGATAAAAGTATGTGAAATGTTTGTACGTGTTTGTAAAAGTTTGAATATCTCAGAAAAACCTATATTTTCTATTAAAAGTAGCCTTCTACCAAGGCGTAACTGTTTTGTATGTTCGTTTATTGTAAAAGTGTGTAATTTTTCCAAGTGTAACTATCATTAACAAAATATAGTTTGTACATTAATGTTTAAGTGAAAAGATCACTAAATGTATGTAAAGGGTAAACTATTGTAGTACTATAGTGTTGTATTATAGGAACTACTGTTGTACTAATTACCTTAAACCGGATTTATATTAAGGTATCATGTGATTAATTGTACTATACTATCGACTAGGTAACAATGACAAATGTAGGTCGTAAAAAGGTATGACGTTTGGCACCCGCAGACCTGCAGGTCCGGCTGTAGCTAGCAGCAAGGTGTAGGATAGTCAAACCAGTATAGATCTATATGCAAACTCACGCTCTCCCTCCAAGAGAATCTGGCTACAACTCGGTCCATGACATTTAAGGCATGCTCCGATACATTGTATCACAATTTTGTCATTGTATTCATGTATATGTAATGTATTGTTACTCGTTCTAGTATTGTTGTATATGTTCTCTCTCTAGTATAGTTGTATATGTTCTTCATCTAGTATAGTTGTATATGTTCTCCTTCTAGTATAGTTGTATATGTTCTTCTTCTAGTATAGTTGTATTTGTTCTCATAGTAATGTAATGTATATGTTCTCATAGTAATAAGTACTGACTCATGAATGAACTGACTCATTGATCTAGCAATAGTATAAGTATGATCCTGTGCTACCCCGATGGTAACTTACTAATTATGTAACTAGTACGCATGAATATGGAAGCACTTTTATGTCTATATATGTACATATGATATATAATTAATATTGAAACGACTTTCGGACGGCTACCCGATATCCCACCAGACCATATCTCAAGCGCGAAAAGGAAATAGGGCGGATGGCCTTCCTAAGCCTTTTAAACATTGCTTATATAACTATACATATACGGGCATGCAATTTATAATAAGTGTAACAAAGTTTAAGTAAAAGCATTTGATAAGTAAAAGAGTTTGTAAAGCAGTTTGAAGTAAAACAGTTTGAACAGTAATAAAATCATTGGTTTTGTAGTTATTAATCACATGTAATTGATATAATAACTATAAGTATTCAACTTGTATTCCCCCCCCCCCCATTAAATCATTTAAAACATTTAAAAGTATTTCAAAGGTTAGTTAAGGGGTATGAACTCACTTGTGGTGAGTGGATTGGATTGAAGTGTCGGGTACGGTGCTAGGTGACAAATGAAGACTTGTACACACGCACGAGCCTAGTTATCATATAATGAACATATATATAACTAATTAGCCAAATTATAACTAATATAATAAGTTGGGACACTCTAGAATATAAAAACACTTTGTTTCAAGTGTTAAAGATCACAAGGATTGCATCCAAGTGTTAGTAGGGTAAAACTAGGGTGCTTAGGGTTCAAGGGTAAACTCCTTTGGATTTTACGGTTTTGATGGTCATGACTCAAAGAGTTTACGGCATTAAACTCTAGAGTTTACGGTCGTAAACTCTAGTCCTAATGACTAGGTGTTGTTTTGTGGTTTAGCAAGCCCTTTGAAGTAATTTTACTAAGTGGTTTGGCCTTTGGAATGGACTAGGGCAACAAAACACCCCCTTTGAGGAGTTTATGGCCTCATGGCATTTTCCTTTGGGTTTACTACTGTAAACCCTTATGGAGAAGGATATTGCCATGTTTTCAAGTCCTTAACACAACAAGGTAATTATCTATGCTAGTGTTTAAGCCTAAGGAAGGAAAATAACCCATTTAGACACACTTTAGGGTGTTTACGGTTTTGGGAGATCCCCAAATCGTAAACACCTATAAATGTTGGATTTTGGTGTTTTTCAAGGCTTAGACACATCAAAGGAAGGTTTAAACATATCAAGGAGGACTTAGACATCAAACTAGGGCTTAGATAAGGACCTAGGCACACTTTGGTGCTCTTTATGGTGTTTACGGCCCAAGCATCTCCTTGGACCGTGAACACCTATATCCTTGTGTTCTTGACATATTTTCTTGATGTTTAATTGTAATACTAGCTCAATAACACTCAAGGATGTAAGTACTTACTATAATGAAGCTTGATTTGAGCTAAAAGGCCAAGAATACTTAGTGTGTGTTCTTGGTGTTCTTGGTGTTTTGGAAAAATCTAGACAAAATACATAAATGAATGGATGAATAGATGTACAAAAACTAGATTAAGTGTTTTACTAACTTGAAATGGTTAGAACACTTACAACTTTGAAGATTTGGAATTAAATCTTGGATGATATTTGAGAGAGTTTTTGGAGTTTACTCTTTTGACATTTAGGGAGTAAACACAAATGACTAACTTTTTGGGGAGTAAACTCATACATAGGTATGAGTTCATGGTTTTGGGTGATTTCTCAACCCAAAACATAAAAGTTTGGTCGGGTGTTTCTAATACGCAAAGTGTTTGCGGTTTTTAAAATTCAAAACCTGAGACGACACTTTCTAACACCCGTTCGTTTAAAAATAATATTAAAATAATCAAACGAACTTTATATTTCTTAAAAACAAGAAATAATGTCATTAACTTATGACACGAAGTGATTGACTTTTAGGGTTTGACCGAATGGAAATTTCGGGTTGTCACAATCTTCGTGATCAGAAGCAGCATATACTTCCTTTAAGCTTTCTCTCTTTTCTTTGATTCTTATAACATCACCATGTGACTCAGTCACATTATGTAATAAGAATCTCCAAATAGGAGCTTAACAGAGTTAGACAATGGAATTTACTTGAAGTAGAGTCAAACTTATTGACTTTAACATCCTTAGGTAAATTTGGCAGCTTCGCAAACAGTGCCCCTTCCTTTGGCAATTTTAACAAATGGACCCTTTGGTAATGGTACATGGGACTATCACAGACATAGCTTTTCTCATTACCATTTGGTCAACGAGTTGACTATGGCCGATCCCTTTCCATTGGGAAGAGAATGATTTTTCTGGATTTCCAGTGTCATCATTGTCGATGTTCATAAAGTTTTGGGAAGTTGATTTTCTAATCAAATTTGCTTTACTAGCCTTCCAAATCATTGCTGATTTAGCAGTACCAAGCAAATAGATAAGATCATTAAGGGTCTTGTCATAGTCTGTTTCATAGGAGTCCCAAAGGAACTCACTATGTGACTTAGAAAGTGATTGAACCACAAACTTTCTCAAGACTTTGACACCCAACTCTCCCAGCTTGTCAATATGTGACTTCATCTCCAAGATGTGATCACACCTAGACCTTGCCTTGCCAATAGGGGTTGAGTGACCTTGAACTCGTGGGTTAAGGAGAATAATTGGAGGAGGTGGAGGAAGTGAAGTTCCAAGAGATATGGGAAGATCATAGATGTTTGAACTAGACTTCTTTTGGGAGATATTCAAGTTTAGTTGATTTAAAGTCCTTAATATAACACCCAATATGAAATATTAAAGCTAGGACCCAACAACCTATTTATAACTGGAAGAGGGATGCTGTAATCCAAGTTATAAAATAGTTGAAGGTAGGTAAATGACGATTTACCAATTTCGACCATGAAAAACGAAATATAATTAAGTTTTAATTGGATTTGAAACTCTTAGATCTTTTGAGATACATTGAACTTTCAATGGCATGTTTGAATCTCGAGTGTGCCCCCTCAAGTTTGTGACTGGGATGCTGAGGATCACAAATAAGGTGTGAATAACCATGCAAATTAACTTGGTACCCTTAATTTTATCACCTAATCGATTTACCGGTTAACCACACACGCTCCACCGATCTACGATAAAACTTAAGTCACCCTTTGACACACATTGTCAGTCCCATGTTAGTGTGCCGATTAGCACCATTTCACATTTTCCTAAGTAACTAAGAGTGAGAATTTATAAGTGTTTAGTTACTTAGTATTTATCTTTATACTTTTAATGAAGGGAGAATTATAGTTCTTGTCCTACCCGTTCGACTAACGACCCTCCACCAATCAAGGAAGCGGCGGGTGAGAGTGGACACCCATTAAGTTGCCATTTTATAGGCAACAACCTTATACCCCCCTTATAGACCGGCTTCGTGAATGAGGCCTACTAATGGTAAGATGACTTACTCTTATATATATAAATATTATTAACTTATAATATTATAAAGTATAAGGGTTGAATTTTATCTTTTAAAATTCTAAGGGCTTAACTTGGAATTAAAGTATTCATTAGAGAAAACTTTTCAGATTCCAAAACTTGAGGGCAAGTTTTGAAACTATTCAAAACTCTTGGATTTTCATAACTTATGAGTTTTAATTAAAGCTTTAAAACTTTTAATGAAGAGACTCTTGGACATCCACAAATTGAGGACAAGTTATGGAGCCATAAAGACTATTTATAAGAAAAGACTCTTCATGTTTTGTAACCTAAGGCATTTTTATGAGTTTTAAGATTCATAAATGTGACTTTTCATATAACTTGAGGACAAGTTACAAGAACACATTTTATGAACTACCTCTAGATTAATTAGGATTGAATACAACTAAAACACAAATTTTGTTTCCATTAATCTAAACTAACTCATAAATCAAGGAAACATAAAACTCTCAGTAATCCATAACTTATGGAGTTAAATGTTTGTTTTATGATGAAACTTTTCATGTTCCATAACTTAAGAATATGTTATTGAATTCTTTAAGACATTAACAACAAATTTTGTAACTCCATAAAAACTTTGAATCAATTTTTTTTTTAATTTTAAAACCTTTTCAGATCCATAACTTATGGAGGTTTCAAAACACTTAAGATCACAACTTATAAAAAAAACTTTTGAGCTCCAAAATTTTATGACAAAATTTGTAACTCCTTAAAACATTTAGATCAACCTTTTAAAACTAATAAAATAATTATATCATTTTATCTTTTACTAAATTTGACCTAATTCAACTCATATAGCAAATGATTCAAATTTTACAAATAATTAGTTTTTCACAAAACTAGTAATTATCTTAAAATTTGACAAACTTCATGTTTTTTTTTCTTTTTTTTTCAACTTTGAAAATCAAACATTTGCATGAATATAACAGTAAACAACTTGGCTCTGATATCACTGTTGGGTTTTAGTATACTACAACATCCTATGGTGCACATACAACCCTAAATACCTTGTATCTATGTTTTCTCTATTATACATGCAAATATGAAGTTTCCAAGATATTACCCTATACTAGCATACAAATATCATATACTTAGGTAATAAAATAGATAGAATACATACCTTTTTTTATGTAACTTGTCTTCATGAAGCTTGAGTGCCTAGTGCCTCAAGTGTGACACCTCAAATGGTTCACACAACACCATGAACACTTGGAATAACCTTGACAATAAGGATACTTTGATTCTCTCTAGTGAAATCGGCCTTGCCCTTTTGTGTACACACACTAGTGCCAATTTCACCAACCAAAGACATCTTTATATAGTGTGGAGATTAGGGTTAAACCCTAATACCCATGACCTTTCATTTCATATGATCCATGGGTTAAACACTCCATGGACTATCCATGAAAGCTTAGCCCAACCTAAATGAACTTGGCCCATCACACAAATATATCTTAGAGTCCATATTTAATTAGTTCCTTTTGATCACTTAATTAATTATAAATTAATTCTTGATCAATACTAATTAAATAATATGTTTATATATTAATATTATAGAACTTATAATATATTAATATAAATCACTAGTATCATTTTTCCTCATCTTGTCTATTTAATTGTCCCGATGCCATGCAACCCAAATGGACCATGTTGGGTCGAATCAAGTCTTACCAATTATAGTTATGGACTTAGACATTAATCCAACAGTACATCCATCCAAAATTCGTAATTCGCCATTCTATAGTTAAGATCCTACATAAAACATCCAACAAGCAGATGTTTATGAGAGTTAGTGTTTTATTAGAATCTTTTAAATCAATAAATTGTAAGCATTGAAATCAATTTATCAAATCCCCCTATGATCTAAAAGTACGTATTTTGTTATAAAAGCTTCCTTCTTTGACAAATTCTCAAGTGTTTAGCTTAGAAAAATACAATATTCAAAGTTTAGTTGTTCATTACTTGGGCCATAATAAAACTTAGACGTGCAACTAGGTTTAGTTGTTGATCGAAATATGTATCAAACCAACTTTAGATCATGTATTAGACCTAAATTCTTTATTTTTGTTCTCATCATGGGACTGAGTGTTTATATAACTCTATATCTAGATTTGGTGTATTTTAAATATTTCTTTTCGTACTTCAAGGATAATTTTGTATTATCCTAATTTGTACTATCATTAATATTATACTTTTGGAATTCAGGTTTTTAAGGGTAAAACCTTTCTCAAGTTAGTTAGGTTAACTCAAGTTTAGAAATAAACCTTTCTAGAGTTTAAGAGGGTAGAATTAGGTTTAAGAATAAACCCTCCTTGAATCGGAGAGTTGAGACTCGGGTTTAATAATAAACCCTTCTTGAGTATGAGAGTTAAGACTCTAATTTACGAATAAACCCTTCTCAAATAAGAGAGCCCTAAGCTATAGTTGTATACTTCCAAGACGATACTAGTTTGCTATAGCTACTAGCTTTGATACCAATCTTTTAACCTCCAGCCAGTGGCAGAAACACCGGGCGGTGAGACGATATCATGGATTACAGTAACAAGCATACATTGAACATAAAGCAATACGGTATAGAATAAATACTTTTATTCATTGAAAAAGGTAGATTACAATATCGCCTGGTGTAGGGTACCATGATCATCCTTGTAGTATGTCTTTCAATAGTCTACCCTCCTGAGAATACATAGATTTTGAAAGAGTGTCAAATAAAAAGTTGGTGAGTTTATAGGTTTGTAATAGCTGAATCATAACATTCTTTTGCCATAAAGTATAACTATATTATAGTTTCTAAGTACTTTTCGAGACAGAAAAGCCTTATTTAGATGTATAGATCGATTAATATCTTATATATATATATATATATATATATATATATATATATATATATATATATATTTATATATATATATATATATACACATATATATATATATATATATATATATATATATATATATATTTATATATATATACACATATATATACATATATCTGTGTGTGTATGTATGTATATGTATATATATGTATATATATATATATATATATATATATATATATATATATAGATCGATTAAATATATATATATATATATATATATATATATATATATATATATATATATATCTTTATTATCTTGACTTCTATAACTAAGTTCTTGATAAACAAATATTCCTTATAGGTTTTTCAAGTTTCCTATCTTCCTTTATATGTTATAGGTATTTCAAGTTTCCCATACATATTCTATTCACTATGAGTGCCTTAACAGAGCTATTTCAGACTGATACGCCTCTTCCTACGATTCATAAGGGCGTCAAATAGTAGAAAAAAACAATTATCACTCAGTGTGACTCGATCGTGAAGGTAATAGCTAGTAACCGTGGGTAGGGGTGTCAAACTATATAGATCCATATATAATTATCCCGCTCTTGCGATTAACGGTTATAAGTCGTAAGTCTTTTCTAAGTATAGTGATACTTAGGTTAATAAACAAAAGACTCACATGAATTTAAATCATATTAACAACCCTAACTTTAATAACAAGTTTTTGGTTATTATTCCTGCAATGATCTACCGTATTGCAAATATTCCTTGATTCGAAGTTCATAGTAAGACTACTGTATCGGGTATTAAAATAAATTGATTTACAATACAAACCTACTATATTATTTTTTAACAGATTCTCAATGTAGATTTAATAACATTTATGTAATACTAACAGAAATAAAGAGTTATTGCATGTATCCCCCCCCTAAAAAACGATAAAAGGCTTTAAATGGGGTCGTGGCACTCACTTGTGAGGTTAGTAGTCGAGAAACCGAAGAGAAAACAATTTTTTGGAATTTGGCAGTTTTGCACCCCGATAAATAGTAACTTTGACCAGTTACTAGTGTTTTTGACCGACGTGAATAGTACCCAATCAAAGGTTGATTGAAAAAACCACTGAAATCCGGCCGGAATACTACTCCAGTGACAGCGGACGGTGACAGCAGGCGGGGGCGGACGGTGGTTGGCAGCGGTATTTGGCAATCTTGGCTTCATGGGAGCTATTAATTGGAAGATGGAGACTGAATGGAGCTACACCAGTGATTACTCAATGGAGACAACAGTCATTTCCGGCTGTTCCGTCCATTCTCGGATCTCCGGTGAGGTGGAGGTGGGCTGCCGGCGGTGGCTCACGGCGGCAACGGTAATCTAGAGGGACATAAATCGTAGGTGAGAGAGGGAGAGAAGTGAATTGGTGAGAAAATGAGGGAGACCCTCAATCCTATTTATACTTTTTCCAATTCCAATCTAAGGGTCGGGAACGAAAGCAATCCGACGGTCTAAATCAATCCTAGCTTTTTAAGCTCTTATCCTATGCAGGCGACAAGCTTTCAGGAAATTTTGAGAGGAGACTTTTCCGTTTACTAATTCAAATACGAGACGTTTTTCTAAGAAAAACATATCAATTTGAATAAATAGCGTAGCTATCCGTACTAAGCATTTGAAAGTGTTTTTCGGGCGCTTTCCGTTTACAGTTACAAACTTTCACTTCTTAAAAGAGTTGAGACGACGTGAGGCAGAAAAGTAAGCTCTTGAATCAAATATTACATCAAAACCTGATTCATAATATATAACTAATTTTTCGATAATAAGCCTGAAAATGAATCTACATGTTGTGCGAAGATTACTTAGGGAAGAATGCAAACCTTAGTTGTCCAACCCTATCCTCAATAACCGAGGTATTTTCGGGCGTAAAATGTTAGGAACATGATAATTTCCTAAACTGGATGAGATTCATGGGAAAATTGACCGAGAATAAAAAAATCATTTCTTAAGACATCTCGTTTTTCATTTAAAGTCGGGATTGGACACCTATCAGGCAGTGACCTATTACCCCGTTGTTTATATTCTTAAAACAATCGTATCTTTTGCATACGAACTCTGTTTTTGACGTTATTTATGTCTAAATTTTCCTATTTTCAGGGACTAGGTGATGAGCCTATTAATACCCATAAGAATGTCTAATACATATATCTCTTTCAGTCATATGCATAAACACATTCCTTATGTATATTGAAACTATTCGTTTGTTAAGGATTCATATCAATCCAAGACTTGATTGATATTTTTTATGTATTTCAAAGTTTAAATCCCAATAAACAACGGAATCATGACTTTAGTACCTATTACGTCTATTATAATAGTGAGTAGTTTAAAAAATGTCGTTTAACGATGACCTAATTTCTACAGTTCTCACACACATGCTATTAATAATAGCGAAGACAACCCTTTTTATCTTCAAAATTGGCTCTATCTTCACCTCTAGTTACATTTTTCTATAAAAATAAATTATTTATAAAACTAATCTATATAATTATTACATACATATGAATAAATAAATTATTACAACCATATTATAAAATCAATACATCCAACAACACAAGGGTCCATAGCTTGTTTATGCACATCATATATATATATATATATATACACACACACACACACACACTCAATATTATATAAAAAACTCTTTGTTTTTCTAAAATAAATTTTGTGACAAACAATGCATTTAAACTTTTGTCACCAAAAAGAACAGCTATAAAACTATTTAGGAAAATATGTATAGATTTTTCTTGCAAAGGGAAAACCATAATATTTTCCAAAAATAAAGATATCATCAGCTTAACAAATAATATTAATCAAACTTGCAAAAATGACTCTGATACCAATTGTTATTAACAAAGGAATAAACTAAAACCATTTTATACCTGAAGGTGTGTATTGATCAGATACACATCAAGTATAAAGAATAAAAGCAAACTAATCTAAACAAATAAGGAACAAAAAGTAAAGAACACAAGATATTCTCCAAATTGTCTTTCACCAAGAAAGAGTTTGTTTTCAACAAGATAACAGGGTTCTTACAAGGACGGTCACAAAGACAATCAACGAAACTAAGTTGTAGAGATACATTATGGTTTCACCCTAATGTTGAAATATACTAGTCTATATAAGTATATCCCTTGATTGAAGGGATTGTATCTTATCTATACTAAGAGCCGATCTCCACACCAAAGATATCAAATCTGCCATCTATTGTATACTTATATGTATCATTACCTAATATACAAAAGATTACATAGAATAAACTATCTTAACACTTATGCTGATGGACTTTATATGTTGGCGATGATGGTGATGTATATATTGGCGCTGACATATAGTGTGTAAAGTGTTTCACTCACCAAATCATAAGGTGTGACCTTACAATCTCCCCCTATCCGATGATGTCAAAACTAATCTTGAATGAATCCATTAGCTCGTTCTCCTACTCAGAGTAAGATTAAGATTTTAAGTTCTTCATCTTTAACAAATGCTCCCCCTGAGACGGTGAATGACTTCCCATTTTTTATTATCTAGTAGTTGAGTCAGGAAGTCGATATTTATGAATCGTAGTGGACGGACGGATAGATGATGAACTGAGAATCTTGATGTCAGTTTAACTCCCCCTGATTTTGCTTTTCTTAATATCAAAGACATTTAATAGTTTCTTCAACTTTAGCAAGATTCTCCCCCTTTTTTGACATCAGCAGTAAACCAGAGCATTAGAGTTGCAGCCTATAGTCTAGTATGATTGTGATATCTCCTAATAGTGTGGGTTTAAACTACCATTCACTAACATAGTATTGTGAGATCTCATCAGTGTGTTGTTTCGTATGCTAACTCATTAATCACTTTTATTAGAAGAAAATGGCAAGAGTGGGTAGGTAGACAATGATATAGCCATCGGTGCATTTTTTTTGAATTCTCATCAGCATTTGGTATCATACACTGAATCATGAAATTCTAAAGAAGAATGTAAGGGCAAGAATGGATTGTTTCAGTCACGCTGAGGTGGAATCAGCGAGACTCATTAAGAAATATAACTCATCAGCAAGAAATGGTTTTAATCCTTGCATCACAAAGTTTAGGTTTAGTCTAGAATCAAAGATTCACCATCAATTCATAATGGTTCCATGTCATACCTCAGTCTAGGAGGTCAAGGACATGAACAACTCTTTTTCGTTTAAGGACCATACAAGTATCTCTTACGCTGATAATTCTGCAGTTACGTTAAGCCATTGGTTTATGCTCAATGTTTTAGCAGAACATGAGACTTGATGCATAACCGGAGTAGGGAACGGTTCAACTTACACCTGTTTTATGGCTTCTTCTGAACCAGAATGAACCGGCCGGTTTTTACAAAAATCCGATTGAACCGGTTAAATGATATAAAAACACATGGAAGTGAATCATTTTGCATAACAAACTTTGGTGTTTGTCTCACATCTATTTAGATTTCTTTTAATAAAGCACATGGTAAATGTTATGAAATTTTCAAAGCGTTTGTACTCATCTAAAACTATATTTTGTTTCCGTATTATATTTTATTTTCTTTTTGATGTACATGGATTGATGTAAAACTTATAATTATGTGTTTTTAATTTATTTGAGTTAATCTACAACTTATATTTATGTGTATTTTTAATGTTTATACTTATAGATGGCTATGTACATGTAGAAAAATAGGAATTTTTTTTATGAAAATTATAAAAATCGGTTGAATCGGCGGTCGAATCGGTTGAACCGGAAACCGGTCACCATACCGGTTCAACTAAAAAACCATATTTTAAATTATTAGTTATGCTTATCTCCTAATTTGAATTAGAGATAATCACAAACCCTTGTAATTTTAATTTTCTAATAACTCATCATTATGTGACAAATTATTAAAATAGTCGCTCTAATTTGAACATGTGTGTAGCTAACATGTTGTGTCATAGATATATTTCCAACATTTAATATATATATATATATATATATATATATATATATATATATATATATATATATATATATATATATATATATATATATATATATATGTTTTGTAACATTGTAAGAGGTTAAATATATAAATATGTGAGGGCCTATCATCATGCTATATATTTTTCAACGAATAATTAAATTATTTAATTGTTGTATTTTTGTTGCACATGTATTATTATATCTATAAAATATAGCAAAAACAATAAAAGAACGACGTATAGTAAATTGTATATATAATTTCATTACAAATTAATCATTAAAAATATATGAAATCATCCCATCAAACATATGATATTATATAGTGTTTTATTTAAATTATAAAGACAGATCCATTTGAACAATTTGCGAGTGTGGAGCCTACCCATGGAAAATGTTGGTGTCAATTGGATTAAGAAACATGGATGGAGCTACAATTCAAATTTGTAGAGGGCCCATGTAACAACTCCCGAAAACAATGCAATCAAGAAAGACGTATTTGTTGTTTAGTCGACGCAAATTCTTTACTATATATGTTATAGATATATGATTATATTGTTCAACTCTACCCCATGTGCTTTTCCCCAATCAAAGGTCCTTAATCTTACAATGAATTAGGTTATAACTCTTATTCTTAATATAAAAAAATATAAAAAAATAAAGTCAAAAAAATATTTTTTAATGTAAGTAATTATGAATTAATGTGTTAAGTAAAATAAACATAATACTTTTAACATATATTTTAAAATAATTTTTTATACGCGTCATTTGAGGATTTATTGATCAAATTAACATTTTTATCTCTAATCCATAACGTCAATCATTCTTTGTTTTTTACTCTTGACAAAACAACATATAATTGACCGTGTTTAAAAAATGACTTTTGCGAAAAAAAACTCCTTTAATAATGACTGTCTTTGAATTTTATTTATGGTCTGTAACAAAACAAACCATATGGGAAAAATTCTTCTTTTAAATTTGTAAGGAGTTTTGTTGTCTAAAGGTTTTAAATGACGATCTTGAAATAAAAGTTCGATATTCAATATGCTTCCGGTTAAGACCACTCTTTCTATGAAGCGCTTACCCAATGATACCACATGAAGTCTAGTTTCGTTACATAAGCCATATTTTTGTCGGTATTTATTAGTTATATAACCGGAATACCGACTTTTAAAATCAACTTATGTTTTACAATCCAAAGATTTTTAAACACTTATTACAACCATGCATGTACATTTCATATTTTCAGCACCATAAAGACCATGCATCTTGCACTCACTCACAAGTGAATACAAATCAGGATCCTCAATAATGTTTGGAATCTCGGCTAAAATAAATGGATCAATATTTTTAGTTGTATAAACATCTATAAGAAAATTTAAAGAAAATAAAATAAGTAAAATAAGATTTTAGTAATGTAAATCAATGATTGTTAAGTAATAAATGAAATATAATAAAAAAAAATTATCGGTGACTTTTACTTAAGTTTATGTAATATTTGTTTTTCAATAAGGGTTTTTTTTTTTTTTTTTTTTTTTTTTTTTTTTTTTTTTTTTCACTTGAGAAGTAACTTAGTATAGACAATGTTCTCCAACTCTTATTGTTAATATATTTTCTACGTAATTCTATGATATAATATTTCATTACTATATATAACTCAAAATCGTAAATAATGAATATAATATATATATATATATATATATATATATATATATATATATATATATATATATATATATATATACTTATTAGGCGAATGTCTGCGCGTTGCGTAGAAATACATATATTTTTGAATTCTTTACTAATATATGTTTTTTAAATATAACTATAACGTTGTTGTTAAATTTGATATAATAATTCGTATACCAAATTGATATAATATATTGATTATTTTGAATTATATGATAATATATACATCTATTATAACTGCATATTCTTAATCGCTTGAATGACTTTTATCCGCGAGTTACATATGAATAAAATTAAATAGAATATACGGTTTAATGTTATTTATAGTTGTTGTTATTGTTAATTAATTTTTTAAAATTTATTTGCATAATGTTTTAATTCTTATCATTATAATTATTTAAAACATCAATCAAATCCCTGACTCAATCAAATTTATTTGCTATTGATTTCTGCTACTCACTTCCTAGGCTTGCCCTAGGGAAATCCCTAACTCAATCAAATCCAGTCCTTAGCTGCTGAAGGCCTCTTTATAATGCTAATTAATCATCACCTGAATATCATCACATGTGACGAGGCTCGGATAATCCTTCGAGTAAAAGAATCGTCCTTACAACGGTTGGACTCAAACAAGAGCTGCGCAATAAGGGCAAATTCAGCACTCTGAGATTATTTGTAACAACGTAAATTTTCAAAACAATTTTTCATTTTTAAAACATTCATTTACTCACAAAATAACATCAAAACATATTGTATCAAATGTTATTATCACAAAAACAACTCCCCAGAATCCAAAACATAAACTCCACAAGTGTGTACGAATCATGTCGGCGCCTTCCCGCGCTCATCACTGGTACCTGAAACACATCACACAACAACTGTAAGCATAAATGCTTAGTGTGTTCCCCAAAATACCGCATACAACACATATGCCATTCGAGGCTATAATACGACCCTCCGATCGATGTGTCTCAGCGGGACCCTCCAGTTCCGTAGCTCGTTGGACCCTCTGGTCCGGTCATAACTCGTTGGGCCCTCCGGCTTGTTGGACCATTCGGTCCGGTCTATAACATCATACAACATACACATAAAACATAGCACATAATCTCATACATAGCACATAAGACCCTCTGGTCCACACAATATACCACTCTAGGTAACGTATAGTGAAAAGACTCACCTCGTTGTCTCGGTAAGTATCTGACTCGGTAGAAATGTGATCTAGCCTCCGCCTAATCACAGAAAATAATTACTCTCATAAATACAACCGTACTCAACCCTAAAGTCAACAGGTCAACAGTCAAACTTTGACCCGACTCGTCGAGTGCACTAGGCGACTCGGCGAGTCCACACGTGTCCACTGACTCTCTCAGTCCCCCTTTTGGCACGTCGAGTTCTTCCCCTGACTCGACGAGTTCCACCTGGCATGAATTGCGGGGCCACCCCGACTCACTGAGTGATTAACAGGCAATCTTCATACTAATCGCCGAGTCTGTTCTTCGGACTCGGCGAGTTCATGCCATGCACAAACTCTATACAACTCCTGAGGTTAGATCTATTCCATACAACCATAGATCTGGCCTCCCCAAGCATGATAATCACGTAAAGTTTGGACCTTGGCACCGATATAACATCTAAGTGGTCCAAAATGGTGATTTAGCTCCAAAAATGACATCCCAAGCTCATGGCTCCCAAAGTGACTCATAAAGCTCCAAAGATTAAGGCCTCTGGATCCCTTTGGGTCCAGATTCAGAACACAAACTCGAGAAGGGACCATATGCACCACTTAATCAACCTCTAAAAGGGTTAGAAAACCCTATCACAAAGAATCAACATCAAAACTGAAGAAGGCCCGAGAATAATACCTCAATACAGTCTCTTTGAGCTCAAAAACCACCAAAATTGCACCTCCATCAGCCTGCTCTTGCCTTGGTCACTTCCTTCTTGCAAAAACACCCACAAAAGGATCAAGAATGGCCTCTCCTTCCTCACAGAAGCTCTAGATCACTTAGGGTTTCTCTCTGGGTGTTGGTGGCCGCAAATGACGGAAATAAGGGACTTTAAATAGGTCCCAAACCCTGGAAATTAGGGTTTCATTAAACAGCGTGGACTCGCCGAGTCTAGACGCGAACCCACATACGAAATCGCGACCATACTCAGCGAGTTTAGACTCCAACTCGCCGAGTCTCCTCACAACACCCAAAAATATAAAAGAACAGAACAATACCTGGGAATCCGGATGTTACAATTCTCCCCCACTAGAATCAGGCTTCACCCTCGAAGTCTCATTCTTCAAATAACTCTGGATGCTGCTCCCGCATCTTACGCTCCGGTTCCCAAGTCAACTCTGACCCTCTCCGATGCTGCCACTGGACCTGCACCAGTGGCACCTCCTTGTTCCTCAAAACCTTGATCTTTCGATCCCTGATCGCCACTGGTCTCTCATCATAATTTAGGCTCGCATCCACCTGAATATCTTCTAATGGCACCACTGCCGACTCGTCCGCTATACACTTTCGCAGCTGCGACACGTGGAAAGTGTAATGAATCTAACCCAACTCTGCTGGCAACTCCAAACGATAGGCTACCCTGCCTACCCTCGCGATCACCCTGAAAGGACCAATATATCAGGGTCCCAACTTGCCCCTCTTCCTGAATCGGATCACTCCTTTCCAAGGAGAGACCTTCAGGAGCACGAAGTCGCCGACCTAAAACTCGAGCTCGGACCGGCGTCTGTCCGCATAACTCTTCTGATGAATCTGAGCGGTCAACAACCTCTGTCTGACCTACTGGATTTGCTCTGTCGTCTGAAGCACAATCTCGGTACTACCCATCACACGCTGCACTACCTCTCCCCAGCAAATAGGGGTCCGACACCTCCTCCCATACAACAGCTCAAAGGGAGGCATGCCAATGCTCGAATGATGGTTGTTGTTGTAAGAGAACTCCGCCAAGCGCAAATACGTGTCCCAACTCCCGCCGAAATCCAACACACATGCTCGGAGCATGTCCTCGAGCGTCTAAATCGTCCGCTCACTCTGCCCGTCAGTCTGTGGGTGGTATGCGGTACTAAAATGCAGTTTCGTACCCAATTCCTCATGAAACTTCTTCCAGAATCTGGAAGTGAAACGCACATCTCGATCTGAGTCAATCGAGATCGGCACTCCATGCCGCGATACCACCTCTCTCACGTACATCTCTGCCAACTTCTCCGCGGAAGAGCTCTCACTGATGGCCAGGAAGTGAGCACTCTTCGTCAACCAGTCCACAATCACCCAAATTGCATCGACGCCCCTCGCGGTTCTCGGCAATTTGGTGATGAAGTCCATGGTAATTTGTTCCCATTTCCACTCGGGAATCTCTAATGGTTATAACTTACCATGTGGACGCTGATGCTCAGCCTTAACCCTGCGACAGGTCAAGCATCTCTTTACAAACCATGCGACATCCCTCTTCATACATGGCCACCAATAATCCCTTTTTAGGTCCAAATACATCTTAGTGGCCCCGGGATGGATCGAGAATTTCGATCGATGAGCCTCCTCCATCAAAATGATACCAGCCCGACAACTCGTTCTCTCTTCTGGCTTTCTGGCTTCACAGCCTCAGCCTGGGCCCCACGAATAGCATCCAACACGGGGGTCATCACTGTCAATCTCAAACAAACATCTCACACTGGGGCGCTCTCCGCCCTACGGCTCAGTGCATCGGCTACAACATTAGCCTTGCCCGGGTGGTACAGGATCTCACAATCATAATCCTTGACCACGCCCAACCACCTCCTCTAACGCATATTTAGGTTGGGCTGATCCATCAAATACTTCCAGCTCTTGTGGTCCGTGTATATCATACACCGAACCCCATACATATAATGTCGCCAGATCTTGATAGCGAACACTACCGCCCCCAGTTCCAAATCATGAGTGGGGTACCTCGACTCATGAGGCTTAAGCTGCCTCGATGCATATGCTATCACATGCCCCCTCTGTATAAGCACCGCTCCCAATCCAGATATGGATGCATCACAATATGCCACAAAATCCTCCATCCCTTCCGGAAGGGCTAACACTGGGGCTTCGCATAACTTCCGGCGAAGTGTCTCGAACGAGGTCTGCTGCTCCGGACCCCAAGAAAACGCAACACCCTTCCAGGTCAACTTGGTGAGTGGCACGACGATCTCGGAGAAATCCTTAATAAATCTCCGATAATAGTCGACCAATCCCAGAAAACTCCTGATCTCGGTGGGTGATCTCGGCACCTCCCACCTCATAACCGCCTCAATCTTGGCCGAATCGACCAATATCCCTTTCTAGTTAACAAGATGCCCCAAAAACTGAACCTCTAGTAGCCAGAACTCATATTTGGAGAACTTGGCCTAAAGCCTCTCCAATCTCAGGACTCCGAGGATCTCCCTCAAATGATCCTCATGCTGCTATCTGGATCTCGAATACACCAATATGTCGTCGATGAACACGATCACCGAGCGATCCAACATCGGTCTTCACACCCTGTTCATGAGATCCATGAACACCGCCGGTGTGTTGGTGAGTCCGAAAGGCATCACCACGAACTCGTAATGCCCAAAACGAGTCCGGAATGCTGTCTTCGGGACGTCCTCCTCCCGCACCCTCACCTGATCATACCCAGACCTCAAATCGATCTTGGAGAACCAATATGCTCCCTGCAACTGATCGAACAAATCATCGATCCTCGACAATGGGTAACGGTTCTTGACCATTAGCTTATTCAACTTACGATAATCAATGCACATCCGGTGCGAACCGTCCTTCTTCTTGACAAAAAGAATGGGCGCCCCCCATGGCGAACTTCTCGGTCTGATAAACCCCTTCCCCAGCAGCTCTTGGAGCTGCGAGGATAACTCCTACATCTCCGAAGGCGCAAGGCGATAAGGCGCCTTGGCGATAGGCGCAGCTCCCGGAACCAATTCAATACCGAACTCTACCCGCCACTCCGGAGGCACACCTGGCAACTCCTCTGGAAACACATCCGGAAACTCACGCACTATCGGGACCTCATCCACTGACTCCGGTCTCTCTGAATCAACCCTCGCATCCATCACATATGCCACAAATCCCCTACAGCCTTGCTGTAGACTCTGCCTTGCCCTGGCGGCCGAACAAAATGCCGACCCCATACGTGTACCCTCGCCGTACACCGTAAGAACTCCCCCACTAGGGTCTCGAATCGTCACCAATTGACGCTCGCAGTCTATCACAGCCCCATATCGGCTCAACCAATCCATACCCAATATCACACACACCTCCTCCATCACGATTAGAACTAGATCTATCGGAAACTCCACACCGAAGATCTCAAGGACAAAACATCGCCCTCTCATGAAACTTCCTGGTGATCACTGTCACAGAATCAGTACCCTGCTTGAGGGTCAAGAACTCCTGGATTAACCGTTCCTTCTCCACTAAGGGAACATACTCATCTCTGAACATAGTGGTGAACCTCTCCCAGGTCACCTCGGAAATCTCAGCCAAAGTGAAGTTCGCCGTCACGAACTTCCACCAATCCTTCGCTCCCAGGCGGAGCTGGTTCAAGGCGAACCGAACCCTCAAGTGCTCTGGACAAGAACACGTATAGAAACATCCCTCGATGTTGGAGATCCACCTCATAGCGGCAATCAGGTCCTGCGTCCCGTCGAACTCTGGTGGCTTCGTGTTGCTGAACTCCCGGAACAACAACAAGTCACCTCCCTGAGGTCTGGCAGCAGCAACAGCAGCAGTAGCTGCAGCTGCAACAGCCTCAGTCAGCGCCGCATACTGCTCATCAAAAGTCTCAATCAACATGGTCTTGATGTCCCCGAACATCTCAGGAATCTCACCCCGGATGGCAGCAGCCACCTCCTCATGAATCAATCGACGGATCTCCTCGTCGCTGAGACCACTGCTCTCAGGTGTGTGTCGAGTCCCAACCATGATGCTTCTGAAATACAACAAAATTATCAGAGACCTGATCGAGCATACATATACTCGATGAAGCAACCCTAATTGTCCTTCGTTGTCCAAACGATTCTTACTTGGAATGCCCACTAATCCGGTGTCTTTAGTAGTACGGGCCCAATATTATTGACCACACCGCATCAACATTCACTCCAAGTCCTCCTCCTTGGATCTTGGATTACAAGTACTCTATTCTCATGAGCTCTTAACTGCTATCTACTCGCTCTCAAAGCATCTCAGCAGCAGAAATCTCCTAGGCTAAGGCGTCACAAATCAGGCCACTCTAGTCCTAATATGTATACCTAGCCTACTCTAGCATGCATAATGTAACATAACATATCTCATAACACATAATGTAAGGGTACTTTTGGGGATTCACCGTTCGGGCGCTGGCTGATTGTACACACGGCTCTGCTCTGTTTTTCTCAAAACTCTTTTTACTCTTTTCAAAAATTTTACTTCATTATAAGGATTTCCTCAAATCCTCAGTTTGAGTTCAGATACGCCCGAAGATGTATCCGAATCCCTCAAACCAAGTCTTTGATACCAACTTGTAACAACATAAATTTTCAAAACAATTTTTCATTTTTAAAACATTCATTTACTCACAAAATAACATCAAAACATATTGTATCAAATGTTATTATCACAAAAACATCTCCCCAGAATCCAAAACATAAACTCCACAAGTGTGTACAAATCATGCCGGCGCCTTCTCGTACTCATCACTGGTACCTGAAGCACATCACACAACAACTGTAAGCATAAATGCTTAGTGAGTTCCCTAAAATACCGCATACAACACATACGCCATTCGAGGCTATAATACGACCCTCCGGTCGATGTGTCTCAGCGGGACCCTCCAGTCCCGTAGCTCGTTGGACCCTCTGGTCCGGTCATAGCTCGTTGGGCCCTCTGGCTCGTTGGACCCTTCGAGGCTATAATATGACCCTGACTCTCCCTGACTCACCGAGTTATTCCCCAACTCGGCTAGTCAACTCACTGAGTGATTAACTGGCAATCTTCATACTACTCGCCGAGTCTGTTCTTCGGACTCGGCGAGTTCATGCCATGCACAAACTCTATACAACTCCTGAGGTTAGATCTATTCCATACAACCATAGATCTGGCCTCCCCAAGCATGATAATCACGTAAAGTTCGGACCTTGGCACCGATATAACATCTAAATGGTCCAAAATGGTGATTTAGCTCCAAAAATGACATCCCAAGCTCATGGCTCCCAAAGTGACTCATAAAGCTCCAAAGATTAAGGCCTCTGGACCTCTTTGGGTCCAGATCCAGAACACAAACTCGAGAAGGGACCATATGCACCACTTAATCAACCTCTAAAAGGTTTAGAAAACCCTATCATAAAGAATCAACATCAAAACTGAAGAAGGTCTGAGAATAATACCTCAATACAGTCTCTTTGAGCTCAAAAACCACCAAAATCGCACCTCCATCAGCCTGCTCTTGCCTTGGTCACTTCCTTCTTGCAAAAACACCCACAAAAGGATCAAGAATGGCCTATCCTTCCTCACAGATGCTCTAGATCGCTTAGGGTTTCTCTCTGGGTGTTGGTGGCCGCAAATGACGGCCATAAGGGACTTTAAATAGGTCCCAAACCCTGGAAATTAGGGTTTCATTAAACAGCGTGGACTCGCCGATTCCAGACGCGAACCCGCATACGAAATCGCGACCATACTCGGCGAGTTTAGAATCCAACTCGTCGAGTCCCTTCACAACACCCAAAAATATAAAAGAACAAAATAATACCTGGGAATCCGGATGTTACATTATTCAACCCTGATCCCATGTGATGTGACGTATTCACCTAATGGCTAACTCCCATCACTCAGAGTCTCACAGAGCACAAAGCAAGCAACATTTGGATCCAGGAACTACTCAAAAAATTTTATCATCATAACTAGAAACTGTACTAGCATACAATGCTAAGCTCATACTATAAGGCATAACCTAAACAGGCTATCCTGCTGCTGTCTACTCAATACTAGCATGAAATTCTCATAAAGATGAAAGACATATAGTAAGCACATAAGGCATCCTCCTAGATCCTTAGTCCTATTCTAGCATGTTATTCTAATGAAACTGAAACTGATAATCACAACGTAAGCTTGTATGGGTAATTTGGGAGTACTTACTTAAGCTCGGCTGATCGCATGCACCACACCCCTTCTTAAGAAAACTCTATTTCTTTCTAAGTTCTTTTCAAAATTTCTTTTCGAAAACATTTCTCTATTAAAAATCTTTCACCATTTCCTTAGTTTGAGTTCAGACACACTCGAAAGTATGCCTGAATCCCTCAAACCAAGGCTCTGATACCAACTTGTAACGACCCAAAATACGACCCAAATTTTTTTGTTTTAATATTACTAAAAATCACATCATCCAATGTCATATATAATAAGGGCCATGGAATGAATACTCAAAAGTCATAGTAACTGTGTCAAAAAAAATTGTATCAATCATAACAAAATATCTGAATAAAACTCCCAGGATAAAACTGAAGCTGTGGTGGGTGCGATGCCATCAACCCGAGCTCTCCCCTTTGCTAGCGGAAGTACCTGAAACCAAAGCTGAAACTGGAAGCACGAAGCTTAATGAGCTCCCCTAAACTACCACATACCATACAACAACATATAAACACATATTGGGCCTTGCCCACTCCATCAGACCGAAGTCCGGAAACTGCATCGGACCGAAGTCCGGAAACTGCATCGGACCGGAGTCCGGAACTAACTAGGCCTTGCCCTTTCCATCGGACCGAAGTCCGGAAACTACATCGAACTGAAGTCCAGAATTAACCAGGGCCTTTCCCTCTGCATCGGACCGAAGTCCGGAAACTGCATCGGACCAAAGTCCGTAACTAACCAAGGCCTTGCCCTCTGCATCGGACCGAAATCTGGAAACTGACTGAACATAGCACAGCATAATAATAACTACTAGCATAAACACATATACTACATACTGCATCAGACCAAAGTCCGGAACACATAACACAAGGACATGCTTGAATCACAAAGACATCAAGCACACTGAACTATTGCATCTGACTGAAGTCCGGAACTACTTCTAACTAGACGGGCCGGCATTGTGGTCATAGACCCATTCCTACTAGAAGGAAACTCACCTTGTAACGTTGGCTGCCGAGATGCTAAATCTGAAACTGCCTGACTGCTGCTCCGGAACTTCCCGGCTACAAATCCCATAAACACTAAATCAAATACTGATAACTAATCTCAGGGTAAAATAACTATTTACCCCTGGTCAAGTCAACTTCTTGGTCAAAGTCAACTTCCAGTTGACCGGACTCGCCGAGTTGGGCTGCCAACTCACCGAGTCCCTATCATCCATTCTAATCCTCTACCTGCTTCTACTCGTCGCGTTTGGCAAAGACTCGACGAGTTCTTCTTCGATGCTAACATCGAGTCTAACTTCATCCGACTCGCCGAGTTGTATGAACAACTCGTCGAGTTCTCCTTCATCATATGAACACGTACAGTCTGTGACTCGTCGAGTCGTATGAACAACTCGTCGAGTCTGAAGAACAACTCGCCGAGTCCCAAGCATGCTATTACTATACAATCGATTCTAATCGATTTCACTGCTTCCAAATCATAGATCTGAGCTTCTAGGACTGGTTTTACACGTAAAGTTTCCAACTTTACGTGCATGCACAAGAGTATGAGGCTAAAAATACCAAAATCATCAAATACTAAGCACTTAGGGTTTGGAACAAGGCCATGTTTGCATAAAGGTGGCTATATTGAGCTCCTGGAGTTCCATAATGTCCAGATCTAAGGTTTTCATCCAAAGGAGAGTCCATATCTTGAGTTTGAATCATATAAGGCTCCAAAAGACACATAACAAGCATAAAAGAGGGTTTAATGGAGGAATACACAAGGTAATAACTTTATTACCTGAATGAGAAACAGATGGAAGCTAACTCTTGGATCTCCTTTCTCTTCTATGGACCTTCTTTCCTTCCTTCTCTTCCAAAGCTTCCAAAATAACACAACACACTCAAGCTCAACAATGTGGGGTAGGGTTTATAGGGGAAATGCTCTAACGGTGATGGAGGATGGGGTGGGAGGCTATAATGACGTTTAAATAGGGTACAAACCCTTGAGATTAGGGCTTCATCCAGACAGGCAGACTCGTCGAGTCTGAACATATGGACTCACCGAGTAGCCAACTTAAATCGCGAGCTCATCCCGCTTCTACTAGATGAGTTGGGCTACAGACTCGTCGAGTATCCCTTAAGAAATGAAGATACTTTAATTAAATTACATACCAGAAATGGGGCGTTACACTTTCTCTCCTCTTCTTTCTCTTGGTTTAAGAACACCACTGGTGACCATCACTTCCACCATAAACCACTACCAGCTACCATCATTTCCCTTTTGTTTTGCTGACCAACAACCTTCCCAAAAACCCCTACGACCTACTGTTACCTCACCTCTATTCCCCTCCCATTACAGAAAAGAAACGAAGGCAACAAAAGGTTGCCAACACATCCTCGCCACCCTTACTATCATCATCCACCGCCTACTGCCACTGCCTCCTACCTTGTTGTTGCCGTCGTCAGTCACCACTGGCATCTTTTTTTTGTGTTTCTTTTGTTTGTGATCAACCGAGACCAAGAGACCCAAAACCTTTTTATTCTTTCCCTGCATGAATGCAATTATTAGGAGGTGATTAAACCTCAAAATCCATTCCATTTAATTGAAAAGGCCCTCCCCATGGAAATACTTAACAAAATAAGTCCCAAACTTTGACTTAAAATAAATCATTTCATCTCTTATTTGGAATTTATGACAAAATTAGTCTCACCTCCAAACTTTGATTCCAAATATATACAATAGCCCTACCTTTGGTTATTTTTAACAAAATCAATCCCATACTCAAACTCTCATTCTTTTTATTCAAAACATCCCCCTCCTAGGAATTTGTTGACAAAATAAGTCCCATTCTCAAACTTGTATTCCATTTAATCGAAAAATAACCCCCTCTTTTGATTAATATTACAATTCAATCCCTCTTTGGTTTGTGTTAAATAATCATCACTTCCCCATTGGTTAAATAGGTAACAAAAATAGACTCAGTGGTTCATTTTAAAAGCATCATATTGCAGTTTCTCAGGTCAAGTTTCTCAAAATAAACCGACAACCATACACTAAGGTGAGTGCTACCCCCCTCTTTTAAGTTTTATATGCTTTGAGGGAGAATACATGCGTGTATATTGATTGATTCAAAACCTACATAAAATGTTATTATTTTATGTGAAAAATACTTACCATTCTTAACTATTTTATAAAATGTGATTTTGACCAATACATATTATGCACTTATACACTAGCCATACATTTGATACGATTAATAAAAATAATATATGCCATTTTACAACAATAGCCTATGATTTATGTGACAATTCATGTCATAAAACTTTGTAGTATTTCAAGGATTCAAAATATTACCATGCATGTTTATTTATATGCTTAAAATACATAAAGTTTATACATGTAATTATGATCATTTCTTTAAGACGTACCTCTTTATAAAAGCGAGTACCTTACATTATATATACAAACCAGGTATACTCGGCTTTTATATAATCTATACAATTCATTATTCCTAGTAACTTATCCAATTATAAGTTAGTAGTTAAGGGCTTTTTATTGAGATATTATTCATTAGCTAAGTCTAAACAGTTAGCACACCCACACTACTATAACCGTTAACGTTCAGAGTGAGATACGTATGCATAGATTTATGCGAGGTTGACATCTCCACCTGCGGTTGCTAGCTACAACCTTGACCAATCAATCGAAATGGGTGATAAGTATCTAATATCATTACTATGATGTACAATGAAGAAATGTAGATGGGTACATTAAGTCTCATAGCTGGGTTATTGGACTTACTATATGTAACAGCCCGAAATTTCAGGTATTTTTATAATTATGTTTTTGGGGTGATTTAAGAGGGGACTCGGCGGGTTGGAGCCTAGACTCGCCGAGTAGGATCGCAGACTTGGTCGCGGGTTCGCGACTGGACTCGACGAGTCCAGATATGGACTCGGCGAGTCTACGCTGTTTAGCAAAAACCCTAACCGTTCAGGTTTGGGACGTATAAAAGGGACTTATTGGCCGTCATTATTCATTTTAGCCTTCTGAGAAGAACCCTAAATCGATTGTGTGCATCTGGAGCAAGGATTATAGGCCATTGTTGATTATAGAAGAGTTGTTGTGCAAGGAAGAGAAGAGATTGGCTAGAGGAACAGTAAGGGAGTCACATTCTGAGGATTGGGGACACAGAGAATACATCATCCAGGTAAGAATTCGAGTATACTATGCTATGTTGATGTGATTATGGAATTAGGGTTTATGGAACCCTTTTTGTGAATAGATTGAATGTTACCCTAGTCCCCTAATTGATTGTAACCCTGTATTGGGACCTTTGGAGGTCCAGAATGTCCCATGCCTGTGCATTTCGGGAATTGATAAAGGTTTTGGATTGGAATCCTTATGCCTTAGTTCAAAATGTGAATTATGAATTATAGGGTGTATCATGAGCACTGAAATGAGGACCTTACGTGGTGGATCAGCCTAGGAAGGCCAGACCTAGGAATGGTCGGAGCGGTTCTGACCTTAGGATGCAGTTTGAGCAGTTGCATGGCATGGACTCGCCGAGTTCGACGAACAGACTCGGCGAGTAGCTTGAAGATTAACTGGGACTCGTCGAGTTGTTCTTCAGACTCGGCGAGTTGAGTCGGGGTGGCCCCGCGATTCTTCCAGGAGTAACTCGTCGGGTCAAGGAGGATACTCGACGAGTAGAAAGGGAATCTCAGAGAATTGGAGGACGTCTAGACTCGCCGAGTCGCCATGGCACTCGCCGAGTCCGGTCGAGTTGACCGTTGACCGTTGACCGTTGACCAGAGTTGATCTAAGTCTGACTTCTTAGGGATAGTCACGCTTAGAAGATATAAGTGTTAATGAGAAATATGTGATGTTATAGGGAGGTTGTAGCTCGACGGATTGTGCACGAGTGATTTCAGGATTTGCTAACTTTCAGCATTCACGAGGTGAGTCTTCTCACTATACTGTACCCGGAAGGGTCTGACTGTGTGACCGGAAGGTCAGATATGATATGTGATATGTATGCTATATGTGGTAAGTTATTTGTTATATGTGCTATGTATGTTATATGGGCCGGAAGGCAATATGTTATGGGCCGGAAGACGATTATGTTATGGGCCGGAAGGCGTTGTGTTGAGGACCGGAAGGTCAGGGCCTGGAAAGGCGTATGTGCGTAAGTTGTATATTGGGGAACTCACTAAGCATTTATGCTTACAGTTGTTATGTATGTGTTTCAGGTACTAGCGAGGACCGTGGGAAGGCGCCGGTGTGATCGGTACACACTGAAGAATGTTTTTATGATCTTGGGATTTAGACAGTTTGTATTTGACATGACACTTAAATTATTTATGCCTTGTTTTGAATGAAAATACTCTATTTTTAAAATGAAAAATTTGTTTGAAAATTTGCGTTGTTACAATTGGTATCAGAGCCTTGGTTTGAGGGATTCGGGTGCACCTTCGGGAGTAACTGAACTCAAACCGAGGATTTGAGGAAACTTTTTAAATAAAGGCATAAACTTTTGTAAATGGTTTTGTGGTAAGCAAGAAAGAAGCAGTGTGGACGATCAGTCAGCGCCCGAACGGTAAAGATCCCCAAAATACCTTACAATATTATATGATATGAATTGTTATGCATGCTAGAAGACTAGGTATTCATGATAGGACTAGAGTGGCCTGATTTGTGATGCCTTAGTCTAGGAAAGTTTGCCGATATGAGATGCTTTGCTAGTGTGCGAGTAGATAGTGCATAACAGAAGTAGAGTACTCATTATCCGGGGTTTGGGAAGGAAGATTTGGGATGAATGCTGATGCGGTGTGGTCGGTAGTATTGGGCCCGTACTACCGAAGACACCGGGTCAGTGGGAGACCCAAGTAAGAATCCCTGGATATCGGAGACTGAGTAGGGTTGCGTTATCGATGGAGTCTCTGATAGTTTTATGATAGTTTTATGTTGTATTTCAGAGACATCATGGTTAGACCATGCCACGGAGCGAGTTCGAGCGGTGTGAGTGACGAGGAGATTCATCAGATGATTCACGAGGAGGTAGCTGCGGCGATCCGGGCTGAGATCCCGGAGATGTTTGGGTCTATTAAGACCACCCTGATGGAGACGTTTGAGGAGCGGTACGCCGCACTGACTGAAGCTGCAGCCGCTGCAGCTACCGCAGCTGTGGCCGCTGCCAGGCCACAGGGGGGTGACTCGTTGCTGTTCCGAGAGTTCAGCAACACGAAGCCACCTGAGTTCGATGGGACGCAGGATCCGATTGCTGCGATGAGGTGGATCGCGGATATAGAGGGGTGCTTCTACACTTGCTCATGCCCGGAGCACCTGAGGGTACGGTTCGCCTTGAACCAGCTCCGTCTGGGTGCGAAGGATTGGTGGAAGTTCGTGACGGCGAACTTCACTTTGGCGGAGATTACAGCGGTGACATGGGAGGGGTTTACTGCCATGTTCAGGGATGAGTACGTTCCCCTGGTGGAGAGGGAACGATTGGTTCAGGAGTTCTTAACCCTCAAGCAGGGTACTGATTCGGTTGCGGCAATCACGCGGAAGTTTCATGAGAGGGCGATGTTCTGCCCCGAGCTGGTGTCCACAGAGCAGGCTCGGATGAGCCGGTACTTGGGAGTTTTGAGGAGGGATATCCGGGAGTTTGTGTCAAACTCCACCTATCATACTTTTACTGAGCTTCAGGCGAATGCCAGGAAGCGTGAGATCGAGTTGGAGACCCAGGCCAGGGAGGAGGCCGAGTCTCAGCAGGTGGACCGGCGGCCGGCTCAGCCTCAGCCGGCAGCCAAGCGGACCAAGTCCGCCGATTCGAGGACGGGAGGTCCGAAGGGCCGCACTTGCAGAAAGTGCGGCAAGGGTCACGATGGGGCGTGTCGAGCTAGTGCTTGCTACAAGTGCGGCAAGGAGGGGCACATTGCTAGGGAGTGTCCCAAGGGGTTTATGGTTTGCTTTCATTGCAACCAGACCGGCCACCGGAAGGACGAGTGCCCTCAGCTTCGTCAGGGATCTGCACCTACTGCCAGGACTACTGAGACTTGACCGGTGAAGGTCGAGGCCCCGAGGGTGATGGGTTTTGAGCATTCTAACACTTCCTAAGTGTACATGCAACCCTAATAACCTTGGATCTATGTTTGTCTAATTATCATGCAAAGTTGAATTCCAAGGTTATATTCCTATCTAGCATACATGGGGAACAATTTTAACTTGAATCATAGATAGAATAACTTACCTTGTTGTTGCTTGTGTTCCTTGAAACCTTGTGAGCCTAACACCCCAAGTGTGATGCCTCAAATGCTTCACACAACACCAAATGCTCTTGGAAAGACTCTTGAGATAACACACACTTCTCAAAATCGGCCAAGCCCTCTAGTTTCTTAGTGTTCAACTTGTGTAGCCAATTTTGTGGAGAATGGGACCCTTATATAGTGTTGGCACATCTAGGGTTACACCATGTAAACCCTAATGTGTCATGACTCTTCATTTCCATGACCCATGGGTTTGTAACTCCCATGGAGCATCCATGGAGCATCCTATGGGTAGAACCCAACTTGATAATCCATGGAGCCTCTTAGCCCACTATACAAGATATGGATGATTTACATAACCAACCCATATATTTAATTAGTTATTCTTTGATCACTTAATTAATTCCAAATTAATTCTTTGATCAACTAATTAAATAATATTATTAATATATTAGAACTTATAATATATTAATAATCTCCAAGTGTTATTTCTCTCATTTAGTCTATCCAATTGCATGGTGCCATGCAACCCAAATGGACCATGCCGGGTCGGGTCAAGTACAAGCCCGAAATAGTTATGGACTTAGACACCTTATCCAACAGTCTCCCACTTGGATAAGTCTAATAACTATATCTCTAGTACTTCAGGAACCGACCGGCAATCGTAGCTCTTTCAAGGTCTCTCGGAACTGAGAAGATGATGATACGCCATTTAAGATAAGTGATCATATAATCCTCTGTTCTAGATATCAGCCGGACAAATACATGGAACACGTCTTGCTTATTGTCCAGCATTTGTTTCCCGATTTCCGATTTGTTTGACATAGAACTTAATTGAACACATCAACTTAGTTCTGACCGGGCCCGGTACATGGGTCAAAACAAAATCATCGAGGGGCCCAGATATCAGCTTCTAATCCAAGAAGGAACAGATAAACTTCGACTCATATGTTTGTTCTACCACTCATTGAATTACACACAAAAGTACGTTTTATAACATCGAGTTACCAATGCGGTTTCGTACAGTCAATGAATAACCAACTTGTAAGTAACAAATCATATCTCTAGGTTTGAAGACTTATATGATATTACCGTCTCACGATCACTCGAGATAAAATTCCATGAAGTGATTCCAGTGAGCGTGGGTTGAATCCAATGCTCAGAACTTATGAGCACTCATGATTGTTGTAGCCTTGTCCAAGACCTCTACAATCAAACATGACAGTCTTGATTCATATCTACTTCCAACATATGACCGACTGTGGAGGTTTGAATAATATGTTATACCGAACAAAATTATTCTGGAAGTCAAAACATGCAAAAAGAAATATAGTAAACGATTGACAAGAGATAGCAACACTTTACTCATAAATAAAACATGTTTTATTCATCATCTAATGTCAATTACACTTTACAAATTTCGAGATTATCTAACTACTAAATCTAATATCATCCTTCAGCCCTATGCTCCGAGCATGCTGAAGATGCTTAACCCGAGTCAATCCCTTTGTGAGGGGATCTGCCGGATTCTCATCTGATGATACCCCTCTTTGCCACGAGGTGTCCTTCTTCGATCCGATGTCTTATGAAATGGTATTTTCTGTCGATGTGTCTGGATCTCCCATGATCCCTTGGTTCCTTGGCTAAGGCAATAGCACTTTCACTATCACAGAAAATCTCCATTGGCTCTTTAATAGCTGGTACAACTCCAAGGTCTCCAATGAAGTTCTTCAGCCATATCGCCTCCTTTGCTGCTTCACTAGCTGCAATATACTCTGATTCACAAGTAGAATCTGCCACTGTCTCTTGCTTGGAACTCTTCCAAGAAATTGCTCCTCCGTTTAGGGTAAAGACCCAGCCCGACTGAGAGCGGAAATTATCCCTATCAGTCTGGAAGCTAGCATCACTATACCCTACAACTCTCAAGTCATCACTCCCACCGAGGGTAAGAACCCAGTCCTTAGTCCTCCGCAGGTACTTGAGGATATTCTTTACCGCAGTCCAGTGTGCCTTGCCAGGGTTCGCCTGATATCTGCTAACCATGCTCAAGGCAAAAGCTACATCGGGTCGAGTACACGTCATAGCATACATGATCGATCCTACAGCCGAAGCATAAGGTGTTCGACTCATTTCTGCTATCTCAGCCTCAGTGCTAGGGCTTTGTGTCTTACTCAATCTGGTGTTACTCTGGATGGGTAACTCTCCTTTCTTGGAATCCTGCATGCTGAATCTCTTCAGCACCTTATCCAAGTAGGTACTCTGACTAAGTCCAATTAGTCTTTTACTCCGATCTCTCAAGATTCTTATCCCTAGAATATAGGCAGCTTCACCAAGGTCCTTCATAGCAAAACACTTCCCAAGCCAGGACTTTACTTCTTGCAGGGTTGGAATGTCGTTTCCTATGAGTAGTATGTCATCCACATACAATACCAAAAAGCTAACTATACTCCTACTAGCCTTGACATACACACAAGATTCATCTTCACTCCTAGAAAAGCCAAATTCCTTGACCTTTTCATCAAAGCAAAGATTCCATCTGCGAGGTGCTTGCTTCAATCCATAAATGGATTTCTCAAGCTTACACACTCTATTAGGGTACTCGTTGCTGACAAAACCCTCTGGCTGACTCATGTAAACATCTTCAGCCAACTTTCCATTAAGGAAAGCGGTTTTGACATCCATCTGCCATATTTCATAGTCATGAAATGCAGCTATGGCTAACAGAACCCGAATAGACTTAATCTTGGCTACCGGAGAAAAGGTCTCATCATAATCCACTCCAGGAATTTGAGAGAAGCCCTTTGCAACCAGTCTAGCCTTATAAGTGTGTACTTTACCATCCATGTCGGTCTTCTTCTTGAAGACCCATTTGCACCCTACTGTCTTACGACCTGGTACATTTTCAACCAAGTTCCAAACTCGATTGTCATACATGGATTGTATCTCGCTATCCATAGCCTCTTTCCATTTAGCAGACTCGGGGCCTGCCATGGCTTCCTCGTAGCTGTTAGGGTCATCTTGACTTACTAGTGTCTCATCACTAATAAGTGTCTCACCTTCTGCAGTAATATGGAATCCATAGTAATGCTCAGGTGCACTCCTAACTCTCGTGGAACGTCTCAGAGGTACAGATTTGTCGATTGGCTCAACAGGAGTTTCCTCCTCAGGTTGAGGGCTAGAGTTTGAAGTTCCTTCACCGCTTGATTCTCGAATTTCTTCAAGATCAATTTGTCTCCCACTGTCTCCTTGGCTTATAAATTATCTCTCTCGAAAGACTCCTCTTCTTGCTACAAAGACCACATTGTCACTAGGTCTGTAGAAGAGGTAACCAAAGGATCGCTGTGGGTAACCGATGAAAATACACCTCTCGCTTCGAGGTTTGAGCTTATCATGAGTCTCGCGTCTCACGAAAGCCTCGCAACCCCAAATCTTGATGTGGTCTAGTTTAGGTACTTTACCAGTCCACATCTCGTGAGGAGTTTTGGCAACTTTCTTTGTAGGGACTAGATTAAGAATATGGGCGTCAGTCTCTAAGGCATACCCCCAGAACGAGATTGGTAGCGTAGCTCGACTCATCATGGAACGAACCATATCTAACAAGGTTCGATTACGCCTCTCAGCCACACCATTCAACTGTGGTGTCCTGGGAGGTGTCAATTGTGAGACTATCCCACATTCCCTTAGATAGTCGAGGAACTCTGAACTAAGATACTCACCACCACGATCGGATCGAAGCATCTTAATGTTCCTGCCCAATTGATTCTCGACTTCCTGTTTAAATTCCTTAAACCTCTCGAAAGTCTCTGACTTATGCTTGATCAAGTAGACATATCCATATCTACTATAATCATCAGTAAAAGTCAAATAATAACGATTAGCATCCCTTGTGGCATGTTTGAATGGTCCACACACATCCGTGTGTATAAGGTCCAACAAACCTTCACCCCTCTCACACGAACCTGTGAAGGGTGACTTTGTCATTTTTCCAAGTAAGCATGATTCGCAACTATCATCTGACTTTAGGTCAAACGACTCCAAGACTCCATCCTTTTGGAGTTGGCCTATGCGTTTCTTGCTTATATGTCCAAGACGACAATGCCATAAGGATGCTTTATCCAAGTTATTATTAGTAGAATCAATACACAAAACATTATTTCCTAAGTTATCAACAACAGATACAGCTTCATACACACCATCACAAGGTAATGCTTTATTATTAAAGAAAGCATCAATAGAACCAACTTCATTATTAAATGAAAAGGTAAACCCTTGTTTGTACAAAGCATGAAAGGAAATAATATTTCTTGCCATTCCTGGCGAATAACAACACTTATTCAAATCTAAACTAAACCCACTACTTAGCGATAAAGTATAAACTCCAATCTTGGTAACAGGTATAGCTTTCCTATTCCCCATGATCAAGTTTATCCTTCCTTGCTCCACATCCTCACTTCTTCTTAGTCCCTGCAAGTCACAACAAATATGAATACCACAACCGGTATCAAGGACCCAAGAATTAGAATGGGGTGAGTTATTAGAAATGATAGTGTAAATACCTGCATGGTTGGGTTTAACTTTCCCATCCTTCACATCTTGCTGGTATTTTGGGCAGTTCCGCTTCCAATGAGCTTTTTCATGGCAATAGAAGCATTCAGCCTCTTTTGGGTCAGAAGAAGGAGTAATGAAACCTTTCTTGGTTCCACTTGAAGAAGAGCCATCAAGGGTCCGAGCCTTGGTACCCTTAGAAGAGCTCTTTCTCTTCCTCCCTCGACTTTTCCCGATTGCCAAAACCGGAGTAGAGTTTTGAGTAGGAGTGATAGCAACCGACTTCCCCTTAAGACCTGATTCTGCGGTCTTGAGAAGTCCCTGAAGTTTGCTGAGGGTGACTTCTTCCTTGTTCATGTGATATGTCATGCGGAATTGATCATAGCACGATGGTAAGGAATGCAAAATAATATCTATTGCAAGATCCTCCGGGAAGTTCACATTAAGCTTCAGCAAACGATCCACATACCTTTGCATTTTCTGCATGTGGCTCGTGACGGATTCCCCGTCCTTCATCATGGTTGTTATCATGGAGCAGATGATTTCATACCTCTCTTGTCTTGCACTTTGATGGTATCTTTCCATCAAATCTTGGTGCATGTCATAAGGGTAGAAATCCTCATAAGACTTTTGGAGTTCTGCTGTCATCGTGGCCATCATGATGCAAGCTACTTTCGTAGCATCCCTTTCATGTGCCCGAAATTCAGCGATCTCCTGGGGAGTTGCAGTGGACTCATCAATCTCCTTAAGCTCCTTGTCAAGGACATATTCTTTGTCCTCGTAGCGGGTAATCATCCTGATGTTTCTGATCCACTCATTGAAGTTGGATCCATCAAAGGTGACTTTCCCACACAAGTTCATAAGGGTAAAGGAGCCATTAGGATTAGAGCCAGAAGCATTGTTGAAAGACATCTGAAGGAAAGAGGACAAGATTAGTTTAGATATAAGAGAGTCCTTAATGAAACACCCAAATGTAGTATTAAGGCTAGGATCCAATCACAATATAATATATCTTAGAAGAGGTATGCCGTAATCTAAGCTATATCATATTTGAAAGGTAGGTGAATGACGATTCACCAATTTCCACCACGAAAACCGCAATATTTTAGTATTAGGTTTTTGAATGGTTCTTAGAAATTCCTAGATTCTTTGAGATTCAATGAACTTTTCAAAGGCATGTTTCAATCTCGAGTGTGCCCTCCAAGTTTTGTGACTGGGATACCGAGGATCACAAAACGAGGTGTGAAGTAACCATGCAAATCACTTGGTACCCTTAAAGTTTATCACTCAATCGATGTGCCGGTTAACCACACACGCTCCATCGATACTATAATAAACCCTAAGTCACCCTTTACCTACCTTGTTAAGTCCAAGTTAGTGTGCCGGTTAACCACACACGCTCCACCAACGACTTAATCAAAGTGTAAAGTGTAATTTCATGGGATAGCACCTTATTCACATTTTTCCTAAAGTAACTAAGATTGGGAATTTAATAAAACATTTAGTTACTTTATAATATTCATCATACTTTGAATGAGAATTAATAAGTCCTTGTCTTACCCGTTCGGCTAACGACCCTCCACCGATCAAGCAAGCGGTGGGTGAGAGTGGACACCCATTAAGTCACCATTTTATAGGCAACAACCTTATACCCACCTTATAGACCGGCTTCGTGAATGAGGCGTACTAGCGGTAAGACGACTTTGTTCTTATACATATATATATATATATATATATATATAATTATTAAATCATAATAATATAAGTATAAGGGTTGAATTTTAACTTTTAAAATTCTAGGGGTTGGAACTAAAGTTTTAACTTAACTTTACTTGTTCCAAAACTTGAGGGCAAGTTTTGTAAACTTTCAAAACTTTTCATTTCTTGTAACTTATGAGTTTATTAGAGTAATAAAATGAGGACTTTTCATTTTTCCTAACTCTTGTGTTCTTTTAATGGTTTTTAACCCAAGAGAGTTTTGGTTTTCCATAACTTGAGGACAAGTTATGGACTCCATTAAAACACATTATGATCATGAATTAATCTACCACATAGGTTACAAATAATTCCTATGATCATCTAAACATCATAAGAACAAGAATATGAATATGAACACTTTCAAGAATCAAAATCACATTTAATCTTTGTAATTTTGATAACTTGTTGTTGTAAATGAGTTAGAAAAGACATTACACCTTCTAAAATAAGTTTTCAAGTACCAAAACATTTTAGGGTAATGATTCTAATCCATTTCCAGCAACTCAAGTCGAAATTCTGCACTTTGTCGACTCTACTCGCCGAGTGCATAAATCTACTCGCCGAGTAGGTTGAAGATACACATGAACTCGACGAGTCCTCCCCATGGACTCGCCGAGTCCATCGGTCAGACAGCAAGATTTTCGACTTTCTTCAACTTTTAAGCACAAATAACAAACAAACAAGCCTAGGCTCTGATACCACTGATGGGTTTTGAGCATTCTAACACTTCCTAAGTGTACATGCAACCCTAATAACCTTGGATCTATGTTTGTCTAATTATCATGCAAAGTTGAATTCCAAGGTTATATTCCTATCTAGCATACATGGGGAACAATTTTAACTTGAATCATAGATAGAATAACTTACCTTGTTGTTGCTTGTGTTCCTTGAAACCTTGTGAGCCTAGCACCCCAAGTGTGATGCCTCAAATGCTTCACACAACACCAAATGCTCTTGGAAAGACTCTTGAGATAACACACACTTCTCAAAATCGGCCAAGCCCTCTAGTTTCTTAGTGTTCAACTTGTGTAGCCAATTTTGTGGAGAATGGGACCCTTATATAGTGTTGGCACATCTAGGGTTACACCATGTAAACCCTAATGTGTCATGACTCTTCATTTCCATGACCCATGGGTTTGTAACTCCCATGGAGCATCCATGGAGCATCCTATGGGTAGAACCCAACTTGATAATCCATGGAGCCTCTTAGCCCACTATACAAGATATGGATGATTTACATAACCAACCCATATATTTAATTAGTTATTCTTTGATCACTTAATTAATTCCAAATTAATTCTTTGATCAACTAATTAAATAATATTATTAATATATTAGAACTTATAATATATTAATAATCTCCAAGTGTTATTTCTCTCATTTAGTCTATCCAATTGCATGGTGCCATGCAACCCAAATGGACCATGCCGGGTCGGGTCAAGTACAAGCCCGAAATAGTTATGGACTTAGACACCTTATCCAACAGAGGGCTCGTGGGAGAGCCTTTCAGCTGACTGCGGAGGAGGTCCGCGCTGCGCCCGATGTTGTGGCAGGTATGCTGTAATTCATGTATTTATTTTAATGTCGAGATGTTATGCTTATGTTATTATATGCGTAGGTACTTTCCTTATGAACTCTGTGCCTGCTCTAGTGTTATTTGACTCGGGTGCAAGTAGGTCCTTTGTATCTTTAGCCTTTAGTCAGCATATCAGCGTTAGTCGCGAGTCGTTGAGTCGACCTTTGAGAGTTTCTATAGCTGACGAGAGAGTGATTTGTGCCACGGAGGTTCTTCGGGGGTGCGTGCTAGAGATTTTCGGGGTTGAGTTCCCTATTGATCTGATTCCTATTGCGATGGGTGATGTCTGTGTCATCGTGGGCATGGACTGGTTGAGCCGATTCGGCGCTGTCATCGACTGTGAGCGTCAGCTGGTGACTATACGAGACCATAGTGGGGGAGTCCTTTCGGTGTACGGCGAGGGTACCCGTTCAGGATCAGCTTTTTGTTCGGCCGCTAGGGCCGCTAGGTGCCTTATCGTCTTGCACCTCCAGAGATGCAAGAGTTGTCCTCGCAGCTCCAGGAGTTGCTGGGGAAGGGATTCATTCGGCCGAGCAGCTCGCCGTGGGGAGCACCTATTCTGTTCGTCAAGAAGAAGGATGGTTCACACCGGATGTGCATTGATTACCGGGAGTTGAACAAGTTGACGGTCAAGAACCGTTACCCGTTACCGAGGATCGATGACTTATTCGATCAGTTGCAGGGAGCATCTTGGTTTTCCAAGATCGATCTGAGGTCAGGGTACCATCAGGTGAGAGTGCGGGATGAGGACGTCCAGAAGACAGCGTTTAGGACGCGATATGGGCATTATGAGTTTGTAGTGATGCCTTTCGGGCTCACCAATGCCCCGGCGGTGTTCATGGATCTCATGAACAGGGTATGTAGGCCGATGTTGGATCGGTCAGTGATTGTATTTATCGACGACATTCTGGTGTATTCGAGATCGAGAGAGCAGCATGAGGAGCATTTGAGGGAGGTCCTTGAGATATTGAGGTCGGAGAAGCTTTATGCAAAGTTCTCCAAATGTGACTACTGGTTGCGGGAGGTCCAATTTCTAGGACACGTTGTTAATCAGGAAGGGATATTGGTCGATCCGGCCAAGGTTGAGGCGGTGATGAGTTGGGAGGTGCCGAAGTCACCCTCCGAGATCAGGAGTTTCCTTGGGCTGGCAGGGTATTATCGGAGATTCATTAAGGATTTCTCCAAGATAGCAGTGCCGCTCACCAGATTGACCCGGAAGGGTGTTGCATTCTCATGGGGACCCGAGCAGCAGACCTCCTTTGAGACACTTCGCCAGAGGTTGTGCGAAGCCCCGGTATTAGCTCTCCCGGACGGGATGGAAGATTTTGTAGTATACTGCGACGCATCGATTTCGGGACTGGGTGCAGTGTTGATGCAGAGGGGTCATGTGATAGCTTATGCGTCGAGGCAGTTGAAGCCTCATGAGGCGAGATATCCCACGCATGATTTAGAGTTGGGGGCAGTAGTGTTCGCTCTCAAGATTTGGCGTCACTACTTGTATGGGGTTCGATGTACGATATACACGGACCATAAGAGCTTGAAGTATTTAATGGATCAGCCCAACCTAAATATGCGTCAGAGGAGGTGGTTGGATGTGGTCAAGGATTATGATTGTGAGATCCTGTACCACCCAGGCAAGGCTAATGTGGTAGTCGATGCATTGAGCCGCAGGGCGGAGAGTACTCCATTGCGAGATGTATGTTTGAGACTGACTGTGATGACTCCAGTATTGGATGCTATTCGTGGGGCACAGGCCGAGGCTGTACGACCAGAGATGCAGAAGAAAGAGTGGGTTGTTGGGTTAATTTCAGAGTTCGTTAAGGATGGACGAGGGCTTATGACGTTTCAGGGTCGGATTTGGGTACCGTTCGTGGGCGGTACGCGTATTACTTTGATGGAAGAGGCTCATAGATCGAAATTCTCGATCCATCCCGGTGCTACGAAGATGTATTTGGATTTGAGGAAAGAGTATTGGTGGCCCTGTATGAAGAGGGACGTTGCATGGTTCGTTGAGAGGTGCTTGATCTGCCGTAAGGTTAAGGCCGAGCACCAGAGGCCGCATGGCAAGTTGCAGCCATTGGAGATTCCCGAGTGGAAGTGGGAACAGATCACTATGGATTTCATCACCAAATTGCCGAGGACTGCCAGGGGAGTTGATGCAATTTGGGTGATTGTGGATAGGTTGACGAAGAGTGCACACTTCCTTGCCATCAGTGAGAGTTCTTCAGCGGAGAAGTTGGCGGAGATATATGTGAGAGAGGTGGTATCTCGGCATGGGGTACCGATCTCGATTGTTTCAGACCGTGATGTGCGTTTCACTTCCAGGTTCTGGAAGAAATTTCATGAGGAGCTGGGTACTAAATTGCATTTTAGTACCGCATACCATCCCCAGACAGACGGTCAGAGCGAGCGGACGATTCAGACACTGGAGGACATGCTTCGAGCGTGTGTGTTAGACTTCGGGGGTAGCTGGGATGCGCATTTACCTTTGGCAGAGTTTTCCTACAACAACAGCCATCATTCGAGCATTGGTATTCCACCTTTTGAGTTGTTGTATGGTAGGAGGTGTCGGACCCCCATTTGCTGGGGAGAGGTGGGACAGAGAGTGATGGGCAGTACAGAGATCGTACTCCAGACGACAGAGCAGATTCAGCAGGTTAGGCAGAGGTTATTGACCGCCCAGAGCCGACAGAAGAGTTATGCGGACAGACGCCGGTCCGAGCTTGAATTCCAGGTTGGCGACTTCGTTCTCTTGAAGGTTTCTCCTTGGAAAGGAGTGATCCGGTTCAGGAAGAGGGGCAAGTTGGGGCCCCGGTTCATAGGTCCATTTCGTGTGATTGCAAGGATAGGCCGGGTAGCTTATCGGTTGGAGTTGCCAGCAGAGTTGGGACAGATCCACAATACCTTTCACGTATCGCAGTTGAGGAAGTGTATAGCCGATGAATCGACAGTGGTTCCATTAGAGGATATTCAGGTGGATGCGAGCCTGAATTACGCCGAGAGACCAGTAGCTATCAGGGATCGGAAGATCAAGGTTCTGAGGAACAAGGAGGTACCTCTGGTGTTGGTTCAGTGGCAACACCGGAAAGGATCGGAGATGACTTGGGAGCCGGAACGTGAGATGCGGGAGCAGCATCCGGAGCTATTTTTAGAGTGAGACTTCGAGGGCGAAGTCTAATCCTAGTGGGGGAGAGTTGTAACAGCCCGGAATTTCAGGTATTTTTATAATTATGTTTTGGGGTGATTTAAGAGGGGACTCGGCGGGTTGGAGCCTAGACTCGCCGAGTAGGATCGCAGACTTGGTCGCGGGTTCGCGACTGGACTCGACGAGTCCAGATATGGACTCGGCGAGTCTATGCTGTTTAGCAAAAACCCTAACCGTTCAGGTTTGGGACGTATAAAAGGGACTTATTGGCCGTCATTATTCATTTTAGCCTTCTGAGAAGAACCCTAAATCGATTGTGTGCATCTGGAGCAAGGATTATAGGCCATTGTTGATTATAGAAGAGTTGTTGTGCAAGGAAGAGAAGAGATTGGCTAGAGGAACAGCAAGGGAGTCACATTCTGAGGATTGGGGACACAGAGAATACATCATCCAGGTAAGAATTCGAGTATACTATGCTATGTTGATGTGATTATGGAATTAGGGTTTATGGAACCCTTTTTGTGAATAGATTGAATGTTACCCTAGTCCCCTCATTGATTGTAACCCTGTATTGGGACCTTTGGAGGTCCAGAATGTCCCATGCCTGTGCATTTCGGGAATTGATAAAGGTTTTGGATTGGAATCCTTATGCCTTAGTTCAAAATGTGAATTATGAATTATAGGGTGTATCATGAGCACTGAAATGAGGACCTTACGTGGTGGATCAGCCTAGGAAGGCCAGACCTAGGAATGGTCAGAGCGGTTCTGACCTTAGGATGCAGTTTGAGCAGTTGCATGGCATGGACTCGCCGAGTTCGACGAACAGACTCGGCGAGTAGCTTGAAGATTAACTGGGACTCGTCGAGTTGTTCTTCAGACTCGGCGAGTTGAGTCGGGGTGGCCCCGCGATTCTTCCAGGAGCAACTCGTCGGGTCAAGGAGGATACTCGACGAGTAGAAAGGGAATCTCAGAGAATTGGAGGACGTCTAGACTCGCCGAGTCGCCATGGCACTCGCCGAGTCCGGTCGAGTTGACCGTTGACCGTTGACCAGAGTTGATCTAAGTCTGACTTCTTAGGGATAGTCACGCTTAGAAGATATAAGTGTTAATGAGAAATATGCGATGTTATAGGGAGGTTGTAGCTCGACGGATTGTGCACGAGTGATTTCAGGATTTGCTAACTTTCAGCATTCACGAGGTGAGTCTTCTCACTATACTGTACCCGGAAGGGTCTGACTGTGTGACCGGAAGGTCAGATATGATATGTGATATGTATGCTATATGTGGTAAGTTATTTGTTATATGTGCTATGTATGTTATATGGGCCGGAAGGCAATATGTTATGGGCCGGAAGGCGATTATGTTATGGGCCGGAAGGCGTTGTGTTGAGGACCGGAAGGTCAGGGCCTGGAAAGGCGTATGTGCGTAAGTTGTATATTGGGGAACTCACTAAGCATTTATGCTTACAGTTGTTATGTATGTGTTTCAGGTACTAGCGAGGACCGTGGGAAGGCGCCGGTGTGATCGGTACACACTGAAGAATGTTTTTATGATCTTGGGATTTAGACAGTTTGTATATTTGACATGACACTTAAATTATTTATGCCTTGTTTTGAATGAAAATACTCTATTTTTAAAATGAAAAATTTGTTTGAAAATTTGCGTTGTTACACTATAAACATTAACTAGACTCTCTCTCTCTCTCTCTCTCTCTGACACACACACATACACATACACACACACACACTCTCTCTATCTCTCTCTTTCTCTCTCTCTCTCTCTCTCTCTCTCTTTCTTTCTCTCTCACTCTCTCTCTTTTTCTCTTTCTCTTACTACGGACCATGGGCTTGGAGATTTTCAAAACTATTTTAAGAATGGATTTACTTACGTAAAGATACATTTTGGTTTCAAATCTTATTTAAAGACTCTTTACAAACACAATTTTGTGTACGGTTATACTTCCAAAGAAAATACTTTTTATACTTTTTAAAAGTATCATTACTGATGTTAGTAGAAAACCTTTAACTTTCATCAACCTCGTGTTGACCCTCAAAACTACATGTATTCTAAGGGAATCAGTAATTAAGCTATTCAAACGATGGTTAGTGATGGATTTCACGCAATTTAGTTTACCATTTTTTGTTATGTCTGCCTGCTATTTAAGACAATTCATGTACAATACTATTATCTATAAGAACCATATATTCGAACATCAAAATGGAATATAAATGATGTTTTGTGTATTGTTGTACTTGTACTATATATATATATATATATATATATATATATATATATATATATATATATATATATATATATATTCAGTTCAGCTATGATCCGTGAACTTAGTTCCATAGCTCGGCATGTTTTGACGCCTCGGTCAGGGTATGACAAATACATACAATGTCGAAGATAGGAGGAATGACGGTGGTGACGAACCATAAGGGTCAGATGATCCTAACATGGACGGTAACCAGTTGGCGAGTGTGGATCGATTATCGCAAGTTAAACAATGCCACTTGCAAAGGCACTTTTCTTTACCTTTTATTGATCAAATGCTTGAACGTTTATCCGATCACCTTTTCTATTATTTCTTAGATGGTTTTTAGGTTACTTCCAAATTCTAATTGATCCAAGACACCAAGAGATAATGAAATTCATATGCCCTTACGGGATGTTTTCTTGGCGTTGGATGCCTTTTGGATTATGTAATTCACCAGCCACTATTCAAAGATGCATGGCCGCCATTATTCACAATATTTTGAAATTTTTCATGGAAGTTTTCATGGATGATTTCTTGGTTTTCGGTTCTTCTTTGGAGAATTTTTTTATATCATCTTGATGTTATGTATGCTAGGTATGAAGTGAACAACTTGGTCTTATGTAACAATTGGTAAACCAAGATAAAGGTTTGCCAGTCAACGACCACAAATTTTATTAAAATAGAATCTATTATATGTTTATTGGTAATATTATAAGCAATTAAATCCATTTATATTCGGTGTTTCCAGTTTAATACATTATGTTTAGTATTTATAACGCCCGTGGTTTCCTACTAGATTAATTGTAGTCTGTAATCGCTTTGGCCAAATATTGTAATCTTTTTATGAACGAATAAGAAAGAATTATTCATGGGTGATAGGATTAAAACAGACTTTTAATCTATGAAGATCGATTAGATCTTGAACAAGTATATGAATATTAAACAGCAAGAACACAATATTAATAACAAGGCAGAACGCAATAATAAGAACAAACAGCTTGAATCAAACGTGTCGAATGATTAAATAAAATCCTTAGAAGAGCTCGATTAAGAACATCAACTGTAAAGGATTGGAAGATTACAAGAATGATTACTGGAAAATATTGTTCTCTTGATAAATCGCTATATCGATGATTTCTAGAATCTTATGAATCTTAACCTAATATGCATGCACGCATTAACTTAAATACTATACATAAAAGGCTCTCGGTTGGACAGGCCCAAACCGGAGAATAAAAGGCTAATCTAACGAGCCCAAAAGACGCAACATCAAAACTCTTTTCAGCCCAACAATCTCCCCCTTTGCGTCAATTTGGAGCGAGACCTTCACTTTCTACTTGGGCCGAAGGCTGAAGCTGGTACCTTCTTCTTCACAGTACTAAACAGACACTTGGTTATGGAAAGGATGGTCTGTCTAAAACGGATGTACCAATTGATCATATCATTGAAGTACTTGATATCATCAGCCGAATTGTCTTTACACTGCTTGATGATGAATAAGATGTGCTCCAAGCAAGTTGTGGTGTAAAGATGTTTGTCAGCTAAAGCGAAGAGACATTTTTGTCCTTCGGCTCTAGTGAACATCACAGAGTTTCGCCTCGAATCTATCTTGCCCATTAGCATTTGATTCAGATCACTGGCCGATCCCACAGGCTTGACTTTCGGTTTCTTCTTAAAAACTGTGGCAACCTCCTGATCCATTAGGGCCACCTCCATGATGTAGCATGCCAGCATTCTTTTGACATGGTCTAAGATGGGACCATATTCGGCTTCGTTTGTCAGCAGGATATTGTACAAGACTATCCAGTCATGAGGGTTCAGATTGGGCAGATACGCCAGAGAGATCATGTGAGCAGTTCTTGCAGATCCTCGGATAAGCTTGAACTTGACGTTTGTAAATCTCCCCACGACAAAAGGCTTCATCACCCGAACATTGACAAACTTCTGGGCGCTCCATGTAAGGTATTGAGGGCGAGCGGCCTCCAGGTAGAAGTCAATGAGCTCCCTGTCAAGCTCATCGTTCGGATGCGGGACTTCAGAAATGTTAGAGAAGGCGTGGAAGATGAACGCCTTTCGAGTCAGTGGCATATCGAACTGCGAATCGATGGTGTTGTTGCAGTCGAATGATATCACCGGCTCGAGCCATAGTATGCTTGGAGTCTCTATGGCCTCTTTTATCAAACGATCCCTGGTCCAGACAGGGAAGAGCAACTTTCGGCTCTCAAGGAGATCGTTGGCTTCTTTTTGTTTACGTTCGGCTTCTTCAGCTTCACGTGCCACACGACTGACATCGTCATCAGTATTGCGACTGTTCTTTCTCTTTAACATGTCCGCAATAGTCTCCTTGTCTTCATCTTCATCTTCATCTCCATCCTCTGCTATGTGTTTGCCCTTGTTCTTCACACCCGAACCCGAGGCATGACCAGTTGGGGGTGGTTTGGTTGTGTGAGTAGCTTTGGAGGACGGAGGTGGTTTCGATCCTTTCTTCTCATCTCCCCCTTGTTTCGGAATGGACACGAAACTCGGCAGGCCTTCAATTTTGCTTAGGAGGTCCATGGCCGGGGAGAGCTTTTCAGCGAGGGTGCGCCTCACCGAATGATTAAGGATGGGGTCGTGTGCTTCCAGGATGTTGGATAGAGCTGTGTGGACATCCGAAACACACGTTTTTATGACTTCCCTCTCGGATCGAAGAGCTTCCAATTGTTCTTGAGAGTTGGAAAGCTGTGTGCTCTTGACCTTAAGGGCAGTAGTCTTACTCGCCAGGACGTCCATCAGGGAATTTTCAGCCGCAAGATCCTCTTGTGGCTTTGCCAGGCGGGCATCGATGGAGGCACGGAGTGCCGAGTTGTCGTCGCTGAGGTTTTGGCGGAGGGTAGCGAACGAAGTCAACTCCGTCGAGACGAACTTGGCCAATTGTTGAACAATCGGTTCAAGAGTCGTCTTTGTGGCATTGGCGCTTTCCTGCAGAGACTTTAGCAGGTCCGAAGCGTCGGAGAATAGTTTATCGACTTTTTCGGTCGCCGCCTCACAGGCTCGGGTGGAGGCGTCTATCGCAGCAGTTGCTGAGGCTACTGAGTCATGTTGAGCCCTGGAGAAGGCATCAACTATCCTCTGAAGGGCAGCTTCAGATAAGGTGGACTGCTGGTTTGAAGAGGAGGCAAGAAGTTGATCAACCTTCTCGTTCAGATCGCGGAGATGCTTCTTTGTCACTGGAGCATCATCCTCCTCATCACTTTGAACTTGAAACGGACTATAATAGACCGAATCAAAGTTCATGTGATCACCACCAAGGAATTGATCATCGCCATCAGAGGCGTCTTCAGGAGATTGAGGTGGCGGTGAAGCTGGGGGTGTTATGGGTTTAGTTGGTTCAGGTTGAGTGGGTGGGGGGTTAGTTTCGGGTGGTGGTTGTGTATGGGTTTCGGTTTGTGGAGGTTCGGTTACGGGAGGGGTTTCGGTTACAGGTGGTGTTTCGGTTGATGTGGTGAAAATGGGTGGAGGTATAGGGAATGAGGTTGGTGGTATAGTAGGGGTTATGGTGGGAATGGAAATAGGTATTGTGGGTGGAGGGGAAGGAACTGGGGATTGGTGAAGTTCCATCTCCGGGGTTGGGAACCGAGGGGGTGAGTTACCTCGCTGAGGAGATTCGTCTCCTTGTGAGCCCTCAGAGTCCGAACTCCCACCTTCGGATTCGCTTGAAGAGGAGGGTATGAGGAGCTTTCGCTTCGGTTGGGTCTTCCTCCTTTTCGGTTGTGGGGAAGAGGCAGTCTTCGGTTGTTTGCGTTTCTTGGGAGTAGGTTTTGGGGCTTTGGATGGTTTCTTCCCCTTGTCTGCCTTCTTACCCCTGGCCACCGGTTTGTCGGCATCATGAATCGATCTCAACATGTCCGGTGTCAGTTCCCTCGGACCAGATGGCCCTAACTCCTTGATCGCCTTGATCATACTGCTCTCTGAAGGCACACTTCCATACATAGTCTCCGGGATGGAGCCAATGAAGGAGAATTTTGATGCATCCGAGACGATGATCTTTTTGGTGTGGAACGTACCAATCGAAGACATCGGTGCACCGTCAGCAGTTTGGACATCGAACCTGTCCATAGCCCATCTTGTGATCAAGATCCAGAACTGGGCTAGTGACACCTCGGAGTGTCGGGAAGCGGAAGAGAGGCTCTGAACCAGTTGTTGCCAAAGGACAAATCCATAGTCCAGATTGATCCCGTTGTACACCGCATACATAATTGACAGGAAAAGACGACTGGCCCCGTCCGATCCTGAGCTTCTTTCTGACAGTCCCTTGAAGAGAACTGTAAATAACCCATTCCATTGGGGCGGTAGGCATGACTTCTTGAATCTGGCGACGGAGGTGAGAACTTCCGTGTAGCCCATGTTGTAGAACATGCTGTAGAGCATACCAACCGGAATTGTGTCCGGGTGAACACACGATGGGTCAGCAGCAAACCCAAGCATAGAGTAGAAGCGAGAACGAGAAATCGATGTCTTGTGTTCCGCCACTTCGAAAAAGACCCTGTCGACGGCCTTGTCGTAATAAGCCGTTGCGTAGACCTGAGATAGGGCCACCATTGGCACCGTTTCAATCCTTGATAGTGCCGGAGCAAGCTGGGAGTATTTGAGACACTCGATGACCGGCGACATGTAGGGATCATAGGCCAGTGGGTTCAGATCAATCACGAGGCATTGCTGAGGACGGATTGGAAGAATCTGAGAAGTAGCATGGACGGAAGAGGATTCAACCATTGTTGCAGGTTGGAGAAGAAGATAACCGGGAGAGAGTTTGGAAGTATTTTTGCTTTGGAAATTATGGGGCAGTAAAGAGGTAAAAGGTGGTGTGGATGGGTTTTTATAGTAGGTGATAGGAGAGAGAAAGATCGATTCAAATCTCTTATGGAAATACGGAAGGGTTTTTGAGTGACTGATTGGTGACAGTTGGGACGTGCGATGATCACGTAGGAGAGAGAGTGTCAGATTCCTAGGATCACGCCGCCCAATAAGCGCCGGTTCAGAGAGAGGAACCGTTTCCATTTCCACACGCGCCATTAATGCCAGATGGATGACGCTTCAATACTGCACACGCGTCCAAAAGTGTCAGAAAAAGCGCGGCCGCTTCAAATTCACGCGCCCTCCTTTTTACCGTCGTTTGAATTTCTATCCTTTGAACTTCCGCCGCGTCAGCAACTTTTTGTCTTTTCCCCTTTTTAATCAGCTGTATTCAATTTAGGACCCACGTGGCTAATTTTTGACCACTGCCTCTTTAGGAATCCTTCAGTAATAAACCAGCCTGTAAAATAATTAGTAACGGAATTTTGAAAATCTAGGATTTTCGTGCAAAGAGTGTAAAAGATAAGGAAATAAAGCAACTCTTTTTGGGATTATCTGTGATGTCAATTATGACACGAAACTGATGATCCCGGGCACGAATCTCTTCCTTCAAGATCAAGAGAGACCTCAACGTGTTAGTGTGGAATCCCGTTGAATTACGATCAAACATTTATTAATAAATGTTGAAAGGCTTCTTTTAATAAGGCTAATTAAGGGTGGTTACGCTTTGATTCAACAATTCAATTCTTGATATAAGAACGAATGTGAACAAAGTACTTGTGAGACCGGTGTAGTCTGTTGAACAAGTAGGTTGGAGTTGATTTTTAAGTGACTTGGATAAGTATAAAATCTCAGATAAAAATTATAACTGGATCCCATGGGAAGAAATGTTATGGTGTGTAACAATTTCATTGGAATAAAAAAAAATTGAGATTTCATGAAGGTACATTCGTCAATTCATTGGTGAAAACTTGATCAAATTAATTTGTCACCGTCAATTCTTTGGTGTTGAATTTTGGGTTTCACTCAGCTCGTAGTGGCACGAAACTAAGATCATAAACACAGATGTTGTGTAACCATAAACCTCAGTGGTAATTTCTGAGAGTCTCAAGGGTTACAGTGATGAAACGAATGTTATGGAGAAGTGTAATGGGGATGGTGAAAGAAGACATAGTACCTCTGCTGCGAAAGAAAGGACCAAGCAGGAGACTCTTAACTCATGTGAGAAGAGTGTGAGGTAGCTCACGATTAGAATAAATAAGTTAGCCTTATTGGGAAGACAAGGTTTGTGTATACCAAGTCGTGAAGGCAATTATTCAAAATCTTATGAGGCTTGAGACACATACAGCAGCATGCTTCTAGGGACACTTAAGTAATTTATCAAATATATCCTCATGAACAAACGAACACAAAAAGAAAAATGAAAGAAAATATTTTTGGAGTTTTTGAAATTTATATAAAAACAAATAATAAAAATAAATAATAATAAAAAAATTAAAATAAGATTAAAAAAAATTATAAAAGAGAGAGAAAAAAAAAATAATAAAAAAAAACTTGGAAAAAGATTGAAAAACCGAACCCGAGCGTTCGGTTGGTTTCGGTTCAGGAAAATTTTGAAAAACCGAACCCGAACCTTCGGTTGGTTTCGGTTCTACAAAATGTTGAAAAACCGAACCCGAACCTTCGGTTGGTTTCGGTTCCACAAAATTTTGAAAAACCGAACCCGAACCTTCGGTTGGTTTCGGTTCCACAAAATTTTGAAAAACCGAACCCGAACCTTCGGTTGGTTCTGGTTTTGGAAAATTTTGAGAAACTAAGAAAGTTAGATACAAAAGAAATACTTTAAATATAGAGAAGACCAAAGTGGTACAAGAAATATACAACATAGAAAGACTACCTTTGAGGTGATGAGCGAGCCAGATGATTGAACCGAATCCGAACGTTTGGTTGATTTCGCTTCTTACGGTTGAGTTTGAGAGGTAGTGTGAGGTACTGACTCTGATTCCATCATACCTAGCCCTTGCAAAATTTTATTGAATGATGCTTCAGGAAGAGCTTTGGTGAAGACATCAGCCAGTTGATCAGTGGTTCTTACGAAGTGAACTTCGACATTTCCATCTTCCACATGATCTTTGATGAAGTGATACCTCAGTGCTATGTGTTTGGTTTTAGAGTGTTGCACTGGGTTATGACAGATGCTAATTGCACTTTCAGAGTCACAATATAGTGGGATCTTCTTCATATTGAGTCCATAGTCTCGAAGTTGACTCTGGATCCAAATCACTTGTGATGTGCAGGATGCAGCGGCAATGTATTCCGCTTCAGCAGTAGACAGCGACACACATGTTTGTTTCTTGGATTGCCAACTGACCAACTTCCCATCAAGAAATTGACAGCCACCTGTTGTGCTTTTGCGGTCGAGTCCACATCCTCCAAGGTCAGCATCAGAATAGGCTTGAACGAAGAAGCCTGAATTGGATGGATACCATAGACCTAAGGAGGCGGTTCGCTTGAGATAGCGTAGGATGTTCTTCACTGCCAGCATGTGAGGTTCGCGTGGGTTAGCCTGAAATCGAGCACAATAACACACAGAAAACATGATATCAGGCCTGCTAGCAGTTAGATACATCAATGAGCCTATCATTTGACGATAGAGCGTGATGTCAACAGCCGGTTTATCTAGTGAAGGGGTCAGCTTGGTGCCGAATGCCATTGGGACTTTGACTTTTGAGTCTCCCATCATTCCAAACTTTGCTAGGAGTGTCTTCGTGTAAGCTTCCTGATTGATAAAGATGCCTTCGGGTCCCTGTCTTATGTTTAAACCAAGGAAAAAGTTAATAGGACCCATTGAGCTCATTTCAAACTTAGTCTCCATCAACTTTCTGAATTCAGCTGTTAAGCTGGGATTCGTGGAGCCAAAGATGATGTCATCGACATAAATTTGAACTATCATAAGGTGGTTACCTTCCTTTTTGCGAAAGAAGGTTGGGTCAACCGAACCTTGTTTGAATTTGGACATCTTCAAAAATTTTGTAAGCGTTTCATACCAGGCTCTCGGAGCTTGTTTGAGGCCGTACACAGCTTTATCCAGAATGTAGCAATGATTTGGATGCTTTTCATTCACGAACCCAGGAGGTTGCTCCACATACACAGTTTCTTCAAGTTCTCCATTGAGAAACGCACATTTGACGTCCATTTGGAAAACCTCAAAGTTTTTGTGAGCAGCATAGGCCAGAAATATTCTAACAGATTCGAGCCTAGCTACTGGAGCGAACGTCTCTTCGTAATCTATTCCTTCCTCCTGACAGTATCCCTTGACCACCAGACGAGCCTTGTTCCTTATGACATTACCTTCCTTGTCCATTTTATTTCTGAAAACCCATTTAAGACCAACAACTGAAGCATCTGGAGGCGTTGGAATGAGACGCCAGACTTTGTTCCTTTCAAACTCGTTCAGTTCGTCTTGCATTGCTTGAACCCAATCAGAGTGATCGAGGGCAGTATTCACTGTCTTCGGTTCAACTTTTGATACGAATGAGTTAAACATACAAAACTCAACCTTTGAAAATAAGTATGTCTGTTTTGCCTTCAGTTGAGATCGTGTCAGAACCTTTTCAGATACATCACCAACTATTTGAGAGATAGGATGATCTCTGGTCCATTTGGTAAGAGGAGGGTAATTTGGATCAAAGGTTGGATCTAGTTCGGCGTTGATCATCTCTTCTGGCTCAGATTGGCTATCGAAATCAAGTGTCATATCATCATGCTCCCCCTCAATTGATGAGTCTTGAGAAACACGAGGTTCAGGGGTTTCTTGTGGTGCTGGATTTTCAGGCGTTGAAGCACCTTCGCTTGGAGAGGGATCTTCGGTAGGAGAGGTACCTTCGGTTGTTGAAGGACCTTCGGTTGAAGTAGTAGAGCTTGGCTCCCCCTGGACTTGTGAGCTTGGCTCCCCCTCGACTGATGCATTGTTGGTTGGAGATTCATCAGTGGGCGATTCTCCTTCATGCATTCTTCTTGCAGAATCTTCGACTATCCGCTTCATATTATCTATTTTGTTGTCGGCTGCCCCTGCTTCTGAGAGAGAAGCTTTTTCCGGTTTGTCAAAGAGATCCAGAAAGTTCTCGTACATATTGGCGATTGAGACTGTGACTTGACCAGTTTGAGGAAAGATTTCCCTAGCAGTGTCATCTATGGCCTGTAGCTTCTTGACATAGCTATCGTCGAAGGTCACATAGTATGTCTCTTCAATCCTTCTTGATCGTTTGTTTAGGACCCTGTACGCCTTTGAAGGGAGTGAGTAACCCAGAAAGATTCCCTCGTCAGCCTTGACATCAAACTTGTTGCGGTGTTCTTTAGAGTTAAAGATGAAACACCTTGAGCCAAACACGTGGAAAAATTTCACGTTGGGTTTTCTGTTATTTATAATCTCATATGGTGTGAGCGTGAATCGCTTGTTGAGATAGGACCTGTTTTGTGTATAACAAGCAGCAGAAATAGCGTCAGCCCAAAAATAAAGAGGTAAGGAAGCGAAACTTAACATAGTTCGGGCAGCTTCACACAACGATCGGTTTCGTCTTTCGACTATTCCGTTCTGTTGTGGTGTGTAGGGAGCTGAGAAATTATGACTGATTCCCTTTTCTGCAAGAAATTCTTCAAACTCTTTGTTCTTGAATTCGAGACCATTGTCGCTCCTTATGTTGCGAACGACCTTCTTGAGCTGGACTTCAATTTGCTTGATAAACACTTTCAGCTTTTGAGTCGCTTCAGATTTGAGCTTTAGAAAGAACACCCATGTAAATCGAGAGAAGTCATCAACGATAACAAGAATGTACTTGCTACCACCGATGCTTTCAATAGATGAAGGACCACACAAATCGATATGAAGCAATTCGAGTGGTTCAACAACTTTTGTGTTAATTATGGATGGGTGACTTTGACGACTCTGCTTTCCCATTTCGCATGCAGCACACAAATGCTCTCTGTCAAACTTTAGCAATGGAAGACCCCTAACATGACCTCCAGTGACAAGTCGGTTGATATCTTTGAAATTGAGATGAGAGAGTCTTTGGTGCCACAACCAGCTTTCGTCGGATTGAGCTTTTGATAGCAGACATATGGCTGGGTTTCCTTTGATGGGTTTCATGTTCAGAGGAAACATTTCACCCTTTCGCTCTGACTTCAGAATCACTTTCTTTGTCTTTTTCTCTATGATTTCAGAACCTTCATCATCGAATGAAACTTTGAGACCTGTACCTCCAACAAGTTGAGATACACTGATGAGGTTGTGTTGAAGTCCTTCCACGTAGGCCACCTTTCTTATGGTAAAATCACCATTCGTTATCATCCCATATCCCTTTATGGTGCCGAAAGAATTATTTCCAAACTTAACATTGCCACCATTTGCAAGAGATCTGTATTCCCTAAGCTCCTCTTTCCTCCCAGTCATGTGACGCGAGCAGCCACTGTCGATGTACCATTCTTCGTCAAACTGCTCGTCACTTATAACCTGCAAAAATTAAGCAGATTTAGGAACCCAAAGTTTCTTGGGTCCATGTGAGTTTTTCATGGGAACAGGAATAGTAAGAGAGATGTCAACAAGATATGTTCGTTTTATTAGAGTTGTTTCATCTTTCTTTTTAATGGTGAAGACTTTTATTTTGTTAGGATTGGGTTTGTTCGCTTTGGACTCAGGTGTGGATTCATCGACCTTCTGCTTTCCCTTCTGTTCAGCAGATGGACGAGGTTTTTGAGAACCAACGGAATTAGCGTTAGAGCAAGATGGAGATGAACGAGAAGAATTAGGAAGAGAGGATTTGGATTTGGATGGAGATGTCTTCCTTGCTGATGACTCTAGGTGACCCTTTTGCTTTTGATCGTTGGTGGAATTAACCTTTGAGTCTTGTTCTCATCTGACATCAGAGCCGAACCTCTGAGTTCGGTTGGAGTTGTTCTTGGAACCGAACCTTTGGTTTCGGTTGAAATCCTTTTCATAACCGAACCTTTGCTTTCGGTTGGTATTTTCATGCGAACCGAACCTTGGCTTTCGGTTGTTGTTTTCTTGCGAACTGAACCTTGGCTTTCGGTTGTTGGAATTATCAGGCTTTCTTACGGGATTATTTTCATACTTCAGATTCTTGTCCTTGTGTGAATAGTATGCATTCTGGGAGTGCCAGAATTGTTTTCTTTCAGAAAGGTTTTTCCTGTATCTTAGGTTCCTCTCTATCTTTTTATCCCTCATCTGTTTAGGTTGATGATGAACGTTCGCTTTTGCTTTTGATGTCTCCTTGGCTGGTTCCTTTTGAACTTGAGGAGTTTTTCTTTGAGCCGAGGGAGCAGAGGGTATATCTGAAGAAGGTTCAGTTTCCCCTGAGGAAGTGGAAGGAGTATCTGGTGAAGTTTCACTTCGAGCTGTTGACGTTGAAGGAATGTCTTCTTTTGCTGAACGATCAACCTCTTGAGGAGTACCTTTTGTACCACTTGTGCTTGGTTCACTGAAATTATCAGGCTTGTTCAAGGGTTCAGGTATGTATCTCCCTTTCTTCATCCAGGAGGTTCTTTCAGACAGACCGACGGTTTCGTTTCCATTATCAATAGGAGCTTCCCAGAAATACTCATCACAGCCATCAGCATTGTCTTCATTAACAATAGCTGTGAGTTCAGCTGTTTGATGTTCGGTTACTCCAGTGACCTTGTATACCTGATTTGGAGTGGTCCTAACCTTTTGATATACGACAACTTTTTCTATTAATTTCGGGGACTTTTGTTGGGACAATCTAGCGAATTCCACAGAATTTTCAGAAATAAGATTTTTGTGGTTTTCAGTTTCGCTTTTAACAAATTCTGAGCAGTCAACCGTATCCTCTACAGAAATTTCACTCATGTTTTCGTCCTCGTTAAGCTCAGATGCATTTTCAACATCGATTTTATTTTCTGAGCTTACTTTGGCGTTAAGAGAGTCAAACTTTTGTATGGTTTCGGTTCTCAGTTTAAGTCTGTCGTTTTCATCCAAAAGATTTTTGAGCATGTCCTTGTGGTCTTTGGACTTAATGAAGGTCTCAGTTTTGTCCAGTCCAATTTTATAAGTTGGGTTGACATCATCAGACGATATCACACTCTCACAATTGTAAGCTTCGGCATCGATTTCATCCTCCTTAAATTCTAGGAAGGGCAAAATCATGCGATGGATCTTTTGGCCTATCTCACAATCCTAGTGAAGTTGAGTAATATTGGAATATAAACGTTTAGCTATTAAACAAAAAACATTTCGTTGTTTTAACAATTTCAAATTGTCTCTCTGCAAATAAATGTTTTCGTCTTTAACTTTAATTAATTCCGACTCTTTTAACTCAATCCACATTCGCCGCTCCTCACTCTTCGACGCCACCCTGCTTAATTGATCAGTCAGGTTAGAATTGGTGACTCGAGTTTGAGTTAAGCTACTATCTAAATGAGAAATTCTTGTATTCACATTTTTTAGATCTTTCTCATATGAGGATGATGGTACTTTAGATGAAATAAAAACAGATTGTACCTTCTTTATCAGTTCATCGAGTTCATTGAACTGTTGGCTGAGTGGTTTGGCCGTAAAGCACATATCCTCCTGCACCTTCGGTCCATTGCCTCCTCCATCGGTGTTGTATCCCCTCATTTGAGACACTTCAGTCACCATGAAGCATTTTCCACCACTGCTTTCCTCCTTAGCCACATATGCCTTTCCATGAGTAGGCTTCCTTACTTCTTCGTCTTCTGAGTCAGTAGACCAAACTTCGGTGCTACCGAACTCATCGTCATTGACCGAACCCTGCACAATAAGAGCATTTATAGAAGGGTTAGCGGTAGACTTCTTCTTTCTCAACTCATCCAATCTCCTCTGCAGCACAGCTTCCTCATCATTTCCATTGTCCTTTTCAGCCATCTTCTTAAGAACATAGTCCTTAGTGTAGTGGTTCTTGCCACCACAATAGAAACAGCTTACTCCGGAATCGCCATCTGCTTTCGGTTCCTTTTTGGGCTCCTCAGCTTTCGGTTCATTGTTCGCTTTTTCTGAGCTGTAACTCCCCTGCCAGTTTCTGTTTTTGTTGTTGGGGAATCTCTTTTTTATGAACCTCTTAGGATTGGATACCATCATGGCATAATCCTCAGTTGTGAGGTCATATTCTTCCAAGTTGAGCTCTTCATCCTCCACCACAGCTTTACTTTTAGATAGGAGGGCCAACGAACCAAGACTGGAGACAACATTCTTCTCTTGAACCACAATCTTCTCTTGGGACTTTAGAATACCCACCAGTTTCGCCAAAGAATATGATTTAAACTGTTCATGGGCTTTGACTGTGGAAACAACTGCTCTCCATTCAGATCGCAGTCCGTTCAAGAAAGTAACCTTTTGTTCGATGAGCTTCCTTTCAATGTCGTGTTTGATCATCTTGCTGAGAAGATGATTGAAGTGATCAAACGTCTGGGTCACAGTTTCTTCGGCCCCTTGCCTGAATTCACCAAATTCAGATAGAAGCAAGGTTTGGATGGAATGTTCAAGATCTTTGTCTGTGGAATACAGTTCGCGAAGCCTATCCCACACTTCCTTCGCCGTAGTGCATGAGCTGACCAGTCTGAATGTGTCGGACTGAAGGGCGAATCTGATCAACCTTAGTGCCTTAATATTGCACTGGAATTTGTCTATTTCATCTTGCGCAATATTCGTCACGTCCTTGAGCAGATCGTTGTACTCCTTTTGCGTCTTAATAACTCTAGATGTCGCGGAATGAGAAAACGGTTCGTTGATGATAGCCTCCCATATGAGAAAACCATTATCTTCCGATCCAATCACATAGTCTTCAAAATGATGTGCCCATACTTCATAGTCATGGGTATACAAGATTGGAATCTTTGTCGTCGAACCGATGCTGTTGGAAATGTTAATAGGGTTTGATTGCGTTGCGTCCATAATGATCGTAATAACCTGTTCAAAGATCAGACTTGTAATAAAGCAGATTAGGGCAAAACAATAAATACTAAGATACGTCAATTAAGATGACGGCTCAATAAATATCGATGATTGCGGAAAACCCTAATGAAAATCTTTTTCACAGAAAAGATGTGTATCGATTACACAGCCTCCTGCTCTGATACCAATTGATAGGATTAAAACAGACTTTTAATCTATGAAGATCGATTAGATCTTGAACAAGTATATGAATATTAAACAGCAAGAACACAATATTAATAACAAGGCAGAACGCAATAATAAGAACAAACAGCTTGAATCAAACGTGTCGAATGATTAAATAAAATCCTTAGAAGAGCTCGATTAAGAACATCAACTGTAAAGGATTGGAAGATTACAAGAACGATTACTGGAAAATATTGTTCTCTTGATAAATCGCTATATCGATGATTTCTAGAATCTTATGAATCTTAACCTAATATGCATGCAAGCATTAACTTAAATACTATACATAAAAGGCTCTCGGTTGGACAGGCCCAAACCGGAGAATAAAAGGCTAATCTAACGAGCCCAAAAGACGCAACATCAAAACTCTTTTCAGCCCAACAATGGGCTTATGTGTTTTATATGATATTATATGCAAATTATATAAGTATTTAAATAGCATTAAAATATCGTCGAAAATAAAAGATTATTTAGGAAAAATAATTTTAACCTAGTTGTAGTATACATAATAAGGATTCTGGAGATATAAGGAATGCTCGAATCCAATTTAGAACGAAGAAGTTATGGTCCATTGAAGTCTCGCGTTAAATCTGATATGACCACAGATGTCGCAGATTAGTGAATAGTGAATCAGAGATAGATCGCTTATTACCCTAAGTGATCTAAATGAAAGTCATAGTAGTTGTTAAACCAAGAGTGTCCATATAGAGAACGTCCAAATCTTACTTCATATGAAGAAGTTATTATTTTTATAAGATCCAGCACAATAGTGTACAAACACTGATATTGAAATTTAGAATGGACGGTTGTTAGGAAAAAAAATATAAACAAGAGCTGAAGATCTCCTCCGTACCTATCCGTCGATATAAACACAGTCAATAACTGATATCGTATGAGAGAGTTATGATTTTTACATGGACTTTAAAAGTCTAAACCTGTAAAAATATAACTTTAAAAATAAATTTAAAATTAGCTGACGGAGTCTAAATGAAAGTTATAGATCTCGTCGATAGTTACGCATGGATGTAGAAGACATCGAAAACGAAGCTCGTATGAAGAGAGATATAACTATTTAAGAAAACAAAAAAATCCATGCGCAGCTGCACGCCCAGACACAGAGAGACACACTCTAATACTCCATACAAAATGTGACATATGGCAGCACCCAGTGATCAACACATCAACCTGCCAGCTATATGCATGGCGTAGGGGACATAGTGTGCAGTGTGCACCCCGTGCAGACCAATATATTTCATAATTTGCATTAATTTTCTTCGCACCTTTTCTCCAAATTCTATGTGGATTAATTTCTAGCCTTAATCCCTTTATTCCCAAGCTCCCAGCCCCTTAGCATAATCTCCAGTATTTCGTCAGAATACTCTGTAAGTTGAGCTACACTTACACTGCTTTAAGTGTAACTTATTATTATTGTCATAGTCGTTATTATGAACCTATAACTAAGATTTGTTAGTGATTCCAAGTCATTATATTGAGTGATCTACTTACATGATTGATGTTTATAATGGATTTACTGATGTGTTCAAAGTGGGATTTTCAAACAGTATACTTTGTTTACCAAACAGACCCTACCTTCGTTATGATCCTACCTGCTTATTTCTTATTTGATAGACCTTGATGTAGACATTAGGATTATTGAGGAATCTAGAATATCATTATATGCCAGGATTACGAAACTAGACTAAGACATAGTGTTTTATGTTTAGGTCATTCAGAAGTGTTACGGAGAAGCGTTGCCCTAACTTCAAGTGACCTACTTTTGTTGGGTGAGTGTGTAGTTACTATCATGTACATAATTTTACTAAAAGTATCATACACTCAGGAAAATTATTTGTTACCTGAATTATTTGTATATGTGTTATTTATATAACTATGATAGTACTGCTTGTTAGGAACTATATGGGACGTAGATTTGCCCTTAGTATAAGTCTGGATTAGTTATAATAAGACTTGAAAAGGTTCCAATATGAAGGACATAGATTAGGTCTCATTTTGGTGCCGCGTGTGAGATAAGAGCAGAGTGTCGTATTCCTCCTCTTTCTTGGATGACCAGCAATCGTGGGTCCAGTGCAGACAACTGGCAAGTATCTATGGGTCATCGACCTTGGTAGATGACAACACTAGGCTATTCTAGGTGGTCTAGTGAATGATGTTGCTAGTGTGGACTTATAACCCAAAGACATAGATAAAGTGGGATACGATTTTATCAATAGTTCTAAACATTGGTTGCTTTTATATGGCTTACACTGGCCATGGATTCCCCTAACTATGTAGCTATCTGTATATTCAAACAGTTTATCAAGTTGGGTGATTCCTCTTGATAATTGTTGCCTTAGGATTTGCGAGACTCTATTTTGATAGGGTAGGTGGTCTTATGTTAGATTATACCTATAATGTTTGTTGCAAGAATGTTATTATATATTATCATTAGTATAATATGGGCTTGAAAACCCTATTCATCTCACCAAGTTTCCCAAATCTGTCCCACTCATTTAATGTGCGTCATAGGTAGCAGATTTAAGGATGCTGAAGCTTAGTTAGTATATCGAGTGTAATAAAGAGATGTGCATGTTATACTATTTCATGACCTTTTAATATTTAAGTTGTAATGTATGTTTTGATATGAACGATGACATCCTCGAAATTTCTAATAAAACAAAAAAACTTTTGTTAACTCAAAAATGTTTTATTTAAACTAGGAATTTCTATATCTCAATTTAATTGAAGCGTAAATAAAAAGTTCTAATTGGTTCTGAAAATTAGGGCACGTCATAGTTGGTATCAGAGCATTACTTTAAGCGAAGTAGGAATTTAGGAAAATTCTAGACTTAAACTTAGAATCTAAGTATGATCGATGAATTGTGCAATAGAATGCTTTAGGATAGTTGCCTTAATTTCTTTAGACACTAACCCTAGCATAATATAGGAAGATGCCCTAACTGCTAATTATATGCTAAAAATGTGTGTATATATATGGTAATTAATATATCACCTTGTTAAACTACTCGATTCTACGAGTATAAAATGTCATGACAATCACAAGGAGCGGAAGAGTTGTCAACAATGAAGGAGGTCCAACACCTCAAAACGCTGGAGCAGGAGCTACTTAGTTGCTGATTAATGATGCTTGATCAACAACGACGCGAGTTTAGGGATATCCTAGCTTTGGAGCTAGCTGATTCTAGAGGTGGAGCGCCTATGATCAAGAAGTTGGTAGTTTTTGAACATGTCAACTGTTGGGTTTTGAGCATTCTAACACTCCTAAGTGTACATGCAACCCTAAATACCTTGGATCTATGTTTTCTCTATTATACAAGCAAATATCACTTTCCATGGTATTTATCATAACTAGCATATTATGAAGTACAAATAATATAAAATCTAGTAGAATGACATACCTCTTTGTTGGTGCTTGATTCCATGTATCTTGAGAGCCTAGTGCCCCAAGTGTGACACCTCAAATGGTTCACACAACATCAAATGCATTCGGAATAGCTTAGAGAGAAAATAGAACACTTGAAAATTGGCTTGCCCTCACTTGTTTCTCTAATCCGATTTCTTCAATAATAAGATCATTATATAGTTAGTCACAATTAGGGTAAACCCTAATTGTCATGGCTTTCCATTTCCTTGGATCCATGGGTTCAAATACACCATGGAGCATCCATGGAACATCCTATGGGTTTTAGCACAACTTGATAATCCATGGAGCATTAGCCCACTATATAAGTATGGATGATTTACACAATCAACCCATATATTTAATTAGTCTTCTTTTGATCAATTAATTAATTCTTTGATCAATACTAATTAAATAATCTTATTAATATATTAGAACTTATAATATATTAATAAACCTTAAGTGTTATTTCTCTCATTTTAGTCTATCCAAATGCATGATGCCATGCAACCCAAATGGACCATGTCGGGTTGGGTCAAGTGTATACCAATTATAGTTATGGACTTAGACATTAATCCAACAGTCTCCCACATGGATAAGTCTAAAACTATTATTGCAAGTACGACTTCATAACCCGACTAACAATCATAGCTCTCATAAGCCGTTGTTGAACTCTAAACAAATCAATGACGCGTCCATTAGATAAGTGATCATATATTCCTCCATTCCAGATATCATATGGACTGAGACATGGATTATAATCATTCTCTCTGTCCATTCGTTGTTTCCCGATTTCCGATTTATGATGACTAAGTAATTGAATAAATCAAATCAGTCCAGGCCCGGCCGATCACTTACATTTTGTCATCACTAAATCATCACGGGGCCCACAGGATCGCTTTTATCCCTTTAAGGGTAAAAGGAATGGATAAACTTCGACTCATATGCTTGTTGTACTACTTGTTGAATCATACACAAAGGCACGATTTATAACATCGAGTTACCAATGCGTTTTCATGCAATAATGTATAACCAACTCATAGTCAACAACTCATATCTGTAGTTTTGAAGAATATAAGATATTATCGTCTCATGATTCACTTGTGATAAAATCCATGAAGTGATTCAAGTGAGTGTGGGTTTAATCCAATACTCAGAACTTATGAGCACTCACGAATGTTGTAGCAACCATTGCTATGTCTAATGCACCTTAGACAAATCTTACAAGCCAGATTCATGACAATCTTGATTCATATGTACTTCCAACATATGACTGACTGTGGATGGTTTGAATAACTTAATCATTCAGGAAGAATGAACTAATTATTATGGAAGTCAAAACATGCAAAGTGAAACACAAAAATAATACTAATCTTGTATGGCCTCAACACTTTGAGTGTAAATAAAACCCTTTTATCTAAGTACCATATTGATTACTCATTATTCATTGTTTCGATTAATCAACTTAATACTTGAATTGAAACCATAATCATGCCATGCACCAAGCATGCATACTATGTTTACCTATGGTCCTTTATTTTGTGAAATAGATCAATTAAACACGACTCCAATGACGCTCATTTCACAATCCCAATCCCTTTTGTAAATGTAAGAATACCAAACTCTTCCTATTTACTGTAATCTGTTAGATTCTAAACTCATATGCAATGATCCCCTTGTAATTACTATGCACAAAAGTCAGAAAGACTCGGCGACAGACATTACAGAGTATTCAAATGGAAAGCAATTCCATTGAAATGAAGTCTCAAATTCAAAGTACATTCCTTTGAACATCCTTCTTTGCATTAAGTTCTTGAATCTTACACAGATTCAAAGAATAACTTCCACCTATGGAAACAATTACATATTCCCATTTTGACCATCACTTTTGAACAAGAGTTGCCTATTTTCAAAATATGTCAATATGGTCCTTACTCTATACTTCCAATTGTCCATGAGTAACCAAACTTTGGTAAACCTCAATTTGTCCTCGACAATTACTTAATCATTTTATTCATATCCATTTCTAATCCTTTGTCCCCTCTTAATTCCCTAAGCATTAGGAAAATTTAGAATGGATAAATATTATAGCACATGCAATAGATCCTATATCCGAAGCATATGGGACACAATTCATGCTATGAAATTTTTTATTTTCCATGTTCTCATAATTCGAACTATGAAGAGGTATGCCATAATCATAATCGAGTTTTGGGAACGCAACATATATAGAATTTCTTTATGTTGAACCATTCTGACATAACATTCTTATATATCCTTGACTAAAGTAGATTAAAATCTCAATCTAAGCTTGTATAATTGGAATGAAGTATAAAATCCTCTCCCTTAATTATAGCAAAACAACCTTTCAAACCTGAATTCAAACTTTTCTTTTCTATAATTAACATTGCTAACTTGCAACACTTAACATAATAATCATGCTCCCACTAACATGATGATTATTAGCATAACACTTATGCTCCCACTAGCTCTGACATGTATCCAGAAATCAGTTGGACTTCTAGAAATCAATACTTTATTGACTTTCTTACCAAAGTTCAGATTTCTGATACGAGATGCTTTGATAAGACTTTATAAAAATCATACACCTTTACTTATATAGCTCACATGTTTGTCTAGACCTTTTGCAATTCTCACTAGTTAGTGTGCCGGTTAACCACACCCGCTCCATTAACTATATGAGAATGCAAATATCACAACTGCTACCTACTTAAAATCTTCTTAGTGAAAGCGTTTCCTCACCATCATTTTCATGAATCAAAGAGAAACCTTATGACACTTAGATTTTATGGTGTATGTGTTCCTATCCATGTGAATTTGTCATAACCATAATCACAAGACAAGGTTAGTGGCAAATCCAAACACATATGGACTGAACTTGTTCAATCTTAATTTCTTGCCACCTAGCAGCACAAGGGCCTGCCATTGCTTCCAAGTTGTTATGCAAACAATTAAGAACTCATAGAACTCATAAGCATAGTCAACTTTTAACTGGAATAGACACGAAATTAAGAATATGTCAACACTATAGGTTACAGACCTCAAGTCGTGGGCTAGTGATTAACAAAACTCCTGATTAGTTCTTGAACCTATCTCAATACTCCCACTGTCCTCTTGACATATAAGATTCTCTTTGTCAAGAACCATTCCTTGACAAAACAAATATTCAAGAGTTAGTGAGGATTCTTATCAAGTTAAACACTTCTCACAATTGGTCTTAGTTGGTCTTTGTCTTATTCAAAACATCACACCTTACCATTCTCAAATGTACAAGAATAGGAAACATCTTACTCTACATTTGACAAGTGTTAAAAACTTTCTAAAGACCATGTCACTCAAGTCACAATCTTGGAGTATGACTCCATGATTTATTTTTGGAACGAATTATGATTTATCTTTTGATTTAACTATTTCAACAATTCACGATTACTCTCCTTAGGCAAACAAATGCACTAAGGTTTCCTTAGAGGATCAATTATGATATGGTTCCATAATCACTAAGATAATCATAAAACAAGATACACCAGTACTCTCCCATCTCTTCAGATTGGAGAAACTTTTATCTTTCTGCCTTATTTGATTCTTCTTATTCATTCTACCATACATTGAAACTTTTCCAATGTTTCAGAATTACACTTAAACTTGTAAGCATAATCATATTTAATAAACTTTAGTAAATCATAATGAATAATCTTATCAACCTTTATGGTGGACCTGACTCGTGCACAACCTAATATACCCGACCCTTTTGTCCTTCGCTTGACTCACATGCGAATGTGAACAAGGAATTAGTCTTAATTTACCAAAGATGAAAATTCTCATTCATCACACAATACAACTTGAATGATTCCAAGTTTCTATCCAACTGAAACTTGGGTGAGGAGAATCTTTCCTTATTTGATAAATTATAACACTTCCACAAATTAAAGAATCAAATTCATTTTCCAATATTGCTTATCAATGGAAACATATAAACAACAATTTTTCACAAATGCCATTGTAAGGATACTTAAAATAAATAAAACAAAAATTTTCTTTTATTTTAAAACTTGGGGAAAAAACTTATCCTTACAATGCAAATACATATGAAAACTTGTTGTTATCTATTCCTAAGCAATATTCCATAACTTTTATGCAGCGGCTCAAAATTCTGGTCATTGAACCATGCGATCAGAATCAGCACACTCTTTCTTTAAGCTTCCTTTGATTCTTCCAAAACATCAAAATGCAATTACATTGCATTATGTATTAAGAATCTCCAAATAGGATCTTAATAGAGTTAGATAATGGGCTTTACCTAAAGTAGAGTCAAACATTTGACTTTACTATCCTTATGGACTTTTAGGTAAATTTGGCAGCTTCGCAACTAATGCCCCTTCCTTTGGCAAAATAAAAATATGGACTCTTTGGAAATGTTACACGAGACTATCATAGACTTAGCCTTTCTCTTTACCATTGGGTCAAACGAATTGACCATGGCCGATCCCTTTCCATTGGGAAGAGAAAGTTTTTCTGGACTTCTAGTGTTATCATTGTTAATGTCCATGAAAGTTTGGGATGTAAATCTTCCAATCTAATTTGCTTTACCAATGCTCCAAATCATTGCCGATTCAGCATCATCATGCAAATAGATAAGATCATTAAAGGGTCATGTCATAGTCTGTTATCAGGAAGTGAATAAAGAACCTAGTCAATAGCCAACTTTCCTTAAGGCTTTGACACCCAACTATCCCGACTTTTCAATATGTGGCTTAACCTCTAATATGTAAGCACATATAGACTTTGATTGCCAATAAGGATTGAGTGACTTAGAACTTTTCAAGTCTTGAAACTTGTGAGATAAAGAGAATTATTGAAGGAGGTGGAGGAAATGAAGTATGATTTCCAGTCCCATTAGTGCTTAATAAAGGGATTAGTTTTTCAACTTGATTGCCTTTTGGGATATCATCTTCATTAGGATGCTTGTTCCTAAAGATTTGGGAAGACCATAGTTGTCTAAACTAGACATCTATAAGGGATAAAATCAAGTTAGTTGATTTAAAGTCCTTAATATAACACCCAATATGAAATATTAAGGCTAGGATCCAGCAACCTATTTATAACTGGAAGAGGGATGCCGTAATCTAAGTTATAAAATAGTTGAAGGTAGGTAAATGACGATTTACCAATTTCCACCATGAAAAACGAAATATGATTAAGTTTTTAATTTGATTTGAAACTCCTAGATCTTTTGAGATACATTGAACTTTCAATGGCATGTTTGAATCTCGATTGTGCCCTCTCAAGTTTGTGACTGGGATGCTGAGGATCACAAACAAGGTGTGAATAACCATGCAAATTGACTTGGTACCCTTAACTTTATCACCTAATCGATGTGCCGGTTAACCACACACGCTCCGCTGATCTATAATAAAGTCAAGTTACCCTTTGCCACTCTTACTAGTCCTTATTAGTGTGTCGGTTCACCACACACGCTCCACTAACGACTTGGTAAGGTACAAAGTGTAATTTCACGGGTTAGCACCTATATCACATTTTCCTAAGTAACTAAGATTGGGAATTTATAAGTGTTTAGTTACTTAGTATTTATCATTATACTTTTAATGAAGGGGAGAATTATAGTCCTTTCCCACCCGTTCGGCTAACGACCCTCCACCAGTCAAGGAAGCAGTGGGTGAGAGTGGACACCTATTAAACTTCCGTTTTATAGGAATTAACCTTATACCCCCTTATAGACCGGCTTCGTGAATGAGGCCTACTAATGGTAAGATTGACTTTATCTTATACATATCTATATAATTAAAATTATAATAATAGTATAAGTGTTGAATTTTAAACATTTTAAAATTCTAAGGTTCAATTTGGAATTAAAGTATTCATGAGGGGCAACTTTACAAATTCCAAAACTTGAGGGCAAGTTTTGAAACTATTCAAGACTTTTCATTTCATCACTTATGAGTTTAATGGTTTATTAAAATGAAGACTCTTCATTTTAATCTAACCTCTTATTCTTGAATAACACTTTTAAAGAAGTGTCTCTTAAACATCCATAACTTGAGGACAAGTTATGGACTCATAAAACAATTTAATGAAAAAGACTCTTCGTTTTTATGTAACCTATGACACTTTTTTTATGAGTTTTAAGATTCACAAATATGACTTTTCATATAAATTGAAGACAAGTTACAAAAACATATTTTATGAACTAAGTCTAGATTAATTTGGATTGAAAACAACTAAAACACAATTTTTTTCATTAATCTAAACTAACTCACAAATGAAGGAAACATAAAACTCTTGGTAATCCATAATTTGAGGATAAGTTATGGACTCCATATAATTTCATTGAGATCAAGAATTATACTAACAAACAATTTACACATAATTCCTATGATCTACCAAAACTCATAAGCATGAACATTCATAATCAACATTTTTCAAGAATTACATAAACACATATAAAACTTGAAACTTTGATTATAGCATTGAAATTGGTTTAGCATAATCATTACCACATTAAAAAAATAGGTTTTATAAGTCCAAAACAGTCACAGGTAATGATTCTAGACCAATTCCAACACCAAAACTCGAAGATATGCTGTTTGGGGAGTCCAAATCGGCGAGTTGGATGAGTTTACACTTGGACTCGTCGAGTCCCTTCATGGACTCGTCGAGTCCCTTCATGGAATAGTCGAGTCCCTTCATGGACTCGGCGAGTCTACTGTGCAGACAACACCAAAATTCGATTTTCAGCCAATTTGCATCAAGTATAATTGAAAACCAGCCTAGGCTTTGATACCACTACTGGGTTTTGAGCATTCTAACACTCCTAAGTGTACATGCAACCCTAAATACCTTGGATCTATGTTTTCTCTATTATACATGCAAATATCAATTTCCAAGGTGTTTATCCTAACTAGCATATTATGAAGTACCAATATTATAAAATCTAGTAGAATGACATACCTCTGTGTTGGTGCTTGATTCCATGTAGCTTGAGAGCCTAGTGCCCCAAGTGTGACACCTAAAATGGTTCACAACAGCAAATGCATTTGGAATAACTTAGCGAGAAAATAGAACACTTCAAAATCGGCTTGCCCACACTTGTTTCTTTAGTCCGATTTCTTCAATAATAAGATCATTATATAGTTAGTCACAATTAGGGTAAACCCTAATTGTCATGGCTTTCCATTTCCTTAGATCCATGGTTTCAAATACACCATGGAGCATCCATGGAACATCCTATGGGTTTTAGCCCAACTTGATAATCCATGGAGCATTAGCCCACTATATAAGTATGGATGATTTACACAATCAACCCATATATTTAATTAGTCTTCTTTTGATCAATTAATTAATTCTAGATTAATTCTTTGATCAATACTAATTAAATAATTTTATTAATATATTAGAACTTATAATATATTAATAAACCTTAAGTGTTATTTCTCTCATTTTAGTCTATCCAAATGCATGATGCCATGCAACCCAAATAGACCATGATGGGTCGGGTCAAGTATATACCAATTATAGTTATGGACTTAGACATTAATCCAACATCAAGAACGGGCCGATTCCTTCTCATCCAGAAACGGTTCAAGAAGGAATTAATTGTAGAAGTGTTTAATCGAGTATTAGAATCAAATCAGAGTAAAAGATATATGATGAATACAAGAAGTAAATAAGGTCTGGTTTAGCTCATATTACTTTTAGAGAACAAGAGTACAAAACTGATAGTAAATGATGGGAAAACTCTACTATCAACTCTATGTTCAGCTCTTATTTATAGAAGGCTAAAAGTACAAAAAATACTAAGGCTAGACATTAAGCTTCGTCAAAAAATATGCCTTAGCAAATACATAAGGAAACATACGAAGCTATCTATTACACAGGCTGCGACATATTACAAGATATTGCGACTCTATAATCTCCCCCTTTGTAATCATGTCAAACTTCTCAATTAGTGAGAATCTGTGCAGCGAAGTGCATCATCCTTCTCTCTGAGTACCATGTCAAAAATTTTCTCAACTCAGTTTTATCACCCTCATTATTCTTCAATCAATTTTTCATACGAACAATGAAGTTCGTATATTGAGATGTAGTGTATCTTTCCACTTCACTTGCTTGGAACAAAAACCTCTTAGCTGTGCCATTCTTATCTTTTCCTACAAAGACCAATCCAAAAGGATTTAAGCATATATCCCATCAGCATATTTCTTCAGTTCAGCTTGGGTCTTCGTCACTTCCATAGAAACTTTCATTTCCCTTCCCATTGCTGATGCTAACTCCACATCAGTTAATGCTAGACAATCATAGTAATTGTCTATTAAGATTTTTGATATGGGCAAGACCAAGCCTCAATACATCTTTATCAGTCCCTTGAACTTGTGAAGCCTCCATGTCTTTCAAGATTAATGCAACTTGAATCATGTCATTCAAGTTCATTAGAGGAAAATCAACAACCAAGAAATCACATACTTGATTGTTCGCTCTTACAACATGATACCGAAAACTCTGTATCATATTCTCGAACATTACATCTTTCGTTATACTGATAACCTTCTTGATCTTCACTAATGACCATATTTCTTCTGGTTCTTTTCCAACAACCTCATGAAACTTAAGTTTCATATGAATAAAATCATCCTCGTTGTCGAACTTCTCAACTATCTTGTAATGAGCCACGATAAACATCATTTCATTCACCGGAAAATCAAGCTGACTCATATCAATGTTAGTGATAGAATAGCTTTTCTTAGGCTTTTTCTCAAATGCATACATGTGATTGAAAACAACTCTAACTTTCTCATAGTTGTACAAATTCTTTGGATCTCCATTATCCATACTCGGTGGATCACTTTCACAAAGTCTTAGTATGCTATGTATCTGCCTTTGTCTCTCCATTTCAGCTTCAATTTCGTCTTTCTTTTCTTCTTTCGATTTTTCAACCAAAATCCCCTTCCCTTTTCCATCATCTTCAGAAGGTTTTGGTTTATAAGAAATTGAACTTCCTCCTTCAGTAGAAGAGCCAATAACAATCCCATTCAGAATGGGTCTTTTGTTGTCTTGATGGCTTCTATTGTATTCACCTTTGAAACTATAGGTGTTGGGACTTGAGTAGATACAACTTTTGTTAATTTACCAGTAGTTACAATCTTCTCAATATTTTTCGACTTATCAACCCCTTTTGTAATTTTCGAAGATTTGCCTTCTTGAATGTTCTTTTCTCCCCCTTGCACCCCTGTGACAACAGGAGGGGCACCAGCAGGCAACATGTTAGCAAACTTCGAAATTGGAGCACTAGCCTTCTGAATAGCTTGATCCAAACTATGTAACTTCTGAGTTAAAAACGAAGGAGTTTAAAACGAAGTTGGAGCAAGTTTCATTGCTAACTCTTTCAATTCACCATGTAAAACACCCATCTTGTCAAAATTTTGAGTATCTTCTTTAGCCTTTGCTTCAAACTTGGGAGTTAATGATTGATACCATTCGACAATCATTCTGACTGCATCCGCTATATTGTCAACATTCAACTTGATTATCGAATAGTTGGAATTCAGCTCATTCAGCTCTTTGGAGACATCAACCTTCAGCTCCTAAAGTTTTCGATTAACATCTTCTCTTATGGTCTTGACATCCTTGACTCTCAACTTGTTATTTTCATTCATCATATCCAATTGATGTTGTATTCGAAGTTCAACAGCTTTGGGTATCACATCAACTTCTATCCCTGACACTGAATTCTTTGTTCTGGAACCAGCTTGTTATTGAAGAATAGAATTAAGTTTTCGATTGAGAATCTTGAACTTCTTCCCTGACATCAGCATATGATCAGGTATGTTCTCCTCTTCAGAATCAAATTCCAAATTAGCAAATGTTCCTCCGAAACCTCCTCTATCTGTTTCATCATCGGAATTTCGTTTTGGTGGATCGGTGGATTGTGATTGGAAAAGAGTAGTGATCGTTGTTGTAATACTTGATCGAAAGTGGGTGAAGTAGTGGTAGTTGAAATGTGTAGAGTAAAAGGTGGAAGTGAAATAAAAGTTCTTGAAATAGGTTCGAAAGAAGATTTAGTAGGAATACCTTGAGATGATGGATCAACACTCACAAAAACATGTGCACCCGTATCAGATATGTTTACAACAATGTTAGAAACTGGAACCTCCTCAAAAACTGATTTGGTTACTACAATCTAGAGTGGAACTGTTGTTGTTGGCAATGAAACATTTGTGAGGATTAGTGGTTGTGAGAATTTTGGGGAATTCAAACCCAAATGTGTTTCTGGGACGATCTCACTATCTAATGACTCTTCACGAACCATCATCTTTTGTTTCTTTCTCTTCTCGGTGATGTGCTGCACCATATCCTCAACTCTTTGCTTTCTTTGAGGACGGTGAAACTGGTGCAAGAATCTAATGAACTTTCCCTCCTTGGCTATTAAGTTTAGCTTTGCTTTCGAAGGGATCAATTCCTTCGAAGATTCAGCAAAAACCTTCTCCTTAGGCTTCTCAGTTTCGTTTATAATCTTCTTAGGAGACTTAGACTTAGCTTGTTTCTTGTGGCTTTCATAAACAACATCATCAACTCCCTTCTTTGATTTCTTAACTTTATTAGATGATCCTTCATCAATTATTTTTAGCAAAATCCCAGTTTCGACTGACAGATTAACATATTTCAAGTATGCCACCAATACTGAATTTGTTGGATCAATTTTCTTCAGCATCCCATCAGAAAATCAAGCAACATTTAGGAATACTTCTGAATCATCTTCAACAGTCTTTGGAAAATGATACTTCATGAATTCTGCCTTAGCCTCATCAGCAGGAATTGGAATGCCTTCTTTTTCATGTACAGACTGAAGAACCAAACTCTAGTATCGTGCACACGAAATTCCTTTTACCACAGTCGTGTTTTCCAGGCTCTTTATAAACTCTTTCCAAATATGAGTAGCATAATCAACATTGAGATCATAGTACACGCCTGATACCATAGCATAGACTTCCATTCTTCCCTAGTCAAGTCCTACACTTCGCCCAGTTAAGCAACGAAGGTATATCCCGAACAAGAAATTCCATATGCAAAGAAGACCAGACTTTTTGAAGTCACTGATCTTGACGAGTGGTGGCTGATGACCCATCTCGTTAAACATGAACAGAATCTGAGCACTAGTAGGTTAAAAGAATGGAGGTGAATTCGGAATCTCCAAGATTTGAGTAAACATCTTCTTCGTGAGTCGAACTCACTTCTCATTCACCAGATTGAATGTGATTACATCAGTGGCTTTGCTGTAAGAAGCAGTGGAACCAGCCATTGATAACCATGACATTGGGACATCAAAAGCATTGAACATCGCAGTTGCAAGACCTGAATGTTGAAAAGCAACAATCAACGTCTTGAGTTCTTTAAGATACATTGACACATATCCTTCAACCTGATAGTTTGTGCTTTGAATCTTCATAATTGGACAAGATGGAATTTCGTTAGTAGTGTCGGTTGGAGCAGCAGCCATTGATTAGGTTTTTGAAATTTTCTTGAAGAATAGAGAAATTTAGGGCTTTTTGATCGTCTGATAATTTGAACGCGTAATTATAAAAGGAGATAATAACTTCCTTTTATACGTATCCCCAATAGAATTCCAAACATTTTCTTTAAAGAATAAGCCATGTCTGTCCTTGAAACTCGCACCACTAGCCATAATGTATACTATGTCAGATAAAGTACCTTGAAAGTTGGACCACGTTGCCAAACCGTCACATCAAACTGTTCGTGAGTACCAAGTGGATAAGATTGAAAACCTTCGACATGGAGGTTAGGCACTTTCATCTTTGGGATTAGAAACGAAGTCATATGCCAGACTGTCGAAATCATCAGCCTGAGTTGGTAATACTCAGAACCTCAAGGATTTCATGAGTACAGTATGCCAATAGAATAAGATAAGAAGCAAACTAACAAAAATTTGGGATCTGTGATGTCGAAAAATAAAATTTCGACACAAAAGCAGTTAAACCCTGGGAAAAGTTTGCTTCATTAATTATCAAGAGAGATAATCAACAGCTTGTGTGGTTTCCCGTGAAATACAATCGAATACTTATAAAGAAGTAACAAAGGGCTTCTTTTTCAAGGCTTCATGGGTAGCTTAAAATTTTCGTTACATGTCATCCTAAACATAAGGTGAGTAATTGTAATAGAAATTACTTGTGTGGCTAGTGTAGTTTAGTGACAAGTATGCTTTGGATTAATTTGAAAGTGACAATTGAAAGAATTGATACTCACATGGAAATCATATTCAAATAAAAATTATTTTCAGTTGAATCTTGTTAGGTAACAAATGTCGTGGGCTTCGAACATTTGATCAAGACCACTCGTAACGAAAGAATATGATTTGGAGCATCGAAAATTTGGTATTGAAACAAATGTTTCGTGAAAATCTAGAACATAGTTCCCCGTCAATTCCTTAAAAATTCAGAAAATTGGGTTTCACTTTCATCACGGCCTCATGAATTCAGATCATAAACACAGGCTTTCGATATGTCTAAGTCTTGATTGGTTTAATCAAAGACCTCTTGGACATATGTCATTGTGTGTGAAAAGTGTTAACAATTTTGAGATGAAAAAGTTTGGTTTACGAATCGAATGTACCTTTGCTATGTATGGACCAAACAGAAAACTCTTAACTCAGAGAAGAAGAGTTAGGTAGCTCAATAGACTAATGTAAATGCAAGCCTGATTGGGAAGAAATTTTCATGATGAAAGATTTCATTAAGGCTTTCGAAATCACACATTGATTCAACAGAGGCTTGGGTCGACATGATGCAGCATGCTTCTAGGGACATCTTAACTAGTACAAATTTCGAAAGTATACTTTGCCTTAGAAATGCTAGCATGGTCCTTGTAAGACATTCTTGTAATTTACACAATTGAAAGAAAAGCAAAATACAAAATAACAAAAATCTTTTTGAATTTTATATTTTCGAAAAAAAAATCTTTTTGATCTTTTATGTTTTTGAAAAGAAAGAAAAATATTTTTGTGATTTCAAGTTTTTCGAAAATTAAAACAAATAACAAAAGAAAAATCTTTTTGGTATTTTTAATTTTTTTGAAAAGAATACAAATTAACGAAATATTTTTGGTTTTTCCAGTTTTTCAAAATTAAAGAATAAACAAAAACTTAAGAATGTACCAAACTAACGAAACTTTTCTTTCCCAAATGTCGAAAACGAAGCGTATCGAAGCGTTGAATATTAACATTAACCTCTGAGTGGTTAATACTATATGCCTCTGAATCGACACTTTTTCATCTTCTTTCTTTGTTATTCTTTTAAAAGTAGTCCTGGAACTGAACTCGATTCAATCATTCCCAATCCTGTTAAAATTCTAACAAATGATTTTTTGTTCAATGGTTTTGTAAAAATATCAGCAAGCTGTTCAATTGTTTTTACAAAATGAACTTCAATATTGTCATCTTCCACATGATCTTTAATGAAATGATAACGAAGTGCAATATGTTTGGTTTTCAAATGTTGTAATGGATTATGACAAAAGCGTGTAACACTTTGTGAATCATAATACAATGGAATCTTTTTCATATTAATTGCATAGTCACACAATTGACTCTAGATACATATGATTTGCGAAGTGCAAGCGACAGCTGCAACATACTCAACTTCAGCAGTGGAAATTACAACACAAGTTTGCTTTTTCGATTGCCAACTTACAAGCATCTAACAATTGACATCCTCCACTTGTACTTTTTCGATCAAGTGTACATCCTCCCAGATCTGCATCTGAAAACGCTTGAATGAAAAATTCTTATTTCGAAGAATACCACAATCCTAACCAAATTGTTCCCTTGAGATAACGAAAAATATTTTTCACCGCAGTCAAGTGTGGTTCTCTTGGATTTACTTGATACCTAGAATAATTATATATAGAAAACATGATATGAGGTTGACTTGCTATAAGATAAAGCAATGAACCTATCATACTCCTGTATAAAGTAAGATCAATAGCAGGTGTGTCTAACGAAGGTGTTAGCCTTGTTCCAACTTGCATTGGTACTCTTAACTTCGTGATATTTGTCATTCCAAAATTTTCAAGAAAATTCCTAGTATATTTTTCTTGATTGATGAAAATTGTTTGTCTGCTTTGATGAATGTTTAAACCAAGAAAATTATTGATTACCCATCATGCTCATTTCGAATTGGCTTTTCATCAAACATTCGAATTCACTAGACAAAGCAGGGTCAGTAGAGCCAAAAATAATATCATCGACATAAATTTGAACAAGCATTGGATGATTCCCAACTTTCTTTCGAAATAATGTGGGGTCAACTAATCCTTGTTTAAATTTTGATTGTCTTAAAAAATTGGTAAGACTTGCATACTAGGCTCTTGGTGCTTGTTTTAACCCATATACTGCTTTATCTAAAATATAAACAAGATCAGGATATTTTGCATCTATGAAACGTGGAGGTTGTTCAACATAAACTGTTTCTTCGATTTCACCATTGAGAAAAGCACACTTCACATCCATTAGATAAACATCAAAATCTTTGTGAGCTGCATAAGCCAAAAATATTCAAATAGCCTTGAGTCTTGCGACAGGGGAAAAGGCTTCCTCATAATCGATACCTTCTTGTTGCGAATATCCTTTAACAACTAATCGTGATTTATTTATAACACTATTTCCATCATTGTCGGTTTTGTTTTTGAAAATTCATTTTAATCCGACAATCGAAACATTTTCAGGTTTAGGAATTAACCTCCAAACCTTGTTTCTTTCGAACTCAGCTAGTTCAGATTGCATTGCTACAACCCAATCCGAGTGTTCCATTGCAACCTTAACTGTCTTTGGTCCTATTTTCGAAATGAAAACATTAAACATGAAAAATTCTTGATGAGCATTCAGTACCTCATTCTATGCACGAATTTGAGCTCTAGTCAAAACTCCATCTTGTGGATTCCTAATGACTTGTTCTTTTGGATGATTTCTTGTCCATTTTTCTAGTGGTGGAAATGCTGGATCAAAGTCCAAAGGTGCATCTTTGTACATTTCTTCATTTTCTGAACCTACAACATAAATATTATCATTAATTTCATGAAATTCATCATTTTTGTCAAGATTTATTGTATCAGTATCATTATGTTTTCTCTCGACATAATTATCATTCTGATGCTGCCCCTTGAAACTTTCATTTACACTTGTATTCTCCCCCTCGGAAGGATGCTCCCCCTCAACAGTTGAAGGTATATTTAAGTGCTCCTCCTCCACTTGTGCATCTAGCATGCGTTCGCCATTAGCAGTTATATATGTTTTGATTATTGACTCATCAGAATGTTTCGAAGATTCAGGAGTTAGACTATCTGCAGCATTGACTTCAGCATTTGCATCCCTATCTGGAACACCAAAAATTAAATCATAAAAAAAATCAAATGAATTATAAATTTCAGACTCATCATTTGATTCATTAAGAATTGGTTTTTGTTCGAAATGCTTTTCAACTTGTTTCACATAATAATCCTCAAAAGTGAGGTTAAACGTTTCTTCAACTTTTCTTGTTCGCTTATTCAACACTCTATATGCAACCGAATTATTTGAATATCCCAAGAATATTCCCTCATTAGCCTTAACTTGAAATTTCGAAAGATTATCTTTGATATTCATGATAAAACACATGCAACCAAACACATGAAAGAATTTGACATTTGGTTTTTGGTTATTCATGATTTCTTACGGAGTTATATTGAAACGAGGATAAATAAAGGATCGATTATGAGTAAAACATGTTGTTGAAACTGCTTATGCCCATAGATATTGAGGAAGATTCGTATATGTCAACATTGTTCTTGCTGCTTCGCAAAGAGACCTATTCCTCCTTTCAACCACACCATTTTGTTGTGGTGTATATGACAATGAGAAATTATGCGAAATTCGTTTCTCAGTTAAGAACGAATCAAGCACATTGTGTTTAAACTCGGAACCATTACCACTTTTGATTTTACGAACATTCTTTTTCAGACTTCTCTCAATTTTCTTGATAAATTCAATCATTGTTTGAGCAACTTCAGATTTTAACCTGAGAAAATACACCCAAGTAAATCATGAAAAATCATCAACAATAACCAAAATGTACAGATTTGTAACAACGTAAATTTTCAAAACAATTTTTCATTTCTTTAAAACGTAATTTCATTCAAGACAAACCATAAAATCCAATGTAACATGGTCATAATACAAAACATATCAATCCCAAGATCAATCATATCCAAATCCGCCTGTATGTGTGTGTACGAGTCATGCCGGCGCCTTACCACGATCTTCACTAGTACTTGAGACACATTACACATAAACACTATAAGCAAGAAGCTTAGTGAGGTCCCCAATATACCACTTACATACATACGCCTTTCCAGGCCATACTCCACACGACCTTCCGGTCCATGTGTCTCAGGGGACTTTCGTCCCAACCCGGTAAACTTCTGGTCCTACCCATGTTGACCTTCCGGTCCACATCATATTGCCCTCTGGCCCATATCATAATGCCTTCCGGCCCATATCAAGCATATCATACATATCACATACATAGCGCATACGAAACAGATAACTCATAGCATACAATGCATATACCTCATAGCATACCAGACCTTCTGTTCACACATAGGTACCTTTCCAGGTACAGTATAATGAGAAGACTCACCTCAAATCTCTCGGTAAATCTCTGACTCAGAAGAAATATGATCTAGCCTCCGCCTAATCACATAAAATAAATACTCTCATAAATATATCTCTCGTGACTAGACTCAACCCACTATTGGCACCCTCAGAAGGGCAAAAGACCATTTTACCCCTCATAGACTCAAAGGCCGCATTGTTGACCAAAACCTAAAAGTCAACAAAAGTCAACGGTCAAACTTTGACCCGACTCGTCGAGTGCACTTGGGCGACTCGGCGAGTCTACACATGTCCACTAACTCTAAAGTCTCGCTTGGCACGTCGAGTTCCTTCCCTTGCTCGACGAGTCACACCTAACATGAATCGCGGGGCCACCCCGACTCAACCCGCCGAGTCTCAAGATCAAATCGGCGAGTTCCGCTTTGAATTCCAGCCTCTAATCCCCCCTGACTCATTGAGTTATTCCTCCAACTCAGCAAGTCCACTCACTGAGTGATTCACGGGAAACCCTAACCCTACTCGCCGAGTCTGCCCTTGCACTCGGCGAGTTCATGCCATGCACAAAATCAAATGGCCTCCTGAGGTCAGATCTGTTCCTTGAATCCATAGATCTGACCTTCCTAAGCCTGATAAACACGTAAAGTTCGAAACTTGACACTCATGGGACGTCTAAGAGGCTTCACTTGATGATTTAGTCCCAAAAGTAACATCCTTAGCTCAACACCTCCATATCTCAACATAAAGCAAGCTGAGATAAGCTCTATTGACCACTATGGGTCCAGATCTGAAGTATCAAAGTGAATAGGGCCATATCCTCACAATCTTCTTCCAATAAAGGTCATAAAACTCTACATCTATGGATTCCTTCCACAAAACAGATAAAGGGGCGATAATATACCTCAAAGATGAAGTCTCTTGCTCGAAATCCACAGATGCACAACCTCCTTGGTCTCCTCTAAGCTGGAAACACCTCCTTCTTGCAAGAATCAACCACAAAGATCAAGAAATGGCTTTTATCCTCTCACAAACGCTCTATCTCCTTTAGGGTTTCTCTCTGGGGTTTGGTAGCCGCAAATGACGGCCCTAAGGGCCTTTAAATAGGTCCCAAAACCAGAAAATTGGGGTTTCATTAAACAGCATGGACTCGCTGAGTCCACCTCATGAACTCGCCGAGTCCAACCATGAACCCGAAAGAGAATCCGCGACCCTACTCGGCGAGTCTAAGCACCAACTCGCTGAGTCCCCTCACAACCTCCAAAAATAAAAGAATAAAATAATATACCTGGGAATCTGGATGTTACAAGTTTCTTGTTGAGAGTTTCAACAGTTGATGGTCCACAAAGGTCAATATGAAGAAGTTCCAACAGTTCAACAATTTTTGAATCTATGACAATTGGATGTCCTTTACGATGTTGTTTTACTTGTTCGCAAGCTGCACATAAAGTATCATTGTTAAACTTTAAAACAGGTAAACCTCGAACAAGATCCTCTACTACCAACTTATTCAGATTTCGAAAGTTTAAATCAGATAAACGTCAATGCCACATCTAGCTAACATCAGATGGAGCTTTCGAAATTAAACAAACAGAGGGTTTCCCAACAATAGGTTTGATTTCAAGAGTGAACATATCGCCATATCTTTTCGATTTCAGCAAAACTTCCTTCGCCTCAACATTAGAAATGATACTTCCTTCTTTGTTAAACACAACTTGATTGCCATTTCCCACAACAAGTTGTGAAACACTTATCAAATTATGTTTAAGACCTTCAACATAAGCAACATGATTCACTGTAAATTGTCCATTTGTTACTTTTCCATAACCTTTAACTTGACACTTAGATTATTTCCAAACTTCACTACTCCTGCATTTTCCAAACTTCTAAAATCACGCAAATTCTCCTTCCTTCCAGTCATGTGACGTGAGCAACCACTATCAATGTACCATTTTTCATCATATTGCTCGCACACAGTACCTGCAATCACTAAAAGAATTTAGGTACCCAAGGCTATTTGGGTCCTTGGTCATTAGTTTGAAAAAGTGAATGAAATTTAGAACCTAAAGCCTAATTTCGAACTTTGGTTTTGAAAGTATCAATTAAGCCGACATCATTAGTTAAAGATATGGAAACATAATTTTTCGATAGTTTTGGACTTTCACTGACTTTCTTCTCATGCTTCTCAGTGTGTTTGTCCTTTGAGATTGGTTGCCATTTTTGAACTGGAGTATTTGATTCTTTCGAAGATGAACTTCCAGATGAAGTATCATTCAAATATTGTTCATATGCCTTCTTGATTTGATGTTGAGAAAACTTTCCCTATTGATACTTTTTCCCATTTTCCTCAAGCCAATGATTGATTGTTTCCACCTCAGATGAACCTTTTCTGTACGAAACTTTAGTGGCTTTGTGTGCAGATGGATTCGGAAAATTTGCTTTGTGTGAAATAAACTTTGCAGATTTATTGGATTTATCATTCACAAATATTTGATTATCTGCAAGCTTTCGAATGTTTTCAAATTTTCGAATATTTTCAAATTTTCGAGCATTCTTAAATTTTCGAACATTTTCAAATTTTCGAACATTCTCAAATTTTCGAACATTTTCGAATTGACGAACATTAGCAAAATATCGATTTGTTCTATTTGAAGAACATTTGTTTTGTTCGTTTGTTGGTTTTGGAAAAGATGAATTTGAAGTTGAAAACTTTTGTTGGCTTTTTGAATGAAAATTCTTTTGTTGAACATTTGTTTGAAAAGTCTTTAAAGATGTTTATTTTGAAAACTTCGTTGAATAATTTTGAGAATCAGACGAAAGTGGTTGAGCGAGATTTTCCTTTTTATCCGAACGAGTTGAAAACTATGTTTGTACCGATTTAGACAATCCATTTTCAAACATTTTCTTGGTTGGTATTTTTGATTGCTTTTCGTTTGACACTACTTGCCAAAAAAAATTTCTATCGTGCCTATCTTTTCGAAATTCCTTTTTCATTCGAAAATTTTTCAACAAGATCCTTAAATTCTTGTGAATTAAGTTTCACTTTCTCATTTGTTTCATTACATTCTTGTTTCAAAATCTCTTTTGTATTTTCTTGTTTTTCAACACATTTTCGTTGTGATTTTTGTCTTTGAAAAACATACGAATTCTTTGTTAGATTATTTTTGACAATGCCTTGATTTGAAAAGAATCCTTCGTCTGATGTTTTCTTGTTATCTTCTTCAATCATTCCCAGTGGTGACAAAAACCTGATTCGGGAATACAACATCATCTGTGCACTTAAAATTTGGATACACCATAGTGTTCATTTCCAGAAAATGAGCACCTTTTTCAGATAACACTTTGTTGAAATTTTCAGTGTCTCCAAACACTTGGTCAACAATAATCGTGTAATGGTTGTTTCGTTTGAAACATACTTTTCTGTTTCAGAATTGTTCGACACTTCTTCTTCATGATTATCATCACTACTATCCATTTGACTGTCTCTTACACTCACATGATCAAAGTCACAGACATTCGAAGTAGAGGGTCTATCAGTATCATCCTCAACCATCGAATCATCACAAATTTCTTTACTTTTTGACTTAGATGTGACATTAATGACAAATAACTGAGAACAATCGATACTTTCCGGCTCCTCAATTTCACTGATTTCGCTAAAACTATCAAAATTATCATCGATATCAGCAAAATTAGATTGAGAGTCATGTTTTGAATTCTCAGTTCTTTTCAAAATTTTGATTTGTTCACTTTTAGTTAAGGTATCATTCACAAACTCAACAAGCTCATCAGCATTCAAATATTTATCTATCTTGACAATACCATAAGCAAATCGATTATCTGGAACTTTATCAAATTATGCTATGGTTTTCTCACATTCATAAGACACACTATTAATCTTCTCTCTTTTGAAAGTAAGCAAAGACAATAACTTCCTATGTTGTTCTTTGCTAATGTCAGATGAATGATGTAAATCAGTTAATTTTTCATACAATCTTTTGGCAGAGTTACAATATATGTTATGTTAAGCTAATAGCATTTTTACATCACTCTCCAAATGTTCTCTATCATTACCAAGATTTTTCAATTGTAATTACAAATAGTCTACTCTACTCCTTTTCGAATCAAACAATTTTTGCACCTTTAATAATTGTGTACTAAGTTTCTTAGCTTCGTTACTAGCAGAGACAACAATAGTATCGAAATAAGCAACAATATCATTGAAAGCAATTCTTTCAGAATCATAAGCTTGTAAAGGAATGTTAAAAGATTGAAGTATAGAACGTACCTTGGTTGTCATTAGTAATTTGTCTCTTGATTTGGTCATGAAAGAACGACCAGTCACCAATTCATCCTTATCGTCTTCAAATTGTGCGAACATAGCTCCATGTGTTGGATTACGCCTCGTGCAACCAAAGACATCCCATTCGCCTTTGCACAAACTTATTCCAATCTTTCAACATAATAGGCTTCGTCCTTGACCCTATTCTTTTTCTCTTCTTTCTTACGAAGCATACAATCATTTGCCAAATGATTTGCTCCGTTGCAGTAATGACAGTCAATGCCCGAATCTCCCTTAAGTTTCTTCTCAATTTTGGCTTCAGTTGCCTTCACATCACTCTTCTCGAATTTCTTCTTCTCCTCACCCACAAACTTATTAATGAAACTTCCTTTCACATCACTCTGCTTCACCTTGGGATTGAAAGGTTTCTTGGAAAACTTTTTAACTCAGTTGTTCGAGTAAAAAGCAATCGCTTCATCATCATAATTCATTAGAAAGCCTTCTTCATCAGAATCATCTTTCTCAACTGCTTCTTTCTCAGACACTTTCGAAACAAGAGCTAAAGGACCTCCCAAACTAAGTTTTGAGTCTTTAACCATCTCATTCACTTCACTTTCGTGAGTTTTCAACTGATTATACAAATCATTCAGAGATGAAGTATCAAAGCTTTGTTGATTCTTCACCATCATGCTGACACTTCTCCATTCCTTACGAAGTCCCATCACAAAAGTGAGATTAAACTTGATTCATGACCTTTTGATTCCATAATGATTGCATCTATAGATCAGTTCATTAAGAAGATCATAGTAAACTTCAATCGTTTCATTCTCTTTTTGTCTAAACTCTTTCAGCTCAACATGACACTGCTTAACAGAATTTATCTTCGTTTTCTCGCTTCCCTGATACTTTTCCTTAAGTGTGTTCCAAATTTCCTTTGCAGTTTTACAACCACGGACGTAATTGTAAACAACAGGTGGCAATGCACCTCGAAATTCTCTTAAACAAGGCTTTTCATTGTTCTTCAGCCTGGTGGATTGTTCAGTGACAGAGGATGATGATCCAGATGATCCGATATTTTGAACATTTGACGGAGGTTGAACTGATCCTGAAATGCAACTCCAAAGTTCCTCGTCCAATCCGTTCAAGTAATTCTCCATTCGATCAGCCCACTGATCATATTACTCATGAATCAACATAGGAATCTTCGTAGAAGATCCTAACAAATGACAAAGTGAAGTCATTGTGTTCATGTTGAAATTCGCCACTAACGTACGGATGAGATTTTTCAGAAAAACTTGAAGGAATTCAAAATTGAATGAATGAAATGATCAGAAACTCAAAATCGATTACTCGATTTCACAATTCAAACGCGGAATTAAATCAAAACTATAGATCAGAGATGATTTTTTAACTCAAACAGTGCAAAAACTTTTGAGACAAACTCGCGACTCAAAAACAAGAGATCCAATTGTAGAAGTGTTTAACACTACTAGAAAAATAGCCTTTTACGACGCTCATTACACGTCGTAAAATGCGCGTCAAGGAAGGCCTTGTCATATAGAGAGACGACGCGCATTTACGATGCGCAGTTACGACGCGTGTTTACGACATGCAATGCGTATCAAGGAAGGCCCTGTCATAACGGAAGACGACATGCATTCGCGTGTCGTAACCTTACGACGCGCGTGTTAACGACACACAATGCGTATCAAGAAAGCCCCTGTCAAGAAAGACCATGTCATAAATGAAGATGACACACATTTTTGCGTATCATAATTTTAAATGTTTAAAAAAATATATTTTTTATAGATTTACTAATTTTCAAATTAAATTTGCATTTAATGCCTCATAATAGAAAATAAAATATCATATACAAAAAATATAATCCATTTCATAAAATTTAATGTCATACAAAATATCATATACAAAAAATAAAATCCATTGCATAATATTTTATTACAAATTTGACATTTTTTGTTTCCGTACTTTGACAATTTGTGCTGCTGCTGATTCCAGAGCCAATCCGTGACTGCATTCCAGAGCTGATTCAGTGGAAAGAGCATCCCAGGCTCCATCACTTGAAATTACAAGCCGCCCACAAGCAGAAGATAGCTGAAGATCATGAATAAATAAAAGTTGTTAATAAAAAGAGGAATAAATTGAGTTTAATTACTAAACTAACCTTCACTTGTTTGACACGAGGAACTGGAATAATGAACTCCCCAACTTCTTTATCTCCAATAGATCTTGAAAGGCATAACCCACCTTGCTAACATTTGAAAGGACCAATCTATCATAAATATAAAATTATTGGTAAGTTAAGTAAATTTAAAACATTGGTAAGTTAAGTAAGATCCCATTTAAGTTGTAGCATATGCAAGAACAATTTGACACTAGTCAAATGTGCTATCTATGGAACTCCAGCATAACAAATTTTCTACAATGTAACAGTAAATAAACCTATTCAATTAGTGAAATAATGGATTAAAGGAGATTCACTTTAGCAATATTTTCAAGCTCTTCCACAACATGATCAAGTTCATGCCCCAACATCATACGAATTGTTGTCATTAGTTTTTGATTCTTCAATAGTTCAACTAGGATGAATTGTTGTTGATCACACCTCAATTGTGTTTTGGCTTAAACTACCTAGTAGCAATTTGGCTTCACATGATTATTTGCAATGCATAAAAGCTCCATTTTCATAAATATTTGAGGGTTTATGTAGTTCAGTGATCTAAGAGTATTTGGTATCAAATGAATTTCACTATTACTTCAATAGACATCATTGGGATTAAGAGTTTTCTTTGCTTATCCACTGCACCTCATATGTTTCCATCACATTTGAAGGATTATAATGCTACATAGCTCTATTAAAGATGTTGCAATATCTCTCTATTGTTATGCATGAAATCAAGACATATGATCTTCTAATACTAGAAAACAAGAGCAGGGTATAAAGCTACATACCTGAGTTTGCAAGAGGTATCACAAGGTGCTGCTGACTCAAAACCAAGCAGCATTAGGCACTTATCAAGGACTGAACTGAGGATGCACATCTGATAGGAAAAAAAGATAAAAGTATAATTACAAGGGTTAATAAAAGCTATTCGGAATAATAAAAAAAAAGTCAAACCTTTAGTGCTTTCCAAGTTGTTGATTTGAGACCTGAAAAGGACCCAAGTTTGAGCAACTCCACTTGATAATGTTGCAACAAAACACAACTCAACCTTTAAATTAGAATATAAATCAATGAAATTGTTTAGTTTCCTTTTAAATGATAAATTCTGATTTTTAGCTTTTGATAGAAAGGAAGCATAATTGACTCTTTTTATAACTCCCAACTTTTGCAACAAATATAAATCCCACCCAAACAACACAAAAACCATTAAATGGTTGAAATGTGTCTCAATTCTTTCCATGATCATGTTGTACCTTTCACCAGATAACAATTTGAATACAGCTCCTATCACATACATTATAAAGTATTTATATAGTCATTCATTACAACACTCTTGTGGCCATGTAGCTTCAAAGCTGGCCCGAACTACACCCATTATGGGATAATCCTCTTTCCAAAAAAATATATTAAAAAAACAATTACCTTTACGCCCAAATCACCCTGCTCTTCCAATTCAATGCAAGTACACTTCATGGTCAGGTTGAGATTGATGATCATGTCTTATAGGAAGATCATAATTAACCACCAAATTAACTTGATAAAAAAAGGGGGAAATACAATTATATAACAAAAAAGATAAAAGATAAAATCAGGGGTAGAAATGTAAACCTGTGCTTGATCAAACCCACGATCAAGTTCATTAACTGATAAGATCCTAAGATATAATGAGATTGTCATTTGATGATTTTCACCAAACAGAAAAAGAAAAATAAACATTCACATTCTCCAAGTACAATGTTCCCAGATGCATCCTTAGCATTTCTTTTCTCCACAACGTTCTATACAAAACAATATTACAAATTGTAAGTTGAGAAATGACATGCTATCTTTTTTTCCAAATTTTTATTCTATTTTCTAAAAACAATATACATTTTATTATTTATAATCTCATTTGTTTTTTGTACAGTAGACGAAAACTATAATTAAATTATGTATGGAGTAGAGTTAGAAATAGAAGTTAGAACTAACCCGATTTTATTTAGTCCAAAATTCATTGTTCTTCCTTTAAATTTTTAAAATTCATTTTTCTTTCGGGACTGAACCAACAACTCTAGACAGTGCTTCCCAAGCAGCCTGTAATGTATTATATATAATATAAGATGAAGTTTTATATAAAAAATGATAATAAACAGTAAGATAAATAAAAGCCAACTTAACATGGAAATAGAAGCAACTTGAGAAGTTCTTATATCATATACTCAGTCCCTTCATCATCAATTACCAACACCACAGTTTCTGCAGCCTTCTTTGCAAGACTTTGGACCTCCTATATTACAAATAAAAGCCAACTTAGCATGGAAATAGAAGCAACTTTATCAAGATCACTATGGGAATGTGAATGTCACAACTTATAAGAATATAGTCAAACCTGCTGGAGTGTTGTCTGCCCTGCATATCTGTTCTTGAAAGGAAACAACAAGTAAGATCATGATTAATATAAGAAATTTGAGGCTCTATCTGTGATGAATTGCAAGAAAATGCTGAAATTCAGAACATTAAGAAGATTCTTGGACTCCAACATGGTAAAGAGTATGACAATGTCAAATCTTTATGGTCACTTGATGATAATGGCTGATCAGGTAATTTTCCAAATTCTTTACATAAAACATGTTGGAAATTCAAGAAATGCCAGTTTATTGAAAAGATTCATTTTTTTGTAAGATCATGATGGATCACATATCAAAGGACTGTTGATCAACTTCTTGCACTCATTCTGGCCATCTTTACTAAAAGTCATTGAGTTTGTAATAGAGTTCATCACTCCAATTGTTAAGGCTACTCAAAAGAATAGTAACAATGTTATTTCCTTTTACAATATGCCTGAGTATGAGGCATGGAAGGAAAGTCTAGGGTGCAGAGTGAAGAATTTCAAAATAAAATACTATAAGGTTTGTCTCTTTGTTTTCTTTTTCAATACTATAATGCTTAAGTTAGGAAAAAACAAACTGTTGGCTAATAATTTGTTACATTTATGGGTTGGGAACAAGTAATGGTGAAGAAGGAGCTGAGTATTTTGTTGATCTGGATAAGCATAAGAAGGATTTTGTTTTGGGCTGATGATGAAGATGGTGAAGCTATAGAGTTGGCTTTTAGTAAGAAGAAGATTGAAGCTAGAAAGACATGGCTTAGAGCACTTTAGGTTTGTCTCTTTTGCAGCTTTTAAATATAAATATACTTTTTATCACTTTGTTTATATTGCAAATTGTACATTCATTTCTCCCTATTATGGGATTATGCTTTGAAAATCTATCAAAGTATAGCTTTTTCTAACCATATACAAAAAAGGGAATAATTTTCATGCACAAACTCTAAAATTAACTAGATCTTTCAAAGCATGGCATCTTGTTTTAGTCTTATTAGTAATCATAAAAAATCGTTTCTTGTGAAGTTTTTGTGTTTAATTACAGTTTCTTTGAAGCATTTACCCCATTTAGTAATGATAATTTATTTACTTTTTTGATACAGATTGGGACATATTTTGATTCAAATGATAAACATATCCCATATCGTGATTTCATCAACAAGGAGCTTATCTTGTTCTCAATGGCTGATCTTCAAAGATCAATCCCATCAATGGTGGATGGGTTAAAACCGGGTCAAAGAAGGATTCTTTTTTGTGCTTTCAAGAAACCCGTTTTCCAAGAAGTAAAAGTCGCCCAATTAAGTGGATATGTCTCTGAACACTCAACATATCACCATGGTGAAGCAAGTCTTGTGGGGATCGTCATTGGCATGGCTCATAACTTTGTTGGCAGCAATAACATCAACCTCCTTTACCCCAGTGGCCAATTTGGTACACGTCAGATGGTAAGTTATATAAAATATAAAATATAAAATATAAAATATTGTTCCTTTTTATTTATTTTCATATTTAAAAATCTTTGTTTTACAGGGTGGAAAAGATCATGCGAGTGGAAGATATATTTACACTAAGCTGACACCCATCACACCTCATCTTTTTAACAAGGCAGATGAGCTTCTTCTCAACTACTTGAGTGAAGATGGACAATCCATTGAGCCTACATGGTATCTTCCAATTATACCCATGGTGTTGGTGAATGGAAGTGTAGGAATAGGGACAGGGTGGAGTATGTATTTATGTATGTATGTATGTATGTATGTATGTATTTCAACATATCAGTCAATTTAAAATAAATAAATAAATAAAACTTACCTTGCTTTGTCCAGTTGTACTATTGTTGTAGTACTTATATCCATCAGGCGACGTGTGCTCAGTCCAGTTACATTTCAAGGATGGCATGAGCGGAGCAGAATTAGGTTGCAATCTAGCAGCAGCAGCAGGTTGAAGATTCTGCTAAGATGTAATAAGTTGAAGTTGTTGTTGAAATTCACCTTCGTGCCATAGACAATACCACCACCAGAGAAAGGGTGAAAGCAAGCCACATTCACCTCGTCTCCCACAAGTTGAAAAATGAGCACCTATTTCATTGCAACAACATACAATACAAACATCAATCCCCACCAAGCTCCTTATTTTTTATTTATTTAAAAAAAATGTTACCTGCAAAGGACAGATACAGTCCCTGCGCTTGCACTACTACCAAATGTAGAGAGTGCTAAAGCTGGATTCTTAGAATCACTGTTAAACTAGAAGTGGACAAGTCCCTTCAGGAACACAAAGATGTAACCTTGTTGTAGAGTCTGAGTAAATAGCTTATTAGTAGTGACGACAAACCCAACTTCTAAAGAACCCATGAGAACAAACAACAACTCCAAAGCTCGTGGATGGGTGTGTGGTGGGTTGACTGTGCCATTAGGGAACTGGATTACAACATAAGAAATGCTTTGACCATTAAGAGCTGGAAATTCAGCCATGGTTGCTTTCAGAACCTTAAAAGTTGTTGGAAATGGTGCACCCACTAGTGCTCTCATCGTTCAGGCTTGAGAGAGGCACATGGATTTTTTGAATCATGAGACCACAAATCCTAATTTAGACCACAAATACGATTGGTTGAAATCTATATAAAAAAGTAATACAACAATATAATGTAACTTCACAAATCATCCTAATCAATGAATCATTAAACCCTAAACTCAATTAGGATGGACCAGAGCAACAATTAGAAATCCTTTGGTACTGTTAAACCTAAGGATTCAATAAAATGCCTTGATAGAAAAATGAATCTAATCGAGTAAAGTAATTAACGAACTATTGTAATCATACCAGCTGATAGATAGCTTTGGAAAAAAGCCAGTGGTGATGTCCATAAGAATTTGTCGGAGGAACCCTACTCTCGAAGTGAAAATGAAAAAGAACTTTCTGATCAGGAAGTGGCCGGAACAGCAACTCCTCAGTGAATTCTTCTCCATCGATTTGTTCTACTACTTCTCTCGTGGATTCAGAGGCAACGTGGAGTACAAACACTAACAACACGAAGATGGAAAGTAAAGGAGCCATGAGAACCTGAATGTTCATGATTGTGTATTGTGGTATAGATCCAAAACTAACTAACGGACATAGAATTGAAATTAATGAGCGATTAAAAACCCTAACAAAGAATTTCTGCATGAGTATAGTTGAAGAATGCCTAACAGAAATCTGCGACCTGAAAGCCCAAAAAACCCTCGATCGAGAGAAAAAAAGAGCAGATCCACCAATAGAAAGAGAATTGAGAGATGTGTAAGCGATGAATGCATCAAAACCTTGGAGAAATCATATGAGTAAACAGAAACCCAAACATGATTTTAGGGAAAAAAAAAGAGGGTAATGGAGAAAAGAAACATATGATGGCATCGATTACTGGCTCGTGAATAGAGAGAAAGGTTAGGTTTCTTGATTGAGAGAGGTTAGGATTGATAGAATTTATGAGAAAGATCTTGTGGAAGGAGTTGATAAGGCCCGAGGCTGTGACGATAACCATATGGGATAACGAACGGCTAACTCCGGCGCAGGTGAAATATGCATGCATTGATGCTTTTTCTGAGTTATAGAATGGGGAGGTTCTTGATTGAGAGAACCTGGTCTAATTCGAATTTGAATTCACAGTTTTTGATCTAAGGCACCGTTTCTCAAGAACAAATTAGGGTTCTTAATATTTAAGGATTTATGATTTAGGGTGATTTGGGAGTCGTAGTAGGCGGGATGTTTAATTTTTTGGGAATGGAAAATGGTTACGAATGATTTAGGGTTCTTAGCAGAGGATTTTAGAAGGAGATGAAGGAGTATCAGGCGGGGGGTTTAATTTTTTTGGGATTTCATTTCCCAAAAAAATACTGAGAACGCGCCTTCTTAAAAAAATATAAAGTGACACCTTTACACGACACGCTTTTTATGATAGGTGCCCTCCGTATTTCCCTTTTTTTTTCTTTTCTGACACTAATTTCAGGGCACGCATAAATGCGTGTCTGCTATCCTTCAAGAATTAGAAGAAATGACATTATTTTTAGAGCGCCCGCTTTTGCGTATCGTAAATCACTACGTGTCATTGTTTGCGCGTCGTTAAAGGTTTGTTTTCTAGTAGTGTAATCGAGTATTAGAATCAAATCAGAGTAAAAGATATAAGATGAAAACATGAAGTAAATAAGGTCTGGTTTAGCTCATATCACTTTCAGAGAACAAGAGTACAAAACTGATAGTAAATGATGGGAAAACTCTACTATCAACTCTATGTTCAGCTCCTATTTATAGGAGGCTAAAAGTACAAAAAATACTAAGGCTAGACATGAAGCTTCGTCAAAAAAGACGCCTTAGCAAATACATAAGGAAACATACGAAACTATATATTACATAGACTTCGACGTATTACAAGATATTTCGACTCTACATTAATGATGACTCGAAAAGTTATCAAGGACCAGAGCAACCAGAGGTCAAGAGAATATTTACAGTCATTTTAAAATTTGTATTTTTTCTTATTTTAAAAAAGAATATTTCTTTTGTTGCAGAATTGGTCCCAAAAATATTATTTTAATGTGACATATTGTTAACATTAAACATTTTCGAAAAACGTTCGATATTGATATATTTTCAAAACTTGGGATGTCATAATTGATAAAAAACATAAGCATAAAAAATACATGCCTTACATTATCTTTTTGTACTAATGGCCTAAAAATCCTCAAATCTCTCATTGAATTGTATCTTCGTATCGCTGCCTATGATACAAAGAAACTGAGTGGGTCAGCTTAGGAAACCTAGTGAGTACATAGGGATTTTAATCCCAGAATGTTATAATATATCTATACTATTATATAAACCATACATAAATTGTACAAATAATTATGCATAAAGTCTTAAAATTAAGACAAAGAGGTACAAGTTATGTATGCATACATGAAAATGCACATTCATGGCAGGTGAGGAACGAATTAAGCGCTAAAAATAGGCTCTAAAATGAAGTTTGATTTATTTTTTTGAAATTACTTGATCAATCACATTCCTTCTGCCAATTCAAATTGTCTCTCTTTCTCTATCGATCGACATTTCTGGTACCACCACCACCACCTTCATCACCCCCATCATCCATTTTCTAAACGCTTGAACCATTTGTATCATCAATTGACGTAACTACCACCACCACAATCTTATCCTTTTCTCTTTCCTAACCAACGACTTTCACCATCTCTATATCTCACAATATCATTTCCATGTTCTTACAATCTTCTCCAACCTCATGAAGTCCTTATTCTCTGACTCCTAAATCGATGGCCTAAGCAATTCACCACTTCACTATCACCCACCAAAATACCCTATTTCAGAAACCGTAACTGCAACAACACATATACATCTTCGAACACACATTGACTAAAGAAAATTCAAGATATGAGACACCAGGTTGCCATCGAGGGTTCGATTTATCTCTATCACGTTGATTCAAGTCCAAAATCTCTTCCACGTTTCCAGATTTTAGGTTCAATCTTTCTCATCGAGAATCAAATACAAAACCATTTTAAAGAGTTTTTTATTTGTAACTTAAATTGCTTTATTTTATTTTAGACAGATGAAAAACAAAAAAGAATTGGATTTGTTAGAGGTGAGGACTCCGGTAGAAGAATAAGACATGATATTGTCTACCATTTATGTATTTTTTTTCTAATAATATACTTTTCTATTGTATTGTTTGTTGTCACTAAATAATTTTAGGTATTTCTGAAGAAATTTATTTGGGTTTATAGGATTTGGTGGAAGATTCATATGGAAAAACTTCTTGAATGAGCTTGATGAAGGTTTCCTGCTTATAACCTTAAGTATGTTGACATTTTCTTTCTTCAACTCATGTTTTCTCATAGTTACAAGTTGTTATGGTTTAAGTTTTTGATGAATGGTGTTCTTATAGGCATATTATGATATTATCTCCTAAAAACTGAAATGTTATTTGGTAACTTATTATGTCTTATTATTGAGTTGTAATATACTTGAACTTTATAATCATATTGTTTTTATGATTAAATGGTGTTATGTAGACGGAAGAACATACAGAAAGCCAAATGGTGGCACTGGTGAACCTTGTTCCTACAATGAAAGGTTAGGAATGGAAAATCAGATTAAAGCTGTTGGAAAATATAGCATTGTCAAGACCCAATCCGCATATGACAAAATACTAGAATTATCTCTGGTAACTCTAATTTTTCGAATTTTTGGTTCTATTTGCAACCTGTTTCATTCATTTTTGGTTAATAGTAACAAGAATAAATTGTTAGGGTGCAAAGTCATGCTTGGATGTAGTGTTTTATGCTTTCCTCTTTGTATGTGTAAATGGGTTGAGTCTTTCCTATAAATAGGAAGTGAGTGACTCCCATTATGTAAGTGAATCCATTTTGGAGTGTTAGACTAGAGAGATAAACTTTGTACAAACTCATTTGTATATTCTTTCTAGATCTAATAAGAGCTTACAAAGATTTATTTACTCCTTGTGTTCTTGATTTTACATGATGATTCAATAGATCTTTCATATTCCGCACATGCCATCATAATCAACACCACTACAATTGGTATCAGAGCGGGTGTTCTTGATTTGATCAAGAATTGATCCTTGATGGCTATTTTGATGAGGTGATTCTTCATGTTCTTATTGATCTTCGTGTTTTGAGAGTGTTTTGTGTTCTAGAAATCGAATTTTTCCTTGATTTGATCCATAATTCGACTTTCTCTCTCTAGAATACTTTTTTGTGTTACTTTCTCTCTCTAGAAAACCCAAGTCCATAACATTTGATTCAAAAGAAGAGAAACAATTATGGAGCAATGGTTGGTTGGGAATGAAAGTTTTCTATACGTATACACTTCTTTTGAATGCCTTCTTTATCGAGTGACTGTTGGATTGCAAAATGAAGATGCACTTATTTCAAATGGAGAAAGGGATGAAAAGGGAGATTTCATTGGTTATCCAATTTATCAAAACAAAGATTTGTTTGATCGATTGATTACAACATATCAAGAAAGACGAAGAAATAAGAGGAACGGTGAAGTCATAAAAGGAATTCTTCTTGCTAATTGTAAACCGGGAAGAAATAGACTTGAATATTATGCAAATTGACGTGAAGCTCAAGAACATGTTCTTGATGATGTTCATCGTGTTCTTGATGTTCATGATGTTCAAGGAAAAGAAGTTCAATACAATGGAGTTCAATGTGATGTTCTTGATGTTCAAGAAAAAGGAGTTCAAGTTGATTTTTAAGATGAAAAAGTTTTTTGCTTGATTGGAGTTCTAACCGATGATATTTTGTGTTCTTGTGATTCGTTTGAAGGAATGATTCCTTATCGGAAGCCGATGGTTCAAGAAATTCACAAATATCAAACTCCAAAAGATTTGATTCAAACTCAAAATGTTCATGTTGTTGAAAGTGGGTTTGTTCATGAAATCAAGTCTTCAAGATGCAAAAAGATGAGAAAGAAAAAGAAGAAGAAGATGAATCGGAAAAACAAGCGGGTTTACTCACAAAAATCGTCAAATGTTGCGAAGCCGAAATCCGTGAAACAAATTTGGGTTCCAAAGCAACAATCTCCAAAGGTTGCATTGAATTTCAAGTCAAAACCCAAATGTGTTGGTGGTTCTTTTGAAGATGTTTTTGGATCGTTGAAGAACACGAAGAACACGAAGAACGAGTTGTACATCTCGCATGGTGGGTGGTACAATGTTCGATTTGGAGATTTTCTCATTCCGACAAAAGAACCAAGATCTTCCAAATTTGATTTGTTTGTTGAAAATGGATCTCGATTCGTCAAAAAGGGTATCTCAAATTCTCAAATGGATTCCAAAACGTCCATGATTTCGATTCATATTTTACGTTTTTCATTTTTGATCGGTTTGCCTCATTGGATCAAATCTGTTTCAACCCCATTGTTGATCCAATTATTTTTGTCTAGATCAAAACCAAATTCAACTCATTTTGTTTAAAACTCAATATGTTCACTGTTCATTAATCCAAATTTTGAGCCCAAATACAATTTGATCAATCACTGTTCGATAGTAAGTCCATATAATTGTTTCTTTGATACTGATCATCTCACCTTTTTAACCCAAATCTACTTTGATACATTATCATTGATTGATTAATTGTTCAAGTTCAAAATGATAATCTGATGAGCCCAAATTTTTGAATCCATCCTTAACTGTTCATCATGGTCCATATCATTTGAGTTGATTAATATTTGTCGCTCAATTCTCAACTTCACATTGTCTTCGTCAAAAGAATCTCGTTTGACGATCGAATATTGTTGTCTGATTATTGGAACGTGATAGAATCAAAATTAAAACTGGTTGTGGTACTGATGTCATTTTCGAACCATATGAATTGTATCAATTTACTGATTTCATTTGGTTTGATTTGGGAAATTTGATATCAACGATTGATGTTGTTGAGTTTGATAGTTGATTTTGACTTTGAAGAATTATGGTCAAACAACTTTTGATGTGTTGGAATCAATCAATCGAAGTTTCTGGCGTCTTAATTGATGATCGATCTTGTATGATTTGAAAAGTCAAAGACGATAAACGTCAAAATCGTTTTTGTGTGTTCGTTCAATGTGAAACTGGAATCGATGTGTGACGAATCGATGGTTGAAGCTTTGGTTAACAGTCGAATAATTGTTGATGTGCAAAGGATCGATTGTCGATGGCTTGGGAGTCTAAGTCGGTGTTGATGTTGAAATCGATATATTTGGATTAATCAGTTTTAGATTCGAAAGGCAGGTAGTCGCTTTGATGATTTTGATATCGATAGTTGATTGAATGCGAAAGTTTGAGTCTGGGTTTGTTGTTTTGTGATCGATTGTCAAGGATCGATGTTCTAAGTAGATATTGGAATCGATTATGCAAAGTCAAGGATTAAAGGAAGTCGATTTTGATTTCATTATGTTGGTTAAGTTCTACGATTTGTGATGAAGAAGCGAATACAGTGTGTTTGGGAATTCGATTTTAGGGTCTTCAAATTTTGATGTGCGAAGTCTTGGATTTGTTGGTTAATGGCTTGAGGACACAGCACTATCGTCCATTAACGAACAGATGGTCGAACAGTTTCTTGGGATTGTTAGATGTGAATGTTTCAGGTTGAAATCGATTGTTGATGTGAAGAAAAAGCGTAGTCTGGAATGAATTTGGATATCGTTTGAGTTTAGTTTGTTATTGCTGAGAATGTTTGTTCGCATCTTGCTGTAGTGGATTCGCTAATGAAAATTATATAGGTTTCAATTGAGTTCGCATCTGGGTCTCCATTGAGTTCGCATATGAGGTTGTATTGATTAGGTTTCGCATCTAAGATTGATGATTGAGTTCGCATATGCGAAAGTTGTTCATTCGCATCTGTTGTTGCAAGTGATTTCTGAAGATTAAGATGCGAAGAATTTGACTGAACGTGCGAAGTACTGTGAAGCATTTCACAGGTTAATGAATTGGGGAAGAAAACACACAAGTTTCGAAATTAGTCCCTGAAAATTCAAAAACATGGCAAAATTGACCCAACTTCGCAAAATGAGCAATAAAAGCTGAGAAATTGTTGAATTTTCATTTCACATACCTACAGTTTATGCGAATTGGCAAATTTTACCCAGTTTCACATTTGGGGTAAAAATTTTGAGAAATCGGAATATTTTCGTATCTAATCCCTGCAGTTTGTGCGAATTTACGCTTTATGCCCAGTTTCGCAAATGGGATAAAGTTTCGCATATTTGGCTATTTTTGGCGCAACGGGTCCCTGCAAGTTTCAGAAAGTGACAATGTCTACCTGGATTTTGAAACATCTTGCAACTTTCACCAAAAAAAAGTCAAAAATTTTCATAAATTGGAAATTTTTTGTGGCTTTTTCATGATTGTTTTTCCGTGCAAGATTTTTGGTGATTCATTTTTGGTACAAATCAAGGGGGAGTATTGTGAAGACTATTCCTCGGGCGCTTCTCATCCTTAGTGGGTTTTATAATCATTTTTTGATTATAAAAAGGGGGAGAATGATGGGTATTCGAAGCTTCTCGGGTTTGTCGAATATTCATTTGCGGATTTGAAGAACGGTGTTACTTTGAGGGGGAGTTTGGTCTTGATCGCGCTAGCTCACTGGAGACTGAAGTCGGACATCCAATCCTAACTTTGAAGGGGAGAATGTTAGGGTGCAAAGTCATGCTTGGATGTAGTTTTTTAGGCTTTCCTCTTTGTATGTGTAAATGGGTTGAGTCTTTCCTATAAATAGGAAGTGAGTGACTCCCATTATGTAAGTGAATCCATTTTGGAGTGTTAGACTAGAGAGAGAAACTTTGTACAAACCCATTTGTATATTCTTTCTAGATCTAATAAGAGCTTGCAAAGATTTATTTACTCCTTGTGTTCTTGATTTTACAAGATGATTCACTAGATCTTTCATATTCCGCACATGCCATCATAATCAACACCACTACATAAATTGTGTATAAATTTCAGGAAAAACCTCTTATCTTCATTGGAAGGCATTAAAATACTGAAACAACCAAACATGTGAAGGTTAGTGTGTACATTTTCTTTGTGCTTTTCCCCCAAATAGTTAGGACATATGACATGCAATTTTGTTAATATGTAACTATTAAAAAAAATTATCACATGCCCAAATAATAACTTTTATGCTGTAGGTTTGACCGTAAAATGGTGTTTTTATGGCACTTGAACCTATGGCTTTTCATCTAATATAGCAGGCTCGCCTCAGAACATGTATGGGATAAGTGACTGAATATGGCCAACAAATGCCAAGGGGCCCATATGTTTACAACAGGTCCAACTTTTAGCAACCATATTTATGTTTTCTAACTAACCAATGATGATGTGGGTCCCATCACATTCTTATTTTAGGTTCACTTTTTAATTTTAGCTGCTTTGCTGGTGTCACTGTCATGATACCAAAGTCTTAGAAGTTCTAAAGAAGTAATATACTTTGGATGACAGTTTGATACCAATTTGACATGTTCAATTTAAGCCAATTTCTTTATTTGTACCCATTTTTATGTGCTTCTTGGTGGTTTGTATTAGCTTTCAAGTATGTTGTAATTTGATATGGTTTGTAGCATAGAAAATTAGAATTATATCTCAAGTAATCTTTAAAATTGTTATCGTCTTCTTTTATGTTATTTGTCATTTTTTCTTGATTTGCATATATAGATGAAACTGGTCTAAAGGAGATGGATCAATGGATAAAGAAGCAAACCTTGAATATATTATAACACAGAGAATTTAAAAACTGTGTGCTTTTGTTGATTTTGTGGATGTGGTTTTTGGAACTTATGGGTTTGATTTGCTGGCATATGCTTTACTTCAAGTTGTGTGTCTATAAGATCTATTTAAATATGTGTGCTTGTATTGTACTGTATGTATGCTAAACTATGTATGTATGTGTTTTGTTGTTTGTCATTGACAGTTTTTTGTTAGGCACTGATCATGGAAAAAATGACTGTAAAATGGTGTCAATATACTAAGTCGTTAAGCATGGACTGATAGTTTGATGTCATTGACTGGACTTGGTCTCGTAAAAGTTCCTACCTTTAATGTATCTTCTAGATGTGATACTAAATGTATACACTTTATGTTTCAGGTTACTGACAAATTAACAAGCTAATTGTATCCATATGGCATCAAAAAGAGTAAACTTAATTTTTTATTTAATAATTAAATTAGATAATTAACCTTCTGAATGACCTTTAGAGGGTTATTTAATCTAATATTTATACATAGTTCTAAAGTTGTACTTCTTTTAATTTCTTACAGATAAACTACTAATGATTAGATTATATATCTACTTGTGGGATTTTGTTGAATTTATTTACTTATCTTGGTTTGCTTTAGATCGATTCAATGTCACATTATTGAAATCATGAACCTCATTTAATTGTTTCAAATCCGTAAAAGGTGATTTGATTTTGCATATGAAATCGAAGGAAAAAAAGATAAAACAGTAAGAACGATTCAACTGTTTATTTTTGTTTGAGATTTTTCACAAATTTTTTGTTTGCATTCGGTTCCTTAGATTGGTATGTGTTTCAGTGAATGGCAAAATTTTACAAATATATCCAACATTTTAAAAGCCTACCACAAGTTTTTGGTTAGATATTAATTTTATTGGTAAATGTATTCAAATCTACCAAATTAAAAAATAAAAATAACGAAGCTACAAAAAACACATATGGGAGGTGATAGTGTGGGAGATTGAACATGAACTAGAACCATTGATTGGTTTGATAGGCGGTGGGTAATAAGAGTAAATATTTAAAGTAAAATATGTGATTCTAAGTTATTAATTTTCAATGTAATCGTAGGTAGTACCATAAAAACGATTTGCGTAAAATAAAAATTACTTAGGAATACAAAATTAAAATAAATAGATTATGTAAATATTGAAGAAAATAACTGATTAATAAAATGTCCAACAATCACTCAATTTTATTTTAGTCTCCTTTAATCAAATTAAATTACAATTTTGTTGGTAGATAACATAACTAATAATATACTTCAACGTATCTGAAAATAAAAATCAAACTATAACATACTATAAAAAGATATAATAACTAATAGAATTCATTTTTAACTGTTAATATTAGACGTATTAAGACATTTAAAATATAATTTTGATGAAAATTTAAATATAAAATGCTAGATACGCTAAGATCACTAGATTGACATGTTTTTCAATATTTTGGTGTACAACTATATATATATATATATATATATATATATATATATATATATATATATATATATATATATATACTATTTAAAATAAAATTGCAATATATTTTTTAACCCAAATAATAACTTCATCAAAAGGAAAATATACACTGAAAGGATACAATTTAACGAACGCCAAAATGAAACTAATGTTGTGACATGTGCTTAGGCCGCCGGGTCTTCTGTGCTGGATACGGATCGAAGATCTGGAGGTGGTGCCGTCAGGAAGTTTCTTGCGAGATACCTAAGTTGCAATCACTACAAAGCCGTTAGAGTTTCCCTAGGGACTGTTCCTTGGGAGTGTAGAGTTCGAAGTATGCTGTGAAATGTCGAAGTGCAGTTAGGCCGAATTAGATTCGAAGTCAGTGCTTTGTATTTGCAATATATGTATTACGTAGGGAATTGTTTAGAGTTCGAAGCGATGATGTCTAGTCCTTATGTTTGTTTACGTGTTTATATGACCCTATAAATAGGGGTAGGTATAGAGGTGAGGGTAAGTTATGTATTCTTGTGATAATGAGAGCACTTTACTCTTTCAAAACTCTTGTATTCATTCAAAAGCAATCAAAGAGCCAACAAATTATATTTACATCCTTGTTCTTAGTTCATTTGATACCTTAATTTTGTTCTTAACACTCGATTCATACAAACTACATTTGGTATCAGAGCAGGATTCTTTCAATTGTTTTTTGGTTTTCTCATATTTTGAAAAGTTTTGAATTGCTATTTTCGATTAAGAAATATTCTGCACTTTTGATTTAGAAAACCTTATCTAATCAACTGATTTGATTCGATTTTGTGTTTTGTTTGACAAATCGAGTGTTCTCTGATCTTTTTCTGAAAGATTCATCCGTTAGATTTCATTTTCTTAAGTTTTTCATCATTTCAGTCCGTACAACAATGGTGAACTTTAACACGAATATGATGTTTGGTTTCTCTCATCTTCTCGGATCTTCTACCAAAATTCTTATGTTAATTCCGGAATTTTACGAGCAATGGATAGTTATAATGGAAGATTTTCTCAATGGGATTGATGAAGATCTTTGGCGTTGTATTACGAGTGCAGACTACCGTCCAGACAGGTTGGAACAGATAGGAACAACAGGTTCTTCTACTGATGTTGGTGTGCAAGCTGACAAACAGAAAGCAAATTATAAGAGGTGTATGCTTCAATTTCGCAGTACTCTTCCACCAGTGGTTTACAACTATGTTTGAGGTTGCAAATTAGCAAAAGAGATATGGGATACTTTGAAAGTAAAGTATCAGGGAATCAAGAAGACGAGGAAAAGTTATGTTAAGCAGTGTCTACTTGAATTGGGTGAATTCAAGCAAAATGACGGTGAAACAATCGAACTTTATTACGATAGTCTAAATGTGTTGATCTTCAAATGCAATCGTTATGGAGTCACATGTTGTACTCTCGAGTACAATCTCACTTCCGAAATGAATGGATGAACATTAGCTTGATGATCAAGATCCTGAAAATCTTCCATAACCACTCGTTGGGAGATTCCTATAATGTTTTGAAACCTTATAAGAGTGAAATTAACGAGATTGCTGAACAGGGAATAATGAATCTAGGATGCCCTCTTGCGTTGAGTTTGAAGGTGTCTGGAAAAGAGTCCGACGTTGAGTCTGTTGAGATTGTTGGTTATGATGATGAGGGGTTTTTTATGAATTCAGAAGATGAAGTTGTGGCGTATTATTCCAACAACAAAGTCAAGAAATTCTTTAAGAATCCATTTAATCCGAAGTTCAAAGGAAACAATGATTTCAAGGGAAATCCGTTATCTGGGAAGAGTGCTAGAGAAGATTCGATGGTTGGAAGAAGGGAGTAAGACCGTTATTGAGAAGGTGGAGAAGAAACTTAAAGGTGATTCTAGTTTCGACTGCAATTAATGCAATGGTGTGAATCATTTAGCAGTTGATTATATGCTTAGGAAGAAAGAGGAGAAGAAAGAAACAGTGAAGGATGAAGCCTACTATGTAGAAAGCTTGGAGGAAGTAAGAGCTAGGACGAAGGGAATGTCACTTCTTGCGAAGGGAAGTGGTGATGGGGAAGGAACCTATCAAATCTGGTCATCTAGTTTCGATGACAAGGAAATGAGGAATCCCTCACACGGCTTAATGTATGCAAGGTTTGAAGAAGGATGTTCTGATGAGGAGAAGGTAACTGGAAAATGCTTCGTGTCGACTAAAGCAAAAAAATCTCCAATGACTTCAAAAGTATGTTCTCTTCTCATATCCTTAGTATTTTATTGACTTCGGTGATACTTTATCTTATGTTAATGACATGCTTATTTCTATTAGTAGTGAAGCTGAAAAGTCAAAATCATTGTTGCTAGAAATACAAAAACGTTTTGTGACAAAGAGAAGTAAAGTAAATAATCTAGAATTACAATTGAAAAACATTACACTAGATAGGAATATTGTTAGAGCAGACAATTATGTGTTAATGAAATTGCATAATATTTACTGCAATAGTGTAAAATGATTGTATGCTAAACTAACAGATCCTCATCAATCCTCTGATATTAGTAAAGAGAAACATAGGAAACTATTTCCCTTCTTGGTATTTGAAAGGGAGAAAATAGATTCGACTTCCTATGATTGTGAGAAAAAGATCTCTGAATTTGATAAAGTACCAAATGATTCTTATACATATGTAATTGTTAAAATAGATGAATGTTTAGATGCTAATGATTTGGTACATATTGTGAATGAGAACTTGACTAAGACTGAGCAAATCAAAATTTTGAAAAAGACTAAGAATTCGACATTTGACTCTCAACATAATTTTGCTGATATCGAAGATGAATAAGACAATATCAATAAGATTGAGGAAGAGGAACTATTGATTCTCAGTTATCTATCATTAATGCCACTTCGATTACCAAGGGTAAAGAAATTTGTAATGATTCATTGGAAAAGGTTAGCACTGATCAACCCTCTATATCGAAAGCTCATGATTATGATCATGTGGAAGTTAAAGACTATGACAGTGATAGTGATGAGGATGAAACAACTATTCCCAGAGTTGTTTTCGATCAAGTTTATGAGGAAACAGAGAAATTAAAAAATGTGATGAAGGAAAAAGGTCCTCATTATCTAGAATCGAACTCAGTCGTATATCCATCTTTCAAATGCACCGATGATTTGGTGTTTCCCAATCAGGTGTTTGTCACTATAGGAATGGAGACAACGAATCCTGAAATCAACATAATTATTGATGAAGACAACAAAGGAGTAACAAAAAAAGGGTTTTTCTCAAACCAAAGCACAATCGAAAATACCCTAAACAAGAAATCATCTACTTATCAAAGGAAAAAAAGACAAAAAAGAATTTGGTAAGTAAAATCAGAAAAACAAGAAGTTGATGAACAAACAAAAGAACCAGTTTCTCAAAATCTAAAGACAAAAGCACAAATTTTCAATGAAGAAATTCAAAAAGTTTCAAATGAAGGAGTTTCGATGTCAAAAGCATGAAACAAGGCCTATTGGAAAAATGTCAAGTCTTTTAAGAAACAAAAAGGTTTTTCACAAAAATCATCTGAATAGAAAACGATTGAACAAGTTAACACTTTTTCACAAAATAAGTCTTTTGAATAGAAGAAACCCACTCAAAAACAAAATGATTTTTCAAATGATCATTCAAAAGTTCAAAAACTAGTTAGAACACCAACTGTTCAAAAACAAAGAAATGAAAGTTTTTTTCAAAACCAACATCAAAGGAATATTGTTTCCTACTCCTCAAAATGCAAGGTTTTGACAAAATGGTTTTTTAAACAAATTGTTTTCAACATAAAGTACAAAGAAATTTTCATCAATTTTAAAATAAAAAAAGTTTTGCAAAAAAACAAAATGTTTTTAATCGAACAGCAGTTGGTCATAATAAACATTTTCAAAATTGGTTTCAAAACACAACAAAACCATCATTTCCTAAAAGAAAACTCGAAAAGTTAGAAGTTAAAGGAAAGAGACACGAACCATTTAAACCAACACAACCGCACTTTCCAAATCCGGATTCGAAGCAAAAAGTCAAAGCTTCATTTGGCAAAAGGAAATTTGAAATGAAGATGATAAACCATTAGCTCGAAGGAAAAGGAAATCCATACCAATCAGGAAAGTTTTATCAAGAGGAAATCATGTATGCTTACGAAAGCTACTTGAACATGTCACAAACTGGTAGTTCATCATCATTAGAATTGAATCCTTCAGTTAGAAAATGGAAATAAGTTCCTAAAGCAAAGGTTTAGGCAAAAAGAACTGCTGATGGAAAAGGGAAAGTCGGTGTTGAATCTAAACCGATAAATGATTTCATTTTGATACCTAAGTGTGTAGAAGTTGACTTGATTGATTGTCTAAAATCAAAGGTTCGAAGTTGGGTGTTAGGATCTTCTTTTCACAATGCATTTCACACTAATAACCAAGGACCCAAAAAACCTTGGTGACCTAAATTTTTTAATTAATTGCAGGTATTGTATGACGACCAATTGGCAACAGGATGTAACTAGTATATCGAAAGTGGTTGCTCTCGTTATATGACAAGTCGGAAGGAAAATGTGCGTGATTGTAGAAGTTTGGAAATTGTTGGATTTGTGAGTTTGGAAATAACCAAAAATGCAAGATTAAAGGTTATGAGAAGGTTACTAATGGAAAGTTTACGGTCAATCGAGTAGCATATGTCGAAGGTCTTCAACACAACTAGATAAGTGTTTCATAACTTGTTGTGGGCACTGGTTATCAAGTAGTCTTCGATGAGGAAGGTAGTGTCATCTCAAACAAAGAAACAAAAGAGGTATTGCTTAAGTCTAAGAGGAAAGGTGATATGTTCACACTTGGCATCGATCCAATCGTTGGTGTTCCCTTTGTTTGCTTACTTTCAAAGGTTTCATATAAACTAATCTGGTTGTGGCATCGAAGACTCTCCCATCTAAACTTCAAAAATCTTAAAAATTTGTTTTACATGATCTTGTACGTGGCCTTCCTGTTTTAAAATCTGATAACGATTCGTTATGTGCAGCTAGCGAATAAGGAAAGCAACACCCTTAAGGTTATCCTATTGTCATCAACTAAAAGATCATCGAACCGCTGGAACTTCTTCACATTGACCTTTGTGGACCTCCGACTATTGAGACTCTCAACAAGAATAGTTACATCTTGGTCAGTGTCGATGATTTTTCAAGGTTCACATGTTTTTTCTTTCTTCTTCAGAAGTCTGAAACTGCCCAAGTGATGATTGAATTTATCAAGAACATCGAGCTCAGTCAGAGAAATAAAGTCCAAAAGATCAAAATTAATAATGGCTCAGAATTCAAGAATCAAGTCCTTGATTCATTTCTGGCGAAACTAGAGATAACATATAATTCTCATCTCCTTACACACCACAAGAAAATGGTGTTGTTGAAAGGAGAAACATATCTCTATGCAAAGCAGCGAGGACAATGTTGACCTCTGTGAATTTGCTTCAGTATCTCTGGGCGGAAGTAGTCTCAGCAACGTGTTTCTCTCAAAATAGATCATTCATTCATCTTCGTTTTAACATCAACCTATATGAAAACATCAACAATCGAAAAAAATGTGAAATTTCTTCATGTTTTTGGTTGCAAGTGCTTCATAATGAATCTCAAAGATAACTTTTTGAAATTTCAGTCAAAAGAGGTTGAAGGGATATTCATGGGATATTCGCACAATTCAGTAGCATATCGGGTGTTGAATAAGCGAACAAGGAAGATTGAAGAAACTTTCAATCTAACTTTCGATGATTACTATGTCAAATGTGTCAATCAAACTTTTGAAAAGAAGAATATCATTATAGAAACAAATGATGAGTCTGCATTTGCTAATTCTTTTGATATTGGTTATGAATTAATTTTGTTGTTCCTGAAATGGCAATAGATGTAGAAGTTCATGCTGATGATAATCGAATTCCTAAATCATCGAAGCATTTTGAATTCGACGGTGACTAGGGAAGATGCTGATTCTCATTTCACCTCACACTCTCAAGTGCATGTCGAAAGTCAATACGTGTTTCAAGGTGATCAATTAGAGGGGGAACGCTTGAATTCGACATCACAAAATCATTCCAATGAGTCTAATTTTGAGGGGGGGCATGGTCAAACTCACAATTCATTCAAGGGGGATCATGGATATTCAAATGATAATGTTGAGGGGGAGCATGGTCCAACTAACAATTCATTCAAGGGGGAGCATTGTTGGGGGTCTGTAATAGCATCGACCAAGTCCTCGCAGGATGACCTGGAGTGCCACAATCAAATGATTGGTCCTGGAGGGTTGAATGCGCTATATGGGCAAGGTTGCGCCCTTTCTAACACCAATTTGTTTTAGATCAACCGGTAGCGCCGATGCTCAACAAGTGGCAATGTTTTAGTCAACTGATTTTGATAGTCGATTTTGGGAAGTAGCTATGTTTACTTGATTGAGTAACAAAAACTCAATTGTAAATATCGATTGGGAAGTCGATGATTAGGAGTCGCTGTTGGATGTTGGGTTTAATGTCAATGATCGTCACAGTGGTTGATTTGGTTCGTTGTGTTCCCAAGGTTGATTTGTGCGAATTCTATTGATGCCGCTTGGAGTCTATTGATGAACAAATGAATGTTGATGGTCAATTTGGGTTTAAGTTTTGATTTTGTTGTGTATCGAGAACTGATAAAGAAGTGAATGGCTTTGAAGTCTAGATTTGTTATTGGGAAATCGATATCAAGATTCGAAGAATTTGATATCGATGGTTATTGATTGGGAAGGATTAATGAAAGAAGGTTTTGATGATAGGATTTTCATTTATTGGTTTGTATCAATTGGGACGTGATATTGATTTCGAAGGTTTCACATTTGGAATGGATGTCAATGATTATCGACTGAAAAACAAAGGTTTTGAAAACAAAGTGTTAAAGGGGAAGGAGGTTCTAGAAATACTGGTGATGATGCGAAGGTATTTTGAAAGGTTATAACTACTGAGATTCTAGTGACAATGCCTAAGAAGACTGATCTAATAATCTCAACAACAACAACAAAGCCTTTGAAAAAGGGAATTGTAATTGGATGTTCAAGTTCTTCTTCGAAACCCAAGCCTACTAAAGAAGATAAAGGGAAAGGAAAAGGTGTAAGTGTTGAGCTTTTGAAAGAGGAGAAGAAAGTTGCTTTAGAACAAGATATGGAAAAACAAAGGCATATATAGAGTATTCTTCGAATTCGTGAAAGTGATCCTCCATGTTTGGAGAAGGGTGATCCAAAGAAGTTGTATAGCTATGAGAATATCAAAGCAATGGTTGTTTATGGTGAAAGCCATTACTTTGAGAAATTACGAAGAAAAGCTATGCAATAGAAAATTGTGATTTGAATTAGTTGGACTTTCCAATCAACAAGATGATGTTCATTACTACTCAGAATTGTTGATAAGTTCCAAGACAAAGAGGAGTTCAAGAGGTTAAAGCTTCAATTTCATGTTGTCCTTGGAAAACAAGAAGAAGAAGTCTGGTCACTTGTGAAAATAGTTTGAGTTCTTAGTATTTCCAAAGATGTTTTATTCGAGGGAGTATTATAGATTTTTTTCTATCATGTGGTCAGAGCAAACAATACTACATTCGTTTTTTCGATTGCTGACTTCCTAATCATGAATCTAAACGAATTGATCATAGTTGCCAAGATTCTCAATGGTATTGATGAATCAAAACTCCAAGTTAAAAACAAGGAGGATTATTTGTTGGGTCTTGCACACGTTAAGCTTTTGATTGACAACTATTATTAATGCTTAGCTTTGACTGATGTCGAATTGGCTTTGAAAATGGGAAAAAAATTATCGTGCCTCAATTGTTGTTGAAGAGTCAAGCTGATTTAAAGCCTTATGTGAATGGAGAGATATGCTTGAAGCCTATTGGGATAGTGTTTGTTGGAAAAAGAAAGAAGGGAAAGAAAATGAAGTTTTTGTTCCTAGCTTGTGATGTGGAAAGGTATACTACAACTCATTATACGAACTTGCTTGTTCGTATGAATAGTTGCAAAAAGAATAAAGATGGAGATAAGGCAGAGCTGAAGAAGGTGATGATTTGGTATATTGAAGTTCGAAGAACTATGCACCAAGCTGTCCAGATGTTGATGACCTGATTCGTCACTTCTCACAAAGGAGGAGAATGTAGGTGTTGAACATTGTTGTGAGGCGTCGAAGGTCATGGATTTTTTCGATAGATTGTTATTTTATTATAAGGGTACCTTATGTATCGAAGTTTTCAATGTTTTAGTCCCTTATATTTTTTTGTGTGTTTTCAAGATTCCTATAAATATGGGACGTGAACTAGAGATAGATAGGAACCTGTCATTTTGTCTAAAACCCTTTGTATGTTCTGAAAGCATAATTGAGGCAAATAGATTTTATTTAGATCTCGTTTTCATCATTCTTACTTTACTCTGATGTCGTAATTCATACTTGATTTCATTACAACTACATTTGGTATCAAAGCAAGATTCAGAAAGAACTGATTTGATTTTCTGAGTTTTTGCAAAAGTTTTTAGTTTCGTTCTTGATTTCAATTTTCCGCCCTTTTGTTTCAGAAAATTCGATTAGATTATCTGTTGTGATTTGATTTTGTGTTCCAATTGTAAAATCGAGTGTTCATTTGTTGAATTCTGAGTGTTTTACATGTTTGATATCAATTTGATTTGAGCTTTTCTCAACATTTTCCGTACAACATTGGCGAACTTTAACATGAACACCATGACTGTTTATTCTCATCTCCTTGGTTTATCAACGAAGATTCTGATGTTAATTCCCGAGTTCTACAATCAATGTGTTGATCGAATGGAGGATTATTTGAACGGAATTGATGAGGAACTCTGGAAGTGTATTCTTGGTGATGTTCATCCACTTGCTGGTATTCAAAGTATTGGAATTTTCTTCTAACAATCAAAATGTCAATGAACAATCTGAGAGATTATTGAAGAATGAGAAGTGTATGCGTGAACTCATAGGTGATCTTCCTCCAGTTGTGTACAATTACGTGCGCACCTGTAAGACTGCAAAAGAGATTTGGGATACTTCGAAGGAAAAGTATCAAGGAAGTGAAAAAACGAAGATCAGTTCAGTCAAACAAGCTCTGTTTGAATTAGGAGAGTTTAAGCATAAGGAATGAGAGACAATTGAATCTTATTACGATCGTATGAATGAGTTCATCTTCAACTGTAACCAATATGGAGTCATACAATAAACAATGGAGTTCAATCTCACTTTCATTATGGGTCTTCGGAAGGAATGGAGAAATTTCAGCCTTATGATAAAGACACAACAAAGTTATGATTACTTCTCTCTGAATGGTCTTTACAATGTGATGAAAGCACATGAATCTGAAGTGAATGAAATTGTTGAGGAATCAAAGATCAATTTAGGTGGTCCACTTGCTCTTGTTTCGAAAGTTACTGGAAGAGAAGTTGAGAAAGAGGTTACTGAGAAGGAGAATTCGGAAGAACAAGGTCTGATCGTCAACTCTGACAACAAGGTTGTGGCATTTTACTTTAACAATTGTAACACCGTAAAAAAATTAAAACATTTTTTAATTTTCCAAAACACATTTTCCAAACACATTTATTAACAAAATCTCATTGTAGCATATCTTTGTTTCACCAAAACATTTCCTAAGATCGAAATACAAAAATCCCATGTGTGTGTAAGAATCATGTCGGTGCCTTCCCGCGATCATCACTGGTACCTGAAACACATAACACATAAAGCTGTAAGCATAAAGCTTAGTGAGTTCCCCAAAATACCACACATATCACATACTAGCCACTCGAGGCTATAACTCTGCGGGCCCTAACTCTGTTGACCCTTTGGTCCTAACTCTGTGAACCTTCCGGTTCTAACTCTGATATACACACGGCATAAATCACATAGAAATAATGTTGTGCAACACATCACATAAATAGCAAACAATAACTCTGTCACATAACTCTAATTACCTACTCAAGGTAAAGTACAGTGAGAAGACTCACCTCAGATGTCTCGGTAAATCTCTGACTCTGTAGCAATACGGTCTAGCCTCTGCCTAATCACATAAAGTAAAATACTCTCATAAATATAACTCTAGAGACTAGACTCAACCCGCTCTTGACACGAAGACTCCATTGTTGACCAATCCTCAAAGTCAACAAAGTCAACGGTTAGACTCTGACCCGACTCGCCGAGTGCACTTAGGTGACTCGGCGAGTCTACGCGTGTCCACTGTCCCTCTAGTCCCGCATGACACGTCGAGTCTTTCCTCTGCTCGATGGGTCACACCTGACATGAGTCATGGGGCCACCCCGACTCAACTTGCCGAGTCCCAATATGAACTCGACGAGTTCCGCCTTGAACTCCAGCCCTCTAATTCCTTCGGACTCACTGAGTCATTCCCCCAACTCGGCAAATACTCACTGAGTGAACTATGGGGAAACCCTAACCTTATTCGTAGAGTCTGCTCTTGGTACTCGGCGAGTTCATGCCATGCTCGAGCTCAAATGAGCTCCTGAGGTCAGATCCGTTCCTCTAACTCATAGATCTGGCCTCCTTAAGCAAAATAAATACGTAAAGTTTGGATCTTGATGCCCATGCAAAGACCCAATCGCTCTATTTGAAGAAATGGCCTCAATATGCCACCCCAAGCTCATAACTCTCCATGACACCCATAAAGATTAAGAAGTTAAGGTCTTTGGACCTCTTTGGATCCTTATTCGAAGCCTCAACACAATAAGGGACCAATTGCTTCACAAATCATACTAAAAAAGGGGCTAGAAACCCTAACTCTCAAAACTTACACCAAAACTGAAAGGGGATCGAATATATACCTCAAGATGAAGTCCCTAAGCTCTGAAATCCACAGATTAGCACCCTTTTCAGTTTCCTCTTGCCTTGGTCACATTCTTCTCGCAAAATCACCCACACAAGGATCAAAAATGGCTTCTTTTCTCTCTCAAAACGTTCACACACTCTGGGGTCTCTCTATATCAACTGGTAGCCACAAATAAAGGCCATAAGGGCCTTTAAATAGGTCTCAAACCCCAGAAACTAGGGTTTCATTAAACAGCGTGGACTCGTCGAGTCCAGTCATTAACCCGGATGGAAAATCGCAACACTACTCGGCGAGTATAAGCATCAACTCGACGAGTCCCTCCCAAAATCTCCAAAAGTGAATGAATAAATAATCTACCTGAAAATCTGGATGTTACAACAATCGAGTAAAGAAATTTTTCAAGAAGCCTTTCAATGCAAAGTCGAAAAAAAGTGATGTGAAGGGAAGTTTTGCTGGAAAATCTGGGAATGATGAGAAGAAAATTAAGAAAAAGGAAGTTCGTGCCGAGGAAGAAAAGAAAGAGAAAAAGTTGAAAGGTGTTCTAGATTCGACTGCATTATTGTAATGGCGCAAATCATATGGCCAATGACTGTATGTTGCGAAAGCGAGATGAAAAGAAGAATAAGGTCAAAGATGAAGCTTATTAAATTGAAAGTTTGGAAGAAGTTCATGCAAAGACGAAGGGATTGTCTGTGGTGGCCAAAAGGTATGGATGAAGAAGATGGAACATACCAGACTTGGTCATCTGGTCCTGATGATGATGAGATGCGAAACCCTACACATGGGGCTATGTTCGCGATGCATGAGGAAGAAGAGGCCAAGAAAATTACCGGGAAGTTCTTTGTTTAAAAATCTTCACACAAATCATCAATAAATATCAGGTACGTTCTCTTTTACAATCTTTTAATATTCCATCAAGTGCATATGATTCGATTTTCTCTAAGGTTGATGCAACAATTACTTATGTTAATGATCTACTTATTTCTACAAGTAATGATGCTAAAAAATCGAACACACTATTCTTAAAAACTCAGAGGTTGTTGGAATCGAAGAAAGTGAAAATATAATATTTAGATTTACAAATAACGAATCTCATGTGTGATAGGGTAGTTTAAGTACTGATGTCAAGTTGTTGTTAAAACAAAGAAATATCTACTTTAATTCAGCCAAGCGTTTATATGGTAAACTAACAGCATTGCATCATTCATCAAATATTAGCAAAGAACAACATAGGAAACTTTTGCCCTTTTAGCGTTCGAAAAGGAGAAAATTGACTATATTTCCTATGATTGTGAAAAGACAATTGTAGAATTCGATAGGGTTCCAGATAATAGATATGCATATGGTATAGTGAAAATTGAAGAATGTTTGGATGCTAACGAATTAGTTTATATTATAAATGAAACATTGACCAAAATTGAACAAATAAAGATTTGGAAAACAACTGAGAATTCAAAATCTAACTCTCAAACTAATTTTTCTGATATCAAAGATGATTCTGATGATATTAGTGAAATTGAAGAGGAGGAAGTTATTGATTGTTCTCAGTTGTCTGTCGTTAGTGTCACATCAATGGGTAAAGTCAAAGAAAAATGTAATGAGTCTACGGTTAAAGTTGACACTACTCTACCCTCAACTTCGAAAGTTCATGATCTTGACCATGTGCTTGTCGAAGATAGTCAAACAGACAATGATGATGACAATGAAGACGTTTCGAAAGAAACAACAATTCCAAGGGTTGAAGTTGAGCAAGTTTTTGACGAAACTGAGAAATTCGACAAAATTATGAAGGAAAAAGGTTCTCATTACCTTGAAACAAATACAGTTATGTATCCAAATTTCAAATGCTCAGATGAGGTTATCTTTCTAAATCAGGTTTTTGTCACAAAAGGAAATTGTTAAAATGTTAAACCTAAGTTTAATAAAATGATTGCAGAGGATAACAAGAAGACTTCCAAAGAAGGATTTTTGTCAAACGAAAGTACTGTCGAAAACAATCTGAAAAAGAATTCTTAAATATTTCAACGACAAAAACCACAACGAATTTGGGTTGAAATTTTTGAAAATTCAAAAGATTTTTCAAAACAAGTTGACATTGTTTCATAACATGTCAAAATTAATTCTCAAGAGTTTAAGGAATAAATTGAAGAGATTTCGAAAGAAAGTGGTATTTCAAAGAGACAAGCAAGAAAGAAAGTTTTTTGGCAAACCATTGAGTCTCGAAAGAAACCGACTGTTTTGCTAAATAAATCATCTAAACAGAAAAAGTCTAAATCGGTTCAGACTTCTTCTCAAAATAAAGTTGAAAATAAGAAAAATCCCTCTCTAAATCAAAAAGATTTGTCTCCAAATAAACCACAAAATGATTTTACAAAGTCTAAAACTCAAGAGTCAAAATCAGATTCCTAAACAAACGGTCAAACATCAAATGCAACGAAGTTTTCAAATCATCAATCAATAAAGAATTTAATTCAAATCATCAAACAAGGTTTTCATAAAATCATTTTTCAAGACCAAACTGATTTTTGAATAATCCAAAGAATGTTCAAAATCGTTTTTCTTCTAAGACGAAACCGTTGTTTTCAACTCAAGAGTTTGATAAATTTCATTCTACAATAAATGTGACTTTTACACCAAACCAACCAAATTTTCCTAATCCTCCTATGAAACAAGCTTCCAAAGTTTCATATGTCAAAGGAAAGTCAGATGTGAAAAACATTAACCATTGGCTCGAAGGAAAAGGGAAATCATTTCAAACAGGGAAGTTTTCTCAACAGCAAATCAAGGATACTTATGAAACTTAAATGAATGAATCTTCGAATGCAAGTTCTTCATCTAAGAATTCAAATCCTTTAGTTAAGCAATGGAGAGCTATTTCGAAAGCAGAGGTTAAAAAGAAACGAACTGAGAAACAAAAGGAGAAAGTCAGTAAACACTCTAAACCTGTGAATGATTACATTTATGTGCCTTTAACTAATGAAGTTGACGTAATTGATAGTCACACATCCAAAGTTCATAATTGGATCTTAGGATCTTCATTTCACAATGTTTTTTAATCTAATCACAAAGGACCCAAACAGCCTTCGGGACCCAAATTCTTTCACTGATTGCTGGTTTTGAGTGACGAGAAATATGATGTCAAGTGGTACATTGATAGTGGTTGCTCTCGTCATGTGACTGGAAGAAAGGAAAATCTTTGTGATTATCGAAATTTGGAGAATGTTGGAGTAGTGAAATGTGGCAACAATCAGAAATGTCAAGTCAAAGGATATGGAAAAGTAACAAATGGGAAATTCATAGTGAATAGGGTAGCTTATGTCGAAGGTCTACAGCATAACTTGGTAAGTGCTTTGCAACTTGTTGTGGGAATTGGCAATCAAGTGGTGTTTAATGAAAAAGGACGCGTGATTTTGAACATACACACAAAGGAATTCTCAATCAAATAAAAAAGAACAGGTGATATGTTTACTCTCGACATCAAACCAATTGTTAGGATTCCCTCGGTGTGCTTACTTTCAAAAGCATCATCTAATGTTAGCTGGCTCTTGCATCGAAGACTTTCTCATTTGAATTTTCGAAATCTGAATCAATTGGTGGTAAATGATCTTGTTCGAGATTTACCTGTGTTAAAATTTGATAATGATACTTTGTGTGCAGCTTGCGAACAAGGAAAGTAACATAGATAAGGTCATCCAGTTATGTCACACCTCGCTAAAGCGGAAACATGGGGTGTGGCAGTACAAAGGGTCTCATAGCAAAAATTTAAAGACAACACAAACCATAGTATTAAAAATCATTACAAATTTAAAATGAGTTTGAACAACTTTTAAAAGAAATTACAATGTAAATTGAAATACAGCACATCTCCTAGCAGTGATGTGTCCCCTAAGTGCCACTTACTTGATGATTCCTAAAAAAACATGTAAAACGAGTGTCAACTATAAAAATAGTTGGCGAGTACTCACAGATAAAAAAAATAATAATATTGTTTTCATGAATCGAAATCAAAGTTTTGATAAAACTTTCAACAAATAAAAGTATATTGTTAAAATGAGTAAATAAGTTTGTATAAACAAACTTCATTGTCATCATGAGAGATAAAGTATGTTGCCCAAATGAGATGCAACATTCATATTCTCATGCGAAATAAAGTTTGTTACTAAAATGAGTAAACAAGTTTCATTGCTATAATGAGCAATCAAGTTTTTTGCTACAAGGAGCAAACAAGTTTGTTACTATAAGGAGCAACCAAGTTTGTTGCTAAAACAAGTAAATAAGTATTTAGTAACAAAAGTTCGTTGTTATAATGAGATACAAAGTTTATTTCTATAATAAGTATACAAGTTTCATTGCTAAAATAAGTATATAAGTGTCGTTTCTAACATGAGAATACAAGTTTGGTATGTGCATAAAAATTTGTATGTGCATCAAGTTTCCATTCACGAGTTAACAACCCAAGCCTAATGACCGAATCATGCCCTATTTGTAACATCACGAAATATCAAGAGTAGAGTTGAAGGGCTAAAAGAGTAAATTGGGAAAGAGCGACTCGGCGAGTCCATGGGTGGACTCGGCGAGTAGAGTCGCGACTTGGTCGCGTGTTAAGTAGCCGACTCGGCGAGTCAGTAAGATGGACTCGGCGAGTAGGCGCTGAGTGGAGAAAACCCTAATTCTCGGGGTTGAGCCCTATATAAAGAACATAACATCCATTCCCCAACCTCTTTACTCATCCTCAAGTCCAGAAACCCTAACCTTCGTATGTGAGTGGATCAAGTTGCATTTGGGAGCTTGGAGAAGCAATTGTTGAGGAAATCTTGAAGGGTAGGAGGCTTGGAGCAAGGGGCTTTGCTTGGATTCGAGTTCCATTGCAGTTGGGGCGTTCTTTTGAGGTAATATCTCGTCCTTGGGCTGTTATTCTTATAGATTCATCATTATGGAGTTTGTGGGGAGCTTATCTTTTGGTGTTTTGGAGTTTAGAGGTTAGATCTGAGGTTGCTACCTCATATCTGGAATCGAGAAGGGTTGGGATGCCTGAAAGTCCCTGTGTTTGAGTGTGTAGTGAAGCTATCATATCCCAAACCCTAGCCCTAAAGTGTTAAAGGCCTAGATCTCTTTGGATTCACGTAAAGTTTGCCACTTTACGTGATGGATGGGTTGTAGGAGGCTAGATCTATGTTTTGGATCAATTGCATGGCCTGGAATACTTCTGTATGGATTCAGACCGGTGGTACTCGGCGAGTCACATGGGTGGACTCGACGAGTTGCTTGAAGATAGGATGGAACTCGACGAGTTGGAAGAACAACTCGGCGAGTTGGATGGAGATGGCCTGGAACTCGGCGAGTTGTATGAAAAACTCGGCGAGTAGGTTGAAGATAGCCTTAGACTCGGCGAGTCTTGTCGAAGAGTCCCAATATTTTATGGTTGAGTCGAGAATCGGCGAGTCAAGGGATGACTCGGTGAGTTGTAGGCGAGTGGACTCAGAGTTGTTGGACTCGGCGAGTTAGGTCGCGGATTGAGGGAAGTTCTAAGCTTGGGGACTCGACGAGTCATCGGGTTGACTCGGCGAGTAGAGTCAGTCAGGGGTTGACTTTGACCTTGTTTTTGACCAAGGGTTGACCAGTGGTTTCCAGGGGCATTTTGGTAATTGTTGGTTATTGTTTTGAGTTCAGTGTTTTGGTGTTCAGTGGAGGAGTTCGTGTCGGAGTTTGGAGCAGCGGGATCTTATCCGTTCAGCCGACAGCTTCGAGGTGAGTTATCCTCACTATATCAACCGGGTCTAAGGCCCCAAGGCCGACCCTTATCAGATTGAGATCTGGGTAGTTGTTGTTATGTTACTGCTTTGATATGTTTGCATCCTGAGAGCTAGGATGGTATATGTTAGAGACCTGATTGAGATCGGTATCTTGAGAGATAGGGAGATGCTATGCTAGTGACCTGTTAGGTCGGTATCCTGGTTAGGATGATGATATGTTATGTGATCTGTTTGATCTGCTTGTTGACTGTGAATTGCTATATGATTGTATGTATATGTGCACATGGTTGTTTGGACTGGAGTTGGGTTGAGGCGGGTCCTGCTTTGTGCTGTAGGCCAAGATACCCGGGTGAGGCTCGGAGAGTGGACCAGACGTGTGAGGCTCGGAGAGTGGACCAGGCCGACTGAAGCCCCGGTGCGGGCGAACCAGTCATACTGTAGACTCAGAGAGTGGACCAGGTGGATTGAAGGCTCGGTGCGGGCGGACCAATCACACTGCAGACTCGATGTATGTGGTTAGATTCGGAGAGTGGACCAGGTGGATTTAAGGCCCGGTGTGGGCGGACCAATCACACCGTAGACTCGAGGTTTATGGCTAGACTCAGAGGGTGGACCAGGTGAACCGTAGGCCGGTGCGACGGACCAGTCACACAGTAAACCCGAAGTGCATGGCTGTTCTGTGATCAGATATGTTGTGGCATGTTATGCGTGTATGGTATAAGTGGTTGGTATTTTGGGGATATCTCATTAAGCTTTCGGGCTTACACTTGTAGTTTTATGTTTTTCAGGTTCTTCAGGAGACCGTGGCAAGGCAAAGGCGTGATCGTACCGCTCCTCATGATTTTGTAGTAATGTGATTCTTGGAATACGCTAAATGTTTTGTATTGAAAACCTTTTTGTAATGATTTAATGGAATCGAGTTGTTTTTGAAAAATTTAAAATTGGTTGTATTTTTCGGTCGTTACAAGTTGGTATCAGAGCCTTGGTTTGAGTGAATTGGAGGAACATTCGTGTGAATCCAGTCTCAAATCAGGGAGAGTTTTAAAAAGAGAATTTAAAATGGTTTTCAAAATGAGTAAAAGGAGGACGCGGAGGTACGATCAGCCGGAGCCAGTAAGTAACCCCAAAATACCATGCATGATATTTGTTTTGAGTTTTAATAGAACAGCATGCTAGTATTAGGCTAGTGATCTTCAGGGTTTGATGATAGTGTTGCCTGATTTATGATGCCTGCTAGCCTAGGGTCCTCTGTGGGAGATTTCCGGTGTTCCTCTAGGAGTGAGGATTGAGCGTTTGTTATGTATGTTTTTTAGGACTGTTCACTATTTGGATAAAACCGAATTGTCCAATTGGACAATTAGGATTGGACTATTTGGTTCGGATATTCGGATTTTTGGATTGGTTTTTAGCAAAACCGAATTATTATTTTGGATTTCGGATTGGTTTTGGTTTATAAAATAAAAACCGAATAGTCCAAAAAAACCGAATTGCATTTTTTATTATTTTGTTCTTTTTAATATATATCTTTAATAATTTATAAATTTACTAAATTATTCTTTTAGTATATTAAAAATTTTCATCTATTATAATACTTTAATATGTATTTCATATCAAAAAACTGTCTATAAAGTAGTAAACTATAATATATTTTTCTTGATGGTTATTTATAAGTTTTAGTTCACAACTAATTAAACAATATTTTAGTTTATATTATAGAGTAAGTTAATACTAAAGTTATATATTTGTTGAAATGTATTGATTCTTGAAAACCGAATTGTAAAAAACCGATCCAACCGAATTATAATTTGGTTGGATCGGATCGGATTTGAATTTAGTTTGGACTATTTGGATCTACGTTTTGAAAACCGAAATTAATTTGGATTCACTTGATCAGATCGGATTAAACCGATCCATCCAAACGAACACCCCTAATGTTTTTCACTAAGGTGTTGTGGTAGTACTTCATACAAATATGGGTACGTGTGGAAGGTAGTATGGGCCCGTACTACTGAAAGCACAGGACCCATACGCGTATCGGGGAAACCATGACCTCTAGGGTTGGGTTGAGAGAGTTGGATCCCAGGATAATGGGAAGAGTCTGAGATTTTGTGTGGTGTTTTTCAGTATGGAGATTCCGAGGCATGATGAGAGTGGATCCGGATCAGGATCGGGAGCAGGAGAGGGAGTTCCGGGCGGGTCAGTACCGCCCGAGGTTATCGGTCAGATGAGCGCGTGTGAGTTGGATGCGAGGATTCGTGAGATCCTGCGTGATGAGATTGCTGAGTTGTTCCAGGCTGAGTTGTCGGAGCTGTTTGGGTCGATCAAGACCGCCATGGTTGAGTATTTTGATGAGCGCTATGCAGCTCTCACAGAGACGGCTGCCGCGGTGGCTACAGCAGCTGTAGCAGCGGCAGGGGGAGGAGCTGGTCGGGGCTTTCAGTATCAGGACTTCGACAATACGAAGCCTCCCACCTTTGATGGAGTTCAGGACCCGATTGTTTCTATGAGGTGGTTATCGGACGTGGAGGGGTGTTTCTTCACGTGTTCATGCCCTACTGATCAGAGGGTGAGGTGTGCTCTGAACCTGTTGAGGCTCTGGGAGAAGGATTGGTGGAGATTGACCACGGGGTCATATTCGGATGCGTAGAGGGCTGCGGTTTCATGGGATCAGTTCAGGGAGATGTTCAACACTCGTTATGTTCCGCAAGTTGAGAGGGAGAGATTGGCTCAGGAGTTCCTTGAGCTGAAGCAGGGTTCGGAGTCGGTGACTGAGATCACCAGGATGTCACTGAGAAGGCGATGTTTTGCCCAGAGTTCACTTCGGAGCAGGCTCAGATGTCTTGATATTTGAGCATGCTCAAGAGGGATATCAGACAGTTTGTGTCTACCCAGAGGTGCGAGACCTTGTTGGAGTTGCAGGAGGCCGCTAGGCGGCGTGAGTTAGAGATTGAGTTGCAGTTGCATGAGCTGAGGCAGGCTCCGGTGCAGTCGCAGCCGGCGCCGAAACGGTCCAAGACCGTTGATGTTAGAGTGGGGGATCTGAGCAGCCACACTTGTGGGAAGTGTGGGAGGGGTCACACCGGAGTTTGTAGGTCCGGTGGTGCATGCCGCAAGTGCGGAAAAGAGGGGCACTATGCGAGGGATTGTCGGCAGTCAGCGCCGGTTCGGGATTTGAGGATTTGTTATCATTGTCATCAGGTTGGACATTTGAGGGTCAACTGTCCACAGCTTGCTGCGGGACCGGTGCAGGCTCCAGCACCGACCACTTTAAGGATTACAAGTGGAGGTCAGGGTGGAGCGGAGCCCCCAAGGGCTCAGGGTCGTGCTTATCAGCTTGCGGCAGAGGAGGTCAGAGCAGTGCCGGATGCAGCTGCGAGTATGTTTCTTTCTTGATATCTTGTTATCTTATGATTATTTGTGGTATATTGTTTATGTGATGGTATCTTTGTGTGGTTTTCGAAGCGGTATTCGTCGTTTTGAGGGTTGTGGTTTGGTTATGGGTTATTGTATTGAGAATTTCGTTGGTTATCATTCATGAGGGTTATTAGTGGAAACCTGGCATTGGTTTGAAGGCCGGGTAGCATCTGCTTTCTGAGGAGTGGTTAGATGCAGATTGAATTTCTTTCGAGCGGGCTAATCAGTGTTGATGTGGGATCTTGTTAAGGTTGTTTATGCCTGTGTAAATCAGTCCGTGTGTAAGTGTTGGTTCTGTGCAGAGCTGTTCTGGGAGGTCGGTGATGGCGACCGGTGGTTGTTAATCAGTGCTACAAGTGGGGGAGAATTGGAAAATTCTCCGGGAGATCGATGAGTATTTGAGGGTGCTTAGCTGCTTGGGTTTCAGCAGTGGTTCTGTCAGTCAAGAGTATAGGCTGGTACGAGTAAGTGGCAGACATGCGGGGCGGGATACAGACCTAGGGCATTCGATTGTGGAGGGCCTGGGAGCAGGCCGGGATCGAGCATGTGTGATTGAGACAGAGTTCGGAACCCTTAAAGGGTTAGAACAGTATGCATGGGAGGATTTCCAGGAGAGATAGCTCGGAATGATGAATGCTAGTTGAGCGGTCTGGATAGACTGAAGGTCGGTAGGCGTACCAGTCAGGCCGAAGGCTCGGAGAACGGTCCAGCCAAAATGAAGGCACTGAGAGCGGTCCAGATTGGCTGAAGGTTCAGAGAGTGGTCCAGATTGGCTGAAGGCCTGGTGAGGCGGTCCAGTCATGCTGAAGATTCTGCAGGTATTGCTAGTCCGGTTGAGGAGATGGATTGAGTATGTTGCGATGTGTTAGCATTAGGAGGTCTGGCCCCGGGTATTGATCTTGAGTAGTTGAGATAGTGCATGGGCTTGAGAGTCCCTGCGATTAGAGTCAGAGTATGTGTGTTGGATGGATAACGGATACGCTATAAAAGGGTGGTGTAGCGTTGGGCAAGCACCGTGGCATTTGTCGGAGTGGCAGTGTGGCCAAGTGGATTCCTTGGTAAAGAAAAAGAGAGAGGTGTGTAACTCCGAGAGGGAGTGCAAGTTCACGGAAGTGAAAGCGGCAGAGCAGAGTTATGATTAGAGTAATTCGAGTATGGTTATTAAGCAGCGTGTTTACGGCAGTGGAATAGAAGCACATCCGGTTTGGGATGTCTGCTGAGGTCGCGGAGGGAATTCCGCAGGTGTAGAGCCAAGAGGCTCGGCTCGGAAGGGATGCAAGGAGAGAGTCTTGGGCTCTCAGTGTGATTCTGATCAGGGAATTGGGTATGTATTAATGGTTCATCCTGGGGGATGTTTGAGGATATCATCAGTGTATCGGGTTTTCCCAACCTGAGGGTGCTAGAGCTAGTTCAGCATGTGTATGTGATTGCAAGAGGAGAACTCGTGGGAGTTGCTCTGAGATTGAAGAATGGGTCTTTCCGTCAGCATGGAATGGATAGAGTGGGATTCGGATCGGGGATCCGATGGTTCATGGTTTTCTAGCTTATATGGGTCGAGTGATGGTTGTGATTTGGTGTAGTGATGCATCTTGGGTAATTCTCGATTGTTGAGTGTGATTATCAGAGGGTACAGCCGGTGCCCGGTTTGAGACGGTCGTCAGGACACCGCAAGGAAAGAGGAAATGAGTTCGAGTTTCGATGGTTATACCTTGAGGAACCTGGTCCGGTTAGGGCCAGGTGGCGCGTCGTGGGAGTATTTTGGAGTTGAGTTGCTGTAGGTTTCGAGGACGAAGCCTAATTTAAGTGGGGGAGAATTGAAACATCCCGAAATATCAAGAGTAGAGTTGAAGGGCTAAAAGAGTAAATTGGGAAAGAGCGACTCGGCGAGTCCATGGGTGGACTCGGCGAGTAGAGTCGCGACTTGGTCGCGTGTTAAGTAGCCGACTCGGCGAGTTAGTACGATGGACTCGACGAGTAGGCGCTGAGTAGAGAAAACCCTAATTCTCGGGGTTGAGCCCTATATAAAGAACATAACATCCATTCCCCCAGCCTCTTTACTCATCCTGAAGTCCAGAAACCCTAACCTTCGTATGTGAGTGGATCAAGTTGCATTTGGGAGCTTGGAGAAGCAATTGTTGAGGAAATCTTGAAAGGTAGGAGGCTTGGAGCAAGGGGCTTTGCTTGGATTCGAGTTCCATTGCATTCGGGGCGTTCTTTTGAGGTAATATCTCGTCCTTGGGCTGTTATTCTTATGGATTCATCATTATGGGGTTTGTGGGGAGCTTATCCTTTGGTGTTTTGGAGTTTAGAGGTTAGATCTGAGGTTGCTACCTCAGATCTGGAATGGAGAAGGGTTGGGATGCCTGAAAGTCCCTGTGTTTGAGTGTGTAGTGAAGCTATCATATCCCAAACCCTAGCCCTAAAGTGTTAAAGGCCTAGATCTCTTTGGATTCACGTAAAGTTTGCCACTTTACGTGATGGATGGGTTGTAGGAGGCTAGATCTATGTTTTGGATCAATTGCATGGCCTGGAAAGCTTCTGTATGGATTCAGACCGGTGGTACTCGGCGAGTCACATGGGTGGATTCGACGAGTTGCTTTAAGATAGGATGGAACTCGACGAGTTGGAAGAACAACTCGGCGAGTTGGATGAAGATGGCCTGGAACTCGGCGAGTTGTATGAACAACTCGGCGAGTAGGTTGAAGATAGCCTTAGACTCGGCGAGTCTTGTCTAAGAGTCCCAATATTTTCTGGTTGAGTCGAGAATCGGCGAGTCAAGGGATGACTCGGTGAGTTGTAGGCGAGTGGACTCAGAGTTGTTGGACTCGGCGAGTCTCGGGGTGACTCGGCGAGTTAGGTTGCGGATTGAGGGAAGTTCTGAGCTTGGGGACTCGACGAGTCATCGGGTTGAATCAGCGAGTAGAGTCAGTCAGGGGTTGACTTTGACCTTGTTTTTGACCAAGGGTTGACCAGTGGTTTCCAGGGGCATTTTGGTAATTGTTGGTTATTGTTTTGAGTTCAGTGTTTTGGTGTTCAGTGGAGGAGTTCGTGTCAGAGTTTGGAGCAGCGGGATCTTATCCGTTCAGCCGGCAGTTTCGAGGTGAGTTATCCTCACTATATCAACAGGGTCTAAGGCACCAAGGCCGGCCCTTATCGGATAGTTGCTGTTATGTTACTGCTTTGATATGTTTGCATCCTGAGAGCTAGGATGGTATATGTTAGAGACCTGATTGAGATCGGTATCTTGAGAGATAGGGAGATGCTATGCTAGTGACCTGTTAGGTCAGTATCCTGGTTAGGATGATGATATGTTATGTGATCTGTTTGATCTGCTTGTTGACTGTGAATTGCTATATGATTGTATGTATATGTGCACATGGTTGTTTGGACTGGAGTTGGGTTGAGGCGGGTCCTGCTTTGTGCTGTAGGCCAAGATACCTAGGGCGGACCGGTTGTTCCGAAGGCCCAGCGAGCGGTCCGGATAGGCTGTAGGCCCCAAGAGGGCGAACCAGACGTGCGAGGCTCGGAGAGTGGACCAGGCCGACTGAAGCCCCGGTGCGGGCGGACCAGTCATACTGTAGACTCAGAGAGTGGACCAGGTGGATTGAAGGCCCGGTGCGGGCGGACCAATCACACTGCAGACTCGATGTATGTGGTTAGATTCGGAGAGTGGATCAGGTGGATTTAAGGCCCGGTGCGGGCGGACCAATCACACCGTAGACTCGAGGTTTATGGCTAGACTCAGAGGGTGGACCAGGTGGACTGTAGGCCGGTGCGGCGGACCAGTCACACAGTAGACCCGAAGTGCATGGCTGTTCTGTGATCAGATATGTTGTGGCATGTTATGCGTGTATGGTATAAGTGGTTGGTATTTTGGGGATATCTCACTAAGCTTTCAGGCTTACAGTTGTGGTTTTATGTTTTTCAGGTTCTTCAGGAGACCGTGGCAAGGCGAAGGCGTGATCGTACCGCTCCTCATGATTTTGCAGTAATGTGATTCTGGGAATACGCTAAATGTTTTGTATTGAAAACCTTTTTGTAATGATTTAATGGAATCGAGTTGTTTTTGAAAAATTTAAAATTGGTTGTATTTTTCGGTCGTTACACTATTGACTACTATGTGTATCACAAACATACATAATAAAATGGTAAAATGCACTCAAGCGAATTGTGCAAGTGAGGAATTGTCTACCTCCTGATAGCGCTATCCATAATAACCATAGGCTCAAAATAGTTAATGAGTTGTGTCTAGAGATTCTAGGGACTTAACCTCTGTCACACCCCCGAACCAGACGGCGGAAATGTCCGAGGGCTCGTGTGACTTAAATTGAATAGCATCACAATGAATATACATGAATCATAACATAAACATCACCATGCATCAACATATTACAACTGACATTGTTCACATCAAGTACATTGTTTTAACATTACAATCCATACATAAATTGTTTGATAGTTTTCAAAAGCAAAACACACTAGCATACTTGGTACTTATTCCTCAGCTTACTTGTTACCTGAGAATACAAGTTATTTTGAAAAATGATCAACATATGGAATGTTGGTGAGTTCATAAGCAAGTTTGATATGAAAATGTTTTGTGTAGTTTGAACGAAAACAACCCAGAAAATCCGATATTTTCTGAAAAGACCATTGTTTATAAAAAGGTGTGAAGATCCGTAAATATATGCATGATGATTTCAAAACATGTATAATTGAAAAACTTTGTATTAAACGTACAAGTGAAAATGCTGAACTCACCCGGAAAACCCGATGTTTTCCAAAATAAAAATATCATATAACGGTTTGAATGGTTATCCATCACGAGAATGATTTTGAATTACCTTGATTACTTGATTTATATTGGATTTATTTATGTGAGTCGTTATAACCATGCATGATAATGACTAGTTCGTCTGTCTTGGCACTCTGGTGAACGCCAGGATTGATCATAAGATTTTGTCACCCTAGACTGGCCGAGTCTAACTGTAGCGAACAGCTGAGGTGTGGGGGAGTCACCCCCATATAGATCTATACACAAACTCTCGCTCTCCCTCCAGGAGACTTTGATTATAACTACAGACTACGATCGACACACGTTGGTGTCACCCGTTATTAGTCACTAAATCCCAATTGACTTGATTACTATTGATTATCGACCTGTATTTGTTTACTTGGACCTTACTAGCAGTACTAATGGGCCACTAAGGCCCAATAGGACTTAAAAGCCATTGAGGGTCCCATAAATATGAAATTGGGTCATAGGAGGCCCAATAACATTTATTACTATTCCTTGGGCCCAAAATCATGTTAATAGTTCTCAAAGGCCCAACAAGCATGATTGGACTTTCAAGCCCAAGATTTGTATTGTTTACTTGTTTTTTTAGGAATTGTATAATTGTTGGAAGGTTTGATTTGACGATTGTTATTTTGGATTGGCACGAGGCAACTCGGTTGTTGTTAACGATTCTTGGAATTATACATATATTCATCTTCAAGAGTTGTAGTTTTGTATTTTTGACTCAAATATCTTGATAGTAAAAGAATTGATTCAAAGGTTCTTTTTGACCCATTTCAGCCCCCTTTTTTTTTAATAAAGATGACAATTTTAGTCCTTTTTATAAAAAAAGACATTTTAAGTCCTTAAATCATTTTCTTGACCAATTTGACCTATAGACTTACTCAATTGATATTTTTAGCCCAAAATTTATTCTTTGACAGTTTCATCTCTTCCAGAAAAGTGTTTTTCGGTTAAAGCCCAAACTTTTGCAACTTTTACAATTTTGGCCCAAAATCCAAACACTTTACATTTTTGGTCCTTTTTAGAAAAGAAATACATTTTAACCCTTGAAATAATTTTGTTTACCTTTTTATCCCCTGTTTTGAGAAATTTTTCATTTTATCCCTTTGAAAATTAGATTTTTCGCAACTTTGGGCTTAATGGGCCGAAAAGCCCAAAAATTGGCCCAATGAGCTATTATTTACATTTCAAGTCCTTTGAAGAGCATAATTTTCACAAAAACAATTATTTTAAGTATTTTGACTCTTTTGACCCTCAAGAAAACCATGAATGGCAACTTTTCACCCAACTTTTGTTTATTTGACAATTTAAGCCCCAAAATTTGTTTTATGTTACCATATGTTGATTTTAATCTTAGAGGGTATTTTTCTTGACATGTTTAGTGTGGTATACCTTAGATCATGTTTTTTTTCCTTCTTTTGTCATAGCTCTAGAGATTTCTTTCCTTTTTTGGTTACATAATCAACACATAAGCACATAATTTCACACATACATACATGAAATCATACATAGCGTACACATACACATAGATCTACACATTTTACTTGTATTCTCCTTCATAAAACTTGTAAAAGCCGAAAAGAGAGGGGTATGAACTCACATTGAGTTTGTGGGTTTGGTTTTGAAGAAGAATGGGAGAAGTTTGATGTTATTCTCGGCCTAGCAAGCTTCTTGGAGGATCTTTGGCTTAGATGTGCTCTAAGATGCAAGATCATGAGTTTGAATAGATTAGGAGGAGATTTTTGATGAAATGAAGTAGTTAGATCATGGACTTAAGCACCAACTTACCTTGAATGATGATTTTTATGGAAGAAACTCCTTGTAAAGCTCTAAGTCTTGAAATTTTTGAAGAATGAGTGCAAGTGTTCTTGAGAGAATTTGGAAAGAGTTGGAATGAATTTTGTGAGTGTGTGTGTGTGTGTGTGTTTTTTTCCCCTTAGCCGAGAGTAATATGAAGAGAAGAAGAAGAGAGAGAGAGTTACATGGATGTATGGGATGATGCATGGGAATCCACAAGGTAATAAGGAGGTGGTTAACCCTCCTTATTTCACTAGTTTCTCTTTTTTTTTCTTCTTGGGCCGAGAAAAGAGAGAAAAGGAAAGATTTTTGGGCCTTTTTGTGCTTAAGCCCATATTATGATCCAATTAGATGATTTTTGGCCCAATTGGTCTTTGGAGAGGGTTCACGGCCCAAAATAAATCAAGTATAAGTTTTTATGGCCCATTAAGGGTAATTAGGTTAGTTATGGCCCAATAAGGTCCATTAAGATATTTTATTTCAATCTAGGCCCAATATGGCCCAAAATATTAAAATAAATGGAAGTGGGTCCAATTAGAGCCCATTTAAGAGTTCTAAGCCCAAGATAGTCAAATTCGAAGCTTATTGGCCGATTGGGCCCAATAAGGAAATCGTAGTCCAAAATGGACTTAAACCGGGATTTCTAGGGTTTCCAATTCTTTGTTGACTATTTGCAGTGCTTGTATAAAGTGTTTGATGGAAGTTTTGTTGTTATTGAATAAACATCATACATGCTTTCACATTTTTGGTTCACATTTGTTATCATTGTTGTTGTTACAAAGCATCAAAATTCCTAGTTGTGCCAGTTACAAAGCATCAAAATTCCTAGTTGTGACAACCGCGATACAGTCCTCATGAATTAAAGTAACATACACATACATACGAAATATAGCAACCAAGTTTCATACGAGTCTAAATAAATACAACAAACATAAAAAGTTTAGGACATGCTTTTCCACCCGAAAACATAAAAACCAAAAATAGCGAAGTGCGTGAATACTCACAATATGCAAAGTATAGTAATCAAGTTTATACGAGTCAACTAAATTCTAAATATAACGAACATAAATATTTTAGGACATGCTTTTCCACTCTAAAACATAAAAACCGAAAATAGGGGAGTGCATGAATACTCACAATATGCAAAATGTAGCAACCAAGTTTATAAGAGTCAAATTAATACAATGAACATAAATAGTTTAGGACATGCTTTTCCACCCCAAAACATTTCAAAACCGAAAATAGAGGAGTGGTGAATACTCACAATATGTATTGAGATGATGCAAATGGTGCTTTGAACTACGCTCCACTCGTACCACTATCATTTTCCTACAATAATGGTATTCACTAGTGAGTCTCTGATTGAAATATAATACTAGTATACTTACTACTACAATAGAATTATGCCAATAATGTGTCAAAATTTAATATTGTTAAGTTACAAACATTTTTATGAAATGGTGAAATTTTATAGCTCATTTGATTAAGACAATTTTAGATATTAATTTCCAGATTTTTGTAATATTAATTGAGGGTATTTTAACACATTTAAATGTGTTTTAAACTCTTAAAAAGCTAAAATATTATGAAATAGTTTCCAAATATTCTCAAACTTTGCATTTTCATTCTAAACACAGTAGAGGTCTTCCATAAATTTTCCTTTGAATTTTTGATATGATTAACTATTTTTCTAAAATTTTAAGCCTTCATAACAATATAAATTCGTGAAAAATAGCATCCAAATGATACAAAGTCCCAAACTTTTTATGATACTACCATTAGACATACTTCAGCAGGGAAAAATACAAAAATGGATTTCTAAACTTTTTAACCCAATTTTATGATTTTTGTGTATTTATTCTAATAAAAATTGAAATAAATATAAAAAAATTCCAAACTTTTTGTATTAGTGCTATTAAACATTCTTAAGCTCGGAAGAATATAAAAATGGATTTATAAACTGTTTACCCCGATTTTATAATTTTTGTTTATTTATTCTAATAAAAAGTGAAATAAATAGAAAAATGTTTCCAAAATTGTCCTTTTAACACTATTTTTAGAGATCAATGAAGGAATCAGATTGAAATAAAAATTGATTGAATCAAGTTTGATCTGGAAATCGACTTGAGGAGATGATTTCGTTGTTTGTCAAGCGTTAGGTTCCGATGGTCAATGTTTTTCGAGATCAATGAAGGAATCAGATTTGATTTGCGATTTGGAGATCAAATCGAAATTGTGAAAATTTTGTTTGGACGGTGAATGTGATCGGAACCATGTCGATTGGAATTCAAAAGAATGAAAAACTAGATGAAAGAGTCAATTTTTTTTGGAATATGAATGGAATGAACGATGATGAAATTGAATGCTCAGAATTGAAAAGAACATGATATCGAAACGAAGGAATGTTGTGCGACGATAGTTTTGTGATCAAAATTGATGGAGGGAATCGGAGTGGAAGTGTTCAAAATGAGAACCATTTTCAGAATTGTTATGAAGACTGGTTGGAATCAAAACTTAAAGCTATCAGTTCAGAACTTGATTTCGGAATTAATGTCGAGTTGGAATCGGTTTTCAAAATTTCTGAATTCAGTATCGAAATTTATCATTTATCAAGGACATCAAATTCGGAATTGGATTTGGAAATCAAAATCAGAAATCGATCAGAAATTGGATGTTGCTACCGAGATTGGAAGTCTCCAAATGAAAAACGAAATCAAATAACCAATTGATCGAAATTATTTGGAATAATGAACATATTTCCTTTTTGGGATCATAACTTATCACTGTTGGTGTTGCTTTCATCCATTCACATGGGAAAGAAGACTACCGATCTACGCTTTTGGTCCCCCAAACTTTCAGCACAGTGACAGTTTAAGTCTACTTTCCGAAATTGTTACAATTAAACGAGAAATTGATGCAGAATTACCATTTCAGTCCTAGAATTTCAGCAATGTGACATTTTCAGCCCATTTTTCGAAAAGTTTGCAAATTTAAGGGCTGAAGAACAGTTTTGGATTTTTTAATGCACATATATTTTCGTGAACATAAAATTAAGGATTTCATCAAGTCTTGGCGGATCAGAAAGTCATTTTTCGCAATAAAGTCAAACTTTTCCGACTTTCTTGGATTTTATACTTCATTGTAAATCGGGGGAGAATTTGGTATGACCATTCAAAATTAGATTTTGACTTTTCAAATTTGAAGATTTTTGATAAAGCTTGTGGTAGAATTATGAAGGTAGCTTTTATAGTAGCATTTCTTCATCGAGCTTTTCTAAAACTTTTACAGAAAAGTATCCTTTACAGTAGTAGTTCTTCATCGAGCACTTCTAAGGACTTGTTATATCTCCAACTTGTAGTATTTTCTCGATCAAGTGGCATTACGAATCTTAAAATTTGGGTTGTTACATGATAATTTTTGGTGGCTTATATCATTAGCTTATTTGAAGATCATTGTGATTTGGAGGGGGAGCTCTTTAAAGACAATAAGTGATTTGGTTTCTTAATTCTGAAATGGGTTTTTATGGCGGGTTTGGCTTTATTGAAGATCTTTGGGATTATAGTAGAAAATGAAGTTTAAAGACATTACTTCAAGCTTGGTTTATATATATATATATATATATATATATATATATATATATATATATATATATATATCCTAGAACCCGTTTTTGAAGATTATTGTAGAATCAAGATTCGTGGATTGCTTCAAATATTCCTCGATGCAAGATCTTTTCTTATTTGCTAGATGCTTGTTTTGGAAGTTAAAGCATTGTCATCCATTCCATACTTTGAGAGGGATATTGTAGGGTTTCAAAGTACTACACGGATGATGGCAATGGGCCCCCTTGATGAAGTGTAGGTTACAAGCCCAAGACTTATCTTTTTCCTTATAAATAGTCATGTATTATTGATAATTAGCGTTAAGGGTGAGGCAAATTGTGAGGTTTCTAATGGTGTGTTCGATTCTTTAGTCTATTCTGAAAATGTTATCTGTTCATCATAATTGAATAAATCGAGTGATCATTCGACATATCTTCATTATTTGTGTTTGTTTTTACTTTCTGCATCTTGTTCATCAAATTACAATTAGTGTTTTAGTCCCAACAAAAATAAAACTGATAAAGAATGAAATATTATTCGAAATAAGGCTAGGCTAGTTGTAAAAGGATATTCGCAACAAGAAGGGATTGATTATGAAGAAACCTTTTCCCCTGTCGCAAGACTTGAGGCTGTTCGGATATTTTTAGCCTATGCATCACACAAGGACTTTGATTTTTATCTAATGGATGTGAAGTGTGCTTTTCTCAATGGAGATCTCGAAGAAACGGTTTATATTGAACAACCACTAGGTTTTGTCAATTCTGAATACCCTAATCACTGTTATATTTTAGACAAAGTTGTTTATGGTCGTAAACAAGATCCATGTGCCTGGTATGCCACTCTTACTAATTTCTTAAAATCTTCGAAATTTATGCAAGGATCTGTTGATCCCAATCTTTTTTGAAAGAAAGTTGGGAATCATCTCATGGTTGTTCAAAATTATGTTGATGATATTATCTTTGGTTCAACTGATCCTCACTTGTCAATTGAATTCGAAAATATGATGAAAAGTTAGTTTGAGATGAGCATGATGGGGAAGATCAACAATTTTCTGTGATTAAATATTCATCAAAGCAGAGAAGGAATTTTCATCAGTCAAGAAAAGTATACAAGAAATCTGCTTGAGAAGTTTGGAATGACGAACAGTTCAAAATTACATGTACTGAAGGCAGTTGGAACAAAACTAAGTCCATCTTCGGATAAACCAGCTGTTGATCTCACATTGTATTGAAGCATAATAGGTTCATTACTATACCTCACGGCTAGTAGACATGATATTATGTTTTCTGTGTGCAATTGTGCTAGGTACCAATCGAATCCCAGAGAACCTCATCTTACTGCTGTGAAGAACATTTTTTGCTATCTCAAAGGCACGGTTTTGTTAGGATTGTGGTATCCTTCGAAAATAGGGTTTTTCATTCAAGCGTTTTTAGATGTTGATCTTGGTGGGTGTCCACTTGATGGAAAAAGCACAAGTGGCGGATGTCAACTTTTGGATAAGAAGCTCGTGAGCTAGCAATCGAAGAAACAGAAATGTGTTTCAATTTCCACAGTTGAAGCAGAATATGTTGCTGCTTGTAACAACGTGAAAATTTAAAACAAATTTATCATTTTCAAAATGCATGCTTTTCATGACATTTGTAAAACAATCTCATTTGTTCAGTTTTCAAAACATAACTCCATAATTGAAGAATTAATAATCCAGGATCCTCAAACATAATTCTCCTCGGGTGTGTACAATCACGCCGGTGGCGTCCCGCTAACCTGAAAACCTGAAACGCATAACACATAACATTGTAAGCACGAAGCATAGTGAGTTCCCCAACATACCACATACAACACATACGCCGCTCGAGGCTACAGTGTGACCCTTTGGTCGGTGTGTCTCAACGAGACCCTCCAGTCCCGTATCGTTGGGCCCTCCGGCCCGGTCTACATCATTGGACCCTCCAGTCCGGTCATTATCGTTGGACCTTCCGGTCCGGTCTATATCGTTGGACCCTCCGGTCCAGTCTATATCATTGGACCCTTCGGTCCGAAATATATATATATATATATATATATATATATATATATATATATATATATATATCACAATACACATAATCTCAATTAACACATAGCACATAAGACCCTCCGGTCTGCTCATAGCTACCACTCTAGGTAATTTATAGTGAGAAGACTCACCTCGGATGAAGAATCGCTCCTATAAACACTACTGCCACGCACCGGCCTCTAACTTTGTGCCAAACCCACAATTATCTCAATTAGGAGCTAAGTCCAACCTCTCACTTATTTGGGTCTAAAGACAGCCATCTACCAGTCCATTAATGCCCTGAACCCATTGGGCCAACCAAGGCCCAACAATAAATGGGCCCTCACATGGCCCAAAACCCGAACTAATAGTCAAGCCCAACTCAAGGGCCCTAAAGCACATATATACACTTCTCTGGTCCAAGACTCTATTGCATGAAGCTCAAACTCCAGGCCCAACACTCGAGGCCCAAAACATAACTCAAAAGCCCACAGAAGGAGTTACGCGGGGCGTACCTCCTTGGTACGCTCAACGTACTCAAGCGTGCCTGGAACTGATCGGGACCTCAACCTACTACGCCGCGTGTTTTGAGACTTACGCTCAGCGTAAGTCCCAGACTTGTCCTTTCTCTATTTTTGGTCTGAATAGGTTAAGACATGGGCTCATATTACAGATCTAGGCTCTCTTCTGCCTCTTAAGCCATAAAGTCGGAACCTTTAAGCCTTTGCATGGCTATAAAGACCACCAACCTCTCCAAACTCTTAACCTCTTTCCTCATTAAGTCCTTAACTCAAGCTTTTCTTAATATTAACAACCAAGACTGGATTTTTACGAACTTACAACCTATAATACACTGAAATAAGGCAGATTCTAGCTTATGGAGGCCATTTGCTCATAAAGCCTCCATCTTGGGACCAAAAACCCTAAAAGTTGGTCCATCAAGCACAACACAAACATGATAAGGAAAGCTTTGAGCTTTTTACCTCTAGAAGAAGCTCCACCCTCTGAAGAACGCATATCCAGACTTGTACTCCATCTTCTAGCCTCCACAAAGACCTTCTCTTCTTCTTCTTCTTCTCCATCATACAAAGGTTATTTCAAGCTCAAAACACTCACACATCACTATGGAACGATGAAGATGCTCTCTTAGGGTTTCTCTCTGCTAAATGGTGGCTAAGGATAGGGGCATAGCATCCCTTATATAGTGCACACGTCTCATTTAGGGTTTTGCATCTGGACCGACTACGCCCATGGTAACTTTGGTATGCCCAACATACTCCATGGAGTCCGCGTCCAAAACCATCCCACGAGTACGTGCAGCGTACTCCTCAGTACGCCCAGCGTACTCTTCTGCCACACTCTTCTTTTATGGAATTAACTTGACAACATGAAGAAGAAGAAGGTTAAATAGATACACCCAAATTCCCAGATGTTACAATTCTCCCCCACTTGAATTAGATTTCGTCCCCGAAATCGCTCCTTACAAACATAGATCGAACCAAACAAACCAAGAAGCTCCACCGAAGGTCCTCAGACCATATGACAATCACTTCCAAAGATACTCGATCCCACCAAGGACTCCTGACCCGAAAGGGGCAGACCCAACTGCTGTTGCGGTACTCATACTGAATCTTCAGAACTTGAAAACTCTGGCAGTCTACCTCCTTGCCAGACCACCCTCGAAACATCACCCTGTTAATCGCCCACCGACTAACAGACCCTATTAACACTCTACCAACCATGATTACCTGATCGATCCCGATCGCAACCTCAAAAGGAACAGAAAGGTCATAATCTCCTCCTTTCTTCAGGTCTTACTGCAAGAACCAACGTCAAGATTCATCAGAGAGAATGAACCCCAAACTCTAATCTCGAACACCCGAAGGTGATCATGCCTGCCTGAAAATATCCTCTGACCTCTACAAGCCCAATAGATGAACCTCAAGTTCACCCATTTCATAACCACAAGGTCTCATCGATTTCTCGTCTTATAACAATTTCCTCAACTCTTAGTGACGCACCAGTCACGCCGTTCGCTTTCCTTCAAGCAAACACTACAACTTTACTGAAGATTGAATCACCCATGAACTCTGTTGATTACTGCCCAATAGTTCCGTGCATCCCGCTGCACCTCCCGAACCAAGGCCCTGACCTACTCAGGTCCAAAACATCAGATGACAATAATACCCCTCACATGGAACCCACCTCCGATTCCAGAACCTCATCTCGACTATCCAACATACCACCAGGACTCAACTCAACTCGAGAGTTTGGTCCGGCCCAAAGTTGGAACCACTCGTCCCAATGACCCATTCAACTCATGACTCACAACCCATGCGTACTTCACTTGTCCAAATTCTCGGATTGCGATGTCCACGCCTTACTCAGAATATAATGATTCCCGATCATTGAGGAGACCCCGGTCCCGCCCCTGGTCCGACCACCAGACTCCCAAGAACTCATAAATTAGGGCTATTCAAGCCTAAATCTCTTCTACGTCATGATCTAAAAAAGAGTGCTTCATCATGACAACCGCTCGCTAACTAGTGCATACTACGGCTCCCCATAGCATCACGACACCCTCCTCTCTGATTAGTGAGTACTACAGCTCCTCGTAGCATCACAACACCCTCTCTCTGACTAGTGAGTACTACGGCTCCCCGTAGCATCACAACACTCTCTCTCTGACTAGTGAGTACTACGGCTCCCCGTAGCATCACAACACTCTCTCTCTGACTGGTGAGTACTACGGCTCCCCATAGCATCACAACACCCTCCTCTCTGACTAGTGAGTACTACGGCTCCCCATAGCATCACGACACCCTCTCTCTGACTAGTAAGTACTACGGCTCCCTGTAGCATCACAACACTCTCTCTCTCTCTCTAACTAGTGAGTACTACGGCTCCCTGTAGCATCACAGCACACTCTCTCTCTAACTAACGAGTACTACGGCTCCCCGTAGCATCACAACACCCTCTCTCTGACTCATTGAATTGTAGCTCTTCGTGGTCTCACCCCGCTAACTCTTACCACTTCATCCTCAGATCGACGCCACACTGAGATCATTACTCATGCTCTACGGACCATCCATAGATAGGTGCACGCACCTACCAGAATTATGCACCACTCCAACTGATGACAATCTTCATAACAAAACACCTTTCCTTGCTGCAATCTATTGTCTTAGATAATCCACTTGCCGTCTCAACTCGTGACCCCAAAATTATCCGAAATCCAAGACATTAAATTCGGATACCTCGATACACCACCCTAGAACCTCATTATGTCTCGCCTCAGCCTCTGATCTTCCTGATATGCAACCCGAAACTCGGAATGTTTAAAATTCTTAGCTTGAAATATGGAGGGATAGTCAACGACCTAGAACGTGTTGATGGCAATCCGAAACTCCTTCCCATTTTGCTCATACCCATGCCAGAATACTCATAATGACTCTGAACTTGGTTGACTAATCAACTCTTGTCCTTCCCAAACTGCATAACAGCCCAAACATTGTACCAGAATTCTCCCACCGCTGGACCAACCCTACGAGCCAACCACCTTGGAGAATTCCTATCCATCAATAGGTCTCTGATTGATGGCCACCTGCCGTGGAGGTGTTCAGTCTTAACCAAACATATACCACATGCATCATCTCGCTCTGTACCTTGCTTCAAATACCAATAACCCTGATCACATGAAACCCCACTGCAGGTATCTATATCCAGATCTCTAACCGATATTGAACAACTCTCTGATCCTCTCAACCAAATACACGGTCCTCTCCCACTTAGGGTTCGAACCATCACCAAGTGGGGCACCAACACCCTATCCCATAGACTAACTCTACTAATAACATCACACCTAATTTTTGCAAGGTGCTACGCAACGCTTGATGATCTCTCTGACAGAGATCAAACAACCACAAATATCTAAATCTCAATGCAACCTTCATAACTTACCATTGTGACTACCTCTAGTCATTCAAGATCTCACGCTATACCATCACCGGACCTCCCAACTGTCAGTTATTAACACTGACTCTTAATCTGGAAATAATGAACCATCATACTCCTCATCCTCAACTCCTTGCCCAATTCCCCGACATGTCCCTTATCATAAGAGTAGAAACCACATTCCCCACTCTCTATAACCATCAAAGACATTGAGAGTCACCACCCTGATATACTCCTCTTGTTCGTCTAACGCTACAGCTAACACATGCCATACTATACTCCAATAAGGTGCATCCTGGTCCTCGACCATCTCAGTCCCCACTGACAACCTGCTTAAACTACATCGTTTGCTCGCGTCAGACCTACTTCCAGATACTCGGATTGAAGATCACCATCAGTGCGATCCCCCAAGGCTCACCCCCAACTCAGAAACCAAAATCTCAACACCCCTTACACCCTCCTCAAGAACGGAAATAGCACCACTCGGGTCACAAAAGGTGACATTTCTACTATCGGTCGGTTGCCCAGGTCAGACCGTATTCTTCCATAACGCACCGTCCCTACTCAACTCTGAGTCTTGCGACTCTACTGGCATATCACCAACAATCCCTCGGAGCTAACTCAAGTCCCCTAACAAGGGATGCTCCACTAAAACTCGTTCATCCTGGCCTTCTAGACCCATACTCTTTCATATCCAACCTTGGTCTAGATAATCTCTACGGAATAACCGGTAAAACCAGAAGCACTGACCGTAACATATCATGGTACTCGAACCACGATATCTCCTCTCAATTTGCCACCAATTATGGTATTCGAACCACGATATCTCTCTCGATCTGCCACCAATCATGGTAATCGAACCATGACATCACCTCTTGATCTGCTTCCAATCATGGTAATCGAACCATGACGTCACCTCTCGATCTGCTACAAATCATCGTACTCGAACCATGACATCACCTCTCGATCTGCTACTTAGAACCTCTGGAATACTCCCTGCATCGAGTATGGGTCCTCTACTTTCAGTAGTACGGGCCCATACTACCTGCCACATCTACCCATACTCTCTACACGAACCATTCTAGATTCCCTAACTAGCTGCTCGACCTTCTCATCACCAATCTCAACACATGTGCTCGCTCCCCAGCAAAATGATCTACTCTGTCAGTGTACTCACCTAACTAAGGCCACTTCCTAGTCTCTTCCTAGGTTCTCACATTTCTCCACCATCAGCTGTTGAGAAACTCCTTATGATGCCAGTCATCTACCTCCAGAATATCGTCACATTCACTTGGTAGTTGACTCCCATCATTAGGAGTTCCACAAAGCATGAAGTAAGCAACATTCGGGCGTCCGATAAACATATATAACCCGCTCTAGGTGATAACTCCACTTTCTCTACTCATACTCAAAAGATATCACTAAACTCTGCAACTCCACCCCCGCGGGTATCTGGCTACTCTCTAGGTAGGCTGCACCAATGCTCATTGTAACATCCCAAAAATATGAGCCAAAAATTTCACTTTTAAAACATATACTTAGCAAAACATAGAAATAAAACATTCACCGATCATATCATTTCATATAAGATATCGCATGTCTGGAAAAACATTTTATAAAACATAATCATATCAGAGTACAAATCCCCAGGAAGATCTCATAGTGCGGAATACAAAGCATGTATGTGATGTGCCGCTACCGCGCCAGCTTCTTCCCCTTCGAAGAAGAGGTACCTGAAACCAAAACTGAAAACTATAAGCACGAATCTTAGTGAGTTCCCTCATCATACCACATACCATACAATCACATAACATACATATATTGTCAGGCATATCTGGGTGCCCGACCTACCCCTTCGGTCCTCTCGACTGGATACTGACTAGCATATCTGGGTGCTGGCCTCCCCTTCGGTCCTCTCGACCGGATACTGACTAGCATATCTGGGTGCTGGTCTCCCTTTCGGTCCTATCGACCGGGTGTTGGGGACTATTTCACCCCCTACTACTACCACATAACACATATATCACATAATCTATCTAGCATGGCTGGGCATGACCACCCCTTCGGCCCTATCGACCGGTAATCTGGGGACTATCTCCCCCTACTGTCACTAGCACATAGCATCATATCATACTAGCACAATAAGATATCACAGGTAGTAGCAACCCTAGATGAATATCATAGAGACAATCATCTATTATACAACTCCTACTGGTGGGCCGGCATTGTGGCCGTAGACCCACCGCTACTAGAAGGTAACTCACCTCAAAGTAGCTGCTGATCTGCGTGGGAACTGACTGTCTTTTGCTGCTGCTGCCCCAGAAATCCTCCGGCTATAATTCCCACAAAAGACTCAGTCAAAAACTGCTAACCGACCTCGGGGTAAAATGACCATTTACCCCTAACCAAACCAAGAGTCAAAGTCAAAGTCAGCTTCCAGTTGACCCGACTCGCCGAGTTGGCTCGCCAACTCGTCGAGTCCCTATCCATTCGATTGACCATAATCCCGTCTCTACTCGTCGAGTTAGGAATTGAATCGACGATTTTTCCTTCTAAATCGATGTCCAATAGTCCTTCATCCTACTCGCCGAGTTGTATGAACAACTCGTCGAGTTCATCTTCATCCGAAGAACATTCTATGCTGAGACTCGCCGAGTTGTATGAACAACTCGCTGAGTCTGTTCTTGAGACAAGAAGATTGCCTTGAACTCGCCGAGTCAGGGCATTGACTCGCCGATTTCCTTCATGAGTGAGTCTGGCTTCCAACCCACTGAGTCACACCCCATGACTCACTACTCCACTCAGCAAACACGAAAAAGGGGGAAAACTTGGGGACTTGCGACTCGACTCATCGAGTCCGATGAACGACTCGCCGAGTCTACCACATGCAACTACTATATACTCGATTTTGCTTGAATCCAGCTCATTCCATATGTAGATCTGGGTTCTTAGGGCTTGATTAACACGTAAAGTTTCCAACTTTACGTGTGAATAAACACCAATGAAGGTTTTAGGGCTCAAAATGCACTAAAAGAGTAGATCTAGGGCTTTCATGCAATACGGCTTCATAAAGGCAGTGGATCCGAGCTCCTGGAGGTCAATCATGCCTAGATCTAAAGGTTAATCAGCTTATTACCGACCCTAATTCATACCCAAGTTTGGAAATGACTCAAGAAGGACTTTAATGGAGCTCTAAGGGACTATAAGCATGAAAACAGAGGGAAACTGAGTTATACCTCAAGGAAATCTCTGAAATAACACCAAGATGTCTGGCCTCCTTCTTTTCCTCTTGATCTACTCTCCTTTCTCTCTCAAAGTCTTCAAGAAATCACACCAAGCACTTCAATGTCACAAGGAACAATGTTAGAACGATATAGAGGGATCTGAGGGTGAAGGGGGCGAGCTTGGGGCACATAAGGCTGGTTTAAATAGGGTGAAAACCCTTGGAATTAGGGTGTCACCAGACAGCGGGGACTCACCGAGTCCAGAATATGGACTCGCCGAGTCGCCAACTTAAACGTGTTCCATATCCCGTCTCTACTCGGCGAGTCGGGCCAACAACTCGCCGAGTCCAAGGCTAAAAATGCAAAACACTTAGATAAATTTCACATACCAAGAACCAGGTGCTACAAATCTCCCCCACTTATTTTAGATTTCGTCCTTGAAGTCTGCTGCTCGATCCTAAAACAGCTCGGGGTAATGCTCCATCATTTCTTCCACCGGCTCCCAAGTCCACTCTGAACCCTTTCGGTGCTGCCATTGCACCTTCACTAATTCCACCCTCTTGTTCCTCAGATCCTTCGACTTCCGGTTAAGGATTGCGACTGGGCGCTCAATGTAATTCAGGCTGTCATCAACCTGGATATCCTCTAACGGCACCACCGCTGAATCATCCACTAGGTACTTCCGCAGTTGGGAGACATGGAAGGTGTTGTGGATCTGACTGAGCTCGGCTGGCAGATCCAAACTATATGCCACCTTGCCCACCCGGGCTACAACCCTGAACGAACCAATGTATCTTAGGCCCAACTTGCCCCGCTTCATGAATCGAATGACGCCCTTCCAAGGCGACACTTTCAGGAGAACCATATCCCCGACCTCGAACTCCATGTGTTATCAGCGCTTGTCGGCGTAACTTTTCTGCCGACACTGCGCAGTCTGAATCCTGCTTCGAACCTGCTGGATTCTCTCGGTCATCTTGAGCAACACTTATGTGCTTCCCATGACCCTCTGGCTAACTTCACCCCAACATATCGGGGTCCTGCACCTCCGTCCGTACAACATCTAGAATGGAGGGTGGTCGATACTCGCGTGGTAGCTGTTGTTGTACGAGAACTCAGCCAAGGGAAGATAGGTATCCCAGATACCACCGAAGTCTAGCACGCATGCCCGTAACATAACCTTCAAAGTCTGGATGGTCCGCTCGCTCTGACCATCCGTCTGCGGGTGAAAGGCAGTGCTAAAATGCAGACGAGTGCCCAACTCATCATGAAACTTCTTCCAAAACCTAGAAGTGAACCGCACATCTCGGTCTGATATCACTGACACCGGCACCCTGTTCCGCGCCACTATCTCCCTGATATAGATATCGACTAACTTTTCGGCCGAGATACTCTCCTGGATCGGAATAAAATGGGCGCTCTTGGTCAATCGATCCACGATGACCCAAATCGAATCTACTCCTCGCGCAGTCCGGGGAAACTTTGTGATAAAATCCATCGTAATATCTTCCCATTTCCAAAACGGAATATCCAACGGCTGCATCTTGCCGTGCGGTCTCTAATGCTCAGCCTTGACCTTCCTGGAGGTCAAACATCGCTCGACGTACCAAGCCACATCCCGCTTCATGCAGGGCCACCAATAGTCTAGACGAAGATCCCTATACATCTTCGTCTCTCCTGGATGAATAGAGAATCGAGATTTGTGCGCCTCCTCCATCAAGATCTGGCGCACGCCTCCGTGATACGGCACCCACACCCTACGTTGTAGTGTCAATAATCCCCGACTATCATAATCGAAGGAGGTGACTTGACCCACTATTCGCTCGCTCTTCTGATGTTCCTCCTTCATAGCCTCCTGCTGAGCTTCCCGAATCTGCTCTAACAGTGGAGTCACCACCGTCATCCTCATACACACATCCCTGATCGGTGCCGCTTGACGGCTAAGCACATCGGCCACCACATTGGCCTTCCCCGGTTGATAAAGGATCTCGCAGTCATAATCCTTCACCACGTCCAACTACCGACGCTGCCTCATGTTCATATTTGCCTGATCCATGAGGTACCTCAAACTCTTCTGGTCCGTGTAAATGGTACATCGAACCCCATAGAGGTAATGTCGTCAAATATTGAAGGCGAAGACCACTGCCCCCAACTCTAAATCATGCGTCGGGTAGTTCTCCTCATGAGGCTTCAGCTGCCTCGAGGCATAAGCAATGACATGCCCCTCTGCATCAATACTGCGCCCAAGGCTGAGATAGACGCGTCATAGAATACCAGAAAATCCTTTACACCCTCGGGCAGGGCTAAGATTGGCGCCTCGCACAATCTTTGCCTCAGAATCTCGAACGCTGTCTGCTGCTCAGGCCCCCATCGAAAGACCACGACCTTCCTAGTCAACCGTGTCAGGGTCAGGGGTACGGCTATCTTGGAGAAATCCTGAATGAATCTCCGATAGTAGCCTGCTAATCCTAGGAAACTCCAAATCTCGGATGGAGCCTTCGGAACCTCCCATCTCATCACGGCCTCCACCTTGGCCGAGTCTACTGAAATCCCGTTCTGGTTGACGAGGTGCCCAAGAAATTGCACCTTGCGCAACCAAAACTCACATTTGGAGAACTTGGCGTACAAGCTCTCCCTCCTCAAGGTCTCCAAAACCTCTCTCAGATGCTCATTGTGCTCCTCCTGCGTCTTGGAATAAACCAAGATGTCATCAATGAAAACTATCATATACCGATCCAGCATCGGTCTACACACGCGGTTCATGAGGTCCATGAATGCGGCAGGAGCATTGGTGAGCCCAAACGACATCACCACGAACTCATAATGGCCATAACGCGGTCTTCTGCACATCCTCCTCTTTGAACCTCATCTGATGGTAACCTAAACGCAAATCGATCTTCGAGAACCAAGATGCTCTCTGCAACTGATCAAAGAGGTCATCAATCCTCGGGAGTGGGTAAAGGTTCTTCACCATTAACTTATTCAGCTCTCGGTAATCTATACACATCCGATGCGACCCGTCCTTCTTCTTCACAAACAGGATCGGGGTTCCCCATGGTGAACTGCTCGGTCGAATAAATCCCTTGTTCAGCAGCTCCTGCAGCTGCGTAGACAACTCCTGCATCTCGGGAGGAGCCAACCTATAGGGTGCCTTGGCTATCGGAGCCGCACTAGGAACTAGGTCGATCCTGAACTCTACCTGACGCTCCGGAGGTATTCCAGGAAGCTCCTCTGGGAACACATCAGCGTAGTCTCGCACCACTGGAACCTCGCTCACCGTCGCCTTACCCGTCTCCTGGGTATCCATAATGTACGCGACATATGCGCAACCCTGCTGAAGATAGCGCCTAGCCCTTGCTACTGAACATACTGTGGGTCCATGCTGTGGTCTCTCGCCGTGGATCACCAACTCTCCCCCACTTGGGGTCCTGATCCGCACTAGCTGTTGTGCGTAATCTATCACCGCCCCATTAGGGCTCAACCAATCCATGCCTATAATCACTTTGTTCCCATGCAACGGAATGGGAACCAAATCCACCAAGTAGCGCTCCTCAAATAACCTCAAGACACAATCTCTGAACACCGATGATGCTGTCACACCCCAAAACCAAGAACGGCGGAAACGTTCTGGGGCGGAGGACGTCATGTAAGGTAATCACAACACAGTAAATGTAAATAAGCAAACAACATCATCCATTGCATTAAATATATATTTTTAATACAAGCGTGTTCTAAACAGTTTTAGACACCAAAAATATAACGTAAATCAAAATAATAATATGATGAGTCTTGAGTGCGCTCCATCATCTCAAAAGCTAGCATCGGTACCTGTCTACTGATGACCTGAGAATACAAGTTATTTTGAAAGAGTTTATCAGCAATGAGCTGGTGAGTTCATAAGTATTTTAAATGTCAGTGTTTGTTATCAAAAACATTTGAACATGTCTCAAGTATAAGTTCATGTATGTAAGTGTTTGTAAAAGTTTGGATCTATCAGAAAAACCTATATTTTCTAATAAAGTAGCCTTCTACCAAGGCTTTAACTGTTTTGCATGATCGTTTGTTGTAAAAGTGTGTGATTTCCCAAGTGCAACTATCTTTTAACAAAATATAGTTTGTACATTAAAGTTCAAGTGAGGTTATCACTAAAAATATGTAATGGGTAAATCTTTGTAGTACTGTTGTTTAGTTTTCTAGTAACTATTGCTGTACTAACTACCTTAAACCGGATTTATATTAAGGTAAAATGTGATAATTGCACCATACTATCGACTGATAACAACGACATAAAGAACGGTCGTAATAACGGAATGACGTTTGGCACCCGCAGACCTGCAGGTCCGGCTGTAGCTAGCAGCAAGGTGTAGGATAGTCAATCCAGTATAGATCTATACGCAAACTCAACGCTCTCCCTCCAAGAGAATTCTGGCTACAACTCGGGCCATGACATTTAAGGCATGCTTCCATACAGTGGATCACATTTGTTATCGTATTCTTGCATATGTGATGAAATGTTTCTCGTTCTAGTATAGTTGTATATGTTCTCATAGTATAGTTGTATATATTCTCTTCCTAGTATAGACTCATGAATGAACTGACTCATTGATCTAGCAGTTGTAATGGTATGATTCTGTGTTACCCCGATGGTAACTTGCTAACGGTGCGTCTAGTACGTATGATTATGGAAGTACTTTTATGTCTATATATGTATATTTCATATATAATTAATATGGAAACGACCTTCGGATGGTCACCCGAAATCCCACCAGACCACATCCAAATCGAGAAAAATGAAATAGGGTGGATGGCCTTCCTAAGCCCTTTAAACATTATTTATACATCTATACATATATGGGCATGCAATTTATAATATAAAAGCATAAATAAGTATTTATAAGACATTTGAAACATAGGTATTATTTTTAAAGAAAGATCGACTTGATGTCAATCTATAAAATAATTTGAAGGCATAGATTTGATTAAAACAGTTTAAGTATAAGGAACATTTGTTTAAATCACAGTTGTAGTATAAATTTGAAAAGTAAACGGGTTTGGAAAACATTTTGAAGTAAAACAGTTTCATAGACAGTTTGAACAGTGATAAAATCACTGGTTTCCCTAGTTATTAATCACATGTGATTGAAGCAATAACTATAAGTATTTAACTTGTATCCCCCCCCCCTTGAAAGCATATAAAAGAATTTATAAAGTATTTAAAAGGTAAATTAAGGGGGTATGAAACTCACTTGATTGATTGAAGAAAACGAGATGGAAAATCGGGCAGAGTTTCGTGTCGGAAAATGGATTTTTCTCGGGATTCTCAGGAATCTCGGGAGTAAAATCGACCCTCGGGACTTGAGCAAAAAGACCAGAGCTTCGGGTTTTAATGGGCATGGAAATAGAGGCAAGATCGTGAGAGAAAAGAGAGAAGTGAGCAAAATTTTCGGAAACCCTCGCATCCTATTTATAGGAAGGCTGAACCGCCTCGGTACGCGGGGCGTACGCTCGTACGCAGCGCGTACGCGTACGTCATGCATGACCGAAGCCTCGACTGCCTCGGCTTCGGATGGGACGGGTTGCTGGGGAGGCGGGTCGGACGGGACAGCGGGTCGGATGGGACGGCGGGTCGGACGGGTCGGACGCCTCGGACGGGTCGGACGGGTCGGAAACCTCGGATAGGGCGACGTGGACGATCCGAGGCCCTTGATCTCAGTACGCGGGGCGTACGAAGGTACGCAGGGCGTACTTCGGTCCTATCCGATGACTCCCCTTCGGATAATACCGGGAGTTTATAATTAAATTTATATTTATTTTAAATAAAGTTCAAAAATTCATATCTCCCTCATACGAACTCCGTTTTTGACGTTCTTTATATCCACGCGAAGGTGAGACCAAGATCTACAACTTTCGTTTAGATTCCGTTGGCAAATTCCGAAATTATTTTTATTATTTATTTATTAAAATGACGTGATTAAGGAATTTCTTCAAAAAAAATCATAACTTCCTCATCCGAAGTCAGATTTGGACGATCTTTTTATGTACGCAAACCTTGATATGATTCCTACTACTTTATTTAACCCAAATAAGATTTTAGGAAGGTTATATTTTGCCCTAAATTTGATTGGTTTTACATTACATTGACTCGAAATATCGGGTTGTCACATCATCCCCCCGTTAGAAGGAATTTCGTCCCGAAATTAGAATTTAAGCAAGTTAGAAATTACAAATAACTAAGCAAAAAGGTGAGGGTATTTCAGTTTCATCTGATCCTCACGTTCCCAAGTGAATTCCGGTCCTCGCTTGGCATTCCAGCGAACCTTCACGATAGGGATACGGCTTTGCTTTCTCTGCTTGACCTCACGGTCCGTGATCTCTACCGGTTCTTCCACGAAGTTGAGGCTCTCGTTGATTTCGATCTCGTCGAGTGGGATTACAAGAGTCTCGTCGGATAGACACTTTTTCAAGTTAGATACGTGGAATGTAGAATGTACGTTACGAAGTGCGTCTGGTAGTTCGAGTTTGTAAGCTACAGGGCCGACTCTTGCAAGAATCTCGAAAGGCCCTATGTACCTAGGATTAAGCTTTCCACGCTTGCCGAAGCGTATCAAGCCCTTCCAGGGTGAGACTTTGAGGAGGACTCGGTCTCCCACCTGAAATTCCAAAGGTTTCCTTCGTTTATCAGCGTAGCTCTTCTGTCGGTCTCTAGAGGCTTTCAATCGTTCACGGATCTGAACGATTTTCTCTGTCGTTTCCCGAATGATATCCGGACCGGTGAGAGTACTGTCGGAAGTTTGCCCCCTGGCTAATTGGGTATCACCCACCTCAGCCCAGCACAGAGGGGATCTGCACTTTCGGCCGTAGAGAGCTTCAAATGGAGCAACCTTGATGCTCGTGTGATAACTGTTATTATAGAAAAACTCGACAAGGGGTAAATGAGTATCCCATGCCTTCCCAAAGTCAATCACGCAGGCTCGCAACATATCCTCCAGAGTTTGGATGGTCCTCTCACTCTGTCCGTCGGTCTGTGGATGGTAGGCTGTGCTCATGTCTAGCCTCGTTCCTAGGGAATGTTGTAGTGATTGCCAAAATCTCGAGGTGAACCTACTATCTCTATCGGAGATAATGGAAATAGGTACACCATGTAGCCATACAATTTCCCTAATGTATGTTCTCGTAAGTTTCTCCATCTTGTCGGTTTCTTTGATAGGCAAGAAGTGTGCAGACTTGGTCTTGGTCAATCTATCAACGATGAACCATATGGTGTCAAGTCCACCCGTCGTCTTGGGCAACTTGGTTATGAAATCCATAGTGATCCGCTCCCACTTCCATTCCGGGATCTCTGGTTGTTGCAGTAAACCAGAGGGCTTCTGGTACTCGACCTTAACCTTTGCGCAAGTAAGGCATTTACTTACGAAGGTAGCAATCTCTGCTTTCATATTAGGCCACCAGTATAGCTTCTTAAGATCCAGATACATCTTATCTGAACCTGGGTGGACGGAATACCGAGTGTTGTGCGCCTCGGTCATGACCAAGTCTCGGAAACCACCGTGTTTCGGTGTCCAGATCCGGTTCATGAAATATAAGGCTCCGTCACCCTTGGCTTCTAAATTCTTGTCCATTCCTCTAAGGGATTCATTCGTCACATTTTCAGGTTTCATGGCTTCAAGTTGAGCCTCCTGAATTTGCTTAGACAAGTGTGAATGGATGGTTATTGACAACGACTTGACCTTGCGACCAGAATATTCCTTCCGACTTAGGGCGTCTGCTACTACGTTGGCTTTACCCGGATGATAACGAATATCGCATTCGTAATCACTGAGTAGCTCGACCCACCGTCGTTGTCTCATGTTGAGCTCCTTTTGATCGAAAATGTGTTGTAAACTCTTGTGGTCGGTAAAGATAGTGCTCTTCGTTCCATACAAGTAATGTCTCCAGATCTTCAGAGCAAACACCACTGCTCCTAGTTCAAGATCGTGGGTCGTGTAGTTAACCTCGTGTGTCTTCAATTGTCTCGAGGCGTAGGCGATGACCTTACCTCGCTGCATCAGAACACATCCGAGCCCTTGATTCGATGCATCGCAATAAACTACGAAGTCTTCTATTCCTTCGGGAAGGGATAGTATTGGTGCGGTGCACAAGTCTCGTTTGAGCGTTTGGAACGCTCTTTCTTGTTTCTCTTCCCAGTCAAAGGCCATGCCTTTCTGGGTTAGGGTTGTAAGAGGTTTCGCTATTCGAGAGAAGTTCTGAATGAATCTGCGGTAGTAGCCAGCGAGACCTAGAAATTGACGAATTTCTGTAGGTGTCTTCGGTGCTGACCAGTTCTCAATGGCTTTAATTTTGGATGGGTCCACGTGGATTCCCTCTTCGCTTACTACGTGTCCTAAGAATTCAACTCTCCGGATCCAAAATTCACATTTCGAGAACTTCGCATAAAGCTTCTCTTTTCGTAAAGTCTCTAGAATTTGTTGCAGATGATCGCCATGCTCTTTCTTACTTCGGGAGTAGATCAGGATGTCGTCAATGAAAACGATGACGAACTGATCCAAGTAGGGTCGGCATACTCTATTCATCAGATCCATGAAGACTGCGGGCACATTGGTCAATCCGAATGGCATCACCACGAACTCGTAATGTCCGTAACGAGTTCGAAAGGCTGTCTTCGGCACATCCTCCTCTAGCACTCGTAACTGGTGATATCCGGATCTCAGATCAATCTTAGAAAAATAGTTTGCCCCTTGCAGTTGGTCGAACAGGTCATCTATGCGAGGCAGAGGGTAACAATTCTTGACCGTCAGTTTGTTGAGTTCTCTGTAGTCAATACACATACGGAAGGATCCGTCCTTCTTCTTAACGAACAAGACCGGTGCTCCCCAAGGTGAGAAACTCGGTCTTATAAAGCCCTTGCTGAGCAGTTCGTTAAGTTGACCAAAGAGTTCCTGCATCTCAGCTGGTGCTAAGCGGTAGGGCGACTTGGCTACTGGGGTAGCTCCTGGGACTAAGTCGATTCTGAACTCGACTTGTCGTTGCGGAGGTAACCCGGGTAGTTCTTCTGGGAAAATGTCGGGGAAGTCGCTCACTACAGGGATGTTCTTTAGTTCCTTCGTTTTGAGGCTCGTGTCGACGACGTGAGCAAGGAATGCATGGGATTCCTTACGCAGGTATTTCTGTGCTTGAATACTTGATATGATGCGAAGACTTGCACCGGGTTTGTCGCCATAGACTATAAGAGTTTCGTTAGACGGAAGGTTTAGACGGACTGCTTTCTCGAAGCACATGATGTCGGCACGATGAAGGCTTAACCAGTCCATGCCAATGATAACGTCGAAACTTTTTATTGAGACTGGCATGAGGTCGATTGGAAATGAATGGTTATCTAGAGTTAGGGTACAACCTAAGTATATGCTACTCGTATTTTCAGTTTTTCCATTAGCCATTTCTACTGTGAATAGTTCTTTGAGTGCGTGCGGTGGTTGATTAAGCATGCGAGCAAATTTATGGTTTACGAAGCTTCGCTCCGCTCCACTATCGAACAGAATGCATGCATAGGAGTTATCGAGGAGGAACGTACCGGTCACCACTGTCGGGTCAGCAACTGCTTCCCCGTGGCCTATAGCTAGTACCCTCCCTGCTCCTCCCGCATTCCTCGCTTTGGGGCAGTCCCTCTTAAAGTGGCCTGCTTCGCCACATCCATAGCAGGTTGGGCTCGCGCCAGAGCCAGGGACTTGGTTGATAGGTTGTGCCGGGAACTTACAGAATCGGACGGTGTGTCCTTTCCTGTTGCAGTTAGAGCACTGCATTTCACGGCAGGGGCCGTTGTGGTGGTAGTTGCATTTGTTGCACTTGGGCGAACTTCCAGCATACCGACTCACCGGAGCAGTAGTAGCAGTAGTAGGGGTTACTGCGGCATGAATTGCCACCATTTGCTGCTTTTTGGCAGCCTGCTGCTTCTTCTTTTCATCCCAGAATTTCTGCTTAGTATCAGCGGGTTTGGAGGGTTCCGGGATGGCTAGGGTGGTTGTGGTTGTAGGGGTTTTGACTCCATGGTCAATGAGTCGTTGTGCCAATCGTTTGGCACTGTCGAAGGTAGCGGGGTTTGACGCTAGCACATTCCCCTGATACGGAGGCACTAGCCCCCATATGTACCTCTCGATCTTCTTCCCCTCGGTGGGAACCATATTGGGGCAGAGGGCCACCAGCTCGCTGAATCGGGCAGTATAAGCGACCACATTGGTGCTCTTCATCGTCAGGTTCCAGAGTTCCTGCTCCAGTTTCTGGATCTCGCCCCTCGGGCAGTATTCCTCAGTCATGAGGTCTTTCATTGTTTCCCAGCCTATGTCGTTGGCTATGACGAGAGTTAGTGCCTTAACATGGCCGTTCCACCATCTCAGGGCCTTTCCTTCAAAGGTGCATGCGGCGTACTTGACTTTACTCGCCGCAGGACATGAACAGATTTCGAAGACTGATTCAGTCTTCTCGAGCCATTGCGAGAGGGCAATGACTCCGCCGGTACCGTAAAAAGGCTTCGGTTTGCAATTTGTGAAATCCTTGTATGAGCACTCTCTCGAGCGCACAGGGGTTTCAACTGGGGTTTACTCCACAGGGGTTCCACCTCTGCTGGCATCAGAAGAGTATTACTAAGCCATGGCAGTTGCCACTGCTGCAGCCACAGCAGCATTCAGGGCTATAGTATCGATGACCGGAGGCGGAGGAGGTGGTGGTGCAGGATTATTCCTGGGAGATTTGCGAGGAGGCATCTTTCAACTATAAGTTTATAAAGATAAGAAAACGGTAAGAATCAATTTGTAAGCAACATGAGAGTGACACATGGACTAACTAAACATAGTCCAACAGTTGAAAGAGTGCTTGAAACCACAATAAGAAATATTAGTAGGAAAGCACAAGTGTATAGATTTTTCCCCAGATAGATAGATCTCAAAAAAAAATACTGGTATTACTGATGTAATAAGTTCAGGGAAAATCGACCTAACAGTAGGTCATACATCATACCATATAGAAAAGTTTGACAGTTCTTAGATTTCAAATTTGAGTACGGAAAGTTAGAAATATTTTACACACAAGTGCTACTTGGAGCACAGATGTTAAAGGCTATTCTTTAATTAAAAGACGGAGATGTACTAGACATCAACCAACGGCGATGGGAAAATCCCGGGCGAGTACTGCGGTCGGACACTTGACGAAACACCTCTTGAATGTGTCGATCCTGAGTCCTCTGACGAGCTCGAAGTTCCAATATTTCAGCTCGTGAGGCAGCCAACTGCTACTGCAGGATTTTATTTGTTCTCTGGGTTAGTTCCATGTCTTCTTCAAGACGGCGGATGCGGACTGTGTTGACACCTGAGATGGCATCAAACTCTATGACCCGGTCGATGGCTGCTCGACCTTGCTCGACTTCACAAGCTATTCTGTGGATAATGACAGGCAGAGTTCGGTCAGCAGAGCCACCATAGCTGACGTTGTGAAAGCTTCGGTCCCCAAAGTATGGTAAGGGTTGACCCTGTTCATCACTCCAGCGATTCAAGTTGTTTGCCCACAAGGGAGTAGGACCTGGAAACGCTGGTCGAGGGTTGTTGTTCGGGGTTTGACCTACTAGCGGTAGGTTGTTGACTTCAGGCTCGGAGTCGGATCCATCAGAAAAGCCTTCTGCGAGGTGATCATCCAAAGGGATTGGATGCTCATCATTGGGCTCTTCATCGATCCACCCGGCATTGCCTTCATTTGGAAAGTACGGGTCGCCGTGATGGAATCTAGCCATTAGATCTACGCGAGAAGAGAGGTATACGAATATAGTATACGTGTAACTAGTAGTACAAAATACACCTATAGTATTTTAAGTTTAAGTTTTACTAATCTTCTTGTGGTATTGTTGGTAAGTTTTTAGACTTGTTAACCTATCACAACCATTCTAGGGCATGTGCTAATCACTCCTAGGACCAGCATAGTTGATCAGGCTATGCCATTCCCAGGACTGACCATACATCCCCGAGCTTACTTGTGATATTTAACAATCGTAATACTTTTGTTCTTGTCATTGTGACACTGGTTTTAGTATGAATGCAGACTAGTATACTTAATTAAATATTTTAATATTTAAAGTATAGACTCTTGGTCAGAGTTTAATCCCTAAAGGGTTTATAGTTTAGTATATCTTTTATGGGTTGATATACTCAATTCACTATAAACAATGCTCTGATACCAATCTGTCACACCCCAAAACCAAGAACGGCGGAAACGTTCTGGGGCGGAGGACGTCATGTAAGGTAATCACAACACAGTAAATGTAAATAAGCAAACAACATCATCCATTGCATTAAATATATATTTTTAATACAAGCGTGTTCTGAACAGTTTTAGACACCAAAAATATAACGTAAATCAAAATAATAATATGATGAGTCTTGAGTGCGCTCCATCATCTCAAAAGTTGGCATCGGTACCTGCCTACTGATGACCTGAGAATACAAGTTATTTTGAAAGAGTTTATCAGCAATGAGCTTGTGAGTTCATAAGTATTTTAAATGTCAGTGTTTGTTATCAAAAACATTTGAACATGTCTCAAGTATAAGTTCATGTATGTAAGTGTTTGTAAAAGTTTGGATCTATCAGAAAAACCTATATTTTCTAATAAAGTAGCCTTCTACCAAGGCTTTAACTGTTTTGCATGATCGTTTGTTGTAAAAGTGTGTGATTTCCCAAGTGCAACTATCTTTTAACAAAATATAGTTTGTACATTAAAGTTCAAGTGAGGTTATCACTAAAAATATGTAATGGGTAAATCTTTGTAGTACTGTTGTTTAGTTTTCTAGTAACTACTGTTGTACTAACTACCTTAAACCGGATTTATATTAAGGTAAAATGTGATAATTGCACCATACTATCGACTGATAACAACGACATAAAGAACGGTCGTAATAACGGAATGACGTTTGGCACCCGCAGACCTGCAGGTCCGGCTGTAGCTAGCAGCAAGGTGTAGGATAGTCAATCCAGTATAGATCTATACGCAAACTCAACGCTCTCCCTCCAAGAGAAGTCTGGCTACAACTCGGGCCATGACATTTAAGGCATGCTCCGATACAGTGGATCACATTTGTTATCGTATTCTTGCATACGTGATGAAATGTTTCTCGTTCTAGTATAGTTGTATATGTTCTCATAGTATAGTTGTATATATTCTCTTCCTAGTATAGACTCATGAATGAACTGACTCATTGATCTAGCAGTTGTAATAGTATGATTCTGTGTTACCCCGATGGTAACTTGCTAACGGTGCGTCTAGTACGTATGATTATGGAAGTACTTTTATGTCTATATATGTATATTTCATATATAATTAATATGGAAACGACCTTCGGATGGTCACCCGAAATCCCACCAGACCACATCCAAATCGAGAAAAAGGAAATAGGGTGGATGGCCTTCCTAAGCCCTTTAAACATTATTTATACATCTATACATATATGGGCATGCAATTTATAATATAAAAGCATAAATAAGTATTTATAAGACATTTGAAACATAGGTATTATTTTTAAAGAAAGATCGACTTGATGTCAATCTATAAAATAATTTGAAGGCATAGATTTGATTAAAACAGTTTAAGTATAAGGAACATTTGTTTAAATCACAGTTGTAGTATAAATTTGAAAAGTAAATGGGTTTGGAAAACATTTTGAAGTAAAACAGTTTGATAGACAGTTTGAACAATGATAAAATCACTGGTTTCCCTAGTTATTAATCACATGTGATTAATGCAATCACATGTGATTGAAGCAATAACTATAAGTATTTAACTTGTATCCCCCCCCCCTTGAAAGCATATAAAAGAATTTATAAAGTATTTAAAAGGTAAATTAAGGGGGTATGAAACTCACTTGATTGATTGAAGAAAACGAGATGGAAAACCGGGCAGAGTTTCGTCTCGGAAAACGGATTTTTCTCAGGATTCTTGGGAATCTCGGGAGTAAAATCGACCCTCGGGACTTGAGCAAAAAGACCAGAGCTTCGGGTTTTAACGGGCACGGAAATTGAGGCAAGATCGTGAGAGAAAAGAGAGAAGTGAGCAAAATTTTCGGAAACCCTCGCATCCTATTTATAGGAAGGCTGAACCGCCTCGGTACGCGGGGCGTACGCTCGTACGCAGCGCGTACGCGTACGTCATGCATGACCGAAGCCTCGACTGCCTCGGCTTCGGATGGGACGGGTTGCTGGGGAGGCGGGTCGGACGGGACAGCGGGTCGGATGGGACGGCGGGTCGGACGGGTCGGACGAGTCGGAAACCTCGGATTGGGCGACGTGGACGATCCGAGGCCCTTGATCTCAGTACGCAGGGCGTACTTCGGTCCTATCCGATGACTCCCCTTCGGATAATACCGGGAGTTTATAATTAAATTTATATTTATTTTAAATAAACTTCAAAAATTCATATCTCCCTCATACGAACTCCGTTTTTGACGTTCTTTATATCCACGCGAAGGTGAGACCAAGATCTACAACTTTCGTTTAGATTCCGTTGCCAAATTCCGAAATTATTTTTATTATTTATTTATTAAAATGACGTGATTAAGGAATTTCTTCAAAAAAAATCATAACTTCCTCATCCGAAGTCAGATTTGGACGATCTTTTTATGTACGCAAACCTTGATATGATTCCTACTACTTTATTTAAACCAAATAAGATTTTAGGAAGGTTATATTTTGCCCTAAATTTGATTGGTTTTACATTACATTGACTCGAAATATTGGGTTGTCACAGATGCCCGCACCGATCGATCATCGGCAATCTTGACTTCTAAAGGGCAATCCAACATGCCTGAGTACTTAGTAAACTTCTTGCTAAGCGCAAGAGAAACAAACGATCAGGTGGCACCCGAGTCAAACAACACCTGAACATGGATACCGTTCACATGGAATGATCCTAACGCATATACACAGAGCACATATCAATATCATAACATCATAAAAATAAAATAGAGGGAAAGAATCATACCCGTCACCACATCGGGTGCGGCGTGTGCCTCCTCGGTAGTCAGCTCAAATGCCCGGCTCCTCACCACTGGAGCCTTTTCCTTGCCCTGCCGGCCATCAGTAATCCGCAGGGTAGCTAGAGCTGGCGCCTTTACTGGCGCTGATGCTGTCAACTGGGGGCAATTGACCTTCTTGTGACCCCTCTAGTTGCAGTGGAAACACAGCAACTCAGACGTCTGTATCACAGGTGCAGGGGCGGTATAATCCCTGCTGAAGTGCCCTAAATTGCCGCACTTGTAGCAGCCTGACGATCCCAACTTGCACGCCCCCTCGTGCGTCTTGCCGCATTTCCTGCAGCGGCCCCGCCCATGTTGGCCTTTCGGCCCCGCATCTGGTACCTTGGGCTTCTTCCATGAAGCCCCCATAACATGCCCCTCTTCCGACTTCCTCTTCCGGGTGTGCTCCAGATCTATTTCCCTCTCCCTTGCCCTGACAATCATAGAGTCTAGGGTACGGCAAGCTGAAAAACTGACATGCTCCTGAATATCAGCTCGTAGCATGTCATGATAGCGGGTCCTCCTCATATCCTCATCACCCGCGTATTGGGGCACCAACAACCCCTCTCCCGGAACATGGCGGTGATCTCCGCCACAGTCTCCGTCGTCTGTCTCATATCTAGGAACTCCCTGGCTAGCTGCTGAAGCTCGATAGCTGGTGCAAACTCTGCCCTGAACCTGGTCACGAAGTCCGACCAGGTCATAGCCTCGACAGCCGAGGCTCCCAACGAGTCACCAACGGACTCCCACCAATCCCTAGCTCGATCTTTTAAACATCTTGCTGCAAATATCACCTTTGACCCCTCAGGGCAGAAGCTAGTCAACTATGCAGACTCAATGTCTGCAATCCATCGCCTGGCAGCTATGGGGTCCTTCACCCCGTGAAAATCCGGTGCACCATTGCCCCGGAAGTCCTTGAAGGATAGTGTGCGAGATCCCGACTGGCCAGATGGCATGTCACTCCTGAATGCCCTGAGGTGATCCTCCATCAACTCCACTATCCCTTCCTTGATCGACCCGAAGATAATGGGGGTCGACTCAAGGATGCCTCTGGTGATCTCTGACACGATGAACTCGCGTAGCCCCTTATCTACTGGCTCGGAACCTGATCCCGAACCCGATCCCTCTCCTGAACTGCCAACTGCTGGCCTCGAGCTTTAGTACCACCATTATGAAATACATAAATAATAATCATTAGCGATATTGATACCTCTGTAGGGATCACACCTACTACAAGTTCCCTAGTCTTATCTTCGCCTTCCTCGGTTTGGGTACGGATCCTCTGCTTTCAGTAGTACGAGCCCATACTACCTTCCACATCTATCCGTACCTTCTCCAAGGACTGCCTTGACTCCACCAGGTCCCTTTCACTACCTCTGATTACTGCTATACTCATCCTAGACTTGCCCTAGGAAAATCCCTAACTCCACCCTACTCGGTCCTCAGCTGCTGAAGGCCTCCTTGTAATGCCAATTAATCATTACCTAAATACCATCACATGTGGTGAGGCTCAGATAATCCTTTGAGTAACAGACTCAGCTCTACAATGGTTAGACTCAAACAAGAGCTACGCAATAGGGCCAAATCCAACACTCTAAGATTATTCAGTCTTGATCACATGTGACGTGACATATTCACCTAATGTCTAACTCCCATCACTCAGAGTCCCACGAAGACAAAGCAAGCAGCATTCAGACAAGAGGAAACAATCTCAAGCAAATCCATCCTCATAAAGAGAAACTGAACTAGCATACAATGCTAAACTCATACTATCAGGCATAACCTAAACAGGCTATCCTACTGTTGTCAACTCAATTCTAGCATGCAGTTTTTCATACACTAAAGCACATAAAGCAGGCACATAAGGCATCACTCCTAGATCCTTAGTCCTATTCTAGCATGCTGTTCTACTGAAACTGATAAACATAACATAAGCTTGTATGGGTACTTTGGGGAATACTTACTTGACCTCGGCCGGTAGCGCACATCACACACTTCGTTCCTTCTTAAAACTCTTTACTTAGCTTTTTAGAAAATATTTTCTTCTTTAAAATATTTTAATCCCTCGATTTGAGTTCAGACACCCCCGAAGGTGTGTCCGAATCCCTTAAACCAGGGCTTTGATACCAACTTGTAACGTCCCAAAAATACGAGCCAAAAATTTCATTTTTAAAACATATACTTAGCAAAACATTAGAAAGAAAACATTCACCGATCATATCATTTCATAAAAGATATCGCGTGCCTGGAAATTTTTTTTATAAAACATAATAATGTCAGAGTACAAATCCCCAGGAAGATCTCATAGTGCAGAATACAAAGCATGTATATGATGTGCCGCTACTGCGCCAGCTCCTTCCCCTTCGAAGAAGAGGTACCTGAAACCAAAACTGAAAATTGTAAGCACGAAGCTTACTGAGTTCCCTCATCATACCACATACCATACAATCACATAACATACATATATTGTCAGGCATATCTGGGTGCCCGACCTACCCCTCCGGTCCTCTCGACCGGATACTGACCGCATATCTAGGTGCTGGCGTCCCCTTCGGTCCTCTCGACCGGATACTAACTATCCTATCTGGGTGCTGGTCTCCCCTTCGGTCCTCTCGACCGGGTGCTGGGGACTATTTCACCCCCTACTACTACCACATAACACATATATCACATAATCTATCTAGCATGGCTGGGCATGACCACCCCTTCGGCCCTATCAACCGGTAATCTGGGGACTATCTCCCCTACTGTCACTAGCACATAGCATCATATCATACTAGCACAATAACATATCACAGGTAGTAGCAACCCTAGATGAATATCATAGAGACAATCATCTATTATACAACTCGTACTGGTGGGCCGGCATTGTGGCCGTAGACCCACCGCTACTAGAAGGTAACTCACCTCAAAGTAGCAGCTGATTTGCGTGGGAACTGACTGTCTTCTGCTACTGCTGCCCCGGAAATCCTCCGGCTATAATTCCCACAAAACACTCAGTCAAATACTGCTAACCGACCTCAGGGTAAAATGACTATTTACCCCTAACCAAACCAAGAGTCAAATTTAAAGTCAGCTTCCAGTTGACCCGGCTCGCCGTGTTGGCTTGCCAACTCGTCGAGTCCCTATCCATTCGATTGACCATAATCTCGTCTCTACTCGTCGAGTTAGGCATTGACTTGATGAGTTTTCCTTCTAAATCGATGTCCAATAGTCCTTCATCCTACTTGCCGAGTTGTATGAACAACTCGTCGAGTTCATCTTCATCCGAAGAACATTCTATGCTGAGACTCACCGAGTTGTATGAACCGCTCGCCAAGTCTGTTCTTGAGACAAGAAGATTGCCTTGAACTCGCCGAGTCAGGGCATTGACTCACCGAGTTCCTTCATGAGTGAGTCTGGCTTCCAACTCACAAAGTCACACCCCATGACTCACTACTCCACTCAGAAAACACAAAAAAGGGGGAAAACTCGGGGACTTGCGGCTCGACTCGCCGAGTCCGATGAACGACTCGCCAAGTCTACCACATGCAACTACTATATACTCGATTTTGCTTGAATCCAGCTCATTCCATACGTAGATCTGGGTTCTTAGGGCTTGATTAACATGTAAAGTTTCCAACTTTGCATGTAAATAAACACCAATGAAGGTTTTCGGGCTCAAAATGCACTAAAAGAGTAGATATAAGGCTTTCATGCAATATGGCTTCATAAAGGCAGTGGATCCGAGCTCCTGGAGCTCAATCATGCCTAGATCTAAAGGTTAATCAGCTTATTACCGACCCTAATTCATACCCAATCTTGGAAATGGCTCAAGAAGGACTTTAATGGAGCATTAAGGACTATAAGCATGAAAACAGAGGGAAACTGAGTTATACCTCAAGGAAATCTCTGAAATAACACCAAGATGTCTGGCCTCTTTCTTCTCCTCTTGATCTACTCTCCTTTCTCTCTCAAAGTCTTCAAGAAATCACACCAAGCACTTCAATCTCACAAGGAACGATGTTAGAACGATATAGAAGGCTCTGAGGGTGAAGAGGGTGAGCTTGGGTCGCATAAGGTTGGTTTAAATAGGGTGCAAACCCTTGGAATTAGGATTTCACCAGACAGCGGGGACTCGCCGAGTCCAGAATATGGACTCTCCGAGTCGCCAACTTAAACGTGTTCCATGTCCCGTCTCTACTCGGCGAGTCGGGCCTACAACTTGCCGAGTCCAAGGCTAAAAATGCAAAACACTTAGATAAATTTCACATACCAGGAACCAGGTGCTACACTCATCTAGGTATCACTCCTAGATTACTCATCTACTCAAATCCCTCTCTACAAGGATTCCCGTTGGATACTCTTATTCAACACATACTTGAAAGCGCATCACAGATTATAGCAACTCCTAGGCTAAGGCGTCACAAATCAGGCCACTCTAGTCCTAATATATGAAATACCTAGCCAATCTCTAGCATGCATAATATCTCATAAAAAATAAGGTAAGGGTATTTTGGGAAATCACCGTTCGGGCTCTAGCTGATTGTACACACTGCACTTTCTCGTTTTCTATTAGAAACTCTTGCTCGTTTTAGAAATACCATTTATTTTGAAAATTTTCCTCAATTCCTCGGTTTGAGTCCAGATATACCTGAAGGTGCATCCGAATCCCTCAAAATAAGGCTCTAATACCAACTTGTAACAACGTGAAAATTTAAAACAAAATTTTCATTTTCAAAATGCATGCTTTTCATGACATTTGTAAAAAAATCTCATTTGTTCAGTTTTCAAAACATAACTCCATAATTGAAGAATTAATAATCCAGGATCCTCAAACATAATTCTCCTCGGGTGTGTACAATCAAGCCGGTGCCGTCCCGCTAACCTGAAAACCTAAAACACATAACACATAACACTGTAAGCATGAAGTTTAGTGAGTTCCCCAAAATACCACATACAACAGATACGCCACTCGAGGCTCTAGTGTGACCCTTCGGTCGGTGTGTCTCAGCGGGACCCTCCAGTCTCGTATCGTTGGGCCCTCCAGCCCAGTCTATATCATTGGACCCTCCGGTCCGGTCTATATCGTTGGACCCTCCGGTCCGGTCCATATCGTTGGACCCTTCGGTCTGGTCTATATCATATAGCATACATATATCACAATACACATAATCTCAATTAACACATAGCACATAAGACCCTCCGGTCTGCTCATAGCTACCACTCTAGGTAATGTATAGTGAGAAGACTCACCTCGGATGAAGAACCACTCCTATAAACACTACTGCCACGCACCAGCCTCTAACTTTGTGCCAAACCCACAATTATCTCAATTAGGAGCTAAGTCCAACCTCTCACTTATTTGGGTCTAAAGACAACCATCTACTAGTCCATTAATTCCCTAAACCCATTAGGCCCACCAAGGCCCAACAATAAATGGTCCCTCACACGGCCCAAAACTGGAACTAAAAGTCAAGCCCAACTCAAGGGCCCTAAAGCACATATATACACTTCTCTGGTCCAAGACTTTATTGCATGAAGCTCAAACTCTAGGCCCAACACTCGAGGCCCAAAACATAACTCAAAAGCCCACAGAAGGAGTTACGCGGGGCGTACCTCCTTGGTACGCTCAGCATACTCAAGCGTGCCTGGAACTGATTGAGACCTCAACCTACTACGCCGCGTGTTTTGAGACTTACGCTCAGCGTAAGTCCCAGACTTGTCCTTTCATTATTTTTGGTCTGAATAGGTTAAGACATGGGCTTATATCACAGATCTAGGCTCTCTTCTGCCTCTTAAGCCATAAAGTCGGAACCTTTAAGCCTTTGCATGGCTATAAAAACCACCAACCTCTCCAAACTCTTAACCTCTTTCCTCATGAAGTCCTTAACTCAAGCTTGTCTTAATATTAACAACGAAGATTGAATTTTACGAACTTACAACCCATAATACAGTGAAATTAGGCAGATTCTAGCTTATGGAGGCCATTTGCTCATAAAGCCTCGATATTGGGAACAAAAACCCTAAAAGTTGGTCCATCAAGCACAACACAAACATGATAAGGAAAGCTCTGAGCTTTTTACCTCTAAAAGAAGCTCCACCCTCTGAAAAACTCAGATCCAGACTTGTACTCCATCTTCTAGCCTCCACAAAGACCTTTTCTTCTTCTTCTTCTCCATCATACAAAGGCTCTTTCTAGCTCAAAACACTCACACATCACTATGGAACGATGAAGATGCTCTCTTAGGGTTTCTCTCTGCGAAATGGTGGCTGAGGATAAGGTTATAGCATCCCTTATATAGTGCATAAGTCTTATTTAGGGTTTTGCATCTGGGTCGATTACGCCCAGTGTACTCCATGGAGTCCGCGTCCAAAACCATCCCACGAGTACGCGTGGCGTACTCCTCAGTACGCCCAATGTACTCTTCTGCCACACTTTTCTTTTATAGACTTAACTTGACAACATGAAGAAGAAGAAGAAGAAGAAGAAGGTTAAATAGATACAGCCAAATTCCTAGATGTTACACTGCTGCAACTTGCGCTTCTCAAATCATATGGATTCAAAGCAAGGTTGTAGAACTCGTTACTCGGTACCTGTTCAGCCGACTACCGAGTAGCGAGTACTTGAGAGTACTCGGGAGTACCCAGGGAGTACTTGGATTTGGAAATTTGTGTAGAAATACTTTTATGGAAATTATATATGTTAAAATCATAAGATAAAATCATAAGTTGATTGAAATATATAACAAAATTGGATACATGTGAATACACAAAAAATGAAAAACACATAATGGTTTCACTTCGTGAATAATTACTGAAAATTTAAGATATATATGTAGTAATAATCACATGTGTGTGTCTTAATTAATAAATCATTAAGTATATTATACATATTAATCACCGAGCTGACCGAATTTCACAACACTACTTAGTTCGTAAGAGGCTGATCGGGGAGTACTCGGGATTTTGTAACTTGGCTCAGCAAGGGGGAGTAGCGAGTACTCAGAGGAGTAATCGGCCAAATCGGAGAGTTTTACAACACCGATTCAAAGTCAACGTCATGATTATGTAATCAACTTGAACAAAGTTCTGTTGTATTGTGATTCACAAAGTTCCATAAGCATTTGTCACAATCCTATGCAACATTCGAAAACAAAACACACTACTCTTCTCTATCACTTTATTAAAGATGATGTTGAAGCTGGCAACATTGAAGTTCATTTTGTAAAGACAACTGATCAGCTTGCTAATATCTTTACAAAACGATTAGTTGAAAAATCATTTGTAAGAATACTAAATGGCTTAGGAATGATCGATGATATTTCAATTCTAGGACTGATTTCGTTAGAACGACAAGCCAAAATGGTGGAAAGATGTTGATTCAACGGTTACAGTTCATTATTCAGCGGTTACTACTCATAGTCAATGCTTCGACATGCTTCGCTTTCGACATTATGCACAATGGTTTAGCAAAATCTTCGCTACTTTTATCATTGTCTTATTTTCATTAATCAGGTACATTTCTTTTATTGTTTACTATCTTTTTAAAAAAATCAAAAACAACAAAAATATTTTTCATTTTTGTCTTTCTTCTTCAAAATTAAAAAATATCAAAAAGATTTTCTAATTTTTGTAATTTTCTTTCAAAAATCAAAAATCCAAAAATATTTTTGTGATCTTTTAATTTTTCTTGTGTAGCTTTTAGTGAAGATTCTTGTCGGTTTATGCCTGCTGCTTGAGGGAAAGGTATATCTTCGAAACTATGTACTAGTTAAGATGTCCCTAGAAGCATGTTGCAGCATGTCAACCAAAGCCTCCATAACTCATTGTGTTTCGAAGCCTTAATGGATTTCTCACCATGAGGTTTCCTACCCAATCATGTTATATTCACATTAGTTCATGAGCTACCTTACTCTTCTCACATGAGTTAAAAGTTAACTTCTTGGTCCAATCATAACAGAGGTACTTTCGATTCCTGAACCACTCTTTTTATGTAACAACCCGAATTTCACGTCCAAAAATTTCGTTATAACACATTACATAAAAAGCATTAATAATTAAAACATTGTTTGATTTAAACCAATTCACATCGAAAACCAATTTGAAATCCACCATCATCTAAACAACCAAAATATCAGAGTGTCAATCCCAGAATAAACTCATAACTGCGGAAACAAGAGTGTGTGTGTCATGCCGCTACCGTGCCGGCTCCTTCCCCTTAGCTAAAGAGGTACCTGAAACAACAACTAAAAAACGTAAGCACAAAGCTTAGTGAGTTCCCCCACCGTACCACATACCACAATAATAACATAACACACATATATTGTCAGGCATATATGGGTGCCTGACCTACCCCTTCGGTCCTTTCGGCTGGGTATTGCCAAGCATATCTGGGTGCTGGCCTCCCCTTCGGTCCTCTCGACCGGATACTGCCTAGCATATCTGGGTGCTGGCCACCCCTTCGGTCCTCTCGACCGGATACTGCCTAGCATATCTGGGTGCTGGCCTCTCCTTCGTTCCTCTCGACCGGATACTGCCTAGCATATCTGGGTGCTGGCCTCCCCTTCGGTCCTCTCGACCGGATACTTGAGACTATCTCTCCCCCTCTACTACTACCACATAGCACATATCACAATATCAGAATCCAACTAGCATGACTGGGTATAACTACCCCTTCGGCCCTATCGACCGGATATCTTGGGGACTATCTCCCCTGCCACTACTAACACATATCATCATATCATATTAGCACATAAACAAAGCACGGGTAGTAGTAACCCCTAGATGAATATCACAGAGACAAACATCTATATACAACTCCTACTGGTGGGCCGGCATTGTGGCCGTAGACCCACCGCTACTGGAAGGCAACTCACCTCGAAAAGGTTGCTGGTCTGTGTGGGAATTGACTGTCTACTGTTGTTGCTGCTGCTCCGGACGTCCCCCGGCTATAATTCCCACAAAACGATCAGTCAAACACCGCTAGATTTTCTTAGGGTAAAATGACCCTTTTTTACCTCTTACCAAGTCAAGTCCAGGTCAAAGTCAACTTCCAGTTGACTGGACTCGTCGAGTCCGCGAGCAACTCGCCGAGTCCATTCCTCACTGATCCGGTCCCACTCACCAGGTCCCTCTCCCCACTCACTGAGTCACCCTTGACTCGCTACTCGGGACTATGGGGCCGACTCGAGTCCTAACTCGTCGAGTTCCTCGAGCAACTCGCCAAGTTCCTCGAGCAGATCCCCTGCTCGCTTTCAATCCACACCAGAACACCCCATACGAGGGTTTGGGGTTTCGGGACTACGTTACCAGTTAATTCCGCGCACAGGTACGAAGGGTTGAGCCTTCGGTGCTTAAACCCCTCGTGATCTGTGGATGTTCATATGACTCGCCGAGTTTGAGGAACTACTCGGCGAGCTCCAGGCAATCTTCATAGGACTCGCCGAGTTATTCTTCAAACTCGCCGAGTCGACGACCATCTTCATAGAACTCGCCTAGTTCCACTTTGGGACTCGCCGAGTCCTTCGATCCATTTCCTGAGTAGGCCAGATCTGGGACATGCAACACTTCAAAACCATAGATCCAAGGTCCTAAGGCTCATTTACCACGTAAAGTTTCAAACTTTACGTGCATGCATGGCCCTATGAGCTCAAACATGCAATTCCAAGCTCTTTAAGAGGTCCAAAACTCAATGGGGACCTCAATCACCTCAACCACAGAGACTTTATGCTACTAGGATGTCCAAAAGATCCAAATCCGAAGTCCTTGCAGAACATTAACCATAGACACATAGAGATTTAGGTTCTTAGGGCTTAAAACCTCTTTTTAGGGACAAAAAGGGGACTCAATGAACTAAAGATCAAGGTAGGAACTTTTCTACCTGAATAGAAGCCCTTCATAGAGTAGATTCCGGATCTTCTTTCCTTCTTGCACTCTCCAACCTTCTCCTTCTTCTCCCAAGCTCCAAACCACCTTCAAAATGCTAAAAATCACCCACAAGGACACAAAAGGGGCTAGGGTTTCATTCTACAGGTCTCTGGGAGTGCTAGGGGAAATGGAGGCTGGGTTAGATCATTTAAATAGGGTGCAAACACCCGGGTTAGGGTTTAAGTCCAGACAGGGTCTACTCGCCGAGTAGACCGAGTAGATCTTGCGTCTAGTCCCGCTTCTACTCGGCGAGTTAGTCCTTCCACTCATCGAGTCCAAGGTTAATCATGCAATATAAGGAGATTTAATAATCAAGAATACATACCAGGAACCAGGTGCTACATTTTAATCCTAAAGTTCTTTCATGATCACACATAAAGACACATACCCAAGACATCTCTGGTCAAAACCAACCAGGTTATAGGTATGTAAACATTCTGTGTTAATGATCTAGATTCATGAAAGTGTGATGAAAGTGAAACCCAATTTTTTAAACCATTAAAGGAATTGACGGGGAACTTTGTTCCAGATTTTAACGAAACATTTGTTTCAGTACCTTTGTTCAATACTCCAAATCATACTGTTTCAGATTTTAACGAAACATTTGACGTTAATAAACGGTTTAAGTTGTTACACCGATGGATAGACTTTTAGTGTAATTATCCTATCTAACATTTAACATTTATCAGATGTTGAGTCAGTGTTCTTAAGGTCTTATCACAGGAATAGGGTGGATGGTTTGGGATTGAAAAGGCACACTCACATCAGTGTATGAAACACAAAACCTTCAATCATTCATAGACTCTTCATTTTTCCTGCCCACCTTCAAAATTGTGTTCCCAGTTCATCAAAAACCTATAAAAAAACTATGCACGACTGCATAGATTAAGGAGGGAGAAGAAGGAATGCGACTTTATTCTTTTTCCAACCAAAAACGAAGATATGCACAACAAGGTACCTGACCACCATGTTCCTAGGTTGGGGCTCGATCAAATACAGTTTTAACTTTGGGGGTTTTATGTTGTGATTACATTGACAAACAAGTGGTGTAGATCTTCTTGTGCTCATATATAATAATGTTTCTCAATCTTTCTAAGGATTGTTTTCATTTTTCTGATAAAAATTTGATTGAATTTCTTTATCTATATTCTGCCCTAGATCTGTTGTAATATGCAAATCCTTTTAGGAAAACTTTGAAAGTGTAGAACTTAAGCCCCTTTTGCTCATGTTTGCAAACTGTTTTGACTTTTGATTTTATTTTTAGAGAAAAATGGTTTACGTGTAGAAAAAATGATGTTTAAAAGAAACATTCTTATGTTTTATGGACTATTTTTTTATATTCTAGGGAAGATTGTAATATTTGTGGTCATCAACGGTTGCATCTAGGAAAAGTTGAAGGAATTGCAAATCAAAGAAGAAAAAAACGTAGTTTCTTGAATTAGAATATTAAAATAAAAAATTGATGGTATGCTACATTTACGAGGAAGACATTTCTGACAAAATTTGTTTATGGTGGATATGAATTTTTCTAATAAATTTAAATTTGGTGTGAGTTTGAATTGTTGACTGTTTACAAGTGTTGAAGTGTGCCTTTTTAGCATGATGGAATTTTTGTCAGATAGTATACGCATAATGCATTAAATAGAAAAATTATTGAATGCATAATGTTGTAATCGGAGTTTGAACAACAGGCTTAAACTTCCTTATGACCATTGGATTAGTTTTTGTTATTTATGTTGACTTTCAACCTATTCTAACAAGAAATCTCTTGGTTTTTAACATGTATGGACATTAAAGTATTCATTACGTTCATGCCTTTTACTGATCAAAAATTGGGTTTCTCCTCCTATTTTTTATATTAACCATTTATTTATTGATTATGTATGCAGAAGAAAGCAACCTCATGCTGAGGACATGAAGATACTTGATGCTTGGTTGCATACTATGGACTGTGATAGGTCTCAGGCCATGTTTCTCATTGTCTAATTACGCATTGTCTGGATAATAATGTTTAAAAATATTTGGAAAAATGATGACATGCAGATAAGACTTGATAGAAAAAATTAGCGAATGAAACTTTCCATGTTAAGTCCTACCATTTTACAAATTTGCTCATAATTCATATATTTTTTTCCGTTTTGTCAAGCATGTCATCATTTTTCTCATATATTTTCTTTAAAAGCATTTATCAATGCAACAATTAGTTAATGGGGAAAAAATAAACTATGTCTGAAGGCTAAACTTATATGCTTGACAATATAATACATCATTTATTAGAAATTGAAAACAATTCGACATTTGGTAATCATTTTAATCTTTAATCGTTAATGGTTTGTCTTGTTAATTTCTGATTCTGTTAAAAATTAAGCAACTAAACAAGGTAAAGTTCTTGATTTTTGAAGAAAACTCCATGCACATTCTATATTTGGATTTTTTTGTTGGGATTCAACTCAAACAACAGTTTATGTAATCAAGGTTAAACATCTATTGATTCCTTTTTACGGCTATGATTTTTTTTGTAAATATGCTTGATTTTTTTATTTACTGTAATTTTTTATTTAGTTGGTTAATTTGTATTTGAATTTGTTGCTTTTAAAAGAAAAAGATGAAGCAGATAAAGAAATAAAGAATCCAAGGGCAAAAATGTCATTTATAGTGGAGAAAATGACTCATTAGAGTTGTTATGTGTGTGTGTTATGTTTTTGTGTCTGCTATGTGTGTATGTGTTATGTTTTTGTGTCTGCTATATGTGTTGTATGTCTTGTGTATGATATGTATGTGTGTGTTGTGTGTCTGATTTGTATGTGTGTGATGTGTGTGTTATTTGTGTATGTGCTGGGGACATATCTTTATATTTTGAAATACAAATGTATGTAAAAAGTGACCAAGTTTCCAGTTTAATAACAAACTTTATTAAAATTATTCTAAAAACATGGTCCTATACTCCATGCCAGGAACTTGAGTTGATGTCATGGTTCTGGGTAAAAAGTGTGCCCTCCTATTTAGTTAATACAGATATTATGTAATTTGTTTTGCCAAATGAGAAATGAGACATGTTTAATGTATCCTTCGCTTTTTTTTGGCAGATTTGGTATTAATAGCATTAAACTTGTGTTTGTCATTTAGTTATTTAGTAGGTTGATAATTTTATAAACGGGTGAGATACGTTATCATAAGATTATATAGAGTTAACATTAAAAAGAATTGAAAGTAAAACACGATAGTAAACAAATAAAATTGATAAACATTTGTGTTAAAGTTATAATTAGATAGTTTTTTATTTCTTTGTCAGCATTGTTCTGTCTTGATAAACATTAGTGTATTAATTATAAGCTAAATTCAGAAAAACAACTTAAGGTAGATTGAAAATGAAACTCATTAAATAAGTTAAAGTTCTGGTACAAGTTAAGATGTTACAATTATATGGAGTAAACATTGTGAATAATTAGTCGTAATTTGCAATGAAGTGACACATAAATAGATTACAGCGTTTGAGAATTTTAAAAACTAAAGAACGATCAATATTTTGTAAGTTCATTAATATTTCATGATTTTTATGGTTTGATCTATAAGCCACAAGTAAATAATTCATCGCAATGAATTAATCACCGCTTGGAAATTATTCTCTGTCGCTGCTTTGCGCGAGTAAACGACTACTATATAGTAATAACGTTTTGATTTGGGATTTGATATAAAATAATATATAAGTAATTTCAATTTGGTTTTTACCAAAGGTGGTTTTGACGTTAATAAATGGTGGTTTTTTTAATCTAGGTGCCGATGTTTATTTTTTTTTTACTTAAAAGAAACTTTAGCTTTGAAAAGTAATGGTATAATTGTATATTTTTTTATTAAAAGAAACTTTAGCTTTGAAAAGTGACGATATAATTAGATTTTTTATTAAAAAGGTACGAGGAATCTGGACAATTGCTATCCTGAAAATACACAATATCCAAATCTTAAATGTAAAAAATCAAAATTTATAATTTTTTTTATATATATAAGACTGTATATACAAAATGGCACTGCTTATTAGGTACCATACTAGCATATAATTAATTACATAACTACAACTACATAGATGAATACTTTTAATGAATCCGAGTCCGTTAATTATTGTGTAGAATGCATGTGATATCATAGTCATCGTGTATCATCGTCAGTCCACCTGTAAAACCCTCTACACAATGATTCATGCAACGACTCTTTTCCTTGAGTTCTTCAAATCCAAGACTGAATCGAGTAGCTATATTTGAATGAATTCATTCCACTGATATGTGCAAAGATGTCTGATGATTCAAAATTCTCCTCCTCTTCCTTTACAACCACCTAATCATTGCATTTAGTTCAAATGCATTAAATATTTCATATAGTATATACGTTCCAGTTAATGAAGCAATTTGATCGATTATCTACTTAAAGCTTGCATTACCCGAAAAGATTTTATATCTTCATCTGTGTCTTCTTCGTGTTTGTTGCATGTCGTTCTATTGTTCTCTCCATATTCATCGTTCTTGGCAAACCTTCCTCTCACTCGGGGCCTACTGTCTGCCAAAGTTTTTCGGCATGCATACTGCAACAGTAAATTTCTCACAACATCTGTAATTATTATCAAACAACAACTAAATCTTTCTAAACATACCTTGATTTTCTTACTGAAATTTCTCTCGTTTCTTTTCTTCATGTATTTATGGATCTTTTCTTTGCGTTCTTCAGTAGTGAGTTTACTAGCGACTCTAAACGTATCAGTTTCCAAACTTGTGATTTCTGAGGCTAATTGTGTCGCACAACTCCCACTTCCATTTACAAGATGATGGCTTTCGCTACTAAGGGCCTGAATTGGTTTCCAAATTAAACAGTATTAAAAGAAAACAAAAATATCGAAACATTATAATAATAATCTTGAAACCCACCTGAAGTTCATTAGGATTGTAAGGTCGTGGTAAAGGATCTGGACAAAAGATGCTACCATTGTCTCCCTTAAAATCTAAATCATGAGGTTGAATTTCATTCCCTAAGAACAAATTCCCATTGAAGATCCCTGAGCTTTCTACAGCTGGTAAAGGAGGGTTCGAGTTCCCAGATAGGTAGGAGGTCACCGCCGGATCTATGAACGAGCAGTTAGGTGATGAAGTTTTATTCAAGCGCATGAACTTTGAAGGTGGCATAGAAGATAAGCAATCATCTTCACAAACTGTGGGCAATACCGATCCCATTTTAGGGACAACATGATCGTTTGGATGAGGATGATGATATGCCTGAATCTGGCCATTGATTGCGTTGTTGTGATCTACGATTTGGTTTTGGAGTAAAGAGAGATCAAACTGGTCATGATGGCCAAACTGGTATTGAGGGAGGCTGTGATTTGGAGAGGTTGTGAAGTCTAGACTGTTTTCGGTTATTTCTTCATCAAAGATTATGGAGAAGGTGTTGTTCGACTTTGCAATTTTAGTTGCGTTGTCTATGGGAGTTGGGTATTTGATTATATCGGGAGGGAAGGAGAGGTTAGTGGTGTATGAGGATTGGTCATCATAGCAATAATTTGAGCTCGAAGCAACTTCTGAGTTTTGTATCGTCTCTGGGAATAACTCTGATTCACAGAACTCCAATATTTGAGCACTTAATGGGCTCGACACCTGGTCCTGCTATTCAAAAAAGAAAAGAAAAGTAAGCTTCGAGTAAGCTTAAAGAAGAAGCAAAAGCCATATCAAACAAAATAGTGAAAAACACGCTCAATAATATATACTATATTCCAACCTTGATACAAATACCCGTTTTAAATAAAAAATTTGAAGAACAAAATAGACCCATAAAATTGTCACAATTCATAAGAGACCTCAACATAATTTATATACACACATAGATTCCAAGAAGATGTTGATCATCACGATATCTAAATTGAATCAAAGAATCAAATAACTAAGACTACTTAAACATAACGCGGTCATTGAAAGCGACACATTAAGTTGTGCTCTCAAAATCATTCCAAAAAGGAGATGGTGTTATAGATTAGGTACTCGGTGTGCTAAAAGACCATCAATTTAGAGATGAAATTTGTTAGAGAGATGCCAGCATATATATGTAAAGATTGGCTAGCCAACATGGGAACCAATAACACGCCCTTGAGACGATGCTTAATGAGATTAAAAGCAGACATGTTGTGAGTCCTTGAGAATGCTAGACCTCGAATCTATTATCTCAATAGATAGATATATACGAGCCTTAGATCTTCTCTAGTCTCTAAGATACACGCGATTAAAAGGATAAATGAGACTACAACATACACTTGCAAATGGGACCATGCCTCGCACATACATGATATTAAAAAATGAAGGCACATCCGGTTTTTAGATGACGAGAATCAATCTAAGATGATAAGGATAAAAACAGCCAAAAGAGAATTTAATCAAGTTACCCCAATCTTCAAAGCTTTCCTTTATACTACTTGATACACGTCAACCTCACCGGTACGTATCACCATCTCCAAATGTTCTTTTATTAAAAAAGTGCAAACACTTTCGAAATCAAGCCAAATAAATTCAGAATTCATTCGATCTTCATGTCACATGCATGATCAAGACCAATAATCAAATGAACCGTCTAATTGATCCATCAACCTAAAAGAACCCGTTAAAAACTAAACCTCCTAGAGAATATTCTTTTACGAACTTTCTTGAAAACGATGTAAATTAACAATGCATATACATGATATATCTTTGGATTTTAGTCCATGCATGAGAACTTTAAATAAAAAAAATATACAAGTAGACGAGAGAATATTGTACCATGGAAGGCTGTTCGGGTGGATGAACAGCGTCACCCAACATTCTTTTTGTTCTCCAAAACTACAAATGACGTGATTGTTCTATGAGATATTAACAATATTGTAATCCTATAAGGAACGAATGGGAACCTGGAGCTTATCGAAACATTGTCCTTTAGAGTTGAAGTGAATGTGGGGAACCATTGGAGAGAGATGAAGCTCCATGTAGAAATATTTAATTATAAAAAAAATGAGAAAAAAAAATGAAAAGAAAATCGATTATAGAGAGAGAGTAAGGCGAAAGAAGGGGTGCATTTGATTGTGGTGAAGGAAAATAAGGTTAGTTATATAAGGTACAAATGTAGGGTGTGCGTACAATTGTCCGACTAACTTGCTTACCCATTGAGGTTTTCTTTTTTTTTTTTTTTTTTTTTTTAAATTTAATTTTAGTTTTTTATTTAATTTAATTTAATTTATTTTATAAATTATTATTATTATTATTATTATTATTATTATTTATTTATTTTAATAGGTTTGTTTTGAAAATTTCATTAATTATTTTACAAAAATAGGCTTGTCACCAATAAAGGATCAAATTCTTTTAAAATGTTATATTTTTTAACCCTCATGACTTAAGTTTATTATCCTTTAAGTTATATAAAACTTTGAATTTCAATTTAGGAAATTTCCAAGAAAGTTTTAAGATTTTGAGTTAGTTTATGGTTTAGTTTCAAATTAAATTTTGTTTATATATAAAAAGACAGATTACTGACTAAAACTTTGGAATAACTTTTCGTGGTCAGTTTCATAGATCAGTATCTCGTCTTTTCTTTTTCCTTCCACGTTGCTCATCATCTCGTTCAAGAGGTATCTAGAAAAGTTGAAATCGAGACCCGCAGCAAGAGCAGATATGGCACTGGTGTTTAGCAGTGAAATCTCATCAGCACCGGCTCTCCTACCAGAGATGCAGATAATGAAGGAGTGTTCCAGAAATCTCTAATAAGGAGGCAACAACTTCTTTATGGTCGGAGGAAACACTCCCTCATATCCCATCCTTTCCACAATTTCTTCTGTCTACTCCATGGAGATCTTAGTGGGAAATTTGGGCTTGTCATTTATCTGCAACGCCTCCCGAATAATTTACTCAGTCACAGTGATCTTCTTTCCATTAATGAGTGATTCCACTGAGTCTTCACTATTTTCCTTTTTCTACATAGAATAAAATAAAATAATTTTATAAATGTTGATAAGAAAGTTGTGTTATTTCAAATACTCCTTTTATGATTTTGGGATCAAAGTTTTAGGACATATTTAATCTTTTTTTCAGTATCTCCACCTTCATGATTAGATCTGGTCAATCGCTGGTATTGTGGCCCACTTAAGCACGAAAAGTTGTGATAGATGTGGACATGATACAAGTGACAAGACATTTGACCTAATGATCCTAAATAATGTTCCTAGAAGACCATTTAACTAACGACGACCACATATATGGTTGTCCTCCTAAATTTAGCAGCAAGATCTACAGACATCCTATTGAATGTTAAATTTTAGATGTACTAGAATGTGTTTCCCGCTTCATGACATACTACGGCAATCAAGACCTTCCAGAATACTACTTACTTTAGATGAGCAAACAATTATTAGGAGGGAAGTCAGATTTAGAACGCATATGTTGTATCCCATGTCAGATATCTTCCAATCACGTAGATGAAACAACATATGACTAACATAGATAGAGGGATTGAGAAACAGACTGGTGCATATGCTGTGATCTAGGTCGGATAAGAACTTATCACGCAAATGAGACAACATATGACTAACAGACATAAAGAATTTGCATATAGAAGAAGATGCATACATGTAGAGTGGCATATGTCGCAGTCCAGGTCGGATCTTCCAATCATGGAGAGGAGACAACATATGACTAACAGAAAGAAAACAAGAAAATAACTCTCTACAGATCTACTTTATCGGAATTCCCCAGTCGCCCTATTAGTACCGGAATTAAGGACATACGTCCATATGTCGAGGAAAAGTTACGCCACAGTTCTAGATATAGATTACTATAGTGTAGCCCGCAGATTCCCATGTATATCTCACTGTTCAATCTACTTGAGCATCGTATTGTCAGACCAAATGGAACTATCTAAGTCAATTACTTGTCAAGTCCCTTTAAATGTCAATCTATACCTAGTCTGGTCCATTTAAATCTTTCGTGCCTACCAGCGCATCGAACATAGAGCCTAGATAGTTCAGGGTTGGTACCTTACATAAATCAAAATTTCCTGTTATCACTGACTTGATATCACTTCCCAACACATCACCTGCAGACAAGCTATCATAAGACACTATTTTTTGGATTTTTTTTATTTTTCTGAAAAAAAAAAAACAGAAATAACACTATTTTTGGATTTTTGAATTTAATGATTTTTGTTTTGTTTTTATTTCTCCACCAAAATTTGTGCATATGAAAGAAAGGAAATTAAATGTGCAAATTTAAAATAACCTAAAACAAAAATCAGTCCTCAAAACGTAGCATTTTTAGAAAACCCACGAGCACATCGAATTGAGCTTTGTTAAACAGTTTTGTAAACAGATCCGCCACATTATTATCAGTGTGGATCTACTCCAATCGAATGAGTGAACGCTCATAACAATCTCTGATAAAATGAACATTGATGTCGATGTACTTGGTTTTAGAGTGCTGGACAGGGTTTTTGACTATTTGGATTGTAGCATTGTTATCGCAAAAGATAGGGGTTTCAAGAAAATTCAAACTGTAATCTAACAGCTAATGTTGAATCCAAAATGACTTGAGAGCAATAGGCAGAAACAACAACGTATTTTCCCTTTTCCGTTGAGGTTGAGACAGTTTGTTGTTTCTTGTACTGCCAAGACACCAGACTGCCGCTTAAGGATTGACATCCCCCAAAAGTTGATTTCTTGTCAAGTTCAAAACCTCCATAATTGCTATCAGCAAATGCATATAAATCAAAATCAGAATTTTTAGGATACCGAAGACCCAGTTTTGGGCTACCTTTGAGATACCTGAAGATTCTTTTGACAGCAATTAAATGAGAGAGTTTAGGATTAACCTGATAGCGTGCACATTGACAGACTGCGGACATGATGTCAGGTCTGCTTGCAATCAAATACATCAAGGATCCGATCATCGATCTATATTCTATCTGATCTACGGATTCACTTTTAGGATTTTGAGAAAACAGGGGTCGCTCAGCCATCGGCGTTAAGGCAGCTTTGGAGACTTTAAACCTGAATCTCTCAAGCATGTCTTCAACATATTTTCCTTGGTGTAGAAGGATTCCGGTTGAATCTTGACGAACCTGCAACCTCAAAAACATGGTTATTTCCCCCAAGGAGCTCATCTAAAATCTCTTCTTCATAATAGTCTCGAACTCGGTGCGTAACTTTGGACTCGTTGAACCAAAAATGATGTCATCGATATAGATCTGAACAAGAATTATGTCCCCATCCACATGCTTGATAAAGAGTGTCTGATCAATCGTGCCTATGGTATAACCATGCTCGAGAAAATGATCAATTAGGGTAGCTTACCAGGCCCAAGGAGCCTGATGTAAACCATACAGATCCTTGTCTAATTTGTAGACATGATTTGGAAACTTTGAGTTGACAAAACCAGGAGGCTGATCAACATAAATTTCTTCTTTCACGGCTCCATATAGAAAGGCAGTCTTAACTTCCATCTAATAAACTGTGAACCCCATGTAGGAGGCATTTGCTAGGAAGATACATATAGCTTCAAGACACACTACTGGAGCATACACTTCAGTGTAGTCAAGCCCTTCAATTTGCCGAAACCCACGAACGACCAGACGGGCTTTGTTTCGCACAATCACCCCACAATCATCTTGCTTATTACGGAACACCCAGCACGTGTCCAAAGACATTTTTCCCTTTGGTAGCTGAACCAATTTCCAAACCCCCATTTTCTCAAACTGATTTAGTTCCTCGTGCATTGCATCAACCCAATTGGGCTCATTCGGTGTCGTTTCCACATTCTTTGGCTCTATCAGACAAATGAAGCAAGAGTAGAGACATGTGTTGAAATCTCCACTCTGACTCCTTGTTTTGACTCTGTCACCTAGTTAACCAATGAAATTTTCGGATAATTGTGTTGAAGTCTAGTGGGAACTTCATGGTTGATGGCATTGAGTGTAACAGGAAGGTTATTGATGTTGATGAGTCCGCCATCTGCTGAATCATCTGCCTTACGATCTGGAACCGTGAGAGGTGCTTACCACATACTCATTTGCAATTGGCTCAAGAAAGAGAGAGAAGCTCCATGAAAGTTTGAGTAGTAGCGAAAGTATCTCTGGTCATGAACTCTTTTTCAGCAAGAGTGAGTGGAGTGGCTTCAGCATCAGGATTGATTCTTAGACTAGGAGAATATGAAGAAGTGCTTGGAACAGTGTCATCCACCCTAGGAGTCGTAGAAGGCACCGAAGGTGGTCTGTACACAACATCTTCCTCTTCATCTTCAATAACAACCTTCGTACCTGAGCTTGAACCTGACACATCATCTGAAAACACATTAAATGATTTAACTAAAGAAGGGTAATCAAATAACCAGTCAGGACCGATTCGGGTGTCTGTCTCATTCTCCTCTAGCTAGTGCACGTCGAAAGATTCAACAATCTGCTTGGTTTTCTTGTTGTATACACAATAAGCAGTGCACACAACATATCCCACGAAGTAATAGTCATCAGCCTTCGTGTTGAACTTGGGGCTGGACTCTAAGTGAAGGAGGGTGCAAGGACATCCAAAAATTTGGAAGTGAGAAATGGATGGCTTATGAATATACATAATTTCATATGGGGTCTTCATCTGGGATTTATTGATCAGGACACGATTCTAGACGTAGCAGGCAGTGTTGATCACCTCTGCCCAAAAGAAGACCGAAAGTTTAGAATCACAAAGCGTTATTCTTGCGGTGTCCATTAGAGTACGATTGCACCATTTAGCAACGCCATTTTGTTGAGGTGTGCGAACAGCACTGTACTGACGCATTATACCCTTTTCGGCATATAAATGATCTAGAACATCGTTCTTGAATTCCATGCCATTATCCGTTCTAAGTGCATTCACTTTCTTATTTGTTTGATTCTCAATCACCACCACGAACTTCTTGATCGGATCAGCAATTCCAATCTTGTTGGATAAGAAGAAAACCCAAGTGAACCTCGAGTAGTCATCTATCACAACCAAGCAATAGGAGCTCTTGTTGATGCTAAGAACATTGACCGAACCAAATAAATCCATGTGCAACAATTAGAGAACCTTGCTGATTGAGTTGATAGCCTTAGGCAGACGGGCTTGCGATGATGTTTTCCTTGTGCACATGCCACACATTTTTCAAAAGTAATAAAGTCTTTGACAGTAAGGCCACGCACTATCTTGTTCTTGGCAAGACGATTCAGGTTCTTGGCATTTGCATGGCCGATTCGACGGTGCCAAAGCATGGCATTGTGCTCAAAGACTTTAGAGAAGAGACATGTGACTTGCTCCAGGATATTATGATTCATGTCTATGATGTAAGCATTTCCATCCCTCTTTGATTTCACCAAGATCCAATCTTCGGCAATAGTAATTCCAAGCTTCAAAATAAGGCATTCTTTATCAGTGAAGTGAGTTGGGTAGCCTTTGTCGCGGATTTGAGAGACACTCAATAAGCTATGCTTTAACTCGGGAGCGTAGTTGACGTTCTCAAAGCTCAGCACTCCATTTGTAATAATTCATCTTTCTGTGATCTTTCCGCCTTCTCCTCGCGCGAAGGAAACATAACCCCCATTGAAATTTTGAATGTTATGCAGCTGGGATATGTCTCCTGTCATGTGCCTGGAATAATCACTGTCGACATACCAGGGTTTGACGACATTCCTTCGTACCTGTTCCTGCATGATGCACGAGATTAGTTAGATTTTGGAACCCATGTTATTGAAACACTGGGTTTTCCCTTTTTAGCAACAAAAATTTCTTTTTCACCCTTTGATTTTGATTTATCACTAGATGCACAAGCAGAAAACTAAGATGATTGGACATTTAAGTTCTTGGGCACCCATTGGTATTTAGGTTTAGAAACATTTACAGGTGATTTTGAAACAATTTTTTTTTGTGATCGTTTGGGTTTCCGTCTAATATTAGCCGACGACCCACACGAAGACTTTGACGCATCCGATCTTGGCTTAGCCACATTTGGTTTCATAAAATTACCTGTGTATTTTCATGAAAAAACTGTTTATTCTTTTTAAGTTCAACCTGTTTTCTATGATTATTAACATTCCAATCATCATCACGAGAATGAGCTCTCGAGAATTTTCTCATGAGAGATCTTCCTCGCGACTCGTTCTCTCTTCTGTGTGCATGAAAGGGAACTGTCACACCCCCGAACCAGACGGCGGAAATGTCTGACGGCTCGAGTGACTTTAATTGAATATCATCACAATGAATATACATGAATCATAACATAAACATCACCATGCATCAATATATTACAACTGGAATTATTCACATCAAGTACATTGTTTGAACGTTACATATTCATAACATAAATTATTTGAGTGCTTTTAACAACATAACATCCTAACATTACTTCATATTACCCTTCCGCTTACCTGTTACCTGAGAATACAAGTTATTTTGGAAAAACGTCAACATATGAAATGTTGGTGAGTTCATAAGCAATGTTGTGATAAATTGATTTGTGTAGTTTGTAAAACCCAGAAAATACGATATTTTCTGAAAGGACTTTTGTTTATCAAAGTGTGAAGATCCATAAGTTGATGCATGAATGATTTCAAAAACATATATTTGAAGGGTATTTTGTGTTCTAGTTATAAACATTTCGAGTGAGTAGTATTGAATTCCCTGGAAAACCCGACGTTTTCTGATGCTGGCAGGTATCCATGATTACTTGTTAGGTCCAGTTAGTATTGCGTCTTTGGGCTCGTTAGTTAGTCCAGTTTTGTCTCCGGTATGGGCCTGTCCATCCGTGAGTTCTTTGTAGGGTTTATTATTTATAGATGCTTGCATGCATCCTAGAACGTAAGATTTGATAGAGATTTTACAGCATTCATCGTTCTTATCTTTTTGTAACCCTAGAATCCTCTACAGCGGAAGTTCTTCATCGAGCTCTGCTGAGGATTGAAGTAATTGAATCATTCGACATATTCAGATCCATTCTTGTGTTTTTATCTCACTGTTTTTACTTTCTTGATTTGCCTGTTATAAAGATCTAATCGATCAAAGAGTTTTATAAACTCATCAATTGGTATCAGAGCAGGAGACTGTGTAATTCATACACATCTCTTCTGTGAAAGAAGCGATTAGGGTTTATTCCGCATTAACTGATATTTATTGAGCCGTCACTCCATAATTGACGTATCTCATTATTTATTCGTTTTGCCCTAATATTACATATTACAAGTCTGATCTTTCAAACAGGTTAAACGATCAAGCATGGATGATTCTCAAGCTAATTCTATCAACATCTCAAATAGCATCGGATCAACAACAAAGATTCCTATTCTTTACACCCAAGATTACGAAGTTTGGGCGCATCATTTTGAAGACTATGTCATCGGATCTGAAGATAATGGGTATCTTATATGGGAAGCTATTATGTCTGGACCATTTGCTCACTCAGGAACATCTATAATCATTAAAACTTAGAAAGAGTATAATGATCTGTTAAAAGATGTGAAAGACGTTGCTCAAGATGAAAAGGAGAAGTTTCAGTGCAACATCAAAGCATTGAGACTGATCCGATTCGCTCTTCAGTCTGACACATTTAGGTTGGTGAGTTCTTGTAGTACTGCTAAAGAAATCTGGGATCGGCTGCGAGAGCTGTGTTCCACAGATGAAGATTTGGAGCACTCTATTCAGACCTTGCTTTTGTCTAAGTTTGGAGAATTTAAGCAAAATTCCGATGAGTCCGTCACTCAGACGTTTGATCGCTTCAATCATCTTCTTAGCAAGATGATCAAACATGATATCGAAAGGAAGTTGATTGAACAGAAGGTCACCTTTTTGAATGGCTTAAGATCCGAATGGAGATCTGTTGTGTCTACAGTTAAAGCCCATGAGCAGTTCAAGTTATATTCACTGGCAAAACTGGTGGGAATTCTGAAATCCCAAGAAAAGATTGTGATGGAAGAGAAGAGTGTGGTCTCAAACTTGGGGTCCTTGGCCCTCCTATCCAAAAGCAAGAATGCAGTGGAAGACGAAGATCTGAACCTGGAGGACTACGATATTACGTAAGAAGATTATGCTATGATGGTGTCCAATCCCAAGAGGTTCATCAAGAAGAAGTTTCCTACCAATGAAAACAGAAATTGGCAGGGGAGCTATAGTTCTGAAAAGGTAAGGGAGGAGCCGAAGACTGAGGAACCAAAGAAAGAGGCGAAGGTTGAAGGAGATTATGGTGTCAGCTGCTATTACTGTGGAGGAAGAATCATTATGCCAAAGATTGTGTTCTGAAGAAAATAGCAGAGAAAGATGAGGAGAAAGATGAAGAGGCAATCCTGATGAAAAAGCTAGAAGAGATTAAGAAGAAGAAAGCTGCTACTAATCCTTCTATGAATGCTCTTATTGTACAGTGTTCGGCAGAGCATGACGAGTTCGGTGGCGTGCAGGTGTGGTCGACCGACTCAGAAGATGATGAGGTGAGAAAACCTTCTCATGGAAAGGCGTATGTCGCAAGAGGCGGTGAAAGCAGTGGAAAGTGCCTGATGGTGACTGATGTATCTCATATGAGGGGATACAATACTGATGGTGGAAAAGAGGACACCAAGGAGCGAGAGGACTTATGCTTCATAGCAAAACCTCTCAGTGTGCAGATTAATGAACTTGATGAATTGATCAAGAAGGTACAATCTCTTTTTATCTCGTTCAAAGTTCCACAGAAATCATATGAAAAGGAATTAAATAACTTAAATTCAAGAATCTCAAATCTGGATAGTTGTTTAACTCAAACTCGGGTCACAAATTCTAACCTAACTGACCAAATAAGCAGGGTGTCATCCAAGAGTGAGGAGTGAAGGATGTGGATTGAGCTGAAGGAATTGGAGCTGATTAAGTCTAAGGATGAAAACATTTATTTACAAAGAGACAATTTGAAACTTTTAAAACAAAGAAATGTTTTTTGTTTGATTGCTAAAAGACTTTATGCTAACATTACTCAACTGCATCTGAATTGTGAAATAGGGCAGAAAATACATCGCATGATTTACCCTTCCTTGAGTTTAAGGAGGATGAAATCGATGCTGAAGCATACAACTGTGAAAGTGTTGTCTCGTCTGCTGATGTGAATCCTACTTATATGTACGGTCTGGACAAAATTGAATCTTTTATTAAGTCCAAAGACCATAAGGACATGCTGAAAAATCTTTTGGATGAAAACGATAAGCTGAAACTAAGGACCAAAACCATACAAAAATTCGACTCATTGAGTGCCAATTTAAGTTCAGAAAATAAAATTGATGTTGAAAACGCATCTGAACTTAATGAGGACGATGATATGAGTGAAATTTCTGTAGAGGATCAAGTCGACTGTTCTGACTTTGTCAAGAGCGAACCCGAAAACCACAAAAATCTGATTTCTAAAAATTCTGTGGAGTTTGCTCGATTGTCCCAAAATAAGTCCCCGATTCTAGAAGAAAAGGCTGTTGTGTACCAAAAGGTGAGAACAACACCAAATCAAGTGTATAAGGTCACAGGAGTAACAGAGCATCAAACAGTTGAACTCACTGCCATAGTGAACGAAGACAACGCAGATGGTTGTGATGAGTTTTTCTGGTCTGCTCCTATAGATATTGTCGACGAAACTGTTGGTCTGTCAGAGCGAACGTCCTAGAAAACTAAAGGAAGATATGTACCAGAGCCGCTGAATAAGCCTGACAACTTTGCCGTGCCAAGCACAAGTGGCACAAAAGAAATACTTGTAGAAGAAGTCACTTCCACAAGCAAAACATCATCTGTGAAAAGCGAACCGGCTGACAAGAAGCTGAAACAAAAGGCTAACATCCACAGACAGCCGAAACAAGTGAAAAATCAAAGGCAGCAGAGTAATCTGAGATACAAAAAGAATCTCTCAGAGCGAAAGCAGTTTTGCCGATCTCAAAACGCCCATTTCTCCCATCATGACAAAAATTCATAGCCAGAGAAAAAGGCTTTCAGGTTCGGTCCTGAAAGCAACAGCAACCGGAAGGATAGGTTCGGTTCAGAGAGCAACAGCAACCGAAAGGATAGGTTCGGTTCAGAGAGCAACAGCAACCGAAAGGATAGGTTCGGTCCCGAAAGCAACAGCTACCGAAGATCCAGGTTCGGTCCCTCTGATGACCATAAACAAAAGGGTCACTTAGAACCTCAAGTCAGGAAAAACTCCCAGTCTAAATTCTCTTGTTCTGATTCCTCTCATTCTCAATCCTTTTCTAAACCTAATTCTGTTCCTACTCAAAATTTCAAAATCTTCAACGAATTTGAAAGGAAAATCGAAGAATTCCTCTGTCAAGAATGACCGAAAGCAGTCTAAGGCCCAAACGCCAAAACCTGAAACCAAAACGACTGTAGCTAATTCTAACAAAATCAAAGTATACACTATTAAGAAGAAAGATGAAACAACATTAATAAAAAGAACATATCTTGTTGATGTTTCTCTTAGTATTCTTGTTCATGTGAAAGGCTCACGTGGACCCAAGAAACTTTGGGTTCCTAAATCTTCTTAATTTGTGCAGGTTATTAGTGACAAGCAGTTCGACGAAGAATGGTACATTGACAGTGGCTGCTCATGTCACATGACAGGAAGGAAGGAAGAGCTAAGGGAGTTTCGCTCGCTTCAAAATGGTGGTAATGTCAAGTTTGGTAACAACTCCTATGGAACGATAAAGGGTTATGGGATGATAACCAATGGAGACTTTACAATAAGAAAGGTGGCGTACGTTGAATGGCTACAACATAATCTCATTAGTGTGTCTCAACTGGTAGGAGGTACCGGTCTCAAAGTTTCATTTGACGATGAAGGTTCAGAAATCATAGAGAAGAAATCAAATAGGGTGATTCTCAAATCAGAACGGAAAGGCGAAATGTTTCCTCTCAATCTCAAACCAATCAAAGGAAATCCAGCTATATGTCTTTTATCTAAAGCTCATTCTGACGAAAGCTGGTTGTGGCACCGAAGGCTCTCACATCTCAACTTCAAAGACATCAACAAGCTTGTCACAGGAGGTCATGTTCGGGGTCTCCCATTGCTCAAGTTTGATCGAGAACATTTGTGCGCTGCGTGTGAAATGGGAAAACAAAGTCGTCAAAGTCACCCATCCATTATAAACACAAAAGTTGTTGAACCACTTAAGTTGCTTCACATTGACTTGTGTGGTCCATCATCAATCGAAAGCATTGGCGGTAGCAAGTATATTCTTGTTATTGTTGATGATTTCTCATGATTTACATGGGTGTTCTTTCTGAAGCACAAATCTGAGGCTACTCTTAAGCTAAAGATGTTTATCAAGCAGGTTGAAGTGCAACTGAGAAAAGTCGTTCGCAACATTAGGAGCGACAACAGACTGGAGTTCAAGAACAAAGAATTTGAAGACTTTTTGGCAGAAAAAGGAACCAGTCACAACTTCTCAGCCCCTTACACGCCTCAACAGAACGAAATTGTCGAAAGACAAAACCGATCCTTGTGTGAGGCGGCCCGAACGATGCTAAGTTTCGCTTCTCTTCCTTTATATTTCTGGGCTGATGCTATTGCTGCAACATGTTTTACGCAGAACAGGTCTTATCTCAACAAGTGCTTCTCTCTTACTCCTTATGAGATCATCAATAACAGGAAGCCGAACGTAAAATTCTTTCACGTATTCGGTTCACGATGCTTCATCTTCAACTCCAAAGAACATCGTAACAAGTTTGACGTTAAAGCTGATGAAGGAATTTTTCTGGGATACTCTCTTACTTCAAAAGCATATCGGGTTTTAAATAAGCGTTCCAAAAAGATTGAAGAAACGTATTATGTGACTTTCAATGACAGCTACGTCAAGAAGCTAAAGACTACTGAAGAAGCAATTGGAGAGATTTTCTCTCAAATAGGTCAATTCACGGCCTCGATTGCTAATCTGTTCGATCAGTTTATGGAATTATTCGATGAACCTGAGAAAGCTACTCTCTCGGAAGCCAAGGCAGCAGACAACAAAGTCAACTATCTGAAGCAAATTGTCGAAGATGCCGCCAAACGAATGGGTGAAGGAGAACAAGTTCCAAACGAACCTCCTCAGCAAGGTGCTTCAGTTGAGGGGGAGAATCCACCTTCTTCAAAACAACCGAGCTCACAATTTCAGGGGGGAATTCTATTCCAACTACACCCGAAGGTACTGTAGCACCTGGAAGCTCTACTACACCCGAAGGTACTGTAGCACCCGAAAGCTCAAATACACCCGAAAGTCCTGTAGCACCAGAAAGTCCAGCTACACCTGAAAACTCATCAGTCGAGGGGGAGAACTCCGATATGTTCTACGATGACGATAGTCAATCTGAATTGGAAGAAATGGTCAATGCTGAATTGGAACCATCCTATGATCCAAATTACCATCCTCTTGTTAAATGGACCAGAGATCATCCTGTATCTCAGATAGTGGGTGATGTCTCTGAAAAGGTCCTGACCCGATCTCAACTAAAGGCAAAGCAAACATCTCTATTCTCCAAAGTAGAGTTCTGCATGTTTAATTCTTTCGTATAAAAAGTTGAACCGAAGACAGTAAATACTGCTCTTGATCATTCTGACTGGGTTCAAGCTATGCAAGATGAACTCAACGAGTTCGAAAGAAACAAGGTATGGCGCCTCATTCCAACTCCTAAAGATGCCTCAGTTGTTGGTCTCAAATGGGTATTCAGAAACAAAATGGACAAGGAAGGTAATGTGATTCAAAACAAAGCTCGTCTCGTGGTGAAAGGATACTGCCAGGAAGAAGGAATTGATTACGAGGAAACTTTTGCTCCGGTAGCTAGGTTGGAATCTGTTCGAATATTTCTTGCCTACGCTGCACACAAGAACTTTGAGGTCTACCAAATGGATGTAAAATGCGCATTTCTGAATGGAGAACTTGAAGAAACTGTTTACGTGGAGCAACCTCCTGGTTTTATCAATGAAAAGCACCCCAATCACTGTTATATTCTGGACAACGCGGTTTACAGTCTGAAACAAGCACCTAGGGCATGGTATGAAACACTAACTAAGTTCTTAAAGATGTCAAAATTCAAGCAAGGTTCGGTTGACCCAACCTTCTTTCGTAAGAAGGAAGGTAACCACCTTATGATTGTTCAAATCTATGTCGATGATATCATCTTTGGCTCAACGAATCCTAGCTTAACAACTGAATTCAGAAAGCTGATGGAGACTAAATTTGAAACGAGCTCAATGGGTCCGATTAACTTTTTCCTTGGCTTAAATATTAGACAGGGACCCGAAGGCATCTTTATCAACCAGGAGGCATACACCAAGACTCTTCTTGCTAAATTCGGCATGATGGGAGACTCAAAGGTCAAAGTTCCAAGGCGTTCGACACCAAGCTCACTCCATCCTTGGAAAAACCAGCAGTCAATATAACGTTATACCGTCAGATGATTGGTTCTCTGATGTATCTCACAGCTAGCAGGCCCGATATAATGTTTTCTGTATGCTATTGTGCTAGGTTTCAGGCGAATCCTCGTGAACCACATATGCTAGCAGTGAAAAACATACTCAAGTATCTGAAACGAACCACCTCTCTCGGACTATGGTATCCATCAAACTCAGGTTTCTTCGTTCAAGCCTACTCAGATGCAGACCTTGGAGGATGTGGTTTAGATAGGAAAAGCACCACTGGAGGCTGCCAGTTCCTTGACGGGAAGTTCGTTAGCTGGCAATCAAAGAAACAGACATGTGTTTCTCTGTCTACAGCCGAAGCAGAGTACATCGTAGCTGCCTCTTGTACATCTCAAGTGATTTGGATCCAAAGCCAGCTCCGTGATTATGGACTCAATATGAAAAAGATCCCACTATATTGCGATTCAGAAAGTGCAATCAGGATCTGTCATAACCCAGTGCAACATTCCAAGACCAAGCATATCGCACTGAGGTATCACTTTATAAAAGATCATGTGGAAGATGGAAACGTTGAAATTCACTTTGTTCGAACCACTGATCAACTGGCTGATGTCTTCACCAAAACTCTTCCTGAAGCGAGTTTCAATAAAATTCTACAAGGGCTAGGAATGATGGAATTGGAGTCAGTACCAAAAACTACTTCTCAAAATTAACAGTCGAAAGTGAAATGAACCGAACGTTCGGGTTCGGTTCACGTGTATGCCGAAATGAACCGAACGCTCGGGTTTGGTTCACGTGTGTGCCGAAATGAACCGAACGCTCGGGTTCGGTCCTATTCTCTTATTCTTGCTTGTCACTCAAAGGTAGTTTCTTTGGTTGTAAAGCTTTTGTATCTTTTTCAAATTTCATCTTTCTTATTTTCAAAGTCCTTTTTTTTTCAAACTTATTTTTTTTGCAACCGAAATAGACCGAACGTTCGGGTTCGGTTCCAAATTTTTTGGTCTTCATTTTTTTTTTGTGTTTCATTTTTATTTTTTTTCCTTCTTTCCTTAATCTTTTTCTAATTTTTTTAAGATCAAAAATTCCAAAAATATTTTTTTTATTATTTGTCCGATAATTTTTTATCTTTGTGGGGAAATTCTTTCATTAGTTAAGCGTCCCTAGAAGCATGCTGCTGTATATGTCCAAAGCCTCAACTGATTCTTAATAATAGCCTTACTGACTTGGTATATACAAACCTTGTCTTCCCAATTAGGTTTCCATATTTATTCTAATCATGAGCTACCTAACTCTCTTCTCACATGAGATAAGTGTTTTCTGCTTGGTCCTTATTTTAACAACATAGGTACTTTGGTTTCTTTACACCATCTACACCACTTTTCTCCATCTTATTCGCTTCATAAACGTAACCCTTGAGGCTCTCAGAAATTAGCACTGAGGTTTATGGTTACATAATTTCTGTGTTCATGATCTTAGCTTCGTGCCACTACGTGCTAAGTGAAACCCACAATTCAATACCTACTATACATTGACGGTGAACAATCAACTTTGCTCTAGCTTTCACTAACGAATTGACGGACTTATTCATGGGGATGGAAAGTGAAATCTCTAATTTTCTTTTGTGTGATTCCTATGAAATGATTAAACCCCATAACATTTCTTCCCTTGGAATCCAGTTTTAATTTTTTTGAGATTTTACATAAACAATTTTACATTGCCACTTAAATTATCTCAAACCTACTTGTTCAACAAACTACATTGGTCTCACAAGTGCTTCGTTCGATTTCTGTCTTATATCAAGATCAGGAATTCTGAACTGAAGCGAAAGCCACCCAAATTAGCTTGATTAAAAGAAGCCTTTCAACACTTCTCAATAAGTGTCTGATCGTTATTCAACGGGAAACCACACAAACACTTTAAAGTCTCTCTTGACTTTGAAGGAAGAGATTCGTGCCCGGGATCTATTGTTTTGTGTCTTTACTGACATCACAAATTCCCTCATATGTGTTGCTTTATTTCCTTTTCTTTTACACACTAAGCACGAAAATCTTTTTGATTTTCCAAAATTTTAGTTTCATTAGTTACAAGCCATTTTTTTTAATGGGATTTGAAATTATAAAAGAGTTGTGGCTCATGTTGATCCACGTGGTAATTTTGCTTTAAGATGACGATCACTCTAAAAAGATAAGATGCTGACTCAGGCGGGAGTCTAATCGATTTGATTTTCAAAATGGCGCTTGAAGGACAGGCGTGTGAAGTGGAACCGTTTCGTTTAAAAATGGCGCCTGATGGGAAGGCGTGTGAATCGGGACAGTTATTCTCTCTCATGTGTAATCATCGGTGCTACCAACTGTCACGCACCAATTACCCCTCCGAAAAATCCTTCGTATTTCCCTCGAAGATTTGGGAACAGATTCTTCTCTCTCCTCTTCCCACAGTATAAAAGGTAACTTCAACCATTATTTACCTCTTTACTTCACCCAAACTTCAGAGAGCAAGAATAGCTTTAAGTATTCTACTGTTCATCATCTCTCCCAACTTCATTACTTCAATGGCGGATTCATCATCTGTTCATGCCACCTCCCACATCCTACCGATTCATCCTCAACAGAGTCTGATCATCGATCTGACTCCACATGCATATGATGCCATCATGTTCCCGATCATTGAATGCCTCAAATACTCACCGCTTGCTCCTGCTCTCACCAAAGCTGAAGTTGTACCTATGGAGTGTTTATCCCAAATTTTCTCCACTGCTCATTACGATAAGTCTGTCGATAGGATCTTCTTCGACATTATTGATCACAAGGCGTCAATCTCCAAGCAGCGATTCTGCACACTTTTAGGGTTTGATCTCCTCCACTAAAGAAGAGAAAAACCAAACCCAGGCGAAAGCTGATACTCGCTTCCTCCTCAAGCGAATATGAGGAAAAGAGTTATGACTCTGACGAGTCCCTTCGTGGTAACACTCCTCCACGATCGCCTAACCCAGAAGTTCATTTTTCTAGTTCACCTATCTCTTCTCCACCTCTCACCATTCCTATTTCCATTCCCCCCATAACCTCCACCACTCAAATACCACCTACCTCCTTCCCAGTACCCCCTCCCATTTTTACAGAAGCTACCACCACAACCGCAGAAGTAAGAAACAACGTATTTGATACGGGGGCTCCTCTGTCGCACCCGAACCCACTCCCACTACCGAACATACATCACAACCCGAACCTACTACCACTACCGAGCCTCCACCCTCACCTCCCCCCTCATCTCCTGCTCAGACAGCAGAGAATGAAGAACCATTTCTTGGTGAGGAGGACATGACATTTGATTCAGTCTATTACAATTCGTATCAGGTGCAGAGTGACGACGATATGATGCTCCCGTCACCAAAAAACATCTCAAGGAGCTTCACGAGAAGATCGATCGCTCATTGCCTCCTCTTCTTCATCACAGTCTACCATTTCTGAAGCTTCTATTTAGAAGATTGTTGATGCTTTTTCCAAAGCTCATGAAGTTTCTCTAAGCTCAGCCACTGCCGCAATTGATGCCTCCACCAAAGCCTGTTCTGCTGCGACCGAAAAAGTCGAAAAACTATTTTCTGATGCTTCCTCTCTTTTACAATCTTTACAGGAAACTGCAGATGCCGCTAAAACGAAGCTTGACCCCATTGTCAACCAGTTGGCTGCCTCAGTTGCCTCAAAACTGAAGTCTTTCGCCACTCTTCGTTAAACTCTCTCCGACGACAACTCATCGTTTAAGGCGACGATTGAGGAGCGACTGACTAAGCTCCATGAAGATCTTGCTGTTGAAAACTCTCTCATGGACGCTCTTGCTAGAAAGACCACTGCTCTTAAGGTCAAGAGTCTTCAACTCTCCAATTCTCAAAAGGATATTGAATCTCTTCGATCTGAACGAGAGATTGTGTCTTCATGTGTTTCAGATGTCCACGCAGCCATTTCAAACATCCTGGAAGCACATGATCCGATACTAAACTACTCTGTGAGGCGTGATCCTGCAGAAAAGCTTGCTCCAACCCTTTCTCTCCTGAGCAAGATTGAACGGCTCCTTGACTTCGTGTCCATTCCGAAACAAGGGGGAGAAAATGTATCTCAACCGCCTCCTACTTCTACAACAACAAAAACAACCGAACCTCCTTCAACAGGCCAAGCCTCAGGTTCGGGTGTCAAAGATAAAGGGAAACAAGTTGCAGAAGATAGTGACGAAGATAAAGAAACAATTGCTGATCTTTTGAAGATGTAAGGTCGAGATAAGGATGCTGATGTGAGTGCTCGGGTTGCTAGAGAGGCTGAAGAGGCTGAAAGAAAACAGAAAGAGGCTCACGACCTTCTTGAGAGTAGGAAAACTCTTTTTCCTCCGTGGACTCTTGAGAAGTTGCTGAAAGAAGCAATTGAAACCTCAAGCATCTTGTGGCTCGAACCGGTGATTTCACTGGATCACATTAATTCTGTCGATTCTCAGTTCGACATGCCACTGACCCGAAAGGCCTTCATCTTCCATGCCTTTGACAACATTGCCGAGTTCCCTCATCCTCATCCAAAGGTTGACAGGGATTTGGTCGAATTCTATCTGAGGGTTGCTCAACCACAGTATCAAACATGGAGCGCTCAGAAGACAATCAATGTTCGGGTTCTCAAACCGTATCGGGAAGGGAACTTCACCAACGTTCGATTTAAGGTGCTGAAAGGTTCTGCCAAGACCGAACATGCCATTTCGCTTGCCGATCTTCCCAACTTGAATCCACACGATTGGATAATTTTGCACAACATCCTTCTCACAAATGAAGCGGAGTATGGTCCGATAATTGACCACTTCAAGAGGATGCTTGTCTGCTACATAATGGAAGTTACCAAGATGGATCAGGAGATCGCAAGTGTCTTCAAGAAAAAGCCTACTATCTCACTGGTTGGCTCTGCCAGTGACCTAAACATGATGCAGATGGGGAAGATAGACCCGAAGAGAAATTATGTTATGTTTACCAGAAACGAAGGCCAAAAATGCCTGTTCGCTTTGGCAGACAAACATCTCTACACCACTGCATGCCTGGAACATGTCTTAGGGATTATCCATCGTTGCAAGCAGAATTCGGTAGATGACAAGAATTACTTTGATGATATGATTCAGTGGTACATCCGGTTCAGACAGACAATCCTCGCTCTTATCCCTCATCTGTTTGATACCACTAAGAAGGCTCCGGCAGCTGGACCCAGCAAGAAGAAGTGATAGTCTCGCTCCAATTGACGCAAAGGGGGAGATTGTTAGGTCCAGTTAGTGTTGCGTCTTTGGGCTCGTTAATTAGTCCAGTTTTGTCTCCGGTATGGGCCTGTCCATCCGTGAGTTCTTTGTAGGGTTTATTATTTATAGATGCTTGCATGCATCCTAGAACGTAAGATTTGATAGAGATTTTACAGCATTCATCGTTCTTATCTTTTTGTAACCCTAGAATCCTCTACAGCGGAAGTTCTTCATTGAGCTCTGTTGAGGATTGAAGTAATTGAATCATTCGACATATTCAGATCCATTCTTGTGTTTTTATCTCACTGTTTTTACTTTCTTGATTTGCCTGTTATAAAGATCTAATCGATCAAAGAGTTTTATAAACTCATCATTACTGATTTTTGTATTGTCTTAACGAATGAATATTGATTACTCCATATTGTATATCGTCCTAATTTCCTCAACTTTGATTTCTCATAAGCCTTAGCGAACGAAGAGAAGAGGAGCACTATGTCCCACTACTATCGTAAGTACCTAAGACTGTCGGGAATGCGAAAGACACGATGGTCCAGCTCGCATTTGATTATCTTGACCTTACTAGCCTTACTAATGGGCCACTAGGGCCCAAATGCACATAAGAGCTATTGAAAGTCCTTTTACACGTAATTGGGTCATAGAAGGCCCAATAACACATAAGCGTTATCCTTTTGGGCCCAAAGATCATTTTGATGGACTTGCAAGATCCATCAAGCATGATTTGAAACTTTCAGCCCAAAGTTTGAATATTTACTCATTTTAGTTATAGCGTATCTATTGAAGTGTTTTGATTTAATGATTGTTGTTTTGTATTGATTCGAGACCGAATCAATTCGTTTATAACGATATTTGGTGTTGAATGTGTATTCGTTTTACGTTTTGTCGGTAGTCGTGGTTCTTGTATTTTGACTTAATGAATTAATTTGTTTAAAAGTAGAATTTGACCTTTCCACTACCTTTCTTTTATAAAAATAACACTTTTAGTCCTTTATATAAAAGAATTTCATTTTTAGTCCATAAGACATTTTCTTGACACTTTTGCATCATAAACTTGTTGAAAGGACAGTTTTAACCCAAAACTTATTTTATTAACAGCTTCAGTCCTTCCAGAATGGTGTTTCTCGGTTAGAACCCCATTTTTCACAACTTTTAGAGTTTTGGTTCAAAATCCAAAAACTCTACATTTTTCGTCCTTTTTGATCGTGAAAAGCATTTTTGACCCTTAAAATAGTTTTATTATACTAACTATCCCCTGTTTTACAGAAAGTTTCATTTTAGCCCCTTAAATTTGTCATTTTTTGCAATTTGAGGCTTATTGGGCCAAAAAGCCCAAAATTAGCCCATTAAGCTAAAAATTTACATTTTAAGTCCTTTGAAAATTTTGTTATTCAAAAAACTATTATGAAAACTGTTTTGACTCTTTTGGCCCTTAAGAAACCGTGACTTGGCCATTTTTATCCCTAGTTTTGTATACTTGACAATTTAAGCCCAAAAATGGGTTTTTATGTTGAAATATGTTTATCATAACCTTAAAAATTATTATACTTGACTTGATTAGTGTAGAATAACTTAGATTTCATTTGTTCCTCTTCTCATACCATAGATCTCGAGATTCACCCCTTTTTAGTTACGTATTTATCACAAAAACACATAAATATACACATACATGCATAAAATCACACATAACATACATATACACATATATCTACACATTTTCTTGTATTCTCCCTCATAAAACACATGAAAACCGAAAAGAGAGGGGTATGAAGCTCACCTTGAGTTGTAGTTTCGGTTTTGAAGAGAGAAAGGAAGAAAGTTTCGATCCTAGCAAGTCCTCTTGGTAGATCTCGAGTTTAGTGGCTTCTTGGATGTAAGATCACAAGTTTGAATAGATTTAGAAGAGATTTTTGATGAATTGAAGTAGCTAGATTATGGATCCAAGCAATATCTTACCTTAGATGATGTATTTGTGGGAAGATCTTCTTGAAAGCTCCCTTAATCTCAAAAATTTGATGAATGAGTGTAAGTGTTCTTGAGAGGATTTGGAGAGAGTGGAGATGAATTTTTGTGATGTGTGAGTGTGTCTTGGGAGGTTCTCGGCCAAGAGAAGAAGAGAGAAGGGAAGAGAGAGAGTGAAGTGACTTGTCTAGATACATGCTAGTCCATGCATGGGTGCATGGTGTGCAATAAGGAGGTGACACCTCCTAAAGTCAACTCTTCCTTCCTTGCTTTGGTGGTTTGGGCCGAGAGAGGAGAAAGGAGAAGGAAAATTTTGGGCCTTGAGTGCTTAGCCCATATTATGACTCACTTTAGATGATGTTTGGCCCAAATAAATCAAAGTATAACTTTTATGACTCATTAGGGCTAAATTAGATTGGTTGTGACCCAATAAGGCCCATTAAAGTTAACCTAGCTTATTTTGGGTTTATAAGGCCCAAAATATTAAGTTTCATGAATATGGGTCCAATTAGGGCCCATTTGAGAGTTTTATGCTCAAGATGGTTAAATTGGAAGCCCATTGGCCCATTAGGTCCAAGAAGGAAATCCTAATCCAAAATGGATTTAAACCGGGATTTCAAGGGTTTCCAATTCTGTGTTGACTATTTGTAGTGCTTGAATGAAGTATTCGATGAAGTTTTGTTGTTACTGAATCAGCATCATACATGCTTTTATATTGTTGATTCATAATTGATATAAATGTTGTAGTTACAAGGCTTGAAAATTCCTAGTTGTGACAGGAACAAATGCCCGATTTGGACAATTACGTGCAATATGACCAACAGTTCTACAGTTAAAGCATGTATGTTTCTTATCATAAAAACTGGTACCGCTCTTTTCTGGTCTAGTATTCTTATTGACTCCTTTACTCTTCCCACACGTGCATGTGCATGACTCAGGTGGTGTGACATGTGTAGGTTGAGTGGATGTGCTTGTGACAGAAACATCAGATTTATCAAATACATCACCACACTTAACAAAAACAACTGAACCATTAGACTTTGACACATCAAAATCATCACAAACCGAAACATCAGTTTTAGAGTCAGAAACAAAAACATCAGGGTTTAAAACATAAACATCAAATTTAGAAATATTATTATTATCATACACACACTCTTATGTTGTCTGCTTGCCATGACTTAATGGTGAATCTGCATAGGAAGTAGAAACGTTAGTATCCTTTTCCCTAGCACTACTCTCCATCATGGGTACAATAGGTTTGCCATACAAAAGAAATTCCTCTCTTTCCATCTCTTCCTGGGTCATAGGGATAGTAGTGTAATTGTGATTAAAAGGAGGAGGAACACTCTCATACCCTATACCTACTTGTTTCTTGTCTTGCCATTTCAATTGTTTCTCTATCATGGTTGCATTTTTCTCAATTGACAAATCATATTTTTTAAATTCAAATCAGCATTTTCAAAATCAAATTTTTAATGTGTCAAGCTCTTCAGTCACAGTGGCAAGTTCTTTCTTAATAAAATTATAGTTCTCACACTTGTTGCAAAATTCTTCCTGTAATTTCCTAAAGTCCTTAGTCTTGGCCTCTAATTGTTCTTTAAGTGGTTTTTGGCCTTTCCTAAGGTTATATCCCTCGTATTTTAGGTTCTTATTCTCTCTACACAATAATTATATCTGTACACATAAAAGTTTAACAGTATCAATACATGTCTGAGAACAAGAAGTTTGACTGACCTCTTTCTTTTCAGGTTCAGGGGTAGTGGACACCATGAAAGCAAACTATAATTCCATCATCTCTGCTTCTGGATCCTCTTCAACTTTCTCTTCAGGGATGTCACTGATCTGGTCCAACTGAGCATTTTTAGGTGCAGAAATGTTTAGGGCATGAATTTGATCCTCCCAGTCAAATAACTAAGCTACCGTTGCTAGATTCACAATTTCGTTGTTGGTAGCAGCTCCCCTATTGTTTCCCATCGGCACCATCGTCCTTTCATTATTCACTCTATGATTAGTTCTCGGACAATCATGAGCAAAATGACCAGGCTCGTGGTAGTTAAAACATCTCAGCTTTCCCTTGTTGAAACCAACTTTCTTCTCTGCATGCATTCCCTAGTTATTCTCTCCTGTTTTCTTTGCAAATTGTTTGCCCTGAATACTGCCATTGCGATCTACCAAGTGATGTCCATCTCCTCCACATCTTCTGGGTGAATTTCATATAAATCAGCGAAAGAAATCTATGGTGGCAATTCACCAGCCACAATGGCATTGTAACAGTTTACCAACCCATAAGCTAAAGCCATGTTCTCTTCGGCTTCTTTGGGAGCAGAGGTAGGAGCAGGGGCTTTTGAGGAGGAGACTGCATTTGGATTAGGCATGGATGGTTGAACGACCTGGGATGGTGTTTTTGGAACAACAAAGACATGATTTTTTGGAGCAGGTGCAGTAAAGGATGAAAAAGCATTGTTGGATGAAATCCCAAGGTTTGTAGTAGAATAAGAATTCACATGGTTGATTTCTCTTAGTTTGTCATTAAGATCACATGCTTTGATGATTGCCATTGTTTCCGCAAGACTGAGTCGATTGAGATCTTTTGTCTTTTTAATGACTGAGACATTCATGTCCTATGATTTTGGAAGAGAGTTAAGCAGCTTCTTGTTAATTTCTGATCTTGGCACTAAAATTCTAGCTGAACTCATTTAAGTGGTGAGTGTAATAAAACGTTGTAGTTAAGTCTCCATAGTTTTTCCAAGAATGTGATTGAACATATTGAACTTCTGGCGGAGCATGTCCTGACGGCTTTGCTTCATATCCTTATTTCCTTCATACACTTCAATTAAAGCTTCCTACAAATCTTTGGTTGAGTCATACTCATGGAAACCTTGTGCAATTTCTAGAGATAATGCCATTGTAAGTGTAGCCAGAACCTTCTCTTGTTCCTCGATTTTCTCGAAATCTTTATCAGTGTAGTTTGCAAGGTCATTGTCAACAATGGTTCCATTCTCCAGAGTGGTAGAGATACTGACTGGACCCCTCAGAATACTGTGCCATATGTTGAAGTCCTTCATCTTGATGTACTTTTCCATTCGGTATTTCCATTTCGGGAATCCTTCTGCTGATAGAAGACGGGGGATTCTGGTAGCGGTTCCCATAATCGATGCCAATTCCTGATGAACTGTTAAGTTTTGTGATTCCATTTTTTTTTATTTTCTGAGATTTTCTTAATTGACTGAAAATAAAAGTTTGTAAGGAAAATGCAATAAAAAACGATGAGGGTTTATAACCGAAAACAGGATTTGTAGTCAAAAGAGGGTTTACAGCCGAAAATAGTTCACGACCGTACATAGGTTTTTAGTTGATAACAATTTACACTTGAGGCAATTTATGGTCCAATGTAGTTCACGGTCGAAAACGAGTTGTTTATAGTAGAAAATTCGTTCACGGTCGAAAATGTGTATGGGTTTACGGCCAAAAACGTGTTCACGGTCGTAAATTGATGAACAGTTCAGGCCAAAAATACCCAGAAATGATGAAACCAGCTGATTTCGAGCAGATCTTAAATCCCTTTAGCCTCTAAATCACAAACAATATCAAAAACCCAACAACCAAGCTTGAAAAATATCGAAGATAAAGAGAAACTCCAACCGCAAACCTAGCATGAACAAGTTTGACACTAGATTGGCACTGATACCAATTGTAAGTCCACAAATCCAGATCCAACTAGTGATCAAACACAAGATCATGTTAAGATCAATAAGCACAAGAAGGAGTAGAAGAAAGAGAGTTTCCAAATGCACACGTTTATAAATGGTCATAAACGTCAGGTACACAGGAACACACACATACAACTGATTTCTACTCTAACAAGACTAACACCTATTTATAGGAATAGTGGACCGCAAACGGGTTCACGACCGCAGACTAGTGTATGGCCGCAAACACCATGTGAACCGAAAACAACATGTTTTCGGTTCACCCAACCTAAAACACCCTAAATACATAAACACAAACTAACAAGACTCATATAGATAGATGCCTAGCCCAAACCAACAAAATATGACCTAACAATATAAGCATGGGTAGAGAATGGAGACATGCTCTTTGGCTTATTTTATTGTAGGTGACATGATGTAGAAGCATGAAACTAAAATAAGATTAAGCGGTATGGATTGTCCTAAAGTGTTAAGATGTAATGGGTAATGTTTTGGCTTTATGGAGGCTTTCATTCTTCTCATTTCCAGTAGCAAAAACCGCAAAATTTTGGCATTCCCATCTCCATATTCTCTCTTGTTTTAGAGTGTTAAGATCAAAGTTAAATAGATTGGTTACTTTAGATGCAAACTATCTTTACTTGGCTTTTAACTTAAAGCTTAAGAGTGTTCTTATTATTACAAGAAGACTTGGATCTTGTCAAGTTGATGAATTGTTGGTGCTTCTATCTAAGATGGAGTTCTACACTAAATTCTTCATCAACTTCCTAATTGCCTAAAGGAACCAAAGACTTCAAATGTTGTATTCTTTTTCTTTTTTTATGGTTGTTTAATCTTTCTAAGCTTTGTAAAATGATCATTGGTTGGTTAAAATGGTTTTAGTTTATTCAAATTATAAATGCTTCTGTTGCTAATAACGTCAAATTGTCTCTAAAATTAAACTATTTTTGAATAAAATTCCAACATTTTTATTAGAAATTCAATTAATCATGAATAACGCATGGATAAAAAGATCATAAAACGCGTTAAAAATTAATATATTTTTACTCCACTTATTCGCTTTAGAAAGTAATATATTTGTACTTACAATTTTATAAAAAAACATTCATGCATAAATTCATAAAGAACGCGTGAATATATAGATCCGAAGTAAAAATATATTACTTTTTAACGGGAATTATCTAAATGGAAGTTTTTGTAGACTCAAAAATGAATACATGGATATAAACATCGTTAAAATCCAAGATGATATGGAAAAGTTATGACGTTCATAACACAAGACCTAAGCTAAATAATGTTGCTACATAGGCTTCCAATTGTATGGTTAGGTATCCTTAGAGCATTCCATTTAATGAACACTAGAGAAGTCACACTGTGATATCCCCAAATTCACAGCCATTTTAAAAATTTTATTTATGCTTATTTAGGAAAACGGTAATGTCGAAACAGCCTCATGTTTTGATATTTTTGAATTTTTGTTGCATGGTTTCTCACATACGCTACTCAACTATCCTTTTGTATGGTAGATCTTTCCCTTAGTTAGATTTTAACTTTTCAATTGCCGCTTATTCTTGTTTCATATAGCGATGAATCCTTTACATCATTTCCTTTCTGGATGTAGGTTATTTGTCTACCAGTTTTTTTGAATAGTGCTCCTAGTTGTAGTCTGTATGTGAATGCAGTGATTACCATATTGTCTACCTTCTCTGGGGTGTTGAGAGTATCCTTGTTGAAGATATGAACGAAAGTGCTTAGAGTTTTATCCTCTCGCAGTCGGCACCCTAATATGGCTTGAGCTTCTATTGTGTACCTTCTCTGTTTGAAAAAATATAATACAAACTCCTTTCTTAACTAGTTGAAATCATGAATACTTTCTTCTAATAGACTTTTAATCCACAACCGTGCCGGTCTGGACAAGGTTTTGGGAAGAAAATTCACCAATACTTCTCATCCAGATAGCATGTATCCATCATCCATCGATAATTTTCAATTTGGTCATCAGGATCTCTCATCCCATCATATTTTGAAATTTTAGGAATCTTTTCTCCATCCGGTAACTAGTATTCATGTATGCTTCGTACCAACGACGAGTTATTTGACCTTAAAACCCGTCTACCTCCTACATTATCGGTGGAGTTTCGTAGGTTGTCTTTATATACTAGCTAACTTGGTTGTCTAATGTATGTCACCATTTGATCCCCATGTACAAGCTCTATATTGTACGTTTGTTGTTGTTGAGGAGGCCAATATGCTTGATAATGTGTATATGCGAATGGTGGTAGTAATTGTATATATGGTGGCACGTTCTGTTGTGTCAGTGTTGTTGTTGCCAAATGTTGTTGCGAGAAGGGCAGAAAGGTTTATATTGTAAGTACATTATTTCTATTGTCGATTGTTGGTTTACTAATCATGTTTCTCCCTCCGGTACTTGAGCTAGTAGTCATTTCTATCGTGACTAATATCGCCTATCTGGCCTTTCTCCCATTCCCTAGTTTTTGGTCCTTCGGTTTGTGTTCTTGCTAGCCACTTGGTCGAGTTGATGTCAAATCATGTGCTTGTGATGACAAGGCTACCCCTCGCTCTATCATCGATGTTATTTTAGAAATTGGTGTAAACAATGGGATCAAGTTGATTGGGATGAAGGGTGAGTCAGACTAGGGGGTGTGAAGGTGGTTGATTGCTTTGTATGTTTCAATATGGATGAAGTTAATGTTACTATGTAGGCTTCCGGGTATATGGTTTGCTATCCTTAGAGGAATTTGTCTAATGTGTTGGGTTTTTGAGCATTCTAACACTCCTAAGTGTACATGCAACCCTAAATACCTTGGATCTATGTTTTCTCTATTATACATGCAAATAAGAACTTCCAAGGTATTATCCTAATCTAGCATACAAAACAATAACTATAGCAAGATAGAATACATACCTCTTTGATGTAGAAAGTCTTCATGAAGCTTGAGTACCTAGTGCCCCAAGTGTGACACCTCAAATGGAATCACAATCATCAAAACACTTGGAATGACTTGAGAGAATTTCTACACTCATCAAAATCGGCTAGCCCTTCACTTCACACACTAGTGTGATTCTAGTCGCCCATTTTGGTCAAGAATAAGATGCTTATATAGTTAGGGTTACACCATGTAAACCCTAATTGACATGACCTTTCATTTCCATGATCCATGGGTACAAATACACCATGAAGCATCCATGGACCATCCTATGGGTTTTAGCCCAACTTGATTATCCATGGAGCATTAGCCCACTATACAAGTATGGATGATTTACACAATCAACCCATATATTTAATTAGTCTTCTTTTGATTACTTAATTAATCCTAGATTAATTCTTGATCAATACTAATTAAATAATCTTATTATTCTTATTATTAATATACTAGAACTTATAATATATTAATAACCATAAGTGTCTTATTTCTCTCATCCAAGTGCATGATGGTATGCAACCCAAATGGACCATGCCGGGTCGGGTGAAGTCTTACCAATTATAGTTATGGACTTAGACATTAATCCAACAGTCTCCCACTTGGATAAGTCTAAAACTATTATTGCGTATGACTTCAGGAACCAACTGGCAATCGTAGCTCTCAAAAGCTTCTGTCGAACTCTGACCTTGTAGATGAACTCTGACCTTTGTCAATGACTTGTCCATTAGATAAGGGATCATATATTCCTCCATTCTAGATATCATATGGACTGAGACATGGATTATAATCATTCTCTCTATCCATTTGTTGTTTCCCGATTTCCGATTTATGACAACTGACTAATTGAACAAATCAAATTAGTCCTGGCCCGGCCGAGCACTTCCATTTGTCATCATCAAATCATCGAGGGGCCCACAGATATTGCTTTTATCCCGAAGGTAAAAGGAATGGATAAACTTCGACTCATATGGCTTGTTCTACTACTTGTTGAATCATACACAAAGGCACGTTTTATAGCACAGAGTTACCAAATGCGTTTTCGTGCTATCAATGTACTATCAACTCATAGTAACAGCTCATATCTCTAGGTTTGAAGAATATAAGATATTATCGTCTCATGATCACTCGTGATAAAATCCATGAAGTGATTCCAATGAGCGCGGGTTAAATCCAATACTCAGAACTTATGAGCACTCATGATTGCTGTAGCCTTGTCCAACACCTTAGACCTCTACAACCCATCATGACAGTCTTAATTCATATCTACTTCCAACATATGACCGACTGTGGATGGTTTGAATAACTTAGTCATTCCGGAAGAATAACCCAGTTTATTCGGGAAGTCAAAACATGCAAAATGAAACACAATAATAATTGAATCCAATATGGTATCAACCCTTTGAACATAAATAAAACACCTTTTATTTATCACCATATGATTACACATTATTCATTGTATATTGTTTCAGCTATCAACTTTATTCTTGAATTTAAAACAATAGTTGTCCCATGCTCCAAGCATGTACACTATGTTTTCTTAAACACTAGTCATGCCATACACCAAGTATGCATACTATGTTTGTCTATGACCTTTACTTTGTGAACTAGATCAATTGAACATAACTTCAATGATTCTCTTTTCACACTCCCAAATCCTTACTGCAAATGCAAGAATTCCAAATTCATGCCATTTACTGAAATCTGTTAGATTCTAAACTTATATGCATTGATCCTCTCGTAATGATTATGCACAAAGTCATAAAGACTTGGCAACAATCATTACAGAGTATTCCAAAGGAGATCAACTTCTTGGAAACATCCTTCTTGCATTAAGTTTCCTTAATCTTACACAGATTTGAAAATCCTAACTTTGAAACATTTCCAGATTCCATTTTGACCATCACTTCTTGACCAAGAGTTGCCTCCTTACAGATTATGTCAATATGGTCCTTCCAGAATTATCACTATACTTCCAACTGTCCTTGAGCAACCAATCTTTGGTAAACCTTAGATTGTCCTCGACAATTGTTTAATCCTTTTAGTCATATCCAGTTCTAAACCTTTTCCCTTCTTAATGCCCCAGGCATTTGGAAAATTTTAGAACGGATGAATATAACACATGTAATCGATCCTATATCCGAAGCATATGGGACACGATTCATGATGTCTTACATAAAGACTAAACCAGTCTTTTGCTATAATATTTCCATTTCAATTTGCCAAGTTCTCATAATTCAGATTATGAAAAGGGATGCCGTAATCGTAATCGAATTTTAGAACGCAAATAATGGACCCATATATAGAATTTCCTTATGTTGAGCCATTCCAACATGAAATTCATATATATATATCCTTGACTAAATGATTAAAACCTCACGATCTAACCTTATAGATTTGAGATGAAGTATAATTTCCTCTCCCTTAATTATAGCAAAACAACTCTTTCCCAATTGAAACTTTTGTTTTCTATAATTAACATTGCTAACTTGAAATACTTATCATAATTATCATGCTCCCACTAACATGATGATTATTAGCATATCACTTATGCTCCCACTAGCTTTGACATGTACTCAGAAATCAGCTGGACTTCTAGAAATCAACACTTCATTGACTTTCTTACCAAAGTTCAGATTTCTGATGCTAGATTGTTTTGATAAAGCTGTATCAAAATCATACACCTTCCCTTAGATAGCACACTTGGAGTCTAAACAATTATGAAGAGGTATGTCGTAATCATAATGGTTAGACCTTTTTGCCACTTCTCACAAGTCCATATTAGTGTGCCGGTTAACCACACGCGCTCCACTAACGACTTTGAGAATGCAAATATCACAATTGCTATCTAGCTAAAATCGACTTAGTGAAAGTGTTTCCTCACCATCATTTTCATGAATCGGAGAGAAACCTTATGACACTTAGATTTACTGGTGTATGTGTTCTTATCCATGTGAATTGTCAAAATCATAGTCACAAGACAAGGATAATGACAAATCCAAACTCATATGGACTGAACTCAATCTTAATTTCTTGTCACCTGGCAGCTCAAGGGCCTGCCATTGCTTCCAAGTTGTTGTGCAACAAATTGAGAACTCTAAGAACTCATATGCAAAGCCAACTTTAACTGGAATGGGCACAGAATATGTCAACACGATAGGTTATAAACCTCAAGACGTGTGCTAGTGAAGAACTTCAGGTTCTATTCTTGATTAGTTCTTGAGACTTTCAAGACCTTTAAGACTCCCACTGTCCTCTTGACCTATAAGACTCCCTTGTCAAATATCCAAGAGATAGTGTGGATTCTAATCAAGACAAACACTTCACACATTTGGCCTAAGTTGATCTTTGTTTTATCCAAAACATCACAACTTACCAATTTCAAATGTACAAGAGTAGAAAACTTTTGCTCTTACACTTGACAAGTGTTTTAAACCTTCTTTAGGACATGTCACTCAAGTTACAATCTTGGAGTATGACTCTAAGACTTGTATTGGAACGAAGTATGACTCATCTTCTTGATTTAACCACTTCAACAATTCAAGTTCCTCTTCTTAGTCATAAGAATGCACTAAGATTTCCTTAGAGAACTAATTGTGCTATGGTTTCTTAATCATTAAGATGATCACAAAACTGATACTAAAGTACTCTCCCATCTTTTCAGATTTGAGAAACTTTTATCCTTCTGCCTAATTTGATTCTTCTTATTCGCTCTGCCTTACATTGGAACCTTTTCCAATGTCTCAGAGTTACACTTAAGCATGTAAGTATAATCATATTTACTGAGCTTAAGTAAATCATGACGAATAGTGTTATCAAACTTTTGTGGTGGACTAAATCAGTGCACAAGACTATGTACTCGATCCCTTAGTCCATTAATTGACTCACACATCCATGTGAACAAGTAATTAGTCTTAATTTTCCAATGCTTGAAAGTTCTCATTCATCATGCTATACAACTTGCATGATTCCAAGTTCCGGTCCACTTGAAACTTGGGTGATGAGAATCTTTCCTTATTTGGTAAATTTAGACATTACCACAAATGAAAGAATCAATTTCATATTTCCACTCTTGCTTTTAATGGAATCATATAAGCAACAATTTTTCCTCAAAAGCCATTGTAAGGATATTTTAAAATAAATAAAATCAAAAAAAATTTCTTTTATTTTAAAACTTTGCGGAAAAACTTATCCTTACAATCCATATGAAAACTTGTTGTTATCTATTCCTAAGCAATATCTCATAACTCCTAAGAAGTTGCTCAAGAATCCGATCTTCAAACTATGCGATAGAAATCCATCTACGCCATCAGATTCAGCATATTCTTTCTTTAAGTTTCTTCACTTTTCTTTCATTCTTGAAACATCACCATGTGACCCAGTCACATCATGTATCAAGAATCTCAGAATAGAAACTTAACAGAGTTAGATTGTGGAATTTACCTGAAGTAGAGTCAAACTTATTGACTTTAACATCCTTAGGTAAATTTTGGCAGCTTCGCAACCAATGCCCCTTTCTTTGGCAATACAAACATATGGACCCTTTGATAATGGTACACGAGACTATCACAGACTTAGCTTTTCTCTTTACCATTTGGTCAACCGAGTTGACTATGGCCGATCCCTTTCCATTGGGAAGAGAATGCTTTCCGAGATTTCCTGTGTCACTATTGTCAATGTCTATCAAGTTTTAAGAAAGTTGATCTTAGATAAGATCATTAAGGGTCTTGTCATAGTCTATTTCATAGGTGTCCCAAAGGAACTCACTATGTGACTTAGAAAGTGATTGAACCACCAACTTTCTCAAGACTTTGACACCCAACTCTCCCGGCTTGTCAATATGTGACTACATCTCCAAGATGTGACCACACCTTGACCTTGCCTTGCCAATAGGGCTTGAGTGACCTTAAACTTTTCAAGAACTTGTGGGTTAGGGAGAATAATTGGAGGAGGAGAAAGAAGTATGATATCCATGGGACATCATCTTCATTAGGAAACCTTGTTTCAAGAGATTTGGGAAGATCATAGGTGTCTAAACCAGACATCTTTTGGGAGATATTCAAGATAGTTGATCTTAAGTCCTTAATATGACACCCAATATGAAATATTAAGGCTAGGACCCAACAAACTATTTTATAACTTAGAAGAGGTATGCCGTAATCCAAGCTATAAAATATTTGAAGGTAGGTGAATGACAATTCACCAATTTCCACCAAGATAAACGAAATGTATTATTAGGTTTTAATTGGTTTTGAAACTCCTAGATCTTTGAGATTCATTGAACTGTTCAATGGCATGTTTCAATCTCGAGTGTGCCCTTCAGGTTTTGTGACTGGGATGCCGAGGATCACAAAACAAGGTGTGAAGTAACCATGCAAATCACTTGGTACCCTTAATAAATTACCCCTCAATCGATGTGCCGGTTAACCACACACGCTCCATCGATACTATGATAAATATTAAGTCACCCTTTACCTACCTTGTTAAGTCCAAGTTAGTGTGCCGGTTAACCACACACGCTCCACTAACGACTTTGACAAAGTGTAAAGTGTAATTTCATGGATTAGCACCTTATTCACATTTTTCCTAAGTAACTAAGATTGGGTATTATTAAGAGTTTAGTTACTTAGTATTTTTCATTAATACTTTTAATGAAGGGAGAATTCTAGTCCTGTCAAACCCGTTCGGCTAACGACCCTCCGCCAGTCAAGCAAGCGGTGGGTGAGAGTGGACACCCATTAAGTTGCCATTTTATAGGCAACAACCTTATACCCACCTTATAGACCGGCTTCGTGAATGAGGCGTACTAGCGGTAAGACTGACTTTACTCTTATACATATATATATATATATATATATATATATATATATATATATATTATTAACTTATAATATTATAAAGTATAAGGGTTGAATTTTAACTTTTAAAATTCTAAGGGCTAACTTGGAATTAAAGTATTCATACTTGAAGACTTTTCAAATTCCAAAACTTGAGGGCAAGTTTTGAAACTATTCAAAACTAATTAATTCCATAACTTATGTGTTTAAAGTAGTTTTAATCCAAAAACTCTTCAAGTTCCATAACTTGAGGACAAGTTATGGAAGACTTTAAACTAATAAAAGAACTAACTTTTTCTTTATTTTATAACTTATGGATTTAATTATGGTTACATATTTTTCTTTAATGAAGTGACTCTTGAACTTCCATAACTTGAGGACAAGTTATGGAGTCATAAAAATTATTCAATGACACAAGACTCTTCATTTTGTAACCATTGCCAACTCTTATGAATTTTATGAGTCTTTAATGTGACCCTTCATGTAACTTGAGGACAAGTTACACAAACACATTTTATACTCAACTCTTAGATTAAAATGGATTGAAAACAACTATTTCACTCAACATTTCTATTAATCTAAGCAACTCACAAGAACAAGATAATTCAAATCAAACTTTTTCATGTAATTAGTCTAAACCTTAAACTAATACAAAACATGAATCTATTGACAATTATCTTTGAAAATGGATTAGCATGAACATTACCACATCAAAAACAAGTTTATAAGTTCAAAAACAACTTAGGGTAATGTTCCTAGTCCATTTCTAGCCAAAAAACTCGAAAATATGCTGTCTGGGGGTCCAACTCGTCGAGTGCATGAACAAACTCGGCGAGTTGGATCGAATTCATCACTTTTTAGGCATGGACTCGTCGAGTCTCCTGATGGACTCGCCGAGTCTGATGATCAGACAGCACCAGATTCGTTTTTTAAGCTTCTATTGCAGGTATAACAAGAAAAGAAGCCTAGGCTCTGATACCACTGTTGGGTTTTTGAGCATTCTAACACTCCTAAGTGTACATGCAACCCTAAATACCTTGGATCTATGTTTTCTCTATTATACATGCAAATAAGAACTTCCAAGGTATTATCCTAATCTAGCATACAAAACAATAACTATAGCAAGATAGAATACATACCTCTTTGATGTAGAAAGTCTTCATGAAGCTTGAGTACCTAGTGCCCCAAGTGTGACACCTCAAATGGAATCACAATCATCAAAAAACTTGGAATGACTTGAGAGAATTTCTACACTCATCAAAATCGGCTAGCCCTTCACTTCACACACTAGTGTGATTCTAGTCGCCCATTTTGGTCAAGAATAAGATGCTTATATAGTTAGGGTTACACCATGTAAACCCTAATTGACATGGCCTTTCATTTCCATGATCCATGGGTACAAATACACCATGAAGCATCCATGGACCATCCTATGGGTTTTAGCCCAACTTGATTATCCATGGAGCATTAGCCCACTATACAAGTATGGATGATTTACACAATCAACCCATATATTTAATTAGTCTTCTTTTGATCACTTAATTAATCCTAGATTAATTCTTGATCAATACTAATTAAATAATCTTATTATTCTTATTATTAATATACTAGAACTTATAATATATTAATAACCATAAGTGTCTTATTTCTCTCATCCAAGTGCATGATGGTATGCAACCCAAATGGACCATGCCGGGTCGGGTGAAGTCTTACCAATTATAGTTATGGACTTAGACATTAATCCAACATAATGAACATTGGGGAAGTCACGTTGCATATGATTAGCAAATACTAGGTTAGAAAGTCGTATCAAGGGGTGGACCTCAGTATTGCTTTCCAATTGCTAAGTCAATTATTGCTCTTTTCGTAATAGAAAAATATTGCTCTTCTATTCGTCCCCCTTTTAAGAAAATGAACTTACCTTTATATATATATATATATATATATATATATATATATATATATATATATATATATATATATATATATATATATATTAAAGCTTGGTCCGATTCATGACTTTCACATTTGAGTCTCGCATTATTCTATAAGTCGCAGGGATAGAACCCTTCAATAAAATAAGCTCTTTTTTTCGTGTTTCCTGGGACTCTGCTTGGAATAATCTCATATGGAATAGATGTGGTTATTATATTAGTGGTCGGCTTGGTAAAACAATGACCAAATTGTAATATGCTTGTTTGGGATTTCTTCATGGCTTTCATTCTTTTCTGGCATGCTTTACGTATGGGTCTAGCCTATACCCCCATTAAATTATAAGAGCTACACAACCAAGCAATCAAGACTGCGGTGACCATAAACATCAACATCCCCGAACACTAGTAATAATTGTCTCATGTAGTATGTCGTGTGCATAACCTAAAAAACCGCTCATAGATATTAAATGTAGTATGTCGTGTGCATAACCTAAAAAACCGCTCATAGATATTAAATGTGTACAAAACAATAAAAAATTATTTTGCAACAAAAAAATATAAGAACTAGATATATATGAAGTGAGAAATATATTACCTATTAAGTCATTTTTCCGTCTTACCTGGAGTAGTCAGTTGAAAGAACTGAATGTGTACAATTTAAGCAAGTTGAAGGACGTTTATAAACCGAAAAAAAGAAAAAAAAATTGAATAGCTAAAGATATAAAAATCAAAAAATATATTATTAACCAAGAACCTATTTTTGAAAAGGCTTTTTCATTTTGCTGACTTGGTATGTTCTTGTTGTGGTGCCACCTAGACCTCTTAGGGAACCCTGAGCAGCTGAGCTCCTTAAATATTATTTTATATAGTTTATTCATTAAATGACTATTTCAAGTCTTTCAAGAGAGCCCATCAACGTCATGTTTGATCACAACATTGTCGGAATAAAAGTTTAATTCTATTTGTTTTTATGAAAAGTGGTGCAATTAAAAGGCATAAAAAAAAAAAAAAAAAGCTTACGTGCTTTTTCGAATATTGTAAAAAGTTCATGTGTTGGCAAGGGTTGCATGGATGAAAATTTTATAATTATTACATAACGAATCAATGGACTCAAAATTAATTAAATCCCGCAATCAATATTATAGATAAGTTTTGATAGTAATTAGTTTTATTGTATAACGGGGTTTCTTTAAATGATAACATCAAAGTTGTGCGTATATGGATTCTCTCGTGGGCATGATTAATTGAATTACACAAATTTTATCACAATGTACGTAGTTTCTTATGACCTCCTAAAATAGTTATCATAGATCGACGTTGATTGGATGACTTCCAAATTATTTGACTTTAACATGAATTCTTTGGTGGTAGTACTCCATATATTTACCATGTACAGATGTAATCCGATTCAAATATGCCCATGCATGATCAAACTTTTGTTTTCTATCGTGTCTCTTTTTTAGCAAGTGATGAAGCTTTTATGTTCGTATCTTCTACCTCCCTAAGAAAAAAAGAAAATATACCATAGCTAGGAAAGCCACGAGAAACCAAAATTTCACCAACAAACACTACAACATCTTATGTCTCTTCACATTCGTGTTTAAGTATAAAAGGTGTAGCTCAGTCCAAGGCCAAGGAAAAGCTTATGAGCATAAAGCATTACGCAAAGATCTTTGAACATAACCCAAAATCTAATAAAGCAATGTACTTGTGATTCTTATGTGAGCAAAGCCTGATTTTTTCCGTAGTGCTTTGTAATCACTTGTTATGATTTAAAGTTATTTTATTCGCTTCTCTTTCCGCAAAAGTATGACATGTTCGATCTGAAGTGTAGAAGGCAACTAACTAAAATACATTCATATGCAACACAAGTCATTATAAGCCATCTTATCTAGTACTTTGTGTCAAAGTAGCATTATATTAATTGGTTAATATTTTGAAGAAGGCAAAGCATAAAAGGTGCTGCAAAGCAGAATCATTGGTTCAACAAAGAATATGGGAAAGCAATAGTGCACAACAGCTCAAGAAATCAATCTTTCAATTTGATTCGAAAGAGGACATGATGTTCTTTGGTGCCTCTTTATCTTCTCACCTAGGTTTTGACTTTAACAAACTCTCTCCTCGTATGAGTTAAGTAATTGCAATCATATATAAAACCACAAGCTCTACCACAACATAAAAGAATCAACAGCCGATGAGGTTCTTGTTCTATCAAAGTTGGTTCCAAACCTAGTAACTGTCCTTTCACTTGTTTCCCCCAAACGCAACGACAATAATCCATTGGCACAGCTTCCATATAACCTTTTCTGCAAAATTCTTTCCCCTACGTGCAAAGGTTGCTTTGGAATCATTTGCGTAAAATTATTCCTGGAGTTTAGGACGATATAAAGTGAATAGCTTCTTTCACATGGGTCTCAAGATGAGAATATAGGATTGTTTTATAGCCCAAACTGTGAACAAAAAAACATTGATTTTCCATGAACTGACCTTCTTATCTTTTCTTTTTTCAGAATACCTGTCTTTCAATGTGTCTTGAATCGCAATGCACATCTGTACAAATAATGAAATGATCAACCCATATAATCGTGTAGTTATACTTGCATCAACGGTTGAAAAGAAGATCCACGGAAGTATTTTTAGCTCTACCAACATGATAGTTAGATGAACAAGGCCTGTTGATTTTGAAGTCCAGTGTAAAAAGATAGAAATGGGCCCTCGATATAATTTTTATTTTTATATATGTATATAAACAAAATGTGTTAATACTACTAATGAGATACGTCTTCTAATTAATTAATATGCATGAGAGGGAACTAGAAAAAAAAACAATCAGCAAAAAATTGATCAATGAAGTTTGGTGAGGACGAATTAAAAAGAAAAAATAAATGGTTAATTAAAAAACAATTACGCAAAAATGAGGAATAAACTAATAAACAAAAGTGGGACTGAAGAATAAGAAATCCTTTAATAAAAACACTTTGGGTAAGAGGAAGAAAAAAATTGATTAACAAAAAACATATTGATGGGTAACAACAATTGAAACTTGGCCATTTATTAAAAGGAAAAAGCAGAGGTAATAAAACCAGGTCAAAATATAACTCATCTACCACGGAGGAATGGAGTACGCGAAAAATGTACTCCATTGTCTTAATATTATTGTCTACAGACAAAAAAAATACACTGATTAAGAAAAACATTAATTACTATTAACTTTATATAATAAAATGATAGTTTTGTCTTTACTTTGCATTTAATATTCCATTATATGCTTAGTTGGTTAAGTAATAATAAGGAGGTATTTTGGTAAAAATATTATTTATTTTTAGAAGTAAACTATTATTTTGGGACAAACCAAAAAAGAAAGATGCACTATAATTTTAGGATGGATGGAGTATATATCATCATATTTGATATGTAATTTTTTGCAAAAAAATCGGAGCTATATTTATTTCACGACATATAAAGTCGCATACCTTGCACATCCTTAGGTCCCATCATGTAGATTGATAAAAGCTAACTTGATGTTTCTTAAATCAATAAAAGCTAATGTTTCTTAAACCATCTGGAGTACCATCAAACGGAGGGTTCATTGTACATGTTGGCACGAACCACGAACACTACCATGGGTGTCAGTTGTGGCCCGTGTTCATGGTGGAATTTGGTAGCTACGACGATGAACAACGGCCAATCAATGACTTTGGTTATTTGACTCAAAAGACTAGCCGTTCTACGGTTGGTTTCGGATATTTTTTAAAATAAATTTTTACCTATAAATACCACTACATACAACCTTATTTTTCACATCATTCTTCTTTTCCTCTCTCTCTTTCTCTCTCTCTCTCTCTCTCTCTATATATATATATATATATATATATATATATATATATATATATATATATATATATATATATTGTATTGTTATAAAGTCCAAAAATCATGGATATTAATTAAAATATTCCACCAAACTATCAAAACTACAAGCACAATAATGTTTTTGCATTAAATAAAACGCATCGCCACTACCAGAATGTGGAAACACCTCAATTTGGTTTTATGAATTTGTTCCAAATTGGTTCTCCTATCCAACAAACTCAACTTTTTTTCAACAACCGTATCAACGTTTCCCACCCTATCAATAACCTTTTTTACAACAATTTCAATCCACTTTTGTATACCAATAACGTTTCCAACCTCAACCTCCACAACCATGTTGTTCACCATCCAATTCACTGGATTTCATAATCAAAACACAACCTTCACCACCTCACCAACCAAAAAATGAAAAAAAAAATGCTAACATCATTCAAAATAATCAAAGCGAAAGTGTGAATTGGACAAAAGAGGGAGAAGAGAAGTTCACACAAGCCTGAGATTCGGATTCCTAAGGCCCCATACATAGAGATTCTCAAACATCTAATTATTTTTGGGAAAATGTTAAATCGTGTTGGATACAAACCAACTATTACAAAGTGTTATATATTACACAACTAACCGGGATACTATACATTTATACATACATGATCCCTAAATACAAAAGTAATATTACAATTTGTGGTGACCGTTGGAGCGTTCAATTCCTATGACACTATCCCTATAGACTTTATCAACAAGTAATGATATACTTCCTTGTTATCTAGATAAACTAAAATTTCACTTTTATTGATAATAAAAGAAAATTTGGAACTTGTTCTTATGATACATAAAATGAAAAACTATGTTTCTAGACATTTCCTAAGCAAACTATTAAATTATCATAACTCCTAAGTAGTAGCTTCAAAATTTGATCATCGATCCATGTGATCGAAATCCATCTCTCACGATCAGATTTAGCTCGCTCTTCATAAACTTCCTTCTTTCTCTTAGATCCTGCAATACCATCAAAATGTGATCATCATTTATATATTAAGAGTCTATGAAAAGGAACTTCTTAAGATAATGGAGTTAGATAATGAACATACCTGAAGTAGAGTCACACGACTTGATTTTTCCATCTCTAAGATCTCTCAAGTAGTCTAGGCAGCCTCGTAACCAATGTCCCTTCAATTAAAATTATAAACATATGGACTTTTTAGGCTTAGCACATGGAACTATCTCAGAACTATCCTTTCTCTTTACCATACGATCGACCTGTTCGACCTTGGCCAATCTCTTTCCATTGGGAAGAGAATTTTGTTCTAGACTACCATTGTATTGTCCATGTCCATCGAAACTTTGGAATTAGACCCTTCAAACATCTTTTCTTGAGTTGTGATCTTAAGCATTTGTGCCTCTACATCAATCAACATTTATGTCAGTTCAATTAGGGTCACGTCGACGTCGCTCATATAGAAGTTCTTAATGAACTGACTATATAACTCAAGAAGCCAAGTTAGAACCAATTAACGGTTTCCTCCCTTGTTAAAATGACACCCAATCTATCCATTCTGTCAATGTACAATTTCATTTTCAGAACATGCGCACACACATAATATCCATCTTGATGTTTACATACCAATAGGGCTTGAGTAATTTCGTATCTTTCAACTCGATGGAACCATGACGTGGGAGAGTCACTAGAGGAGGAGGAGGAAGAATTGGAGAAGCATGATATCCATTTCCACCATTTCTCGAAGAAGGGAACATACTTTCACCTTGATTAGAATATGGAATATCATCTTCAAAAGGAAGAGGAAGACCATTTCCAAAAGAATGAGGATGACCATAATTGTCTTTACTTGACATTTATATAAGGAGAAAAGAGAATTCAAGTTAATTGATTTTAATCCATAATTATTAACCTATAAATTTAAATTAAGGCTAGGTTCCATATTTTCAATTCGAACTTTGAAGATGGATGACATAATCAAATTCGAATCAATTTTAGGTAGGTAAGGCTTTTACCAGTTTCAATCTTATGAAACTCCTAGATAATTTTTGATTCATTGAATCTAATCAATGACATGTTTAATCTCAGATTATGTTCTCACTTTTGTGACTCGGATGCCGAGGATCACAAACAAGATGTGAATAACCATGCAAATTAGTTTGAGACTCTCGATGTCATTTATCAATGATAACTTTCAAGACACCAACTACCACCCTTTATTAGTCCCCCATTTGTATGTCCGTTAACCACACGCGCTCCACTAACGACTTATAAAGTGTAGTGTGCAATTTCATGGATTAGCATACAAATTTACATTTTTCCTAAAGTAACTAAGAGTGGGATTTTAAGAAAAAGGTTTAGTTACTTTATGTCATTATACTTATTAATGATATTTTTTCCTATTATATCCGTTCGGCTAACGAGCCTCCACCACATAGGAGAGCGGTGTGTGAGAATGGACACACATTCAACGATGATTTTATAGGCTGCTTACTTATACCCTCTTTATAGCATGGTTTCGATAATAAGGCGTATTTGCGATTTGATTGAGTTTCCTTATACATATAATATATATTAAACTTTTAATTATATACAGAGTATAAGGTGTATTTTAAACATTTTAAAATAGCAAGGATTTAATCTTTTAATAAATTTAACTTTTAATTTAATTGAATTTAAACCATTTTATGAATATATGAATTATCTTTTAACTAATTACTTAACTAAATTAATAATAAGATCCATAATGATGTATTTTAAACCTTTCAAAATACCAAGTTTATAATAATCTAGAAAATAAACCATATATTATTTGACATTAACTATTAAGTTCAATCAATCATATTAATCAACAAAACAATTAATCAAGTAAAATACGTATCTCATAACTTCGAGGCTTTTACTTAATCATGATATATTCAGCGAAATAGGATTTGGCAAGTAAATATAGAAGATAATTATCACAAATAAGCAGATTAGGCATATAAGTCAGAAATTCCCATCTAGACTGAGCTCACTTCGTCAGAATTAGAAGCTCACATTGTGAGATGAGACAGATCCAAAACAGGTTTCTTTTGATACACCAAGGTGAAAATACATAAAAAAACCATGGGCTCTGATACTACTGATGGATTTTGGGGGCTAAAACTAAATGCCTGAAGCGGAAAAACAATAAAATTATTTAATTGATTAGGGCACATGCAGCCTAAGTTGATCTATGTCTTTTACATATAGCAACGTACTATGAATACTAGCCTACGAAACACTCGTATGAACAAACTAATTCATAAGACAAGAAAACGAACCTTAAAGATTGTTATTGTAAACGACCTTGAATGCTTCTTGAAAACCTTCGGCAACTAGCACCACAAGTGTAGGGTCATTCAAACTAATCAAAGAAAGTGTGAATTGGACAAAAGAGGGAGAAGAGAAGTACACGGACCTCTAGACACTATCCCAAAAACTCAGGATTATCATTTCATATAGATAACAAGGAAGTATATCATTACTTGCTGATAGAGTCTATAGGGATAGTGTCATAGGAATTGAAGGTTATAATCTTCTTGCTAACCTAATTCCTATCTCCTTGCCCAACTCTGATATTATTCTCGGCATGATTTGTTGTCAAAGAACCACACAAAACTCTTGTGCTACAAAGAGATAGTAACCATCCCTATTGAAGAGAAGGATTCTATTTATGTCTACGTTGAAAATAATAACTTCATTCTTAAAAACTCATAAATTTATATCGAAGGGATATTCTACTTATCCGGCAAATGCAGTTGATATCTCAAGAGATGGGAAGAACATTGTAAATGATGTTTCCATTATTAATGAAAATCTTGATGATCTTCCCGACAAATTGCCTGGACTACCCCGATTAGTCAAGTAGAATTCCGAATTGACCTTATGCCTGGTACTACTTTAATTTCCAGAGACTGCTATATAGAATAATAACATTTGGGTAATTGTCGACCAGCTGACTAAGAGTGCATATTTTCTCGCCATACGTACAACGGTTCTAATGGAGAAATACACACAACTTTACTTAGACAAAATCATCATGAGACGTGGTGTGCCACTAAAGATTATTTCCGATCGTGATACTCGCTTCACTTCTCACTTTTGGGCGAGTATGAAACGTGAATTGGGATCTCGAGTTTCTCTCAGCACAGTTTTTCATCCCTAGACAGATGGTCAGACAGAGAGAACTATCCAAATAGTAGAAGATATTTTTCGTGCATGTGTCTTGGAATTCAGTGGTAACTGGGACAAGTACTTGATCTTGTAGAATTTTCGTATAATAGCAATTACCATTCTTCAATCAAAATGCCACCATATGAAGCATTATATGGTCGTAAATGTCGTACGCCATTATGTTGGTGAGATATAGGACATAATATCCCTGGAGGCCCTGAAATGATTCCAGATACCATTGATAAGATTCAATTAGTATGAGAAGGAAAGAAAGTGGCCCAGGATCGACAAAAGTTCTATGCAGAAAAGAGAAGATGACCTATAGAATTCTAAGAGAGTGAATTCGTAATACTGAAGGTATCCACATGCAAAGGAACTATATGATTTAGAAAGAAAGGAAAACTAAGTCCTAGATTTGTTGGTCCTTTCAAAATCATCCAAAAAATTGATAAACAAGCATACCGCTTGGAATTGCCTGAAGATTTGGTAGGTATTCATGATGTATTTCATGTGAGTTATCTGTGTAAATGATTGAGCATATATGATGAAAGGATTCCGTTATCCTAAGAGAAATTGGATAATAAGTTAAGATATGTAGAAAAACCTGAAAAGATCGTAAACGGATGAACGACTAATCTACGTAATAAAGAAATGAAGTTGGTGCTTGTCAAGTGGAAGCACCATCGAGGCCCAAATTATACTTGGGAAAATAAGAATGAGATAAGAGTGAAATATCCTCATTTATTTTAATCGTTATGATTTTGGGGACGAAATCCTCAAAAGGAGGAGGTATTTGTAACATACACGTTTTGAAGTTGTCTATTGTAAATTATAAAAGAGAATAATATTATGAAATATTATGTGAAATTGAGTGTTGAGTTCTAACGGATAGTTTTTACTAGAAATGAAGTAAAACTATGTTTAGAATCACTCAGAAAATATTGAAAGTCTTATGAGATTCCAATTAAAAGCCAAATAGTGAAATTTAGCGAAAATATAAAATTTGAAATAAGTAAAATTTTATTATTGAAAGTTGTAAATAATCTCGTTAGAAACTTGTAGGCGAAAACCTCATCGAAATCCGAGTTATAACGAAGGAGTTATGACCAATCGAAGATCCGTGACAAAACTGGCGCGGTGCCGAATGACGTAAAAAGTGAGTTTTTGATAAACTACTTTTTTAGCCTTAGTGAACTAAATGAAAGTCTTAGTATTCGTTAAACTGAGAAGTTCGATAAAAAAACGCCAAAATCTGATTTCGTATGAGGAAGTTATGATTTTTCTATGTTTTAGCTTAGCAGAAGACAGCTAAAAACTTGAATTTTAGGTCAATTGATTTTTAGCCGACACAACCTAAACGAGAATTGAAGATCGTGTCAATAGTAGTACAACGGTAAAAAAGTCTAACGAAAACGGATGTCGGATGAAGAAGTTATGAATTTTTAACGGATTTACCAGTCCCGGTCTGTTAAAAATAATAATATTAAAAATAAATTCAAAATTAGCAGACAAAGTCTAAACGAAAGTTGTAGAGCATAATTTTATCTACGCGTGCATATAAAGAACGTCAAAAACGAAGCCCATATGCGAAACTTATGGATTTTAGAAGTTCGGGGCACAAAAATCGAATTAAATACGAAATCCGAGAAAATCGCATGGCTCAGCTTCAGCCACGTCGCCGGATCCACGCATGTCCGACCCATGTCTGCCTCGTCTCCAACGTCATTGATCCTCTTGTCTGATGCATGCATTGTGCGTCCAAGCATCCGACACGTGTAGTCTCGCATCCAACACGTGTTTGGTCCGGAGTCCGAAGCGCCAACTACCCCCTTTCGCATGTCTGAGCCTCGCACAAGCCACCTGGCCCTCACATATGCTGCCGCGTGTAGCCTTCTCAGCCCTCGGATCCGAACCCTCTCACCCCTATAAATATAAGGTTGCGAGCCTTCCTGAGTAATTTTGGAAATTAGCCATTTTTCACCCCCTTTTCTATATTTTTCTTATTTTGACATCCCCCAAAGCCCCGATATCAATTTTAGCACCCTAAATACGTCCCGAAGTTCCCGAGAAGCCCGAAAAATTTATCTTTTCGGTTTTGAAGCTCTACCTTCGCATAGCCCAGTTTTCAACAAATAAAGTTATATTTGGAGCCGAAATGCTACTCAAATTACTATTTTAACCCCCAATTATTTCAAGGTGAGTTTAATATATAGGAACAACTGTATGTTATGTGTTATATGTGCTACGTGCTTTTCAGTGCTATTATTCTGGGTTATTTTCCCGTGTTATTTTTATTCGCTGTTTTTAATAGCAAAGAAATACCTTTGACCATGTGATCAGTGAAAGGACTTAGATTCACGTTGGTACTGGTATGTAGCCTTTGGCCATGTAAAACATGTCTCCGTGAGAGAATCATATCTATTATATGGTATTGGCAGAAGGTTAGACATGGCTGAAAGCTTGAAATCTACCAAAATGTTAATCTGAAGTTGTATATCTTCTGTGTCATTTGGGCCAAAGCTTTGTTGATGTATATCAAGTATGGAAATCGTTATGTCTCATTGATTGTATATCTTTGAATCAAATCAATGATTGATATGAAAAGTTTGACACATGATTCACATATGCCCTTATTATTCCTTGTTCCTCTTTGCTTCTGTCATATTGAAGTATATATATATATATATATATATATATATATATATATATATATATATATATATATATATATATATATACGGCATAACGTTATATTGTATCTATTATTGAACTCACTAAGCGTCACCGCTTACCCTCTCAATGTTTAACAAATTTGCAGGAGATAAATAACCAATATAGTCATATACTGTCGGAAGGTTTAGAATAGTTGTAATATTACTTTTGTATTTAGGGATCATGTATGTATAAATGTATAGCATCTTGGTTAGTTGTGTAATATATAACACTTTGTAATAGTCGGTTTGTATCCAGTCAATTTTAACCTCTTTATCAATGTAAAATATTGTTTTTATGAATACGCAAGTAGAATGTTTTGAAGTAACTATATTGTCAAGTATTAAAGTTTGGGTCTTTCAGAAATACGAAAGTGAGGGTCTTTCAGCTCATCATCAAATTTTATGCCATGAAGAGATTTTTGAGGCTGCTGCTAAGGAGTTCACAAGCATGATTGTAGAGATTATCGAGAAAAAGATGTGGCTGGGTGCAATGGGAAGATTAGACATGCTGGTCGTCGAGAAAGACTAAATTTATGCTAGCCACAAACCAGGGGGAGACTGTTGGTCATATTTTGTTCGTTTGGGCTAGGCATTTATTTGTATGAGTCTTGTTAGTTTGTGTTTATGTATTTAGGGTGTTCGAGTTTGGGTGAACCGAAAACATGTTGTTTTCCGTTCACATGGTGTTTGCAGCCATACACTAGTTTGCAACCGTGAACCCGTTTGCGGTCCATTGTTCCTATAAATAGGTGTCAGTCTGGTTTGAGTAGAAATCGGTTCTATGTGTGTTTTCCTGTGTACCAAACGTTTACGACCATTTATAAATGTGTGCATTTGGGAACTCTCTTGCTTCTACTCCTTCTTTGCTTATTGATCTTAGCTTGATCTTGTGTTTGATCACTGGTTGGATCACGATTTGTAGACTTACATATATTTTTATAAAGAAAAAGAGAAGGTTTTTATAAAAAATTTCAACTCTTTGTAAAGTATAAACCCTTACCATTCTAGCTAAAAGAAAAAAGTAATTCTATTCCAAAATGATGTACATAATTTAATAAATCATACCTTATGGTATATTATGATACTTAACAATGAAAATAATTGCTTTTGGGCATATAGATTTTTTAATCTCCCAGTTACACAAGACTCATCATAGGTTAATGTAAATAGTGAAATGTCTAGCAACATTTTACTTCCCCCAGTAATATATGACTTAGTGCCATTCTATCAACATGTAATTCCTAAAAGCTCAAAGCCTCAATTGATGTATGTGGTAAGTTTATCGGTTATATCATTGTTACAGAAATCCTATTGAACATGAGACTTGGATCACAATCAATCTCATTCAGAGTTCAATTTAGTGTAACACACATTAGATGTCTAGTTCTAAACACATTAGAAGAACAAATCCTATCTCGACTACATAACCATATTGCATAGCTCACACCATACCTGAAATTAGATTTTATAGCTACCAGTTTAAGGATCATCATTTGGACATATCAAAGCACATCACTCCCTATACTTATGTCCTACTATGTATCTTAAGTGTTAAGGATAAAAAATAGTACCTTTTTTTGAGAGAATAACTTAATGATAGAGAGATTATTATGTGGAATTTAAGTTAATCTCATGGTACTTTAACAAAGCTCCATAATAAAAGATAGCTGAATTATAAGGAAACATAACAACAACATACATCATTAAATATAAACAAGTTAAAGAGATACTTGTTGAATCATAACTTGGTACATCCAAACACAAGTTGTTAAATGATGAACAACAAAGTATGAACAAAGAGATATAATAGATAAATAGACTTGTATTTCAAACTGATAAGAGTACAATGACGATGGAAATTAGACACACTTTTAACAATTACAAGATATATTTATAGAATGAAATAGTGCAATTCTATAAATAAGATAATACATAAGTAATCTTGATATAGACGACCATGCTTCCAATACGTGGGACTGGCAATACCAACCGAACAAACTTAATTAGAAACGGTGATTATTACTTTTCTGACACTACTGTATAACAAAAGACAAAAGCTCTCAAATATTTGAACTTCCTTATCTCCGGTATTCAAGTCTTCAGTCAACATGATACAACTCCTTGCTATCACTTCTCCTCACAACACTTCTCTACTCAGTCAAAGAAGTCTTCACTTTATTGGTACACTCTATAGCCGTGGAGGGTCACTTTTGTGTATCAACAATTTCCCCTAAGTGACCTCGCAAATAGCTACTTCATTGATTAAGTTTGAGAGACTTTATGATGAGACACGAAAACTTCCTAACTTCAAAAATCCATTTGATTCTTCTTGTTAATTCAAAATTCACAGCGTCAATGGTGAACTTGGACTTTTAAACATACCAGGTAGTGTCTTCAAGTTGTTTCTTTGAGCAATGATGAAACGCAGTGGCTGGAATTCATTTGTAGATTTTGAAACAATGTGAAGTTCAAGGAAGTTTGTGGCTCCAGGGATTAGATCTTGAATTCCTTTGGTAATTGTTAGAGCATGTTCAAACGGAGGAAAAATCATCTTTTCAACAAGGACGTGTGTATCTCGGCATCAATCTTGGTAAATTCACATACTAGAGCTTTGAGAAAAGTCACAGGCTCTGGCATTTGTGGGTTTCATTTTGTGATACTTTTTTTTGAACACCCTTGCGATTATGAATATTTCTTTAGGATTCATGAAGATGAAATCAGCCTGATTGGGATGGTAGTCGTTGTTGAAGCATGAAAGTGTGTATTGATAGTAGGTTGCACCTTTGAATGAGCAAATTTCTTCAATTTTTTTGTACTTGTTGTGAAACAAGCTTAACCTCTCAAACCAGAGTGGAAGCCTACGATCGTCTTGGATGCAAAGATCAAATGTTTTGAAGACTATGAAATATGTTGCATTTGGGAGATATAGGAATATCCCAATATCTATCAGCAGGAGGCTCAGCATATGTACAATGAGGGACGTAGTCATCATCTATAAGTATTTACATAGGATTTACCCAGGATTGGATCACTGACTCATCTATTCGGATGTCAAATCCTTGGTTGCTCTCCAGTAGCTTTTCTCTTTCTCGTGGCAGGGGAGTCATCTGATTTATCTGAATACATGGAGGGCTCCAGATTTGCTTCTTTGATAGGCGAAAGTTTCTTTGGAGATTGCGGTGAAGTTGGCCTTTTGATGATTAAGTAGGAGATGGAATTTTCTATTTTTGAGGAGAAGAAGGTGGTGTTGGAGTTCTTTATATTTGAGGGGAATGCAGGGGATTTTTCCTCTATGAGGAGTCTGATTTAGTTGTAGGGAGGGAGACTTGGAGATTATACAGGAAGAGTTGACTTCAATAATTGTGGCCTTCCCCTATTTTGAGGAGGAATACTTCACCTTCTCCTCAAATAATACTTTTAACTCCTCAAGCATTTTGTAGCTTTTGGAGAACCTAGCCGCTTAAATAGTTTGTTGTAATGAGGATTGGGTTTTTGATGTAGTTGAGTTTATCCTTAGTGACGACTTAAATATCATCGATTTTTTCCTTTGCCCTGACAGTTCTCCTAAGCCTCTGTTAGTTGATTGGAGTTTGGCATACCTATCTTCAGAAGTGTTGTGGGTCTCATTTATCTGGTACTTTGTCTTTTCTTCCTGCTCTGTGGTTACCTTCACCAGTTGATCTTTCAAATCTTTGACATATTTCAGTAACTCCTTGACTTTCTTGATGAACTATTTGTAATCTTGTTGTCGTTGGATGTCTAATTGACGAATACCCATTTCTATGAGAATCAGGATGAGGTTTGTTGTGAACATTTTCTTTTTTTGATTGCAAGGATTTGTCCTTACAAGGACTGCAGAGTAGTTGGAGTTTGAGTTTACAGTGGCAGAGAACTTGTGACTATAGTTATGATTTTATCAATTGTTCCTTTGTGTTCAAGGAATTCTTTTCTTGACACAACTGGCTTCTTCTTCTTTTTAAAATTTGGATTTGAAGTGAAGTGATGAGATCCAGTTGATTCATCCTTGTCAAGAAACATTACAAAGTCTTCCTAGTTCCCTTGCCTTTACACCTTGTCCTCTTCATATTCGAAATTTAATCCAAACATTTTTTCTTCGTTGAGCTGCAGTTTGGTGCCGTCATCATTAAAGTCTCCTACTTCAGTTGGTGTAGGAATAGGTCTTGAACCTCCATATTGGTTTCCTGTAGCGTTGTGGGCAGTCTTCATCGTTTACTCCATTTCTTCTACTTATTTGCGGGTTCTTTCCAAGTCATTATCCTTTTTGGAGTTGTGTAGGAAGTTCGCCCGATGGAATACAACTTGACAATCAACTTCTTTTGTTGTTGTTTTTGTGTATGTCTAGCATTTTTTTTCTTGAAGGACTCTTTTTAAGGCTTCAAACTTCTTTTTCTCCGACTTCATGCTTGGCTGATATCGGGACCAACTGTCATCTAAAACATAACCATCAAAACAAGTAACCATTAGGGTTTCCCCTGGGTTCACGGATCCTCGCACAATGGTGCAACCTGTGCCTAATCCACTTGTGAGTAGCTTCCTTTTTCTCCTTGGTGTTGAACCAATTTTGGCCTCGATTCCATTCTGGCTAGGATCTCAAGAAAAGGACTATATGGTGCATTCAATGTTTGTTGTGTTTGTGTTACAGAAAGAATATTGGATTTCAACTCCTCAGATGTAATAACATGCAAGTTCTTGATCCCGGATACCATAGGACATTTATTGACACCAGAATCTACTTGGAATCCCTATTGGGAATTGTCTCCATGTTCCTGATTTGAAATCGTAATAATCTTTGTAGCAGAGTGGATGGATGGGGTTTTCTCAGGTGATTCAATATTAAATCGAATGGTTACCGATTACTTTTGGGAGACTACGGTATCTACCTTGGATTGCTTTTGGCAACGAGGGGTAGGGAGCTTCAGCTTTTTTTTTTCTCTAAATAGATATTTAAAGTTTGATTGCTCAGGTTTTTTGGTATTCACATCGAATGGTTCTTTAGAGATGATGGGAATTTTTCATGTTTAGGGTCGACATTATGCTTAGGGTCTAAAGTGTGAGTTTGTTCTTTGGTGGGTCTGGGATCTTCAGTGTGCATCTGGTCTTCAAAATGCAGGTAGTGTAGTAATAGTTTTTGATTTCTTTGAGGCTCCATTACCTTTTGTGAATATCTTGACTTGAGGCTTTTTCTTGGACTTAACTTTACCTATAGAGGACTGCGGTGTGGGGCTAGGCGGGGTAGAATGATACAGTGTTTTATCGTTTGTAGCCTCTATCTAGTCTGATACAATAGGGTCAATAAGTCCTAATTCAATCAAACATGTAATGGAATTTGTCTAACAGGACCGAATAAAGATTGATCCTTAGGAAGTGTGTACATTTGGTAGATGAAGTAGTTGATGTCTTTTCTAAGAATGACTTTGGCTTGAGAGTGTAGATACTTAATGCATACAAAACAAAATTATGTAAAAGTTGCTTCGGTGAGTCCTTGCATTTGAGAATCTATTCCAACATAAGTGAGAAAGTCATCTTAGAGAATAGTTTTGTAATCAACTAGTTCACCGGTGAAAATGCTCCATAGAATGTCTAAAAGTTGTTTGCCCATAACATTTATACCACCACTACAAGAAAAACGCGATTTTGCTAGGGAAGGTCGCTACAGAACATATTTCCGTTGTTAATCTACAATGGATCGTGCTATGGAATGTCGTTCCATAGCAATGTTGCTACCACATTTTCTACGGATTCTATTTCTGATAGCGAGAATAGGACTTGCTAGGGAAATTGCTACCGACTCCATATCCGTTGGTATTATGCTACCTATAGTTCTATGGAACAAAAATTCGTAGCAATTTTCCAACGACATTTGTTACAAAATCACTTTCTGTTGTACTGTTGCTATGGAATTCATTATCGTGGTTACTATGCATTGGAGTTTGGGATGGAAACCAATTCCATAGTTGAATTGCTATGGAAGTACCATTCGTAGGTATTTGCTAGGGAATTCTCCTATGGAATATGATTTCGTTTGCTTGTTTTGCTATGGAACAAAACGTGTAGCTAATTTGTGACGGCATTTGTTGGGATGGTGTATGCTTAATTAATCTTCTTATACTATGTATGAATTATTATTATGATCAATGGAATTTGTAGGATATGGTTTGAATGGAATGTTTTTGAATTGGTAATATGTGTCATAAACTAATGGCTAAAAAATGTAAAAATGAATTATAAAGTTGATATTGCTGGCAAGCAGACTCGAACTTAAGCTTACGCTAGAAAAGGGCAGGGTTAAGCCAGTTGTGCTAATCAAGTTGTGTATAGTTTCTTGAAAACATAGTATATAATAAATAATTAACAACGAATTCATTACAAACTTATTTTTAATTACATTAACCGGGCATGTTAAAGTATATAATCAATGTAGATTATTTTCCTTAATAACAAATTCACTACAAACTTATTTTTAATTACATTAACTATACTTCATCACAAAAATAACATGGGTTTTACGTATACTTCATCCTACTCAAGCAACATAGCAAGCAAAAATGACTAAAAGGCCCTTTTAACAGAATTTTGTAAACACAAAACCAAAATAAAATTATAGTAGTACTATACAACTTCATATACAATACAATAAGAACACTAATATTCAATGTCCAATCTATTATCAACCATTAATATTTTTAAGAAATATACAAAACCTATCATACTTACATACCAACGACAAACCGTGCAATATCTTTGTCGATCCTTATCCTCTTCATGGCCTATTGCAAATGCACCTTTAACAGAATGACATGGGACTTCACATTGGAATATGATGTTATTCGTTGTAGTCTATGAACAACATCAACAACCCGGAACGACTCTTTGGCACTATCAACAAAACCCGTGTACTCCCCATCATCCGGAACTTCCCAACCAAAATAGGCATCAAGTAACTGTAACCTACATATTAAAATATCCGTCAATTAATCCAATGTATCCTTTTCAATACAACAGTAAATAATAAACAACACAACATAACTAAATACTAACCCCAAACTACAAACATGACTTAATTAACTATATACATAATTTAATTTACATATATACCATATATACATACCTTCATCACATTGATGTGGCCCTGTTGAAATGTAGATCATTCCAAGCAATTAAATTGCCTCAAGATGATCTTCATTTACAGCTTGTCTTAACAAAGACAATCTTAAATCAAAATTGTCATAATAAAAGCACTCATCCTGTTGACAAAATAAAAATATCAATATATAACATCAATGACACAAAAGATTAATAAATGGTATAAATTACATATAATTAATGAAAATACACATGCGATTCCTTGTCTGAAAATGTCTTCAGTGTTATTATGCAATGCACATGTGTGTATAAATGAATCAGCATTCTGATTTTTTGGACCCATTCCTTCAATCATGTTAGTGCATGTTGTTCTGAACACTTGAGGATCACCCCCGCTTCATACATCTTTTTTGAACTTCAAAAATTTAAATACACAGTAAATAACAAATAAATTAAGTTGTATTTCATCAAATATACATTCATTAGTTGATGTTTATTGAGAATTACCAAAGTCTTGCAGAGACGATGTCTTTCGCAGATTCTGACCCTAATACTACAAATATCTGACTCAAAATCTCTAATGGGAGATCATCTAACGAACAACGACTTTGAGTATTCAACATTCTACTTACAAAATAGACATTGGAGTAGTTGAATTCAATTACTTTTAAAAAATAAGTGTAACTATGAAAAACAGTGTAACAGGGTATGGAAAAAAAACTTACTTTATGACGATCTGGCCGCGAGGAGTATAGGAGTGTCTATTATCGGAGAAAATTGATTTTAAGAACGATTACCCTTCCACGATTTGGGGGTTTTAGTGTTTGTATGGAGATTTATAATTCGGAAAAGTTGAGACGTTCTGAATGGTTGAAGAACTGATAACGTCGGTGTGATGTCAGAGGTATGATGGCGCCTTAACGCTTTAGAGTGCAAAAAGACCAAAGTGACCTTAAAATCATTCCAAATATGTGAATACTAAGGCTATTTGTGTCAAAACACATTATTCAAATATTATAACCTTTTATAGGTAACAATGGAATTTTGATTGTTGAAATGGAAAAGACAAAATAACATATATATCACAATCAATAATGTAATACATTTGTGTGTGTGTGCTTATATATATATATATATATATATATATATATGTATGTATATATATATATATATATATATATATATATATATATATATATATAAGCATAAAAGAGTTAGCAATAGGAACTTTTTGGGCATTAAGATTTTTGCCACATTTTTTTGGTAACTTTGAGACTTTTGGCCCTTGAAAACAATACTTTTACATTTTAGTTAAAAAAACCACAAAAAAACTTTAGATTTTTGCCACAATTGTTTAGCCACTTTGACAATTTTAGTCCTTATTGTAAAAAATTATACACTTGGCACAATATACACGAAAAACAATTAGGTTTTTTCCACAATTCTTTAGCCACTTTGATACTTTTGGGCTTTACAGTCAATAGTTTTACATTTCGACATAAAAAACACAAAAAAAACATCCCAAGGCGAAGCCTGAGCTTTCTTCCTAATTTACATTTATGTATTGATATTAAACCAAATTACAAATTATCTTCATCTAAAAAAACACATTAAACCCAAAAACATCTAGTCATTATCTTCTTCCTCCTCCTCTTCTTCATCTTCTTATTCTTCAGTGCTTGATGTACTATACTCATAACTACCCTCGCTATCAGGAATATCATCATCATCGTCCTCATGAATTTCATCTTCTTCATCAATATTATTTTCATTATCTAAACCGTTTCTTGACATTTCATGATCATCATAATTGTCTGTATCGGCTGCACTTTGTATAATGATTTAATTTGATTCAACTTCATCTTCATGGAAAGCAACGTCTTTCTGAGGATGATTTTCATCAGTCCAACCACGAGGTTTAACTTTAAATACATCCCACCAGTCCGAGTTGTTTGTTTTCGAACTTGGGTAAGGAATGTAACACACTTGAGTGGCTTGCATGGCTAAAACAAATGGCTCGAACTTGTTGTATTTCCTTTTTGGCGTTTATCTCGACCAAGTTATATTATTTGTGAACCTTAACTCCTATTTTAGGCGTTGGATCCTACCAATGATATTTAAACAAAACCGTGGTTTTAATTGGGTAACCAGGGTACTCGACTTCTAAAATTTCCTCTACATTACCATAATAATCACCACCTTGGCTACTAACACACAATCCGCTATTGGTTGTTGATTTGTTCAGACTATGAGATTCTATGTGAAACTTGTAACCATTGACAAAGTATACACTATATAATTTCACTTTTTTAAATGGCATTTAGGAAAGGTTAGATATATACTTGTTTTTTATCGGGATCTTACATGCCTATATGAAAAATGGTAAAACACTTAATTAGAGTTAATTATAACCATAACAAAAAATAATAAATTTTAAAAAATACAAAAATAACACCCACATAGTTATGAAACCATATTGCAAAGTTCTTCTTAACTCCAGCTGCAAGGACCTGTTCCATATCCCCCATAAGTTCATTCAAAATTTCTTCAAATATTCTGTATCACTAGTTGAATAACATTTAAAAGTTACTATGAATATAATAAACAAAATCATGCATGTTAATGTTATTAATTCATAGCAATTACACAACAAGTGATTATTATAATTAAAAGTGATGCATATGTTACGTACCTGATGTAATGCTTAATCTTATCTTTGTTAAGGAGTATGTAAGTTTGGGCAGCATGCACTTCCTCATTAGATATCATTATATTCGTGAATCTTCCATAATGACGCCCAAGATATGAAAATATATCTAACATGTCATTGTTAGCATCTTCTTGCTTATCTTCTCCTCCATCATCATTTGAAGGCAACTTTCTATTACGTGTGGGGACACTAGTCTCGAAATAATGAGAGCAAAATATAGATGCTTCACGTAGCAAGTACGCATTAACAATGGAACCTTCCACTCGAGCTTTACTTTTCACATCTTTTTTCAACTGGTTTAGATACCTATAGTGAAGATTATTTAAATCAGCTTACAAAAATAGTAACATGCATTATGATGTACCATACAAACCTTTCAAATGGATACATCCACCGATATTGGACAGGACCGTCTATCTTCGCTTCGTATGTCAATTGTACTGGTAAATGTTCCATGGAGTTAAATATACAAGGGACAAAAGATGGTCTCTAATTTACATAGTATTATTGGGATCTCGGTTTCAATCCTTTATATGTCTTTTGTTGTGATTGATGTTGCTGTTAATGTTTTGAAGAAAATACTAAACTCTGTTAATGCTTCCCACACCTGTTTTGGAAACATCTCATGAGAGGAAATTGGCATCAATCTTTGCATAAAAACATGACAATTGTGGCTTTTCATTCCGAACATTCTATAACCTGTTGAAATCATTACAAATATGTGAATACTAAGGATATTTGTGTCAAAACACATTATTCAAATATTATAACCTTTTATAGGTAACAATGGAATTTTGATTGTTGAAATGGAAAAGACAAAATAACATATATATCATAATCAATAATGTAATACATTTGTGTGTGTGTGTGTGTGTGTATATATATATATATATATATATATATATATATATATATATATATATATATAAGCATAAAAGAGTTAGCAATAGGAACTTTTTGGGCATTAAGATTTTTGCCACATTTTTTGGTAACTTTGAGACTTTTGGCCCTTGAAAACAATACTTTTACATTTTGGTTAAAAAAAAACAAAAAACTTTAGATTTTTGCCACAATTTTTTAGCCACTTTGACAATTTTAGGTCTTATTGTAAAAAATTATACATTTGGCACAATATACACGAAAAACAATTAGGTTTTTTCCACAATTCTTTAGCCACTTTGATACTCTTGGGCTTTACAGTCAATAGTTTTACATTTCGACATTAAAAACACAAAAAAAAACATCCCAAGGCGAAGCCTGAGCTTTCTTCCTAATTTACATTTATGTATTGATATTAAACCAAATTACAAATTATCTTCATCTAAAAAAACACATTAAACCCAAAAACATCTAGTCATTATCTTCTTCTTCCTCCTCCTCTTCTTCATCTTCTTATTCTTCAGTGCTTGATGTACTATACTCATAACTACCCTCGCTATCAGGAATATAGTCATCATCGTCCTCATGAATTTCATCTTCTTCATCAATATGATTTTCATTATCTGAACCGTTTCTTGACATTTCATGATCATCATAATTGTCTGTATCGGCTGCACTTTGTGTAATGATTTAATTTGATTCAACTTCATCTTCATGGAAAGCAACGTCTTTCTGAGGATGGTTTTCATCAGTCCAACCACGAGGTTTAACTTTAAATATAGCCCACCAGTCCGAGTTCTTTGTTTTCGAACTTGGGTAAGGAATGTAACACACTTGAGTGGCTTGCATGGCTAAAACAAATGGCTCGAACTTGTTGTATTTCCTTTTGGCGTTTAACTCGACCAAGTTATATTGTTTGTGACCCTTAACTCCTATTTTAGGCATTGGATCCTACCAATGATATTTAAACAAAACCGTGGTTTTAATTGGGTAACCAGGGTACTCGACTTCTAAAATTTCCTCTACATTACCATAATAATCACCTCCTTGGCTACTAACACACAATCCGCTATTGGTTGTTGATTTGTTCAGACTATGAGATTCTATGTGAAACTTGTAACCATTGACAAAGTATACACTATATAATTTCACTTTTTTGAATGGCATTTAGGAAAGGTTAGATATATACTTGTTTTTTATCGGGATCTTACGTGCATATATGAAAAATGCTAAAACACTTAATTAGAGTTAATTATAACCATAACAAAAAATAATAAATTTTAAAAAATACAAAAATAACACCCACATAGTTTTGAAACCATACTGCAAAGTTCTTCTTAACTCCAGTTGCAAGGACCTGTTCCATATCCCCCATAAGTTCATTCAAATTTTCTTCAAATATTCTGTATCACCAGTTGAATAACATTTAAAAGTTACTATGAATATAATAAACAAAATCATGCATGTTAATGTTATTAATTCATAGCAATTACACAACAAGTGATTATTATAATTAAAAGTGATGCATATGTTACGTACCTGATGTAATGCTTAATCTTATCTTTGTTAAGGAGTATGTAAGTTTGGGCAGCATGCACTTCCTCATCAGATATCATTATATTCGTGAATCTTCCATAATGACGCCCAGGATATGAAAATATATCTAACATGTCGTTGTTAGCATCTTCTTGCTTATCTTCTCCTCCATCATCATTTCAAGGCAACTTTCTATTACGTGTGGGGACAATAGTCTCGAAATAATGAGAGCAAAATATAGATGCTTCACGTAGGAAGTACGCGTTAACAACGGAACCTTCCACTCGAGCTTTACTTTTCACATCTTTTTTCAACTGGTTTAGAAACCTATAGTGAAGATTATTTAAATCAGCTTACAAAAATAGTAACATGCATTATGATGTACCATACAAACCTTTCAAATGGATACATCCACCGATATTGGACAGGACCGACTATCTTCGCTTCGTATGTCAATTGTACTGGTAAATGTTCCATGGAGTTAAATATACAAGGGACAAAGATGGTCTCTAATTTAGATAGTATTATTGGGATCTCGGTTTCAATCCTTTATATGTCTTTTGTTGTGATTGATGTTGCTGTTAGTGTTTTGAAGAAAATACTAAACTCTGTTAATGCTTCCCACACCTGTTTTGGAAACATCTCATGAGATGAAATTGGCATCAATCTTTGCATAAAAACATGACAATTGTGGCTTTTCATTCCGAACATTCTATACCATGTTGAAATCATTACAAATATGTGAATACTAAGGATATTTGTGTCAAAACACATTATTAAAATATTATAACCTTTTATAGGTAACAGTGGAATTTTGATTGTTGAAATGGAAAAGACAAAATAACATATATATCATAATCAATAATGTAATACATTTGTGTGTGTGTGTGTGTATATATATATATATATATATATATATATATAAGCATAAAAGAGTTAGCAATAGGAACTTTTTGGGCATTAAGATTTTTGCCACATTTTTTTGGTAAGTTTGATACTTTTGGCCCTTGAAAATAATACTTTTACATTTTGGTTAAAAAAACACAAAAAACTTTAGATTTTTGCCACAATTTTTTAGCCACTTTGCAATTTTAGTCCTTATTGTAAAAAATTATACATTTGGCACAATATACATGAAAAACAATTAGGTTTTTTCCACAATTCTTTAGCCACTTGGATAATCTTGGGCTTTACGGTCAATAGTTTTACATTTCGACATAAAAAACACAAAAAAAACATCCCAAGGCGAAGCCTGAGCTTTCTTCCTAATTTACATTTATGTATTGATATTAAACCAAATTACAAATTATCTTCATCTAAAAAAACACATTAAAACCAAAAACATCTAGTCATTATCTTCTTCCTCCTCCTCTTCTTCATCTTCTTCTTCTTCTTCAGTGCTTGATGTACTATACTCATAACTACCCTTGCTATCAGGAATATCATCATCATCGTCCTCATGAATTTCATCTTCTTCATCAATATTATTTTCATTATCTGAACCGTTTCTTGACATTTCATGATCATCATAATTGTCTGTATCGGCTGCACTTTGTATAATGATTTAATTTGATTCAACTTCATCTTCATGGAAAGCAACGTCTTTCTGAGGATGATTTTCATCAGTCCAACCACGAGGTTTAACTTTAAATACAGCCCACCAGTCCGAGTTGTTTGTTTTCGAACTTGGGTAAGGAATGTAACACACTTGAGTGGCTTGCATGGCTAAAACAAATGGCTCGAACTTGTTGTATTTCCTTTTGGCATTTATCTCGACCAAGTTATATTGTTTGTGAACCTTAACTCCTATTTTAGGCATTGGATCCTACCAATGATATTTAAACAAAACCGTGGTTTTAATTGGGTAACCAGGGTACTCGACTTCTAAAATTTCCTCTACATTACCATAATAATCACCTCCTTGGCTACTAACACACAATCCGCTATTGGTTGTTGATTTGTTCAGACTATGAGATTCTATGTGAAACTTGTAACCATTGACAAAGTATACACTATATAATTTCACTTTTTTGAATGGCATTTAGGAAAGGTTAGATATATACTTGTTTTTTATCGGGATCTTACGTGCCTATATGAAAAATGCTAAAACACTTAATTAGAGTTAATTATAACCATAACAAAAAATAATAAATTTTAAAAAAATACAAAAATAACACCCACATAGTTTTGAAACCATACTGCAAAGTTCTTCTTAACTTCAGCTGCAAGGACCTGTTCCATATCCCCCATAAGTTCATTCAAATTTTCTTCAAATATTCTGTATCACCAGTTGAATAACATTTAAAAGTTACTATGAATATAATAAACAAAATCATGCATGTTAATGTTATTAATTCATAGCAATTACACAACAAGTGATTATTATAATTAAAAGTGATGCATATGTTACGTACCTGATGTAATGCTTAATCTTATCTTTGTTAAGGAGTATGTAAGTTTGGGCAGCATGCACTTCCTCATCGGATATCATTATATTCGTGAATCTTCCATAATGACGCCCAGGATATGAAAATATATCTAACATGTCGTTGTTAGCATCTTCTTGCTTATCTTCTCCTCCATCATCATTTCAAGGCAACTTTCTATTACGTGTGGGGACACCAGTCTCGAAATAATAAGAGCAAAATATAGATGCTTCACGTAGCAAGTACGCATTAACAACAGAACCTTCCACTCGAGCTTTACTTTTCACATCTTTTTTCAACTGGTTTAGATACCTATCGTGAAGATTATTTAAATCAGCTTACAAAAATAGTAACATGCATTATGATGTACCATACAAACCTTTTAAATGGATACATCCACCGATATTGGACAGGACCGGCTATTTTCGCTTCGTATGTCAATTGTACTGGTAAATGTTCCATGGAGTTAAAAATACAAGGGACAAAGATGGTCTCTAATTTACATAGTATTATTGGGATCTCGGTTTCAATCCTTTATATGTCTTTTGTTGTGATTGATGTTGCTGTTAATGTTTTGAAGAAAATACTAAACTCTGTTAATGCTTCCCACACCTGTTTTGGCAACATCTCCCGAGATGAAATTGGCATCAGTCTTTGCATAAAAACATGACAATTGTGGCTTTTCATTCCGAACATTCTATACCCTGTTAAATCAACACACCTCCACCCATTGGCATATGGCTTTCTTTTGATTCATGTCCAGAGTGTAGTATGCTCTTTCATTATCTTTGACTTCTTTTCTCTTCCTTTAATAGAGCTTCAGATATCTTCTGGCTGCTACATTGTCCATTGTCTTCCTTTGACGTCCATTACAGTGTAAAAAAGTTTTCAAATACATTTTTCACAATATGCATAACATCAAAATTATGTCTAATGAGGCTTGTTTTCCAATATGGTAAATCCCAAAATATGCTTTTCTTTTTCCAACCATGATCGCCGCATCTTTTGTTTACATCATCAGTATTTAGTTCAGTCACTTTTACCAAACCCAATTGTTCAATTTCCCTTAATTTTTTGTTCACCATTCTTACTTGGAGGAGCATCGTCTATCACTTCACGATTCTTCTTCAACTTATTTTTATCCTTTCTATATGCGTGATTTACCTCTGGAAATCTTCTATGGCAGTCAAACCATGAGATCTTATTACCATTCTTTAGTCTGAAAACTTGTGTATCTTTCCCATAATGAGGACATGCTAGCTTACCTACTATAGACCATCCGGATAACATTGCATATGCTGGAAAATCGCTTATTTTCCACATCAAAGCTAGTCTTTGATGGAAATTTTGTTTTAAAGATATATCATATGTTTCTATGCATTCTTCCCATAATTGCTCCAACTCTACAACAACTGGTTGCAAAAATACATCTATTTTATGCTTAGCATTTGACGGTCCTGGCACAAGTGCGGTCAAAAATATGTAAGGCTCTTTCATACACATAGAAGGTGGCAAGTTATAAGGTGTTATATAATAGGCCAAGATGAATATTGTTTTCCAAATGCTCCATGTGGTGCAAACGCATCTGTACTTAGGCCTAATATTACATTATGTACTTCTGCTGCAAAAGAAGGATGACTTTTTTCAAAGTGCTTCCAAGCTTCTGAATCGGATGGACGAGACATTACTCCAGCATCATGTCCATGATTCTCGGAGTGCCATCGCATGGAAGCCGCTGTGGCTTGTGAAGCATATAATCTCTTCAACCTTGGAGTTAAAGGAAAGTAATGCATTTTCTTGAATGATACGCGAGAACATTTGGCCAAATTTTTTGACCGTTTGTACCTATCTGCATTACAGAACTTGCGCTGATAAAGATCTTTGTTTTGCCTCCAATATATTATACATCCAAACCTGCAACAGTCAATCATCTCCATAGATAAACCTAGTGTCATAACTGCCAGATAGCGTCATTATTTATCAACTGCTCTCGTATAAACTACCTACCAAATTATTCTCCTCCGGTAACACATCCTTTATCAACTGCCAGATAGCGTCATAACTTTGTTCAGGTATGCGACACTCTGTTTTTATATTCAATAGTCTAGCTACAGCAAATAAGTGTGTCAATTTTTTACATCCATACCATACTTCTTTATCGGTTGCATCTAGCATATCAAAGAATTTTTATCTAGTGCATTTGGCTCCTCTTGAGGATCACTATTATTTAAATCAGGAGCCATTGCATCTATGACCATTTCTCTATAAGAACATGCACCTTCACTAAAATTTGTGTTTGAATCATCCATCCCTATAAATGTATTGTCATCATCAATTGATGTTTCTCCATATTTATCCCAACACCAATATTCCTCAACAAAACCAAATTTGTACAAATGATGCTTAACAATATCAACTTCTGTATATGGTATGTTACGACATTTTATGCATGGGCATTTGATTTTATCTTCGTCCATGAACCTATGTTGACTGGTAGCAAAATCTATAAAAAAAATTCCACTCCTTGTACGAAAACAAGTGATATACAACTACTACTATCTTTTCTTTCATACATCCATTTTTTTTACGTCGGTTGTTCATTGTCTTAAATCTGTAGAGTATAAATTTAAATAACACAATATTAATTGTATGTTCATTAATGTTGAAATGAACTCATATATGAAATTTGAAGAAAATATATAGTTAACATACAAACATCGCAAAGGTACCTTAACAACGACTCGTTTCACAAAGCTAATGATTGAATGCTGAACAAATCTTCAAAGTTTTCTAATTTGAATGGTTGAATAAATTTTATTATTGGATAAAGGCATAGAATATTAGTAGAATGGTTTAATTGAGATCGACACTTGCATAACACATATTCAAACAAAGTGTATATCGATTAGGGTACCTTCAACAACCCTTGATTTCAGTGTATTGGATGGATACTAGGTTGTATTGTTGGGTCGACATTATTCAATGTCAGGTTAAAACCCATGTAGTATATGGGTAATTATACATGTAAATAACATTCATAATAAATATAACTATAGATTTACTTAAAATATAAATTCTATATATACAGTTTTTTCCTTAATAACGACTTGATTAAACACTTTTTTTATTTCCATAGCAAAAATAGCGCCTTCACTTTAGAGATTGCAAATAGACCAAAGTGCCCTTGAAATTTATCCAACTAGGTCACAAAAAACTTTTGGTTAGTAAAATGAAAAAGACAAAAATAGCATACATATCAAAACTAACACACACACACACACATATATATATATATACATATATATATATATACATATATATATATATATATATATATATACATATATATATATATATATATATATATATATATATATATATATATATATATATATATATTAACATTTAATAAAGTTATAAGTATGTATTCCCATTACACCAAAATAAACATACAATATGCATCACTAATTGTGTGAATCAAACAACAATCATATATATGACTACTCCAAACTAATGATAAACATCCTAGCAAACTTAACAAAACATGCATCCCACAATCATATTTCACAATTCAACAACCAATTATACTTATACATAAAAGTTGTTTCATAACTGCTAACAGAAGGACACTTTGCACAACTTCTATGTAAGCCATGGAATTTTATCTGCTTTGATCTCCTACCAAGTGGTTTTTTAACCTTGTTACAGGTATGCCTTAGATTGCAACTTCTTCTAGTATTAACGTAGGAATTATTTAACATGATCAGAGCTTCTTGCTTCCTTTCAATGCCTTCGGCCATCAACATCATTCCCAGAACGAAGATCGCATCCAACTGCCCATGATCAGTTGCATCTTGAAGCAATTGTTTCCCTGCTATTTCTTCCCTTATTGTAAAATACTTCGCCTGACATACAATAAGTAATCATACAATTTTAAAACTAAAAATATAGAAAACTAATTGAATTCACAGTTATCCGATTGCTTAAAAAAAGAGTACCATTCCATCGTTGAAGAACGTGTAGGTTGTTCAACTTTCTGCATTTGCTTATGACTTCAAACTATTTAATACTTAATGGACGAAACCTTAATCGATTTGTGTCTATGATTTTATATATTGCGTCCGATGTTACAGAATCCCTAAATAGTTTCAACTATAATTCACAAATCAACAAAAGTAATCTATTAAACACTAAATTAAATATGTATATAAGTATAATATAAGTAATGCACATCATACGTACACTAACTGGCACTTAAAAGCACCGATTGGTGAAGTTCCTCCAACCGTAGTTACTATTTTTTTCGATCAAGTGCGACGCCAAAGTAGTAATTCTTGTTCCTTGTTGTCTTGTTTGCATTCTTTCTGATGAACAACTCGCTGCCATTATGTTGAACTGTGTCGAGTGTGATTCAAATTATATAACAACAACGGTTTTAGGGTTTATTGATCAACGTGCCAAAATTCTGATTGTTGGTAATGGAATGTATATGATCAATCACCGATAAACTGAAACGACGGGATAAGTCTAACTACAAATTATGGTGCCTAAGTCTTTAGACTATGAATTGACATAATTTCCCTTTAACGTACAAAGGTTACTATGTAAATGGTTAGGGTATTTTTGTCAATGCCTACGGGCATTTTTGTAAATAAATTGACATTCTAAATAAAAAAAAAAGACGAAATTAAATAAAATTATGGATTAAATTCAGAGAGGTGAATTTAATTAAAATTATTGACGTAAGTAGGATTCGAACCTGCGACTTCGGGTAGGAAGAAAGACGCGTTTGCGAGAAAAAGTAAAGTAACTTCCGTTTCTTCTAATTGAAAAAACATAATATTATGTTCATTAATATTGCATCCCATATGTCATCCATATAAACCATAACCCACTACTATGTTGACTAATGACCCATATGTCATCCATATGCCATCCATGGACACCATAAGCCATTACCATGTTGACCAATCATCCATATGTCATCCATGGACTCTATAAGCCACTACCATGTTGACCAATGACCCATATGTCATGCATATGTCATCAATGGACACCATAAGCCACTACCATGTTGACCAATCATCCATATGTCATCCATGGACACTATAAGGCACTACCATGTTGACCAACGACCTATATGTCATGCATATGTCATCCATGGACACCATAAGCCACTACCATGCTGGCCAATGACACATATGTCATGCATATGTCATCCATGGACACCATAAGCCACTACCATGTTGACCAATGACCCATATGTCATGCATATGTCATCCATTGACACCATAAGCCATTACCATGTTGACCAATCATCCATATCTCATCCATGGACACCATAAGCCACTACCAAGTTGACTAATGACCATATTTCATGCATATGTCATCCATGGACAACATAAGCCACTACCATGTTTACCAATGGCCCATATGTCATCCATATACACCATAAGCCACTACCATGTTGACCAATGACCTGTATGTCATCCATATGTAATCCGTGGACACCATAAGCCATTACCATGTTGACCAATCATCCATATGTCATCCATGGACACCATAAATCACTACCATGTTGACCAATGACCCATATGTCATCCATGGACACCATAAGCCACTACCATGTTGACCATTCATCCATATGTCATCCATGGACACCATAAGCCACTACCATGCTGACCAATGACCCATACGTCATGCATATGTCATCCATGGAGACCATAAACCATTACCATGTTGACCAATGGACCATATGTCCACCATGGACACCGTAAGCCACTACCATGTTGACCAATGGCCCATATGTCATCCATATACACCATAAGCCACTACCATGTTGACCAATGACCAATATGTCATCCATGGACACCATAAGCCACTACCATGTTGACCAATGGCCGAGATGTCATCCACATATACCATAAGCCACTACAATGTTGACCAATGACCCATATGTCATCCATGGACACCATAAGCCATTAGCATGTTGACCAATCATCCATATGTCATCCATGGACACCATAGGCCACTACCATGTTGACCAATGACCCATATGTCATGCATATGTCATCCATGGACACCATAAGCCCCTACCATGTTGTGTAATCATCCATTTGTCATCCACGGACTCCATTAGCCACTACCATGTTGACTAGTGTCCTATATGTCATGTAGATGTCATCCATGGACACCATAGGTCACTATCATGTTGACCAATCATCCATGGACATCACAAGCCACTACCTTGTTGACCAATGACCCATATGTCAGGCATATGTCATCCATGGACACCATAAGCCACTAACATGTTGACCAATGGCCTATATGTCATCCATATGCACCATAAGCCACTACCATGTTGACCAATGACCCATATGTCATCTGTGGATACCATAAGCCATTACCATGTTGACCAATGACCCATATGCCATCTATGGACACCATAAGTCAATACCATGTTGACCAATGACCTATAGATAATCCATGGGTATACCATGGACACCATAACCCACTACCATATATATTGACCCGAATCGTATGTCTTTGGTATATAAATTTCGGTTTAAACATAAAAGCATAAAGATGTATAGTTTATTAATGTTTAGTCCTCGTATATAATTGTAAATTAAAATTATACTATGAACACATCGTTAGTCTATGTTCTTTCCTGATGTTATTTATATGTATATACCCTATCTATCAATCTGTAACTAATTTAGTAAATTTGAATTACGAAATATTTAGCGGTAATTAGCACAGTCGGAATTTTTTATTATCCGATGTTCAAAATATTTCACAATTCCTTTCCCTCCAACCTACACACGTTTATGTTGCATATTAAGGTAAGTTTACTGATAGTAAATAGGGTTTACATTTTCTGTAATCATCATCTCCAGTGGCTAATTGATTGAAATCTTTTTTCATTATATGTTTGTGCACTAACTTTGGAGATATAGTTTGTCACTCATCTAATTTTTTTTTTAATTTATTGTTATCGTGATGATCGATCATTTTTTATTCTTTGATCATCTTCATGCATATTATCATCTTAAATTACAAGTAAATTGATTTTGATTGTATTCAATAGTTTGCATGCAAAATAATGCCTTCATATATAATTTATTTTTATTGTTTGTGTCTCTCTTGTCATCAGTACTTTATCATCTTTAATATACTGGTATTGACTACTGTTTATTGTTAAATTTTAAGCCAGAAGGATGTCGACCTCAAAAGCAAAAAGAGCATCCGGTGTGAAGCCAACTAAATTCATTGCATCACAACTTATGAAATGCAATAGGATTTCAGCTGCAAAATTCGTAAACAGACAGTTACAAGATGAAGAAATCGACTTCCCAATACCAACAACCACATCTAAAGCACCTATAACATCTACCAACAAAACCCCTAAACCTATATCATTAACATCACCCATGACTACCACTTCCTCGACATCACTTACAACATCCACACCCTCCTTAGAAAAAAACATCTAAAACTTCAGAAACTGGAACAATACAATCCTCAACACTTACATCAATAACCAAAACTTCAGCACCTACATCATCTAAACCATCCTCAACACCGACACCCACTACCACATCATTAACACCTATATCTACTACCATAACCTCAAAACCTGCATCCACACTACCATCCTCCACAACTACAGTAACTACCACACCCTCCTTAAGTAAAGGAACTACCACATCCTCAACATATATATCTATCCCAAAATCTACCCCATAATATACCCCATCAACAACACCTATCCCAGAATCTACCCTATCACCAACACAACTAACCATGAATGGATCTATATTGGAAAGTATAGAAGGTGAAAACAATTCCTCTGAAGATTATGGACTAGATGAACATTTAACTATTCATGTTTGGAAAAAACGTGAGTTACCAATCAAATCTTAATTACAACTTTTTATATGTATAAAATTTTGGTTTACACATACATATCAATTCATAACTTAACACATCACATGATTACTTGCAGGCTAATGCCACCAGGCCCTGGTGCATACTTTATTAGTCAGTCCTTTAAACAAAAAGTAGATCCAGAAGGGTATGCTTGGGCAAAAGTAAGCAAAGAAATGCGCGAATTATATTAGGAGGACTTTCAGGTAATTAACTATATGTGATAAATTGTTGTTTGGTTAACATTTACACTTAAACTTATGTTTATATTGTTAATGTGTAGAAAAAATGTTGTTGGGATGAAACAATAGACTCGGTGGTGAGGTAAGCTTGGGCAAGGAAAACGGCATAAACTTATGGTTAATATCTCTTCAACATGAGGAGCCCAAAAAGAAACAAACATGGATTAAAACCAGCTCATATTCCACAGGAAGTTTGGAACTCCTGGAAATTAAAATGGAATATAGAAGAATACGAGCTAAAATCTGAGTAGAACAAGAACAATAAGTGTAACAGTGTAGCTGATGGAGTAGCAAAACCTACACATAACGCTGGATCCGCAAGTCATTTAAAGATAGCTTTTGATTTGGTAACTTTTTATGGTACATCATATCAATGTTTGTATATGTTTATCTGTATATTTGACACTTTATATGATATTTATGTAGAAGATGAAATTAGGACATCGGCCACCCTATAGTGAATTTTTCTTGTATACACACACGAAGAATCACGATGGAGTCACTTTCACAAATGAAAAAGATAGACAAATTCATGTAATATTCATTTCAGTTTAAACTTTTATACTGCAGCTACTCCATAATATCATTCCTAAATTTGATATCTTTTAACTTATAATATTTTTATGTTGTGGGCGGCCTATACAGAAAAACGTTAAGCGTTGGAAGCGGAAGGTGTTGAATTTAAGGAGGACAAGCTATTTTATGCTTTTGTTAGTGGTCATGATAAAAAAACGACTTTATGGATTAGGCTCTTTTGCAAAGGCAGTTCCCAATAGGAATGGTAAAACGGATGTATCTTACATTCCGGAAAAAAAATGATAAAATAGAAAAACGAGGGAGCTTGTTGCTAAACAAAAACAACAAAACGAAGAGCTTAAAGAAATGATGAACGCCCAACAAGAGGAAAACACAACAAGGATCGGGCATCTTGAAAAATAACTTCAAACGACATTGGATCTTGTTAATGGCTTTACAAAACAACAAGAGTAGTAGGTTGATATATGTTTATTGCAGATTATGTATTTTAGAGTAGCAACTTTCTTTTTTCCATGTAATAAACAATTATTTATTATTTTATGATATAATGGTTATGATTTTTTTGTTTGTTTGTTTTTTTCATATATTACTACAAAATTATTTGGATATAATTTATAAATCAATTATCCATCGGTCCATATGGAATCTATAATATACACCACTAAAATTTCCAATGAATCATGACCACGAAATTTGCTAGGAAGTCATCAAACGAAATTTTCTAGGGATTGATGACCACGAAGCTTGCTAGGAAATCATCAAACGGAATTGGCTAGGGATTCAACACGACGAAATTTGCTACAAAATCACCACCGCGGAATTACTAGGGAATGACCACCACAGAATTTACTAGGAAATCACCACCATGGAATTTGCTATGGATTCATCACCACAAAATTTGCTAGGGAATCACCACCATGGAATTTGCTAGGGAATCACCACCACAAAATTTTCTAGGGAATCACCACCACGGAATTTCTGATGGAATAACTACCACGGATTGTGCGATAGAATCCTACTACAGAATACACAACGGAATACCACCTACCACGGATTTCATTCCATTGTCACATTTATGACGGAATTGTCTTTTCCTTTGCAAAACCTCTCTACAAAATTTTTAGGGAAAAAATAGGTCATTGCAAATTTCGTCGCTATTTTTCTTTTGCAACGAAATTTCAGCTTTTCGCAACGGATTCCTTCCGTAGCAAAAATGAGTTTTTCTTGTAGTGCACCGATTCTTCCTGACAATAAATGAATGATATAGTGGCACAATAACTGCCACACATCTAGTAATTTCGTTTTCTTGAAATCAGGTTCACCATTCCACCTTGTTTGGTATCCAATATTGTAAAGAGCTTTGAAGACATCTTCGTTGGATGGGCACTTGAACACAATCTTTACAAGAACGCTAAGATTGATTGCATCAAGAAACATCTTTTTGGTGAGAATTGTAGTTGAATCATCAACACGTTTGAGATGAATATGCTTAGGATCTTGATTTGAATGATAGGCAAAAAATACACATTTGTAAAGCACTGAGAGGGGAACAATGTTTGTAACTGAAATGAAGGCGTTGAAAAGTGGATGCATTGGAATGTAACAGATGCTGAGCTTATTAGCTATGTCGTAGTGATCATGATCTTGAAATATAGATATATATTTGCTTGCAGCGACCGACGGATCAATCTTCTGGATTGTGGATGAAGAGCTAGTGGGCTTAGCTTGTTTCTTGGATGAACCAGATTTCGACATTGTTTTGATTGAAAATGTTTTTTAGAGAACTTAAAGAAATATTTTTAGCAAGAAGGAAGAAGATGAAGTCCGTCGATTAGGGTTCAAAAAGCATAAAACTTTCTTGGAAAGAAATGGGGGGTTTTTATACCTCCGGATTTGAAACCCAAATTAAAATGGGAAAATAATTTTGACATTTGTGAAAACCCAAGGGTTTTCACAGTTTGAGTTTATTTTAGTCAAAATTATTTAGGGGAAACGACTGTAACTATGTGTAATAATGGGCACATTTAATAAGTGTGATGATTTAGTGGGTAAACATGGGGTAATGGGAAAGATAACTGTCAGACCAATAGGTAATGGGAAGGAAATTCGGCTGATGGTTGATATGTGCATTGTCATATCAACTTGGGTTTATAAAAACACTTTTAAGAAAAGACAAATCTCCTTTATTTAGTTTAAAAGAAAAATGACAGTCTTTGAAAAGATACATAGGGAAAATATGTATTTAATGAAAGACAATAAAAATATTCATTTGAAAATACTTTCATTGAACTGATTCATTAAATAGACTTCGGTATATCTTGACACTGCAGAGTAACTTGTTCACAATATTATACATAAAAACATTAAAATGACCCGGAGAGTACATAGTTGATACATAGCCTTCGATGAATAATATTTACCGAGGAGTCATGTATGAAATTTGTGCTCAATAATTAGACTAAAACAGATAAACTTTAAAACATAGGCATACAAATGTGCTTCAAAGATATTGCGATAACAAGATGAGTGGGACAAATCTATATGTTAGATGCGAAGACTTTGAAGTCCTCGTTGTTTATCCTTTAAATAAAAACTAAGGGTCAGGGTTAATCATTCCTAACATCTCTAAAAATCCATTAATTTTAGTGTAATTAGGTGCTTTGGGGAAAACATCAGCTATTTCTTCATGTGTTGGAGCAAAGATAAGTTCAGTGTTACCTTTCAGAATACATCGTTCCTAACATCTCTAAGAATATTTTATGTTTGGTTGAATCAAGTGCTTTTGGTGAAAATATTAGCGATTTCTTCGTGTTGTGGAACAAACATAAGTCCAATGTTACCTATGACAATATGATCCATGATGAAGTGATATCGTAATTCAATGTGTTTTGTCTTGGAGTTCTTAATGAGATTGTGCGAAATGGTAGTGACACTCTCATAATCATAGTAAATTTGTGTAGGAAGCATTCAATATCCGTAATCTATAAGTTGCGTTTTCATCTATAAGACTTGTGAGCAGCAGCTTGGTGTTGTAATGTATTCTGCGTCTATGATGCATAGTGAGTCAAAGTTTTTTTTTCTAGTGACCAGCTCACTAGTCGTCCACGTAGGAATTGACATCCTCCAGAAGTGCTCTCGCGGTCTAATCTGCATCGGACATGATCTGAATCTGTTAAGGTTTGCAAACTGAAGTCATTCCCTGATGGGTATCAAAGACCCAAAGATTCACTCCCTTTATGGTATCTGAAAAATTGTTTAACTGTATTCAGATGAGACACCATGGGATTAGGTTGGTATATAGCACACAAACCCATTGAGAAGACAATATCCCACTTACTTGCGATCAGATACAATAGAGAACCAGTCATTCCTCGAAATACCTTTTGGGCAACTGACTATCCGGTGCAATCTGGGGTGATCTTGTAACCAAAGGCCTTGAGGACCTTTATTGAAGAACATTTATCCATTGAATATTTCTTTAGCAATTATGTCGTATACTTTTCCTAATAAATGAAGACTAATTGTTTCACTTGCTTGATTTGAAAACCATGAAAGAAAATGATGTGTTAGTTTTAATGCACTAGTTTTTTATTTATAATTCCTAGTTTATCGCATCGAAACCACACCTTATAGGAAGTGAACCTGATGGATTATAATATAGTTTTGATAGGCACAGGTGTCGAACTCAAAGGGAACAGTAGTGAATTAATATTAGAATATTTGATGATAGGTTACATTAAATAAATGAAAGCAATAATAAGGGGGTTTTTATTATTAAATCTCAACTAAATCAATAGCTAATCTAACAAGATAAACTGATTGGAAATGAATCACTTAAGGTACTCAATTTTAGATTGGGTTACTCCTCAAAATCATGATTAACTTCATTAATAATGCAATGAATTTATTAGTTGGTTACCAAATTCTAATGTGACTAGTTGTCTTGACACGATTTCCTAGTACTGATAATTAATGAACAACTAACACAATGATCATGAAAGTAGTGAACACATAATTAATTTAATATATTTAGAATATAAAATATATGATCTAGTGATTTCTCATCAATGGTCATGGCAATAAATCAAAGCATATAATGGATATCTAATACTCTCTAACACAATCAAGGTCATTAACATTACCAAACCCTAGGATTCGATAAACCTCTAGTCCTAACAATTTAAACTAATTAAGATTCAAGTTAATGTAATTAGATTGGTCATCTTAACTACACATAACTCAACAATAGGCAAAAAAAAATTAGAAATTTAACATGATAGGTAATGATCAATCAAACACAATTAATAACCAAACTAATGAAATCCAAAATCATTGAAATCAACAGATAAAATCAAATTTCATCTACTTCAATCGAAAGCAACAGGTTTTAACACCTTAATTAAGAAATTAAAACACATATAGAAACAATTTGAATGACAATCATGGTCATATTAGCAAACCTAATGATTCCTATCATGAATAAGCTCTAGAATCCTTCAGATTTTTGCTCCATATCAGCTTAACGGCCCTCTGACCGCCTTCTAGATCCTCAAAACGGCTTCTCTGAGGTTTATTTTCATAGGGAATTAATTAGGTTTGAAGATATATGATTAGAGTTAATTTTCAGCTCTATTTATAGGTTACTTCCCAAATCCTAAATACTCACAAACCTCATAAACTTTCCCAACTTATTTTGAAAAACATTCATTTCTACATCCCTTCGAACACATCTTTAGAAAACTTTCTTTACGTCAAAATATCTTTGTTAAGTTCCCAAGCATACGTACCACACAATAACATAGAAACAAAAATTACAACTTTGACTACTAAGCCCTTGGCTTTTGGCAATTTGCTTTGTTTCTTCACTTTCTTCATTCAACAACTTTTTACAACTTTTTTTTTATTATTGTTCTTTTTTTCACAACTTTTTTTCACTTTTTTTTTTCTTTTTTTCTTTCTTTATAACTCACTTTTTCCTTTCAAACTAAAAACCTAAAAGAAAAACATATGCTTAAGCAAGGGAATTAACCTCAACCTTTATTGGTTAAAGGTATTAGTCTAAAGTGCAATGACTACACAAATTTTCCTGGATATATTTCAATACACGATACAAAATATATTATGTCCCGCAAACTACACTAGGTTATATTTTTGTCTCATGATTTCACTAAAAGTGGGAAACCAAAAATATATTATAACAAACTGGTTTAACTAAACTTATAATTCTCATCAAATTAACTCACATAAAACTATCAAAACAAAATTTTAAAATTTAAATTGATTTGTTCTTTTAGACCATTTTTCAAGTCTTTATTTTTCAATTTTTTAAGTCTAACATATATAAAATTTTAAAATCTAGCATGCTTGTTGTCCTTTTTCCAATCCCCGTATCGACATTTAAATTAAGTAATGCCTCCATTGTGTATAATAATAAATAAAACATATAAAATAAAAGAGTGAGAAAATGAATGAACTCGTCTTGGGTATATAGTCGCGAGAACGAAATCGACTGTGGTGGGTTGCTTCGAAATGTGAGATCGAATGATGATGCTTCGGATTTTTCCAGAAACTGAAAACTAGATTTACTTTACTTTTCTACTCATGTTGGGACTTGGTGCGCAAAACGATTGGCGAAAACATAGTATAACGGTAAAAATATAAAATTGTGAATAGTTTCTCGAGAATTTTCTACGCGTAAAAAGATCAGACCATGTCGTGGATATGCATGGACTATGAGTGGTAGCAAAACGGTGGTAATTTTTGCAACTAAAAAATCAACTCGAGTCACATCCTCCAAACACTCATCTCGTCTCTCGTAGATGCTCTTCCCTCTATTAGTGGAATTTAAAAAAGTCTCGATACCTCTCTCGTGTGGGTAAGTGACCCCACACTTATGTGATAGAACGCGTCTCGTGAAAAAACCGCACTCGATACTAATCGCTAAAATATTGAAAACATCTGAAGGGCAAAACAATTCTGCAAAGGTCAGAAAAATCAAGAACATCAACATGGAAAACAAAATAAAAATAAAAGAAAAACACACTAAAATAACAAAAAATATAAAACTAGGAAACCCAAATAACTAAAAAGGATACCTAGATCACTTGCCTTCGACATAATTATGCTACAATTATTGGTTAAATCCCTTGCACTCAAGAACTCGTACGTCAAAACAAAAGCTTTCTGGATCCTTCAAACTATTTCCTTTCTTTTCTTTGCAGCATTAACTAATAAATAGAACAATAGTGACCCAACTACTTAAGATTAGCAATAGCTCGGTTTTCCTCTTAAACACTACAATACATCTCGCTATACTACAACTCGATGATTGAGTTTGACAAATAACCAAAGTAGTACACTAAACAAGTTATGAATTCCCTAACTGCTTGTAATCTCGAAACCCATGAAAAAAATAAACCAAATAATATGTATGATCAAGAATTCCTACTAATAACAACAAAAACCTTCCCGACAAGTGATAAGATATCAAAGAAAAGAAAACCAAAAATGCAAAAATAAATAATGAATAATCAAATAAACTAAATCAATTGAAAACCTTTCTCTGGCAACGACGCCAAAAACATGATGTGTCTATATATATATATATATATATATATATATATATATATATATATATATATATATATATATATATATATATGAGAAATTAAATATCCTCCTACAATTTCTTCCTACCATCCTCCTACCCATGTCAAATGATGACATTTGTTATATTTAATTTCCTTAATGATTTTAATCCACTTGTCACCATTTAACATAGGTAGGAAGATATTTAATTTCTCTCTCTCTCTCTCTCTCTCTCTCTCTATATATATATATATATATATATATATATATATATATATATATATATATATATATATATATATAGACTAGGCGAATGCCCGCGCGTTGCGTAGAAACACCTATATAGTTGAAGTCTTTACAAATATATGATTTTTTAAATATAACAATAACGTTGTTGTTAAATTTAACCAACTTACAATCATTATTAGAAAGACACTACAATTTATCACTTTTAACTATTTATAAACTAATCTTTGGGTCGTTTAAGTTAAATAAAATTTATATTTAAGTTGAGTCTATAATGTTATATTTTAATTAATAATTTAAGTATTTTATACAAATTGTTCAAAAATTATACCTTTAAAATGATAATGGTTACATCCAACAATATATTAAAACTAATAAATTAAGTATAATATGTTAAAAGTTAAAAAACATAATTTTATAAGTAGAGTTAAAGATTTTATTTTAATATTGAAATTTAGTTTATATATGAATACACTTTAGATTTGATATTTGTTTAACCTAATTATCAAATTATAATTATTATTATAAAGAAATTGAAAAGTCATGGGAGTTTCAAATGAATGTGGTGAAAGGAAAAAAGAATGGGGGTTTCAAATGCATGAGATTCAAGAAAAAATGCTAGTTTTATAAGTATGTACTAGGCGAATGCCCGCGCGTTGCGCAGAAACACCTATATAGTTGAAGGCTTTACAAATATATGATTTTTTAAATATAACAATAACGTTGTTGTTAAATTTGATATAATAATTTGTATATACTAAATTGATATAATATATTGATTATTTTGAATTATATGATAATATATACATTTATAATAACTTCATAATCTCAATCGTTTGAATGACTTCTATCCGCGAGTTACACATGAATAAAATATAATATAATATATGATTTGATGTTATTTATAGTTGTTTTATTGTTAACTAATTTTTTAAAATTTATTTGCTTAATGTTTTAATTTCTATCATTATAATTATTTAAAACATCAAAAATTGTTTTTTTATTTTAAAGCTAACAATATAATCATTTATATAGAGTTTTTTTTTAACTATTGTTATTGTAAGTTATTTTAAGCTATTTATTTGGAAACTTTTAACGATTATAAAAATATATTTAAGAAATATTTTTTTTTAAAATTGAAATTACAATTTAGTTTTTGCTTTTATCACTACAATTTATCACTTTTAATTATTTACAAAATATTCTTTAGTTTTTTAAATGGAACTGAAATTTATATTTGAGTTGACATTATAATGCGCAGAAACACCTATATAGTTGAAGTCTTTACGAATATATTTTTTTTAAAATATAACACTAACGTTGTTATTAAATTTGATATAATAATTCGTATATTAATTTGATATAATATATTGATTATTTTGAATTATATGATAATATATAAATCTATTATAACGTCGTGATCTCAATCGTTTGAATGATTTCTACTCGCGAGTTACACATCAATAAAATTAAATATTATATATGGTTTAATATTATTTATAGTTGTTATTTTTAACTAATTTTATAAAATTTATTTGCTTAATGTTTTAATTTCTATCATTATAATTATTTAAAACATCAAACATTATTATTTGATTTTAAAGGTAACAATATAATCATTTATATAGAGTTATTTTTAACTATTTTTATTATAAGTTATTTTAAGCTACTTATTTGGCAATTTTTAACGATTATATAAATATATTTAGTAAATATTTTAGTTAAAATGATATTACAATTTAGTTTTTGCATTTATCACTTTTAACTATTTACAAAATATTATTTTGTTTTTTTAGTGGAACTGAAATTTATATTTAAGTTGACATTGTAATGTTATATTTAAATTAACAATTTAAGTATTTTGTCCAAACTGTTAAAAAATTGTAGCTTTAAACTGATAATGGTTTACATGCAACAACATTTTAAATCTAATAAATTAATTATAATATGTTAAAATTTAAAAACATAACTTTATTAATATAAGTAAATATATTATTTTAAAATTGGAATTTAGTGTATTTATGATTATACTTTAGGTTTGATATTTATTTAACCTTATTAACCAACTTACAATCATTATTAGAAAGACACTACAATTTATTACTTTTAACTATTTGTAAAATAATTTTTGGGTTGTTTAAGTTAAATAAATTTTATATTTAAGTTGAGCCTATAATGTTATATTTTAATTAATAATTTAAGTATTTTATACAAATTGTTCAAAAATTATACCTTTAAAATGATAATTGTTTACGTACAACAATATATTAAAACTAATAAATTAAGTATAATATATTAAAAGCTTAAAAACATAATTTTATAAGTAGAATTAAATATATTATTTTAATATTGAAATTTAGTTTATATATGAATACACTTTAGATTTGATATTTATTTAACCTAATTACCAAATTATAATAATTATTATAAAGAAATTGAAAAGTCATGGGAGTTTCAAATGAATTTGGTGAAAGGAAAAAAGAATGGGTGTTTCAAATGCATGAGATTCAAGAAAAAAATGCTAGTTTTATAAGTATATAATATATATATATATATATATATATATATATATATATATATATATATATATATATATATATATACTAATTTCTCATGTTTTATATTTATAAAATTGATTTCATCGCAACCGGACTAATACATACACACTAGATAGTGAACCTATTCGTGCAATTGTATAAATGTGGTATGTCCAAGTGACGAACACTTGGGGAACGGTCGTGAATTAATATTAGAATATTTGATTATAAGTTACATTAAATAAATGAAAGAAATAAAAAGAGGGGGTTTTGTTATTAAATCTCAACTAAATCAATAGCTAATCTAACTAGATAAATTGATTGGAAATGTTTCACTTCTGCCATTCGAATTTAGATTGGATTACTTTTCAAATAATGATTAACATTGTTAGTAGTGTAATGGATTTATTAGTTGGTTACCGAATTCTAATGTGACTAGTTGTCTTGATATGATATCTCAGTACTGATAATTAATGTACAACTAACACTATGATCATACAAGTAGTGAACACAAAATTATTTTAAGATATTTGGAATATAATGATATAATCTAGTGATTTCTCATCAATGATAATGACAATCAATCAAAGCATATAATGGATATCTAATACTCTCTATTACAATAAAAGTCACATATTAACATTACCTAACCCTAAGATATTATGAACCTCTAGTCCTAATAGTTTAATGGACATTATATTAGTCCTCTTAACTACACATAACTCAGCAATAGTCAATGAAAATCATAACTTTAATAGGATCGGTGACTATCAATCAAACACAATTACTATTCAAACTAATACTTGGTGGATTAGGGGTCTAATCCATTAACTATAATTGGTATGAAATTGAATTGATGGTAGCACAATCCTTTTGGGTTGCTCTCAAACCTAGCAATTAAATAGGAAAAATTTAGAGAGAGAAGATTGATTTATTAGTTTATTATGTGGTTAGTAAATTAATTAGAAATAAAAAATAAATGATTTGTTAATGTGTTATGTAAATAATATATTAATTGGAAATAATATTGTTTAATTAATAATTAATATGAAATTAATTGGAAATAAATTTTAAGAGTAATTGGATTAATTTAAAATAGGAGGACTAAAGGTGACAATGTTTAAAAGTTGAAAATTGAGCAATTCTTGAACCTCCCTTGGGAGGCGACAAATTCTTGAAGGCTTTCTAGGGTTTCCTTGGGCTTTAAGGGTGCCTTGCATTCCTTAGGGAGGAAGTAAAGGGATTAGGGATATCTGGGAGAATCCTACCTTAGCCAAAACCATCCTAAACTCCTATATAAACCTCTAAGGGTTTAGAATTTCGTTCATCCTCTTTCTAAAGGCTTAGGGCCGAAATTTCTACTACTATTCTCTCTCTTTTCAAGCTCATTGGTTGTTTGGGTTTGGATGTGAACCATTACAGACACTACACTTGTGGTGCTAGTTGCCGAAAGCTACTAACAAGTAATGATATACTTTTGATTTTTGAATTCCAGCCCGTTGTCACTTCGAACGTTTCAAACCACCTTTCACATTTAAAGTTCCACTTGCTTTATAAATTCTTTATGCTTAGGAGTCGCCTCTGATTTCTTTTTAAGAAAGAAAACCCAAGTGAACCGTGAAAAGTCATCAACAATTACCAAAATGTACTTACTACCACCAATGCTTTCGATTGCAGAAGGACCTTACACTTGTGGTGGTAGTTGCCAACACGATTTAAAATTTTCGGATAAAGAGATTACAAATGACTGGATACAAACCGACTAGGTTAAAATATGAACCGAAAGACCAGCTTCGGTCCTAAAGTCAATCAACAACCAAAGCCGAACCCAGTCAAGGATATCAAAGGTAAAGGAAAGTTGGTCTCGCACTCTGAAGTTCATACCAGGAAGACATTAGCTAATCCTAGGAATCAAAAAGGTCTAAATGAGAATCAAAACTCAAATAAACCAAAACAAGAAATTAATAAAATCAAAGTTTTTACCATCAAAAGAAAACATAAAACCACTTTAATTAAAAGAACTTATATAGTTGATCGTTCTGTTGCAATTCCTTGTCTTGTAAAAGGCTCACGAGGACCCAAGAAACTTTGGGTTCCTAAATCTGCTTAAATCTTACAGGTTATTAGTGACGAGCAGTTCGACGATCAATGGTATATTGATAGTAGTTGCTCACGTCACATGACAGGAAGGAAGGAAGAGCTAAGGGAGTTTCGGTCCCTTAAGGATGGTGGATGTGTCAAATATGGTAATAATTCTTATGGCACGACCAAAGGCTATGGAATGATAACAAACAGAGAATTCTCAAAATGGAAGGTGGAATATGTAAAGAGATTACAACACAATCTAATCAGCGTCTCACAACTGGTCATGGGAACTGGCTTGAAATTTTCGTTCGATGATGAAGGCTTAGAGATTGTTAAAAAGAAGACGAAAACTATCCTGTTAAAATCCTAGTGAAAAGGAGAGATGTATCCTCTAAATCTTAACCCAATTCAAGGAAAGCCAGCTGTATGTCTTTTTTCAAAAGCACACTCTGACGAAAGTTAGATATCTCCTTGCCCAATCCTGAAAATCATTGACGGGACTGCCCCAAACTTGAGTAGGGCCGTCAATCCAAGGATGATGTTATGCTCTGTTGGGTGTCTTATTATGAAGAAGTCTATTAGGGATGTCTTATTCTTTGCTTTATCATGGCTGGTTAGCGTGAAAGGTAGATGAATTGTGCGTAGGGGTCATAGGCTGTGCCCTGTGAAACCTGTTAGCCTCCCCGTTGTGGGTTTGAGGTTCTTCTTCCATCTATCGGGGAGAAGGCGAAAACAATGCTCATAAATAATGTCCACTGAGCTGTATGTATCAGTGTATACCTGATGGACTGTCACATCTTTGATATACCTTTGGATTATGATTGGGTCGTCTCCCCGCCAACCCTTTCGGACGGGGTCCTTTGTTGAAAATGGCAGTTCTTGCATGGATCTAGTTAGACTATCCATATCGTTACGTTCCTCATGCCTTCCCTACTTGGAGCATATCATCAGGATTTTGTGAGGTTGGTCGTGCTCTCTGGCTGCATCTTTGGCGTTCTTAGTGTCAAAATTGGCACGAAGGCTTCATGCCACCTCGATGAGATTCCTCTTCAGTTGTTTTTCTTCCATTTTCCTTTTTAACACTAAGTAGTTGATGGTGTCATGAGTTTTACTTTGTGGTACTCACAGAGTCATCCCTATCTTCTTTTTCACTGGTTGATTGTCATAGAGTGCATAGATGTCCGACCGCCTGCCTCACCTTTCGTCTCTTTAGAATGGCCTAAAGCATCCCTGTGAGCGCTTGCCTTGCCCAAAGTGCCTGCCCCCGCCTTGGGTTTCTGGGTGAGAGGGTGTCGGGCTGTGGCGTTTTGTGGTCGATGCGGTCATGGCATTCAGGTATGCTTGTTTTGTTGCCTCACCTTCCTCCTATCTCAGGTAGTGTTCTACTTTCTCTTTTACCTCTGCTCATGTCTGCGGCTTTTTTCCCATGAGCTTTTGAGACAGGGGTCATGGCAGGAGGCCCCATGTGAAGGCAACTACTATTAAGCCTATTTTGTGACCTGGGATGTCTAGCATGGAGTTGGTAAACCCGGTGAAGTATTCTCTTATTGTTTCTCCTTCCATTTGTTTGCAGCCAATGACTGAGTGTGAATCTCCCTTGTATTTACGAAGTTGCATAGAATTTGTCATGAATAAGTATTTTAACTGCCCAAAGTTGTATATGCTCCTTGGTCGCAGCGTATTGAACCACGTTATTTCGTTGCTATATAGGGTTGTTGGGAAGTACATACGCCAAAATTGCTTGTCCAGTTTGAGCGATGTCATCGTCCACTCGTATGTGTCAATTTGGCTATCAGGATATGTGGTCCTGTTGTAGGTCTTTAAGTGTTGTAATTTTGTCATGTTTGGGATTTCGTAGTCCAAGAGCTCCTTGCCGAATGGAGATGTCACGCTACGTGACAGGCAATCTTGGTTTGGGATGGGAAAACACCCTGTGGGTTATATTGTTGGGCAGTAGCATGGAGTTGCATAAGCATGCTGTTATATGCTGGAGGGTGGCCAGAGTTTGGCCTATATAATGCTTGTTGTGGGAATAGGAAGGTTAAGGTTTGGGTGGACAGTAGGGGTGAGTTTTTTGTGAGGGAATTATTGGGCACAAGCTACTGGTATTGTTGGCGCGAGACAGTGATAGGTATGTTTGTTACGAATGGAGGTGTTGGGTAAGCCATTGTTTGGCTTCTCATCGTTTGGTTCAAGAGTGGTTTCTAGAAAACCGTTAGTGTTTCTCCCACCATCTGGGTTATCGGTGGTGTCTAGAAAAACATCGGTTGTGTTTTTTCCATTTGGTTTGGTGGTGGTGGTGTCTGGAAAACCATCGGTTGTGTTTCTGCAATTTGGTTTGGCGGTGGTGGTGTCTGGAAAATAACTTGTTCTGTGCCTGCCATTTGGTTTGGTGGTGGCTACTAGAAGAAATTCGGTGTGGCGCTAAAATCTTTCACTGTTAGCAGCGTCGTACTGCTTGATATCACCTTTAGTTAGGTTACTTTTATTGGAGTGCCTTGTGCTGACACGGAGGCGGAAGAGGTTTGTCCTCCTTCAACCGGTTGTTATTGCTTGGTTGTTGGTGTAACAGTTATCATCGAGCCGCCTTCTTGCATCGTTTTTCCAGTGAGCATTGTGGGAATCGGGGTGGTGGTTTGTTCCAGCGACATCATAGGTCTGATGGGGCTGGTTGGCATTCCATCGGTTCCCCTAGTATTGTCGGATGCCATTTTTCACTGATTTAGAGTGTGCTTTTGATTTGTTTTTGGTCACACTACGTATGGCGTCAAATGATGTGACCTGGTTCCTCTCCGGCGATGCTCTATACTTTCTAAGATTCCGATGAACCAATGAGGTCACAATAAGAAAGGATTGACAACCGTTCTCCAGGAGTGGGCCCTCGAGAAAATGCTTCAACGGTCAAGTCAGTGGATAGACTTGGAGTTGTATTATGAGTAAACTGAGAGAGAATCACTTACTTCCGAAGGCACCTAGAGTGGACTTGATGAGAATAAAATTATCTTAGATCGATAGATTCAAGCAGATATTAAATGATAATGACAAGAATTAGAAAACGATGAACAAAAAGATGAATCAAACGTGTGTCGAATGATTAATATGCTCTATCTCATAAGAATTCAATGTCAATTGCTACTGTAGAGATAGGCTAGGGTTACAATACGATGAAAGATAATAATCAAAAGCCTTGTTTACATAATGCATGCATGCACTATATATATATATATATATATATATATATATATATATATATATATATATACACACACACACACACACTAAACCCTAAACATATCACGGTTGGACAGGCCCAAACCGGGAACACTAATGGACCAAACTACTAAGCCCAATGATGCAATCCCTTGAACTCAACAATCTCCCCCTTTGCGTCAGTTGGAGCGAGAGATCACTTCGGTTTAGTAATGGTAGTTTTCTTCATGGTCTTGAATAGCTTCGGAATGAGGGCACGTAACGTTTAATGGAAGTTGACGTACTAACGAAGCATATCTGAAAACAGCTTCCTGTCTGCATCACTGTTCTGATCACACTTGTATATGATTTCAAGAATATGCTCCAAGCATGGGGTGGAGAACAAGTGTTTGTCAGCAAGAGCGAACATGCATTTTTGACCTTCTCCCCTGGTGAACATGACCGTATGGAACTGTGGGTCGATCTTTCCCTTTGTCATCACATTTATTTCGCTTGCCTTCCCAATGGGTTTGATAGTGGGCTTCTTTCTCAGGGCATAACTGATCTCCTGATCCATCTTCGCGACTTCAAGAATATAGTAGACCAGCATTTGCTTGATATGATCAATGATAGGCTCATACTCTTATTGATTGGTCTGTAAGATTTTGTTTAGGAGGATCCAGTCATAAGGATTCAGATTCGGCAGATCAGCAAAGGAGATCATATGGACCGAACTGTCTGAGCCTCGGGTCACTTTAAACTCAACGTTGATAGATTTCCCTGCTGAAGTGGGTTTCAAAACCTTGACTGTTGTGATTTTATGATTACTCCAAGACAGGTACTGCGGTTGAGAGAACGTAAGATAATACTCTAGTAGGTCTCGATCAACCTTCGGGTCAGGAGAAGGTATGGCAACAGTTGACTCGAAGCAATGAAATATAAATGCCTTTTTGGTGATTGGCATGTCAAACTGTGAATCCTTGGAATTTTTAAGATCAAACGAAAGGACCGGTTCGAGTTGTGTGCTTGGAGACTCGATTACCTCCTTCAAAAGTTTTTCCATCGTCCAAAAAGGGAACATGGACTACCTTCGTTCCAAGGCATTGTTTTGTTTTCTTTCCTTCTCCATAGCAATACCTGCGACACGAAGTTTCTCTTCAAGCTCTCGATCATTCTTCTTGATTTTCCAATCTTCGATTTTTGGTGCTTTTACTTCGGTTTCAATCAAATCTTCTGATTCATCCTCATCATCATCACCAATTTTCTTTTTACCTTTCTCCTTCATACTGCATGAAGCTTCCTTACCCTTCGGCTTAGTAGTGACTTTCGGTTGTAAGATGGGTTTGCTTGTTGGAGGTGGTTATGATTGACCTTGGCGAGCACCGTCTCCCCCTTGTTTCGAAGGGACAAATGACTCCGAAACACCTTCAATCCTGCTTAGAATGTCTAGATCAGGTCTCGACTTCTCAGCCAAGTGGCGTCGAACCGTGATAGTGAGAACCGAGTCATGCACTTCCAGAAGATTCAGAAGAAGGGAATGCACGTCACCAACACTACTCTTGATGACTGCTCGCCCTGACTTAAGATCTTCATTCTCTTTTAGAGCTTGGGTGAGTGCCAGGGCTTGAGTTTTGATTTTGGTCGTCTTAAGAGAAAGCTCATCCATGAGTTTATTTTCCATTGCAAGATCAGCTTGAAGTTTATCAAGGCGTTGATTGATGGAAGTTTGAGGCTCAATGTAATCGGATTTGATGGCGTGGAGTGCTTCCTCAAAATGTTTTTTTCAACTTGAAGCGAGCTAGTAAGTGTATCAACCGAAGCATTAACCATTTGAGCATTCTTCTGTGCTGCAGCTTGAAGGGAATCAAGGAAAATATAAGCATCATAAATTAGTTTTTCAAATTTTGTAGTCGCTTTCTTGCAATCTTTGGTGGATTCATCAACTGCCATAGACGCTTTCTGGTAGGAGGAAGTGGAAGCATCCACAGCTTTAACTACATTGGAAATGGTAGAGTCATGCTCTTTGACAAAGGTTGCCAAGAGAGCCTTGATTGCAGCTTCAGAATACGCCTGAGCTGGTGGAGAGGAGAAAGAAGAGAGCATCTGATCAAGTTTGTCATTCAGATTCTTTAGTTGCTTCTTCTTGACCGGAGCATCTTCATCATCATCGCTTTGAACATGATGTGGGCTAAAATAAACCGAATCAAACTCCATTTCTGCTCCACCAAGAACAGTGTCAGATTGGTGTGAGGGGGTGGGGATAAAGGTTTTGAAGTAATTGGGGGTTCAGATTCTGAAGCAGGTGCCCCCATATCAGATACAATGACACAAACTTAAGGTTGTGTGGTAGCGGTAGTAGTTATAGTTGTGGTAACCTTAGTAAATAAAGGAATTGGAATGGGAATTGCGGTTGTAGTGGAAGAATAAATGGGAGGAGGACATGGAGCAATATTGATTGAAACCGATTGGGTAGGAGAAGGAGGATGTGAGTTTTGGTTACGCTCATGATTAGGTGAGGGAGGAAGCGAATTACCGCGAAGTGAACTGTCGTGTTGAGAGACATCTTCATCACCGGATTCGGGTTCGGGCTGAGGATCAGAAGGAACATAGTCTGAATCACTTAATGAAGGAGCCTTGGGTTTGTGTGCCTTCTTCTTTGTCTTTTGTTTCTTTGGAGTTGAAGGAGCGGCTTGATCAGGCTTTCGCTTCTTGGTAGCAGAAACTTTAGAGAATTGACCTTCCTTCTCCCCTTTCTTTTCAGGCTTCTTCCCTCGTTTCGTTAGTTTGTCTGCTGCGTCAAGCGAACTTTTCATTTCAGGAGTAAGTTGCCTTGGTCCTGAAGGAGGTAGCTGTTGGATTAATGTCTAAGTCCATAACTATATTTGGTATGTACTTGACCCGACCCGGCATGGTCCATTTGGGTTGCACTTCACCGGCACAATTTATATGGATAGTATTTTGAGAATAGTATATTTATGATTTATATTAATATATTATAAGTTCTAATATATTAATATAATCATATTATTTAATTATTATTGATCAAGAATTAATTTATAATTAATTAAGTGATCAAAATGAACTAATTAAATATGGACTCTTAGATATATATGTGTAGTGGGCCAAGTTCATTTAGGTTGGGCTAAGTCTTCATGGATAGTCCATGGAGCTTTAACCCATGGATCCTAGGAAATGAAAGGTCATGGGTATTAGGTTTTAACCCTAATCCTCCACACTATATAAAGATGTCCTTGGTTGGTGAAATGGGCACTAGTGTGGGTACACTATGAGGGCTAGCCAATTTCACTAGAGAGAACCAACTATCCATATTCTCTAAAGTCTTCCAAGGCGTTTTGGTGATTTGTGATTCCGTTTGCGGCTTCCACACTATTGGGGCTAAGCTCTTAAAGCTTGAAGACATCAAGCTACACCAAAAGGTATGTCATCTAACTAGTCTTTGTAGTATAGTTACCTCATAGTATACTAGTTAGGATTAAAGGCTTGGAAAGTTCTTATTTGCATGTATAATAGAGAAAACATAGATCCAAGGTTTATAGGGTTGCATGTACACCATAGGAGTGTTACATGCTCAAAACCCAATAGTGGTATCAGAGTTATGGGTTGTTTTCTGTTATATTGATGCAAATGTTTTATTTTCAAAGTTGAAAAAAAAAGAAAAAAAAACATGACGTTTGTCAAATTTTAAGACAATTACTTTTTTTGTGAAAAACTAATTATTTGTAAAATTTGAATCATTTGCTATATGAGTTGAATTAGGTCAAATTTAGTAAAGGATAAAATGATATGATTATTTTATTAGTTTTAAAAATTTGATCTAAAGAGTTTTTTGAAACCTCCATAAGTTATGGATATGAAAAGGTTTAAAAAAATTGATTCAAAGTTTTTATGGAGTTACAAAATTTGGTGTTAATGTTTTACAGAATTCCATAACTTATTCTTAAGTTATGGAACATGAAAAGTTTCATCATAAAACAAACATTGAACTCCATAAGTTATGGAATCCAAAAGTTTTTTTTGTGTTACCTTGTTTTATGAGTTATTTTTTAGATTAATGAAAAATATGTGTTAATAGTTTTCAATCCGAATTAATCTAAAAGTTGTTCATAAAATGTGTTTTTGTAACTTGTCCTCAAGTTATATGAAAAGTCACATTTATGAATCTAAAAAACTCAAAAAAAATGCCTTAGGTTACAAAAAAAAAAAATGAAGAGTCTTTCCTTATTAAATGGTTTTATGACTCCATAACTCTTCCTCAAGTTATGGAGAACCAAGAGTCTCTTCATTAAATAAAAAAAAAGTGTAACCTTAATTAATTCCATAAGTTATAAAATAAAGAAAAATTAATTCTTTTATTAGTTTAAAGTCTTCCATAACTTGTCCTCAAGTTATGGAACTTGAAGAGTTTTTTAAGTAAAACTACTTTAAACACATAAGTTATGGAATAGAAAAGTTTTGAAAGTTACAAAACTTGCCCTCAAGTTTTGGCATTTGAAAAGTTTTCACTTATGAATACTTTAATTCCATTTTAGCCCTTAGAACTTTAAAAGTTAAAATTCAACCCTTATACTTTATAATATTATAAGTTAATATATATATATATATATATATATATATATATATATTTATATATATACATATATATATATATATGTATATATATATATATATATATATATATATATATATATATATATATATATATATATATGTATGTATGTATGTATGTATAAGAGTAAAGTCACTCTTACCGCTAGTACGCCTCATTCACGAAGCCGGTCTATAAGGGGGGTATAAGGTTACTGCCTATAAAATGGCAGTTTAATGGGTGTCCACTCTCACCCACCGCTTCCTTGACTGGTGGAGGGTCGTTAGCCGAACGGGTTTGACAGGACTATAATTCTCCCTTCATTAAAAGTATTAATGATAAATACTAAGTAACTAAAGTCTTAATAATACCCAATCTTAGTTACTTAGGAAAATGTGAATAAGGTGCTAATCCATGAAATTACACTTTGCACTTTGTTTAAGTCCGTTAGTGGAGCGTGTGTGGTAACTTAATGCTTATCAGAGTATCGATGGAGCGTGTGTGGTTAAACGGCACATCGATTGAGGGCTAAACACTTAAGGGTACCAAGTAATTTGCATGGTTACTTCACACCTTGTTTTGTGATCCTCGGCATCCCAGTCACAAAACCTGAAGGGCATACTCGAGATCGAAACATGCCATTGAAAGTTCAATGAATTTCAAAGATCTAGGAATTTCAAATCCAACTAAAACCTAATTAATTATTTCGTTTTTCATGGTGGAAATTGGTGAATCGTCATTCACCTACCTTCAAATATTCTATAGCTTGGATTACGGCATCCCTCTTCCAAGTTATAAAATAGTTTGTTGGGCCCTAGCCTTAATATTTCATATTGGGTGTTATATTAAGGATTTTAAATCAACTATCTTGAATATCTCCCAAAAGATGTCAAGTTCAGACATCTATGATCTTCCCAAATATCTTGGAACCTCACTTCCTCCACCACCTCCAATTATTCTCCCTAACCCACAAGTTCAAGGTCACTCAAGCCTTATTGGCAAGGCAAGGTCTAGGTGTGATCACATCTTGGAGATGAAGTCACATGCTGACAAGCCGGGAGAGTTGGGTGTCAAAGTCTTGAGAAAGTTAGTGGTTCAATCACTTTCTAAGTCACATAGTGAGTTCCTTTAGGACTCCTATGAGATAGACTATGACAAGACCTTTAATGATCCTATCTATTTGCTTCGTTCTGCTAAATCAGAAATGATTTGGTGTACTAGTAAAGCAAATTTGATTAGGAGATCAACTTCCCAAAACTTTATGGACAGGGACAATAGTGACACAGGAAATCCAGAAATGCATTCTCTTCCTAATGGAAAAGGATTGGCCATAGTCAACTTGGTTGACCAAATGGTAAAGAGAAAGGCTAAGTCTGAGATAGTCCCATGTACTATTACCTAAGGATCCATATATTTCTATTGCCAAAGGAAGGGGCTTTGGTTATGAAGCTGCCAAACTTACCTATGGATGATAAAGTCAATAAGTTTGACTTTATTTCAGGTAAAGTCCATGGTCTAACTCTATTAAGTTCCTACTTGGATATTCTTATTACATGATGTGGCTGGGTCACATGTTGATGTTTTAAGAATCAAAGAAATGTAAAGAAACTTAAAGGAAGTATATGCTGATTCTGATCACGAAGATGGATTTCGATCGCATGGTTCGGTGATCAGAATTTTGAGCACGTGCTTAAGAGTTATGATAGATTGCTTAGGAATAGATGACAACAAGTTTTCATCTGCATTGTAAGGATTAGTTTTTCCGCAAAGTTTCAAAATAAAAGAAAAGTTTTTAATTTTATTTATTTTAAAAAAAATATCCTTACAATGGCATTTGGAAAAAAAGATGTTGTTTATATGATTCCATTGATAGCAATATTGGAAATATGAATTAGAGTCTTTCATTTGTGGTAGTTTCTAAATTTACCAAATAAGGAAAGATTCTCATCACCCAAGTTTCAGTTGGATAGAAACTTGGAATCATGCAAGTTGTATAGTATGATAAATGAGAACTTTCGAGCATTGGAAAATTAAGACTAACTGCTTGTTCACATGGATGTGTGAGTCAAGAGAAGGACTAAGGGATCAAGTACACTTTCTTGTGCACTTGTCAAAGTCCACCACAAAAGATGGATAAGACTATTCGTCATGATTTACTAAGGTTTAGTAAATATGATTATACTTACAAGCTTAAGTATAATTCTGAAGCGTTGGAAAATTTTTCAATGTATGACAAAACGAATAAGAAGAATCAAATTAGGCAGAAGGATAAAAGTTTCTCAAATCTGAAAAGATGGGAGAGTCCTTTTATTATTATGTTTTATGATCATCTTAATGATTTTGAGAGCTTATCACAATTCATCCTCTAAGTACATTCTGAGAGTTAAGAAGAGGAGTTATGAATTGTTGAAGTTGTTAAATCAAGAAGATGATTCATACTTCATTTGAAAACAGTTCATAGAGTTATACTCTAAGATTGTAACTTGAGTGACATGTCTTAAAGAAGGTTTAAAACACTTGTCCAATGTAAGAGTAAAAGTTTTCTACTCTTGTACATTTGAAATTGGTAAGTTGTGATATTTTGGATAAAACAAAGATCAACTAAGGCTAATTGTGTTAAGTGTCTCTCTTGATTAGAATCCACACACTATCTCTTGAATATTTGGCAAGAAAGTCTTATAGGTCAAGGAGACAGTGGGAGTCTAAAAGATCCTGAAAGGGTTTCAAGAAGTAATCAAGAACAAAAACCTGTATTTCATCACTAGTACACAACTAGAGGTTTATAACCTATCGTGTTGACATTTCTGTGCCCATTCCAGTTAAATTGGCTATACATTTGAGTTCTACACATTCTCAATTGTTTGGATAACTACTTGAAAGCAATGGCAGGCCCTTGAGTTGCCAGGTGGCAAGAAGTTAAGATTGCACAAGTTCAATCCATATGAGTTAGGATTTGTCACTAACCTAGTCATGTGGTTATGGTTTTGACAAATTCACATGTATAGGAACGCTTACACCATAAAATCTAAGTGTCATAAGGTTTCTCTTCGATTCATGAAAATGATGGTAAGGAAACTCTTTCACTATGTAGATTTTAAGTAGATAGCAATTGTGACTTTTGTAGTTCTCAAAGTCGTTAGTGGAGCGTGTGTGGTTAACCGGCACACTAACATTGACTTATGAGAAATGGCAAAAGGTCTAAACAATTTAGACTATGATTACGGCATCCCTTTTCGTAGTTCTGAAATTGTTTAGACACACTTGTCAGCTATCTAAGAGAGGTGAGTGATTTTGATAAAGTCTTATCAAGGCAATCTAGTATCAGAAATCTGAACTTTGGTAAGAAAGTCAATAAAGTATTGATTTCTAGAAGTCCAGTTGATTTCTGGGTACATGTCAAAGCTAGTGGGAGCATAAGTGTTATGCTATTAATCATCATGTTAGTGGGAGCATGATAATTATGATAAAGGTTGCAAGTTAGCAATGTTAATTATAGAAAAACAAAAGGTCTCAATTGGGAACAAAGTTGTTTTGCTATAATTAAGGGAGAGGATATTATACTTCATCTCAAATCTAAAAGCTTAGCTTGAGGTCTTAATCGTATTTAGTCAAGAATATATATATGAATTTCATGTTGGAATGGCTCAACATAAGGAAATTCTATATATGGGTTCATTATTTGCGTTCTAAAATTCGATTATGATTACGGCATCCCTTTTCATAATCTGAATTATGAGAACTTGGCAAATAGAAATGGAAATATTATAGCAAAAGACTGGTTTAGTCTTTATGTGAGACATCATGAATCGTGTCCCATATGCTTCGGATATAGGATCGATTACATGTGCTATATTCATCCTTTCTAAAATTTTCCAAATGCCTGGGGCATTAAGAAGGGAAAAGGTCTAGAATTGGATATGACTAAAATGATTAAGCAATTGTTGAGGACAATCCAAGGTTTACCAAGGATTGGTTGCTCTAGGACAGTTGGAAATATAGTGTTGACTTTGGAAGGACCATATTGACATAGTCTGAAAAGAGGCAACTCTTGTTCGGAAGTGATAGTCAAAATGGAATATGGAAATGGTTCAAAGTTAAATAGTATTCAATCTATAAGATTAGAAAACTTAATGCAAGAAGGATGTTTCCAAGGAGTTGATCTCCGTTGGAATACTCTGTAATGATTGTTGCCAAGTCTGGTTGAATTTGTGCATAATCATTACAAGAGGATCAATGCATATAAGTTTAGAATCTAACAGATTTCAGTAGATGGCATGAATTTGGAATTCTTGCATTTGCAGTAAGGTTTTGGGACTGTGAAAAGATGATCATTGGAGTTATGCTCAATTGATCTATTTCACAAAGTAAAGATTATAGACAAACATAGTATGTATACTTTGTGTATGGCATGACTAGTGTTTAGAAAACATAGTGTACATGCTTGGAGCATGGGACAACTATTGTTTTAAATTCAAGTATAAAGTTGATAAAACCGAAACAATGAGTAACGAGTAATTAGTATGGTGATAAATAAAAGTGTTTATTTATATTCATAGGGTTTGATACCATATTTGATTCATTTATTCTTGTGTTTCACTTTGCATGTTTTGACTTCCAGAATAAACTAGGTTATTCTTCTGGAATGACTAAGTTATTCAAACCATCCACAGTCGGTCATATGTTGGAAGTAGATATGAATTAAGACTGTCATGGGTTGGCTTGTAGAGGTCTAAGATGTTGGACAAAGGGCTACAACACTCATGAGTGCTCATAAGTTCTGAGTATTGGATTCAACCCGCGCTCATTCGAATCACTTCATGGATTTTATCACGAGTGATCATGAGACGATAATATCTTATATTCTTCAAACCTAGAGATATGAGTTGTTACTATGAGTTGGTTGTACATTGATTGCACGAAAACGCATTCGGTAACTCGGTGTTATAAAACGTGTCTTTGTGTATGATTCAACAAGTAGTAGAACAAGCCATATGAGTCGAAGTTTATCCATTCCTTTTATTTTCGAGATAAAAGCGATATTTGTGGGCCCATTTAATGATGATACATGTGAGTGCTTGGCCAAGTTAGGTCTGATTTGATTTGTTCAATCAGTCAGTCATTGTGAATCGGAAATCGGGAAACAACAAATGGACAGAGAGAATGATTATAATCTATGTCTCAGTCCATATGATATCTAGAATGGAGGAATATATGATCCCTTATCTGATGGACAAGTTCATTGACAAGATTAGAGTTCGACAGCGGCTTTAAGAGCTACGATTGCCAGTTAGGTTTTGAAGTCATACTCAATAATAGTTTTAGACTTATCCAAGTGGGAGACTGTTGGATTAATGTCTAAGTCCATAACTATATTTGGTATGTACTTGACCCGACCTGGCATGGTACATTTGGGTTGCACTTCACCGGCATAATTTATATGGATAGTATTTTGAGAATAGTATATTTATGATTTATATTAATATATTATAAGTTCTAATATATTAATATAATCATATTATTTAAATAGTATTGATCAAGAATTAATCTATAATTAATTAAGTGATCAAAATGAGCTAATTAAATATGGACTCTTAGATATATATGTGTAGTGGGCCAAGTTCATTTAGGTTGGGCTAAGTCTTCATGGATAGTCCATGGAGCTTTAACCCATGGATCCTAGGAAATGAAAGGTCATGGGTATTAGGGTTTAGCCCTAATCCTCCACACTATATAAAGATGTCCTTGGTTGGTGAAATGGGAACTAGTGTGGGTACACTAAAAGGGCTAGCCAATTTCACTAGAGAGAACCAAGTATCCATATTCTCTAAAGTGTTCCAAGGTGTTTTGGTGATTTGTGATTCCATTTGAGGCTTCCACACTATTGGGGCTAAGCTCTTAAAGCTTGAAGACATCAAGCTACACCAAAAGGTATGTCATCTAACTAGTCTTTGTAGTATAGTTACCTCATAGTATGCTAGTTAGGATTAAAGCCTTGGAAAGTTCTTATTTGCATGTATAATAGAGAAAACATAGATCCAAGGTTTATAGGGTTGCATGTACACCATAGTAGTGTTAGAATGCTCAAAACCCAACAGTAGCTTCTTGTACTCATTCATCAATTTGCTTTCAAGTGAGACAAAACGGTACATTGATTCCGGAACCGAACCAATAAAGACGAACTTTGATGGATCAGAAATGATGATCTTCGTCATGTGAAAAGTAGAAATCGATGACATTAAGGAGTCTACCATTGTTGGAACTTGAAAGTTCTCCATTGCCCAGTGAGTAACTAGGGTCCAAAACCTAATATATTCAATGACTCAGTGAGAATGATGTTGAAATCTAAAATAAAAACAGGATCTTTTGAGAAGAAAAATGTTGGTGTTAGACAATTCATAAAGATCTCAAAAAATAGAAAGATTTCAAGAACATCCCATCAACTCATTTAAGGTATTGGTTTTTGGGTCTCACTTAGCACATTGTGAAACGAAACTAAGATCATCAACACAGAGTTTGAGTAACCATAAACCTCAATGGTAAAAACTGAGAGTCTCAAGGGTTACGATTATGAATCGAAATGAGATGGAGAAATAGTAATAGGTGGGTAAAAAGCAAAAAGTACCTCTGCCATTAAAATAGACTAAGCAAATAACTTTTAACATATTATGAGAAGAGTAAGGTAGCTCATGACTTGAGTGATTTTATCAGCCTATTTGGGAAGAAACGATTGGTATATATCGAATCAGTAAGGCTTTACTTAGAGTCTTGTAGGCTTCGGTCGACATGCAGCAGCATGCTTCTAGGGACACTTAGCTAGTACATAGATAAAAATTTATACCTACCCCAGCTCCATCATGTAAGCACATCTGTAATACTGAATCATAGAAAGAAAATATTTTTGGATTTTATGAAATTTTTCTGAAAAAGAAATAAAAATGGAAAACAAAATATTTTTTGAGTTTTATGAATTTTCTGAAAAAGAAATAAAAACAAAAAATAAAATATTTTTGAGTTTTAATAACGAATTGAAGACATAAAGTAAAGAGAACAAAAGATATATATAGTATACAACAGATTTGTAAGAACCAAACCATGAGTTGAAACAATCCTTCGCTTTTAAAAATATATATATATATATATATATATATATATATATATATATATATATATATATATATATATATAAGAGGAGAGATAGACCGAGCCTTCGGTTCATTTCGGTTTTCGAAAAATCAAGAGCCGAAATAGACCGAGCGTTCGGCTCAATTCGGTTGTTAGAAAATTTTAAGAAAGCGAAAACGAAAGTTATTCTTAATGAAACGAGTGTGGTTTTGGATCTGACTCAGCTTCCATCATTCCTAAGCCTTGTAGTATGTTATTAAATGATGCTTCAGGCAAGGCCTTAGTAAAGATGCCAGGCAATTGATCAGAGGACCGAATGAAGTGAATTTCAACATTCCCATCTTCTACATGACCCTTGATGATGTGATATCTCAGTGCTATGTGGATTATGACATATCCTTATGGTGTTTTCAGAGTCACAATAAAGAGGAATCTTCTTCGTATTCAGGCCATAATCTCTTAATTGGCTTTGGATCCAAATGACCTAGGAAGTGCAAGATGCTGAAACAATATACGCAGCTTCGGCTATAAAGAGTGAAACACATGTAGGTTTCTTGGACTGCCAGCTGACGAGCTTACCATCTAGGAATTAACATCCTCCTGTAGTGCTCTTTCAGTCCAAACCACATCCTCCAAGACCAGCATCAGAGAATGCTTGAACGAAAAATCCTAATTTAGCAGGATCCAAACAGAAAACATTATGTCTGGTCGACTAGCTGTTAGATACATTAGAGACCCTATCATCTGCCGATAGAGAGTCATATCAATAGTCGGTTTCTCCAAAGATGGTGTTAACTTCGTTCTGAATGCCATAAGAACTTTTACTTTGGAATCTCCCATAATGCTAAACTTAGCTAGTAAGGTCTTCATACAAGCCTCCTGATTGATAAATATTCCTTCATCTCCCTGTCTAATATTCAACCGAAGGAAAAAGTTAATTGGATCCATTGAACTTATCTCAAACTTAGTCTCCATCAACTTCCTGAATTCAGCTGTTAGACTGGGATTCGTGGAACCGAAGATGATATCATCGACATAAATTTGGACGATCATTAAGTGGTCACCTTCTTTCTTGCGAAAGAAGGTTGGGTCAACCGAACCTTGTTTAAACTTGGACATTTTTAGAAATCGAGTAAGGGTTTCATACCAGGTTCTAGGAGCTTGCATCAACCCATAGACAGCTTTATCCAGAATATAGCAGTGATCAGGATACTTTTCGTTCACAAAACCTGGTGGTTGCTCAACATATATAGTCTCCTCTAGTTCCCCATTCAGGAAAGCAAACTTGACATCCATTTGAAGTACTTCAAAGTTTTTGTGTGCAGCATATGCCAGAAAGATTCGCATTGATTCTAACCTTGCTACGGGATCGAAGGTTTCTTCATATTCTATACATTCTTCCTGACAATATCCTTTCACAACTAGCCTCACTTTATTACGAATCACATTCCCTTCTTTATCCATTTTGTTTCTGAAAACCCATTTTAAGCCAATGACTGATGCATCCTTTAGTGTGGGAATTAATCTCCGAACTTTATTTCGCTCAAACTCGTGGAGTTCATCTTGCATTTCCTGTACCCAATCTGAGTGATCGAGTGCAATATTAACCGTTTTCGGTTCTATTTTAGATAAGAATGAGTTAAACATGAAAAATTCTACTTGAGAGAACAGAGCAGTTTGATTCGCTTTTATTTGCGACCGATTGAGGACTCCCTCAGATGATTCACCAATTAATTATGTTTTTAGATGATCTCTTGTCCTTTTCGTGAGAGGAGGGTAGTTTGGATCATAGGCGGAATCCAATTCGGCATTGATTTCTTCTTCCAATTCCTATTGAGTATCCTAATCATCATTCGTATTGTGATTCTCCCCCTCGAAGGATGAGACGGTTTCAACATCAGGATCAAAATTCTCCCCCTCGAATGGAACGTCATGGGTCTGTGTCGGTGATGGATTTTCTCCCTGGAAAGACGAATCAGGGCTATCTGATGTGGATGAACCCTCCTCCTAGAATATAGAGATTTCTTTTGGAGGTTCGTTTGGACATGGCTGTTCGGTTGGTTTTTGATGTTTGCTTTCCATTTCTTTTACTATGTCATCTATAATTGTGTTTAAGTTGTCGATCTTGTTGTCAGCTACCTTTGTCTTAGAATTTATTGCTCTTTCTGGTTCATCAAAGAGTAACATGTATTCTTCAAATAGATTGGAAATTGGAACCGAGACTTGACCTGATGCTGGAAAAATTTCGCCCGTTGGTCCTTTGCTTAATTGAAGTTTCTTCACATAATCATCATCAAAGGTGACATAATAGGTTTCTTCAATTTGCTTTGAACGCTTACTCAGAACCTTGTATTCCTTTGAAGTTAGTGAGTAACCAAGGAAGATCGCTTCACCTGCCTTTACGTCGAACTTGTTTTGGTTCTCTTTGGAGTTGAAAATAAAACACCTTGAACTGAACACATGGAAGAACTTGACATTTGGCTTGTGATTATTCAAGATTTCGTATGGAGTGATGGAAAAGCGCTTATTGAGGAAGGATCGGTTCTGGGTATAGCAGGCAACAACTATGGCATCAGCCCAGAAGTACAAAGGTAAGGAAGCAAAGCTTAGCATGGTTCAGGCTACTTCACACGAAGAGCAGTTTCGTGTTTCAACTATTCCATTCTATTGTGGAGTATAGGGTGCTGAGAAATTCTGAGATACTCCCTTATCAACAAGAAATTCTTCGAACTCTTGATTTTTAAATTCCAGCCCGTTGTCACTTCGAACGTTTCAAATCACCTTTCACATTTAAAGTTCCACTTGCTTTATAAACGCTTTAAGCTTAGGAGTCGCCTCTGATTTCTTTTTAAGAAAGAAAACCCAAGTGAACCGTGAAAAGTCATCAACAATTACCAAAATGTACTTACTACCACCAATGCTTTCGATTGCAGAAGGACGACACAAGTTGATGTGTAGAAGTTCATGTGGTTCAACGATCTTTATGTTCATATGTGTGAGATGACTCTTTCGGCTTTGCTTTCCCATTTTAGATGCAACACACAAGTGTTCCTTATCAAATTTGAGATGAGGAAGTCCTCGTACATGATCACCGATAACCAACTTATTAATGTCCTTAAAGTTGAGATGTGAGAGCCTTCGGTGCTTGAGCCAACTTTCGTCAGAGTGTGCTTTTGACAAAATACATACAGCTGGCTTTCCTCGAATTGGGTTAAGATTTAGAGGACACATCTCTCCTTTTCACTTGGATTTTAACAGGATAGTTTTCGTCTTCTTTTCAACAATCTCTGAGCCTTCATCATCGAACGAAACTTTCAAGCCAATTCCCACGACCAGTTGTGAGATGCTGATTAGATTCCTAAGCATGTCCTTATGGTCTTTGGACTTTATAAAGGACTCAATTTTGTCCAGACCGATCCTGTAAGCATCTAAAACACCATCAGATGATACAATAAATTCACAATTGTAGCAATCTACATCAATTTCATCCTCCTTGAATTGAAGAAACGGTAAAATCATTTTGTGAACGTTTTTGCCAATATCACAATACAAATGCAATTGAGTTATATTAGTGTAAAGACGTTTAGCTATTAAAAAAAATATTCTTTTGTTTTAAAACATTCAAATTGTCACGCTGTAAATAAATCACCTTGTCTCTCGTTCTCACTAAATCTAACTATGTCTTCTCGATCCACATCCGTCGCTCCTCACTCTTGGATGTCACCCTGCTAAGTTGATCGGTTAGGTTAGCTTCTGTGAGGCGTGTTTGCATTAGACTTCCACTTAAACAAGAAAATTTGAATTTTAAATCGTTTAATTCCTTTTCATAGTTTGTTACAGGTATTTTAAGTGATTCGAGTATTGATTGTACCTTCTTGATCAACTGATCACAGTCGTTGATCCTTTCGCTCACAGGCTTGGCCGAAAAACACTTATCTTCACTCTGATTCGCCTCTTCACGCTCTTCCTCAGTTGTGTAGCCCCTCATCTGTGACACTCCATGAGTTACCATCAAGCATCTCCCATGGGACTCAGTTTTCCCTTCTTTCGCCACGAAAGTACTGCCATGCATGGGTTTACGTACCTCTTCATCCTCAGAAACTGTAGACTAGACCTCCACGCCACCGAACTCATCATCAGCAACATTCTCCTGCACAATTAAAGAATTCATAGAATTGTTAGTAGCTTTCTTCTTCTTTATCTCCTCCAACTTGCGCAATATGATACGCTTCATCATCTTCACCCTCCTTCTTTTCTGACAGCTTTCTTAACATGCAATATTTGGCAAAGTGATTTTTGTCGCAACAGAAGTTGCAATCGTATCCAAAGTCTCCTACTAGTTTGCTCTCCTTCTTCTCTTCTTCATTCAGAGGATTGCTTTTGTTATTCTCTTTCGCCTTATCTGAGTTGTAGCTTCCCTGCCAGTTTCGGTTCTTAGCAATAGAGAACTTTTTGCGATCAAACCTCTTTGGGTTGGATACCATCATCGCGTACTCTTCGCTTTTCAGATCGCATTCTGAAATCTCTGATTCGTCTTCCTCTTCTACCACATTCTTCGCCTTAGAGAGAAGGGACAAGGATCCAATACCGGACACCACTTTCACTTCTTTTGTCACAATAATTTCATGAGACTTGAGAATACCCACCATCTTTGCCAATGAATAGGACTTAAACTGCTCATGGGCCTTCATAGTTGATGCCACAGCCATAAATTTGGGTCTTAAACCATTCAGAAATGTAACCTTGTATTCAATCACTTCTCTTCCAATACCGTGCTTGATCATCTTGCTTAGAAGATGGTCGAAGTGATCGAAATCCCAAACAAGTTATTCATCTGATTTTGTTGGAAAGCACCGAACTCGGAAAGCAATAGAGTTTGGATAAAATGTTCCAAATCCTCATTGGTTGAATACAACTCTTTGAGTCTATCCTAGATCTCTTTTGTTGTGGTGCATGTGCTTACCAGACGAAAGGTGTCGGACTGCAATGTGAATCTTATCATTCTCATGGCTTTAACGTTGCACAACAACTTTTCATTTCCGTCTTGAGGAATTTTTTCCACATCAGTTAAGAGTTGGTTATACTCCTTTTGAGTCTTTATTTTTCTTTTGGTTGCAGAATGAACAAAAGGACCCATTGTTATTGCTTCCCAAATAAGATAATTGTTGTCTTCAGAACCAACGACATAGTCTTCAAAGTGATGTGTCCAGACTTCATAATCTTGAGTGTAAAGAATAGGGATTCTAGTTGTGGATCCAATCTTGTTGGAGATATTTATCGGATTTGTTTGTGAATCATCGAGAGACATGATGACCTTTTTAGATATCTGCTAAGAATCAGACTTGTAAAGATTGAATTAGGGTTTTATCAAAAGTAGAAATAGCATCAATGAAGAGATGACATCTTCTACAGATTCGATAAAAGTGGAAACCCTAAAAAAATGTCCTTTCAACAGAATAGATGCATATATATTACACAGTTTCCTGCTCTGATACCAATTGATGACAATAAAATTCTGTTAGATTGATAGACTCAAACAGATATTAAATGATAATGACAAGACTTAGAAAACAATGAACACAAAGATGAATCAAACGTGTGTCGAATGATTAATATGGTCTATCTCAGAAGAATTCAATGTGAATTGCTACTGTAGAGATAGGCTAGGGTTACAATACTATGAAAGATAATAATCAAAAGCCTTGTTTATATATATATATATATATATATATATATATATATATATATATATATATATATATTATATATATTATATATATACACACACACACTAAACCCTAAACATATCATGGTTGGACAGGCCCAAACTGAGAACTCTAATGGACCGAACTACTAAGCCCAATGAAAGAATCACTTAAACTCAACATGACTTTTATACTACACCCTTCTGGTAGTCCGTATAGGACAAGGGCGTCAAACCGACAAGATTGGGGACATTGAATGGGGGATCGTGCTCTTTAATCTGTTAGAGTCGATGATTGGTTCAGGCGGCAATGCTCTAAGCATCTACCTTGTCGCCTGATACTGTTATATTTGTCCCGGAGTGGAAGGCGCCCCTGGAGGGTCCGAGCCTTTTTTCGCGAGTGCCCTAGTCTCAGGAACGCTAGGTTCCAACGGGCTTAGTCTCCAGGGTGTGACATGCCTTGGGGCATTTTCTGGCGTTGTTACACCCCCAAACCGGAACAGCGGAAACATTCGGAGGTGGAGGACTTCATGTATAGTATCATAAGAATGCATAATATTAATCAAAGTACAGCAACAACCATTGTATTTACAAAGTTATAAGTTTTACATCATTGATCAAAATATAATGTATATGAATACAAAAGTACAAGTTTAAAAAGACACTAGTTTATAGATCTTCGTCTTCTCAAAAGTTGTGGTTGTACCTGTGTTACTGTTTCCTTGAGAATACAAGTAGTTTTTGAAAAGGTGTCAACAATTAAGTTGGTGAGTTCATAAGTATGTTTGTAACTAAAATTTGTTTTCTTGTTCATTGATAATTTAAACATGTTTTTCCCAGAAAATCCTATATTTTCTGATATGTTATTCTGTAAGCAAAATGTGTGATACTTTATGTACTATGAATTTGTAAAATGTAGCTTGGTTCTCATAAAACCATGAAAAGTATGATTTTTCTGTATTGAAATAGTAATATGTGTTTATACTTGTAAATTATTGTACTATAGTTTTATAATTAAATAAAACTATGTGAAGTGTTACTTATTCATACACTAATCATTTTGTTCAATACCAAATTGTGAGTTATTATAACCATACTAGATGACCTATGATCACCTGAACACGACGTTCTTCAGGCGTTGTAAATGGTAAGACATTTGTCACCCCAGGCATGATTTCCCAACTGTAGCTAGCAGTTTAGGTGTGGGATTGTCAGTCCTATATAGATCTATCTACAAGTGTCGCGCTCTCCCTCCGGGAGACTCTGGTTATAATTTCTAAACTTGGTTGGTACTTAGAAAAGTACATGAAGGTATTCTCACAAATTCTATATTGATGATCACGCGTAGAATAATGAAAAATTACTTTGTAATAAATACACTATAAGTAAGTTTCATAAACTGTATAGAATATAGTTTATATTTTTGTTTTCAGTAAAGTAATCTGTTTTTTTCTAACAATTGTCCTCTGTTTATTTTCCGTTATATATTATGTCTGTTTTCCCGTTATGTACTTTGAACCCTGAAACCATTGCATGAGTCCTCTGAACTATACCTATTATAGTTTAGCTGTTTGTTTTACTGTAAGAATCTGTAATACTTCTATTTTATGAAATTCCCTATCTGTACCCATGTAGTATCAAACGGTTTGAAAACCATTTTATATTTATATAAATGTAATATTTATATAACTGTGATTTATTAGATTTGATTAAATAACTTTACCCCAAGCCCACAACCAAACAAAGAACATGAAATGGGGTCAAATTACATATTCTAAATCTTCTGAATCCAAATTATATAATTTACATACATATAATTATGTATTTTTTTAACAATTATAACAATTTAAAAATATTAAAAGCATTTAAAAATTTTGAGATATTAACACAATTTTCTTGTGTTTCACTTGTATTCCCCTCCCCCCCCCCCCCTAAAACAGTTAAAAATCATAAAAATGTAGGGGTATAAAGTCACATTTTGTGAGTGATTCGATTGGAGGTTTGATTTAGGATGTTATTCCCACGAGTTATATTCTGAGTCCGATAAGCATTTCATGCAATATATGTATATTTCTAGTGAATATAATCACAAATATGATAAAGAATCAACCTAATTTGCAAGTTTAACTTACAAATAAGAGTGTTACAAGCAAAGTTTGAAGGTTGTCGCTGTTCACGGTCATATGTGTGTTCATGGCCCAAGAACACTTGATGTTCTTGAGTTTACGGCCATAAAGTGAGGATGTCCTTGGATTTTCGACTGATGCTCTTGATGAATTGAAGAACACTTGAAGATTCAATTGTTTTCTACCCAAGGATATGAAGATTGGAAGGTGATTGTTTGATAAATATGAAGAATACTTGATGTTCATGAGGAGAGAAGAGGTTTTCGTCCATTGATACTTGAGAGAGAATGAGAGTGTTTGCGGTTGGAGTGTGTGAAATGAGGGAAAACTCAATCATATTTGTATATATACTTAAGAGTCTTTGGCAGTAAACACATCCCGAGGAGATACGATCCTCGGGTTCACGACCGAGAAGGTTTCACGGTCATGCGAAAGGTTTGCGGCCTGCGATTCATATGTGGCCTGAAGAGGTTTGTAGTCTGTGACAACCCGAAATTCCTTTTCTTGTACAACCATTCAATTTAGTCATAGTCAGACTCGTTTATGCTAACTTTTGGCACTGTTTAGAGTCTGTTTGAGCATTTTAAGCCAAGTACCCACCATAAGGAATGATATGAAGTATATTCTAGAGTTCAGTACACTTCATAAAGCCGGAAAACTCCAAGGATTGGAGTTTATGGCCGTAAACTAGATTTTACGTCTGTAAACTCAAGGCTGGCTGTAAACACTTGGTTGGCCAAGAACTCCCCCTATATACATGATACTTAGCCATATTTCCAACACTTTTACCATTTCCAAGCCAAGAAATTGGGATTTGCTCTCAACTATCATCAAGAATCATCATTTTTCTTCCAAAAATGTAATTGTTTTATCCCTTGTCTAGTTGAAACATCTCTTATGTAGCATTACCCCTTGATTCAATCAACTAACTTCATCTTTTGGGATTAGATATTGAAGATCTTTAAGAACACCAAGAACACATTTGTGTTTTGGTCCGAAAATAACCCTTTTAAGCTCCTAAATCATAAGTATTACTTCCCTATACTCGATATCTAGTTGAATCACATGCTAAAAACTTTGAAATCATCCATTCCCAAGAAAAAGAGGTGTTTACTGTAACGCCCGTAGATCCGGGCTAGTCAATTTAGAGGCAATAGGGGTCGAAAATGACTTTTCGACAAAAGATTATTTAGAGTAAATAATCTTAACCAAGTTGTAGAATATGTCACAAGGTTTCCGTACATATAAAGAACGCTGAAATCCGAGTTATAACGAAGAAGTTATGACCCGTCGAAGTTTCGCGATGGAACCGGCACGACACTGGGAAGCGTAAATAGTGTGTGACAACCCGACATTTTGAGACAATATAATGTAACACCAGTCAAATTTATGCCAAAATATAACTTTACTAAAATATTATTTGGGTTAAATAAAGTGGTAGGAATTGTATCAAGGTTTTCGTACATGTAAAGAACACTAAAATCCGAGTTATAACGGAGAAGTTATGACGAACCGAAGATTCTCGGCAAAACCAGGCAACACCGATTGAGCGAAAAACGCAAAGTTTCGATACAATAAATTTTAGCCTTAGGTATCTGAACAAAAGTCGTAGATTACATTAAACCGTGAACATACATAAAAAGAACGTCCAAATATGACTTCGTATGAAGAAGTTATGATTTTGCGAAGTTTCTGACCTAGCAGTAGACAACTAAAAACTCGAAATAGAAATCGAGCGGTCTTTAGCCAACACAACCTAAACGAAAGTTGGAGAGCCCTACAATAGGAGTATGACAATAAAAAGTCTGTGAAAATGGACGTCGGATAAAGAAGTTATGGGTTTTTAACGAAGTTATCGTGTCCCGGCCTAGTAAAAATATATCATTAAAAATAAAGTCAAAACTAGCTGACGGAGTCTAAATGAAAGTTGTAGAGCAAAATCTCACCTACGCGTGGATATAAAGAACGCGAAAAATGGAGCCCCTACGCAAAAGTTACGAAATTTAGAAGATGGGAGACTGGATTACGCCCAGCGTAATCCAAGATTACGCCCCGCGTACTAGACCCAGTGTCAAGTCCCATCGGCTCGAGTGCTCTACACTAGCTAGACCAGAGTCGTAATCCGTGACGCATTTTTACGCCCCACGTACCCTCGGAGTACGCCCAGCGTACGAGGAACGCCCCGCATACCTCCGAAGTACGCCCTGCGTACCGAGGACCTCCAGCTCCTATAAATAGATTACGAGGGTGCCGGCTGTTGATACTAAAATCCCTCATTTCTCTCACATTTTCGCCTCGTTTTTCGTGCCGACAACATCCCGACTTCCCGGTTTCATATTCAAGCCCCGAAGAAAGTCCGAAGCCCCGAGATTCCCGAGAATCTCGTCACTTTCCGGTCGAGGTGCCGCTCGGGAAAATCTCGTTTTCTTCGAATCACGCACTTTCTTCGGTGAGTTCATACCCCTATAAACTACATTTTTAAATGTGATATCAATACTTTTTATATATATACTTTTAAAGGCGGGGGGAATACAAGTAAACACACGATTATTATCGTGTGTAACTCAAAGTTTCACTAAATACTTATTTTTATCAAGTAAATCATATATGATTCATAACCATTATATGGAATCCTTCATACGGAAAACATACCACGATAACATCTTGTCTTTTTAAATTAAATATGTTGTTATAAGTATATGAATCAAACACTTTATCTATACTTTGAGTATATGTGTTCATTTATGTCACCACAAAAAGTTACACATTACATAACAAGTGAGCATCACACTAGGGTTTACTATACAAACGAAACAAACTTTTGGAAAAACTATAATAGTTTACGACAAACCTTTTTACATGTTAAAAACTCTTTATCAAACTGTCTTACATACCTTATGTTTCCTTTCAAACACCGTTAGAATCGTATTTCAAACAAAGGTCTTCTTATACTTAAAATTGTTCTTACCAAACAAACTACTTTCAAATCGTTTTATAAACTAACATCAAGTCATCACTTCTTATTTATTAAACTTCTCTAAGGTTATACAAAACTTCTTTTATATTTTATTTGTCAAATGCACGCCTATACATGTGTGGTTATATATATATATATATATATATATATATATATCATGTATATAGATATAGACATAAAAGTTTTCTATTCAGTTGGTTCAGTACCTTTGGGTAGCAAAGGCATATTTCGATTTTACACACACACTACTAGTAACCATAATAGGTATAGTCAAGATATACTATTTACCATTCCAAGTACCAGGAATCACACAAGATTCAGTCTGTTCATGAGTCTATACAAATACATTACATACTATGCGAAGAGATACAATTATATACAATTAAAAGGCATACAATCTTAAGACATACAATTACAAAAGCCTATAACTTCAAGACATACCATTTCAAGGAATATAATTACATGAGATAGTATACTAGATATTCATAAAATTTTATATACTACAAGTACCATATCTAGAAGGTATTTTCATATAAAAACAAATGGACATTTTCATACGTAAATCTGTTTTATACTAGGTTGTGAGACGCTTCACGTACTTTCGAATATGCATTATTAAGTGTTGTATTATATACCATAATCCCTTGTAGGGGGAGCGTGATACTTGTGTATAGATCTATACAGGATTGACAATCCCACACCTAAACTGTTAGCTGCAGTTAGACCGGCAGGTCTGGGGTGACAAATGTCATAACATTCCAATGCCTGAAGAACGTTGTTACAGGCCGTCAGTGTCAATAGCATGGTTATAAAACTCACATGGATTATTAAAAACACGTTGATTTACGGAGTTATCATATACCTTAGCAATTATAACTGTACACAAATCTACTGTTTTAGACATGAAAAACATCATGGTAGTACATTTTTGGGACTTTTAAACTACCACCCACTTATAAACAAATATTGGATTTCTGAAGCAAACATCCAAAACAGTCGAGACTCGGTAGAAGGCTACATTTTATACTAATAGAAAATATGGGATTTTCTAGGGTTTTCAAACGTTTACAATTACTTACAAACATGTTCGTTGGTACAAACTTTCCTTCAAAAACATTTACAGGTCTTTCTTTACAGCTTTACAAATCAAAGTGACATAAATACTTATGAATTCATCAGCATTATTGCTGATACTCGCTTTCAAAATAACTTGTATTCCCAGGATACGGATAGACAGATACGACTACCAGGTTCTGTGAAGACGGAGCGATCAAGACTCCTCTTTTATTCTTGAATATTCATTTTGTAGAATTATACTATGAAAGAACTCAAATGTAATTAAAATTATATTATTAATGCAATGGATGATGTTGTTGCTTGTTTACTACTTTGCATTGTTGTGATACATTACATGACGTCCTCCGCCCCAGAACGTTTCCGCCGTTCTCGGTTTTGGGGTGTGACAGATTGGTATCAGAGCATTGTTTATAATGAATTAAGTATATCAACCCATAAAAGATATACAAACTATAAATACAATAGGGATTAAAATACTCTGATAAAGAGTCTATACTTTTAAATAATAAAATATTTAACTAAGTATACATGTATGCATTCATACTAAAATCGGTGTCACTAAGACAGAACAAAAGTATTACGATTGTTGGGCAGCACAAGTAAACTTAGAGACATATAGTCAAAATTGGGATGATATAGCCTGATCAACTATATTTTCCAAGGGTTGACTAGCATGTGCCTAAGTGTGGTTGTGAGTTGCAACAAGTCAAAAAAAAAATTACCCACAATACCACAATGGGAACAATAGAACGTAAACCTAAAATACTATAGGAGTATTTTGTGTATTCTATAAACTACTTATGTGTTAGATTCTTATACCACAAATTATCGCTTAGATAACATAGCTGGACCCTATCCCCACGACGACCCGTACTACCCGAACAAAGGCAATGCTGGATGGTTCAGAGAAGAACCAGAGAATGATCATCCAATCCCTTTTGAATGATCACCATACTGAAGACCTTTCGGATGATGATAACTCTGAACTCGAGGATGAGAACCTACCCCCGGTAGCTCCAAAGTCAAACCCTAACCCCCGTCTAGCTCTTCATGACTCGACGCCTCCTTGGGTAGTATGCCTAGAAACATGGAGCGCAGAGCAAGATCAACCTATGTCGTCAAAAGGAGACCGAAGCTACTACAACTTAAGTGAAGGGAGCTCAGCAGACAAAGTTCCAACAATCCTGATCCGAAGAGTTGGTCGAAATGAAATTCAAGGCAGGACGACTCTCCATTGTATCAAAGAGGTTAAATACCAACGCAAAAATGCACAACATCTACACCAATCATCTTGAAAACACTCGTGAGAGATCTGACAGAGACCATGAGACCCTGCTGCAAGCATTAGCTAAAACACGAGCCGAAGTCATAGAGAAACGAGTACGCCAGAGAGTGTACGGAAGACACCTTCTTAATAATGGAACGTTAATTGGCTAAACTGAGAGTTCACCAGAAGGATGACCTCCGCCAGAAAGAAAGGCTTTATTTCCCTACCTTGTTTAAAGGAATCGTTGTTCCTGTGTATGTCCTATGTAGCATTTTTCTATGTAACTATCTTGTACTGTAAGTACTGATTAGTTAGGCCTTTATGCGGCCAAGACCTTCTACTTTGGATATGATGTAAGACCTTCTTCAAAGACAAATTTTCCTAAAATTGATTACATCTCAAAACATCGATGATATTGACAGTTGGCTAATTTCCGTGTCACTCTTTGTTCAAAAACCCTCATCATACCTTCGTTGAAGTCGATCTGAAACATGCTTTAGTCAAGTCATTGGACGATAGTAATTTAATTCCGGAGATATTTCAAAGTCTCTTTTAGTGGTTGGATCATGTTATTCACCAACCAACGATACCTCGGCTTGAACGACAAACGTCTTAAGAACATTCTACAAACATACTTCTACTATGTACTAGGACTGCATCATAGGGATGTAGGTCAAACCATCATGAACATATTTCAATCCGTACTAGGACTGCATCATAGGGATGTAGGTCAAACTTTCGAGAACATACTCTTACTCTTTACTTAAGCGATCGAAATACATCTAGGTTCAACCATAATATCTCATGAACTCCTTTTTCTCTCGTATTACAGAATCATATCGCCGAAGAAAAGTAATCAACCCATCGGCCAAACACAAACTCTTTAGATTGATGCAGCTACCTTTCAAGCTGCAGTCTCAGCTGTCGTGACAGCTGTTCTGACTCACCTTAACGCTAACAACGCAAATGTTAGTGGGATGGTTTTCAGTAATTCCAATCCAAGTAACAACCAAGTACACCCACGAGTAACAAACTACCACGACACTCCGAACCTCAAACCAAAGAGCAATAAACGAAAATTCTGGGATAGAGTTAAAGGCAAACCACCTCGAGGGACAAACAAGAAACCATCACCGGTGGCAGCCTTCACAGCCACGACATCTGCAACTCCTGCCACCAACACTACTAGTATCCCAATTATCCCTAACCCGGCCAGACAGTATGTTGGAAACCTATCGAAGTGCAATAAGTGCAGCTTCCATCACCTAGGTAGTTGTCGTCTGTTACACTGCAAGACCTGCAACAAGAACGGACACACTACCTGCTTCTGCAGGACTCGGGTCAAACACATTACTTCAACCACCAATGTCGAAATTTCTCGGATATGCCATCTATGCGGTTTAATGGGACACTTCAAGAGGGATTGCCCAACAGAGAAAGATGACAGTGGAACAGGAGGAGTTTGACCTCAGATTAGGAAAAGGCAATAAAGGACCCAACTATAATAGGGACTCACTTCCAATCGCCAACATTCAGTATGCTGTTAAACATGTTTAAAACTAGTGCAACTCGAGTCTTATCTTTTGAGAGATCCCGTCAGTAAAGGGGACCCTTGTGCTGCTTATACTTGCCTCTTGTAGTATACCTTGCTCGCAACAATAGTCTTGTAGTAAAACCAAAGTACTGTAACTCTGTTAAAAGTTGCACTGTTGTGTTTTGTCTGTAACACCCTTATGATCAAATCTAATACCTTTATTTCCGAATAAGTCCGATGTCATCATACAACTCGACTCAATTCGATCCTCGCAATACCAGTTTCGTGCACAATTCTCCTTCTCCGAAAACGTCTTTCTAGCGAAGCCGTCATTCCAGAACACCGGAGTACTCATGCATAGAGTACCTCATGTTTCTTATCCTTTCCAAAGAAACCTCAGCAAACCTCCCCGAAGTACCACTCGTGCAGTACGTTAAGTTCAATCCAAAGACCCACCTTTTCAATCTTAATTATATACGACTCGTATACCCGAGACTATGATTGATGAACCGGGTATGAGTTCTAATATGAACTTCAGGACGGAGACTGCCTAAGACTACGAGTAATCATGCTTCCGTAAGAATAAACTTAGAAATACCTATCCTTTTCCCTAACTCATGAGTAGTCATACTTTCTTTTAGATCTTCACGACAGCTAATCCACCCCAAGATTTTGACATCATAATCAGTAGGAATTGGTTAAGTCTACATCGAGCCGACATCAGGTGCCTTGATAAAGTAGTTCGTCCTACCCTCCCTAAACAACGAAGCTCTAGTTATTTACAGCAGCGAACCAATTACGAACCCTCTCATCATTTCGTGTATGCAAGCTCAGAAATGCTTATGAAAGGAATATCATGCATTCCTTGCACACATCGCCGAGGCGTGTCGAGAAGTGAAGGACATTCAAGAACATCCAAGAAGTACGTGGTTTTCCCGAAACCTTTCCAGAAGGACAAACGAGACTACCAACACAACGTCAAGTCGAATTCAGAATCGACTTAGTTCCAGGGGCTACCCTAGTAGCGAAATCACCTTATCGTCTAGCTCCAACTAAGATACTGGAACTTCCCAGATATCTTAGCAAACTCCTCATAAGAGGATTCCATAGGCCAAGTTTCTCACTTGTAGGAGCACCAGACTTGTTTGTAAACAAGAAAGAGCATTCCAAATGCTAAAGTAAGTCTGATGCATCGCACCAATATTATCCCTCCCAAAAGGGGATAGAATATTTCATGGTGTAATGCGATACATCTAGCCAAGGGCTTGGTTGTGTTCTCAAGCAAGAGGAAAAGTCACTGCCCATACCTCAAGACAACCTAAGACACATGAAGTTGACTATTCAACACGTGATCTTGAATCATGAGCAGCAGTAATTGCTCTAAAGATCTGGAGACACTACTTGTAGGGGACAAGGTGTAATACTCTCACAAACCACAAAAACACTCAACACACATTCGACAAGAAAAAGATATGATACCAGTGAAGTCAAACGAAAGAAGCAAAGTCGTATCCCAATAATGAAAGGTTCGCTGGAATGCCAAACGAAGACGAATGTTTACTTAAAAACACGAGTAGCAAATAAAACTTCTGTCCGTAGCATGATTATTAATACTGCTTAAACACGAATTTCGGGACGAAATTCCCTCTAACAGGGGGATGATGTGACAACCCGACATTTTGAGACAATATAATGTAACACCAGTCAAATTTAGGCCAAAACATAACTTTCCTAAAATATTATTTGGGTTAAATAAAGTGGTAGGAATTGTATCAAGGTTTTCGTACATGTAAAGAACACTAAAATCCGAGTTATAACGAAGAAGTTATGACCAACGGAAGATTCTCAGCAAAACCAGGCAACACCGATTGAGCGAAAAACGCAAAGTTTCGATACAATAAATTTTAGCCTTAGGTATCTAAACAAAAGTCGTAGATTACATTAAACCGTGAACATACATAAAAAGAACGTCCAAATCTGACTTCGTATGCAGAAGTTATGATTTTGCGAAGTTTCTAAACAAAAGTCGTGTCCCGGCCTATTAAAAATATATCATTAAAAATAAAGTCAAAACTAGCTGACGGAGTCTAAATTAAAGTTGTAGAGCATAATCTCACCTACGCGTGGATATAAAGAACGTGAAAAATGGAGCCCGTACGCGAAAGTTACGGAATTTAGAAGATGGGAGACTAGATTACGCCCAGTGTAATCCAAGATTACGCCCCGCGTACTAGTCCCAGTGTCAAGTCCCATCGACTCGAGTGCTCTACGCTAGCTAGACCGGAGTCATAAGCCGTGACGCATTTTTACGCCCCGCGTACCCTCGGAGTATGCCCAGCGTACGAGGAACGCCCCGCATACCTCCGAAGTACGCCCTGCGTACCGAGGACCTCCAGCTCCTATAAATAGATTACGAGGGTGCCGGCTGTTGATACTAAAATCCCTCATTTCTCTCACATTTTCGCCTCTTTTTTCGTGCCGACAACATCCCGACTTCCCGGTTTCATATTCAAGCCCCAACGAAAGTCCGAAGCCCCGCGATTCCCGAGAATCTAGTCACTTTCCGGTCGAGGTGCCGCCCGGGAAAATCTCGTTTTCTTCGAATCACGCACTTTCTTCGGTGAGTTCATACCCCTATAAACTACATTTTTAAATGTGATATCAACACTTTTTATATATACACTTTTAAGGGGGGGAATACAAGTAAACACACGATTATTATCGTGTGTAACTCAAAGTTTCACTAAATACTCATTTTTATCAAGTAAATCATATATGATTTGTCACACCCCAAAACCGAGAACGGCGGAAACGTTCTGGGACGGAGGACGTCATGTATAATATCAACAACAATGTAAAGTAGTAAACAAGCAACAACATCATCCATTGCATTAAAATAATTATTATAAAATTGTATTCTGTCAAATTTTGATAAACACCAAAGCATAAATCAAAATGAAAGATAAGTCTTGAACAAGCTCCATCTTCCTTTCTCCTTGCATCGGTACCTGTCTATGATGACCTGAGGATACAAGTAATTTTGAAAGCGAGTATCAGCTCTGAAGCTGGTGAGATCATAAGTATTTAGTGTCTTAAGTTGTATGTAAGAATTTGTAAGTCTATGTATTGTAAGAATTTAAAAGTGTATATGAATTGTAAGTGTTTGAAAAACCCTAGAATCCCTATGATTCCTTCTAGTATATGAAGGTGTCTTCTACCAAGACCTAACTATTCTGTGTGTGTGTCGCTTGTAAGAGTAAGTATTTTCCAAAGTATAACTATCATTATCCAAAAATATAGTTTGTACATTTATGTTTAAGTGAGGTTATCACTAAAAATATGTAATGGGAAAATTAACGTAGTACTACAACATAGCTCTAAAAGGACTACTACCGTACTAACTACCTTGAACCAGATTTTAGGCTAAGGCACTATGTGATAAATTGAACCATACTATCGACTGATAACAACGACATACGAATGGTCGTAATAACGGAATGACGTTTGGCACCCGCAGACATGCAGGTCCCACTGTAGCTAGCAGCAAGGTGTAGGATAGTCAATCCAGTATAGATGTATACACAAACTCATACTATAGACTGGTTACAACGACAACGTATAGTCGAAAATAAGGTATGACGTTTGGCACCCGTAGACCTGCAGGTCCCACTGTAGCTAGCAGCAAGGTGTAGGATAGTCAATCCATTATAGATCTATACGCAAACTCACGCTCTCCCTTCAAGAGACTGTGGCTACAACTCGGGCCATGACATTTAAGTCATGCTCCGATTTAAATCACTATTATTAACGTATTCTTGTATATGTAATGTACTGTACCGTTCTAGCTGTAATGTATGTGCTCTCTACCTAGCAAGTATAGTAATGTAATCATTCTAGTATAGTTGTATATGTTCTCTTCCTAGTATAGTTGTATATGTAATGTACTGTACTGTTCTAGAAAGTATTGACTCATGAATGAACTGACTCATTGTATGATATCGCGTTCTAGTAATTGTTCTAGTATCTTCCTAAACTACCCATATGGTAGTTTACTAGCAGTCTAACTGGTACGTATGGTCATGGATGTATACCCTTGCTAACTAAGGGCATGGGATGAACTGGAAAGACCTTTTATGACTATATATGTGCACATGATATATAACTAATATTTAAACGACTTTCGGACGAATACCCAATATCCCACCAGACCACATCTCAAGGCGCGAAAAGGAAATAGGGTGGATAGCCTTCCTAAGTCTTTTAAACATTTCTTATATAACTATACATATAGAGGCATGCAATTTATAATATAAAAGCATAAATAAATTTTGTAAGACATTTGAAACATAAATATTATTTTAAGAAAAGATCGACTTGATGTCGATCTATAAAACAATTTGAAGGCATAAGTATGATAAAACAATTTTGAGTATAAGGAAACATTTGTTTGAAACACAGTTGTAAATAAGTTTGAAAGGTAATGTACCGAGTAAGATGTATAGTGTAATAAGTAGTTTAAAACATATAAAATGTTTATAAAAATCATTTGAAGGAAACTGTTTGGTAAAACGGCTAATGAGTAGCCAAATCTTTTGAATGTTGTATATTAATCACATGTGATTGATGTAATAACTAGCATAATTCTACTTATTAATCGCATGTGATTGATATAATACTAGCATGATTCTACTTGTATCCCCCCCTATAAAACATTTAAAAGTAGTTTAAAACATTAGTTAAGGGGTATGAACTCACTTGATTGAAGTGGTTGATTTGAAATAGTCTAGAGAAGAATCGAGCAGTACTTTGACAGGAAGAGTTGAAAGCGGGGGAAAATCTCGGGATTCTCGGGAATCTCGGGAATCTCGGGAACACAAAACCTTCCTTCGGGACTTGAAGGTGAAAACCGGGGCTTCGGGAGCTTAACCGCAGAGTTTCAGCACGAGAGATGGAAGAATGGAGCACCTAAACCCGGCACCCCAACAGTTCTATTTATAGGGGCATTTCTGGTGTGCCACGTCGTGGCTAAGGTTGGCCACGTCGTGGGGAGCAAGCCTTATCCCCTTCCGTTGATTGGACGCCCTCAGTCACTTTCCGGGTCGCGGCCAAGCTGTGCCACGTCGTGGGGGCCTGACAGCCTCGGATTTTGGACCCCGAACTTGTAAAATCCGTAACTTTCGCATACGAGCTCCGTTTTCGACGTTCTTTATATGCACGCATAGCTGAAAATGTTATCTACAACTCTGGTTTAGACTTCATTGGCAAATTTTGAATTTATTTTTAATTACTTATTTTTAACGGGCCGGGACACGAAAAGTCCGTTAAAAATCCATAACTTCTTCATCCGGTGTCCGTTTTCGTTAAACTTTTCGCCGTTGCGCTACTAATGTTGAGACCTTAGATTCTCATTTAGGTTGTTTTGGTCAAAAGTATCTTGAGCTCTATTTCGAGTTTTTAGCTGTCTACTGCTATACCCGAATCTTGGAAAAATCATAACTTCCTCATCCGAAGTCAGATTTGGACGTTCTTTTTATGTACGCTCACGGTTTGAGGTTATCTATAACTTTCATTTAGATACATAAGGCTAAAAACTATTGCATTGAAACTTCGCATTTTTTGTTTAATCGGTGTTGCCGGTTTTGCCGAGAATCTTCGGTTGGTCATAACTTCTTCGTTATAACACGGATTTTAGGGTTCTTTATATGTACGAAAACCTTGATACGATTCCTACTACTTTATTTATCCCAAATAAGATTTTAGGAACGTTATATTTTGACCTAAATTTGATTGGTTTTACATTACATTGTCTCGAAATATCGGGTTGTCACATGATTCATAACCATTATATGGAATCCTTCATACGGAAAACATACCACGATAACATCTTGTCTTTTTAAATTAAATATGTTGTTATAAGTATATGAATCAAACACTTTATCTATACTTTGAGTATATGTGTTCATTTATGTCACCACAAAAAGTTACACATTACATAGCAAGTGAGCATCACACTAGGGTTTACTATACAAACGAAACAAACTTTTGGAAAAACTATAATAGTTTACGACAAACCTTTTTACATGTTAAAAACTCTTTATCAAACTGTCTTACATACCTTATGTTTCCTTTCAAACACCGTTAGAATCGTATTTCAAACAAAGGTCTTCTTATACTTAAAATTGTTCTTACCAAACAAACTACTTTCAAATCGTTTTATAAACTAACATCAAGTCATCACTTCTTATTTATTAAACTTCTCAAAGGTTATACAAAACTTCTTTTATATTTTATTTGTCAAATGCACGCCTATACATGTGTGGTTATATATATATATATATATATATATATATATATATATATATATATATATATATATATATATATATATATCATGTATATAGATATAGACATAAAAGTTTTCTATTCAGTTGGTTCAGTACCTTTGGGTAGCAAAGGCATATTTCGATTTTACACACACACTACTAGTAACCATAATAGGTATAGTCAAGATATACTATTTACCATTCCAAGTACCAGGAATCACACAAGATTCAGTCTGTTCATGAGTCTATACAAATACATTACATACTATGCGAAGAGATACAATTATATACAATTAAAAGGCATACAATCTTAAGACATACAATTACAAAAGCCTATAACTTCAAGACATACCATTTCAAGGAATATAATTACATGAGATAGTATACTAGATATTCATAAAATTTTATATACTACAAGTACCATATCTAGAAGGTATTTTCATATAAAAACAAATGGACATTTTCATACGTAAATCTGTTTTATACTAGGTTGTGAGACGCTTCACGTACTTTCGAATATGCATTATTAAGTCCTGTATTATATACCATAATCCCTTGTAGGGGGAGCGTGATACTTGTGTATAGATCTATACGGGATTGACAATCCCACACCTAAACTGTTAGCTGCAGTTAGACCGGCAGGTCTGGGGTGACAAATGTCATAACATTCCAATGCCTGAAGAACGTTGTTACAGGCCGTCAGTGTCAATAGCATGGTTATAAAACTCACATGGAGTATTAAAAACACGTTGATTTACGGAGTTATCATATACCTTAGCAATTATAACTGTACACAAATCTACTGTTTTAGACATGAAAAACATCATGGTAGTACATTTTTGGGACTTTTAAACTACCACCCACTTATAAACAAATATTGGATTTCTGAAGCAAACATCCAAAACAGTCGAGACTCGGTAGAAGGCTACATTTTATACTAATAGAAAATATGGGATTTTCTAGGGTTTTCAAACGTTTACAATTACTTACAAACATGTTCGTTGGTACAAACTTTCCTTCAAAAACATTTACAGGTCTTTCTTTACAGCTTTACAAATCAAAGTCACATAAATACTTATGAATTCACCAGCATTATTGCTGATACTCGCTTTCAAAATAACTTGTATTCCCAGGATACGGATAGACAGATACGAATACCAGGTTCTGTGAAGACGGAGCGATCAAGACTCATCTTTTATTCTTGAATATTCATTTTGTAGAATTATACTATGAAAGAACTCAAATGTAATTAAAATTATACTATTAATGCAATGGATGATGTTGTTGCTTGTTTACTACTTTGCATTGTTGTGATACATTACATGACGTCCTCCGCCCTAGAACGTTTCCACCGTTCTCGGTTTTGGGGTGTGACATAGTGAATTTACGATAGAGCGAGATTTAGCCTTAGTGATCTAAACAAAAGTCGTAGAATATGTTAAACTAGGAACATCGATAAGAAGAACCCCCAAATCTGACTTCGTATGAAGAAGTTATGATTTTTCGAAGTTTCGAGTTAGTAGTGTACAACCCGAAATTTGAATATTAGATCGAGCGGTTTTTAGCCAACACGACCTAAACGAGAATCGAAGATCTCATTAAGAGTAGCGTAACGAGAAAAAGATGGACACAAACAGACGTCGAATGAAGAAGTTATGAGGATTTAACAGACCAATCCTGTCCCGACCTGTTAATAATATAAAATTTAAAATCGAGTCAAAATTAGCCGACGGAGTCTAAACGAAAGTTGTAGATTACGTTCCCGCCTTCGCGTGGATATAAAGAACGTTGAAAATGGAGCTCGTACGCGAAAGTTACAAATTTTTAAAGATTATAGTCGATTTTGCGAGATCTGATACGAAGTCGCTGACGTGGCGCTTTCCCAGCCGTCCGATGATGATCGCTGAAGTCGCCTCGGATCGTAACACGTAGCCCCCTCACTACGCCCAACGTTCGGTCTCGTACGCGCCGCGTTCGCTTAGCCATGCTCGGTCCAGGAGAAGCCACGTCGCACCACCGAGCCTTCGCCACTTGGTCATCTTATCCGAAGTTACGCCCCGCATAAGGTCCTCGGTACGCCCAGCGTACTCTGAGGCTGCGGTCTATAAAAGGGTAGTGAAGCCTCTCAGATTTTTCACACCTTCCATCACAGGTTTCTCTCTCTACTTTCTCTCACTAACCCCCTAACCCTCTCTTAAGCCTAGGTAAACCCCTAGCACCCCGAGGGAAGCCCCGAGGCTCCCATAGTCCCGAGAAAAAGGAGTTTTTTGGTTTCGAAACGCTGCTCCAATTAAGTTCCGGTTTTCGATAAAATTCGCTGTAAGTGTGCTACGCTTATGTAATTTTTAATATAGCTTTCAAATAATTATAGGAATGTTATTAGGTCCTTAAAATAATTATTTGAGCTATTATTATAAGTTATATTGAGTGTTATTAACGCTCAATAATAGTCAGACTAATTAATTTGTCGCGGTTATCGTTAGACTAAACCCTAGTGGTATTGGTACTAGGTTTTATCGAAGGAAAATCGTTTTGAGAGTATCGAAGCGTTGTCCGAGTGCTGAGTCACCACCTTTCAGGTGAGTGCATAGTTACTTTCAGCTTACACATATATATGAAGTATTTTATATAAATTACATGGTGTGTGTGTATATTATCTGTATACTTGCTATCTATGTTGGATGAACGTTTTATACATATTTTCAATGATTTAAACTGTATATGTATTTTATATCTACAAAATGTGTTGGGTAAAACATGGGTAGATGTAATAGTTGCTGTGTGACAAAATAAAATAATGAGAGGCCTCGTTATAGCTGTTCTTGATGATCTAGTCATCTAGCGGAGTATAGATGACGACCACGGACTATTCTAGACAGTCCAGTGGAACACTAGCAGGCTCGCAACCTGTAGGTGTTTATTCGAACTGTGTGTTTATTCAAACTGTGTGAACTGTGTGCTCACCAGGTGTACTCCATCCCCCATATGGTTTCCTTTAGGACTTTCATTGCCAAGGAATCCCCTTAGCAGTAGTGTCCATCCCAATGATAATCCTTAGACTAGGTCCCTTGTGTTAGATGTTTTAGGGACGTAATGTGAGGATAACAGGAATGGGTAATTGGGTTGATTGTTTGATGTTTAAAAATAATAATTATATTATTATGGGTTGAAAACCCTATGTGCTCACCAGGTTTCCCAACCTGACCCACTCAGTTTATTTATATCACAGGTGTTGATATGAAGTGACATTACACTGAGAGATTTAAAGAGATGTAGATCACTAGTGTAAATAATTGTAAGTTCTGTTTATGCTTATGTTTCTGTATTGACGATGACATCCTAAACGTTTTAACATAAATAAAATACGTTTCTTCGAAAATGTTTTGATAACGTATTTATCGTGTTTTTATGGGAACAAATTCCGCAACATTTTTATTAAAAGAAGAACTCTGATTTTTATAAAGCATAAACAAAATCGGTCTTTTCTGGCCGTGAAAATGGGGATGTCACATTTACGGCCAAGAGCATCTCCCTTGGCTATAAACCCTAGTTAGAGGTGTATATGAGTCTTAAACTCTTCTTAAGGCTTGGACTTGATGCTAGAACCCTTACTTGTGGTTTGTAAGACCTTAAAACACCCCCATTGACACTTTTCATCATGAGTTTATGGCCATAAACTCATTGGCCGTAAACACTTGTGGTCGTGAACACTTGGCTGTGAACTCCAAGTGTGACCGTAAACTCACCTTATACACAGTCCTTTGTGATTTTTACTTTTCCATTCAAGGGTACCCTAGTCCCTAAGGTGTTTCCCTTACTTGATTAGTTGTATACGCACTAATTTTATACATATATGTGTCATTATATACTAAATAGGATCTGTGTGTGCTCAAGACTTCACCTGACACTTAGCATCGTATACCACTCTTTCATCCGAACCACTCACTACAGGTGAGTTCATGCCCCTTAATCTAGCTTTTAAATGATTTTAAATGCTTTTATGTGTGGGAATACAAGTTGAAACATTGTAGTTATTATATCAATCACATGTGATTTATAACTAGAACAAACTAATAGGTTTCTTATACTTCAAAACTATGTTAGCAAATATCTACTGCGAAACATTTTATCAAACTTTGTTATGCTAAAACACTTTATTAATCTCTTTTAAACAGATATATTGTAAAAGTCATGTCTATATAGATATAAGTTATATAAATAAGGTTGAAAGGACTTAGGACTGATAACTCACTTTATTTCCTGTTCCATGTTTGGTTGTGGACATAGATTATTCAGTTGTTTGTCCGAGTGTCGTTTGAACCTTAGTTATATATTATGTATATGTATATAGATATAAAAGCTTTTATTTCAGTTCAGTACATACGCAGCCATTCAAACAACGTTACTAGTAAACTATAATACGTATAGTTTAAGAGATTATTACTCACTATTACTAGTACAATGAAACATACAAGAGTCAGTTCATTTATGAGTCGATACAAACTTACTATTATGAGAAACAGAAAGAACATACTATGATGAGAAACTAAGATTACATACAATATATTATACAAGAGAACATACAATACACTAGTACAGAGAGAACATTCAATACACTATAACATACTATACAAACACTACAATACGATAACTAGAATGTGAAATACTACTTCATGATACAATAATACATTGTTGTATCACATTGTAACCAGAGTCTCCTGGAGGGAGAGCGGGCATCATGTGTATAGGTCTATACGAGATAGACACACCCACACCCCAGCTGCTAGCTACAATCCTAGTCGGTAAGGCCAAGGGGTGACAAAATGTAACCTCACTATTTTATGACACCGAAAGGTCGTCAGGTATTCAGCAGTCAATCAGCATGGTTACAAACTAATTCACATCTAAACCTTTAATTAACTAAATAGGGATTAAAGGCAATAAGACTCTCCAAGGAGTATGGTACATTTAATACGACCTTGAGTCTTCATTTTTATCATTTCATAGTCAGTAGTGTCACTGCTGAGATAAAACATTCTATTTTCCTAATAGATGATAGCAATAAATGGGAGAAAACGTACTATTACATTGTAACAAAGTACTACCATATTTTCCCTACTATTACAAGTATACATTTAAACATTACATTTTTATACAAAAACAAACATGTAAAACGGTCGAGCCTCGGGTAGAAGGCTACATTATTTATAAGCAAGAAATATAGGATTTTTTGGGAAACTTTTCAAGGTTTCAAATACAAACATTTCATGGTTTTTAACTACTAACTGACACTAAATACTTATGAACTCACCAGCATTTATGCTGATACTCTCTTTCAAAATAACTTGTATTCTCAGGGAACCAGTAAGGCAGGTACACCCATGTAGCTTTTAAAGGACGGAGTGGATCCAAGACTCGTCTTTATTTTGATTGGACATTTTTGGTGTCATTTAAACCTTACAAAGTAACACACATGTATTTAACTATTCTATTAATGCAATGGATGTTGTTGCTTGTTTTTATTATTATGCATTGTTATGATACTGTACATGACATCTTCCACCCCCGAATGTTTCCGCCAATTCGGTTTGGGGTGTGACACGGTCCGAGTAGGAGAAAGAAGAAGAAGGAATAATGAAGGCTTATAACTAAGAGGGTCTTCATATTTTTTTATGTTTTTACTTCTTAAATTATACAACACTTCTACCAAGTGTTTTAAGTGTATCATATATAATTATGAAAACTTTATTTCAACTTCATTAAAATAATAAATCATTAAGTTTAACTTTTACATGATGGAAATTGACTTGAGTTGACTTTTACAATATTGAAAATAACGGGATGTTACATTATCCCCCCGTTAGAAGGAATTTGTCTCAAAATCTAAGATTATACAGATACACTAAGATTAGGGAAAGAGATGTGGATATTTTTGTTTCATCTGATCTTCTTGCTCCCAAGTGAATTCAGGTCCATGTTTTGCATTCCAATGAACCTTCACAATTAGGATACGACTTGTCACAACTAGGAATTTTGATGCCTTGTCAACATTGAACAATGATAACAAATGTGAACCAAAAATGTGAAAACTTGTAAGATGCTTATTCAATAACAACAGAATTTCAATCAAACACCTCATACAAGCATTGCAAATAGTCAACAAATAATTGGAAACCCTAGAAATCCTTGTTTAAGTCCATTTTGGACAAGGATTTCCTTATTGGGCCCAAGGGACCAATAAGCTTCCAATTGGACTATCTTGGGCTTAGAACTCTTGAATGGGCTCTAATTGGACCCACTTTCATTTATTTTAATATTTTGGGCCATATTGGGCCTAGAATGAAATAAAATATCTAAATGGACTTTATTGGGTCATAACTAACCTAATTTAGCCCTAATGGGTCATAAAAATCATATTTATATTTATTTGGGCCAAAAATCACCTAACTTAACCATGAAATGGGCTTAATCATTCAAAGCCCAAATCTCCTCTCTTTCCCTATCTATTTTCGGCCCAAACCCACAAGAGAAAGAGGCGTTGACTTTCTCATTGCCACCTCATTTTTACTTAATGGTTCTCCATGCAATTCCCATACATCCAAGTAACATCTCATCAATCTTCTCTCTTCCTCTCTCTCTCTCTCTCTCTCTCTCTCTCTCTCTCTCTCTTTTCTTCGGCCGACAGCAAGAGAAACACACACACTTCCCAACTAAATTTCTCTCTAAACCACTCAAGAATCATCCACTCTCCTTCATCCAAAAATCTCGAAATTTCTTGTGTTTCAAGAGGCTTTCACCAAGTAATTCATCCTCTAAGGTAAGTTGATGACAAATCTATGATCTAACTCACTTCTTTTCATCAAAAATCACCTCTAAATCCATTCAAATTCATGATCTTGCATCTTAGAACCCACTAAGTTCGAGATCCATACAAGGAACTTGCTAGTGCCAAAAATAGCACCAAACTTCTCCAAATCTTCTTCAAAACCGAAACCACAACTCAACGTGAGCTTCATACCCCTTTCTTTTTGGTTTTTATGAGTTTTATGGGGGAGAATACAAGAAAATGTGTAGATCTATGTGTATATGTATGCTATGTGTGATTTGATGCATGTATGTGTGTGATTTCATGCGATTTGTGATGAATATGTTACCAAAAAGGGTGTAAATCCAAGATCTAAGACATGACAAAGGAAATAAACATAAATTAAGCTATTTTACACTAAACAAGTCAAGAAAAATAGTTTATAAGGTTATGATGAACATACTTTAACATAAAACCCATTTTTGGGCTTAAAATGTCAAAAATACAAACTTGGGGTAAAAATCAACAAGTCATGACTTCTTGAAGGTTTAAAGGGGTCAAAACATTTTCTATAAATATTTTTCTGAATTCTAGAAATTTCAAGGGACTTAAAATGTAAATTTTTAACCTAATGGGCTAATAATGGGCTTCTCGGCCCAATAAGCCTCAAAATGCGAAATTTATAAGTTTGAGGGGCTGGAAATGTAACTTTCTATAAACCAGGGGGTAATTAGCATAACAAAATGTTTATAAGGTTCAAAAATGCTTTTCATTATAAAAAAGGACCAAAAATGCAAACTTTTTAGATTTTGGGTCAAAACTGTAAAAGTTGTGAAAAATGGGCCCTTAACTGAGAATCACTATTTTAGAGGGGCTAAAGCTGTCAACTAAGTAAACTTTGGGTTAAAATCGTGTTTTCATCAAATAAATGATACCAAGGTGTCAAGAAAAGTGTTTTAAGGACTAAAAATGAAATTCTTTTATATAAAAGGACCAAAAGTGTTATTTTTATAAAAGGAGGGTAATGAAAAGGACCAAACTCCATTTTCAAACAAATTATGTCATTAATACAAAATACAAGATCCACGACTACCGACGAAACGAAAAAACAAATACACTATCAACAACAAATATCATTACAAAACGAATTGATTCCGTCTCGAATCAATAACAAAACAAAATTGATAAACCAAAGCATTTCAATAAACACGCGATAACTATGATGAACTCACTTACAAACTTTGGGCTTAGAAGATTTAAATCATGCTTGTTGGGCCTTGCTAGCCCATTAACATGATCTTTGGGCCTAAAGCGAATATGCTTACGTGATATTGGGCCTTCTGTGACCCAATTCCAAGTAAAAGGACTTTCAATAGCTCTAATGTGCTATTGGGCCCTAGTGGCCCGTTAGTACTGCTAGTGAGGTCGAGAAGTCAAATGCGAGTGGGGCCAAGTGTCTTTCGCGTTCCCGATAGCCTTGAATAACTCATGGAAATAAGGGGACTTCGTACTCTCCTATCTCCTCGGTTGTTGGGCTTATGAGAAATCAAAGTAAACAGATTAAGGACAATAAACAAGAGTAATCATGGTGGGTGGATTAAGTGAGTAGTAATGGCCGACGCCTTTAAGGATCGTTCGTAAACTGTAGTTATAAACTAGTCATTTTCTTTAATGCGTGATTATAACAACTCACAACCCTAATTAATCCAATGCCACTCGGGTAATCAAAATCATTCGACGTATTGGTATAACAATAGACAAGTCACTATATTTTATTTGTTGAGAAAACATCGGGTTTTCCTGGGAAGTTCAACATTTTCACTTGCGTGATTTATACAAAAGTTCAACAATTATACATGTTTTGAAAATCAACAAGCATATATTCACGGATCTTCACACTTTTTATGAACAATGATCTTTTCAGAAAATATCGGATTTTCTGGGTTTTACAAACTACACCAAATCATTTTACTACAACATTACTTATGAACTCACCAACATTTCATATGTTGACGTTTTCCAAAATAACTTGTATTCTCAGGTAACAGGTAAGCCGAAGAATAAGTATCAAGTAATGTCAGGATGTTTTTCTTAGATTATCTATCGGATAGTTTATGTTGTGAAATTGTAATGTCTAAAACAATGTACTAGATGTAAACAATATCAGTTGTAATATTTCAATGCATGGCGATGAATTATGTTATGGTTCATGTATATTCATTGTGATGGTATTCAATTTTAGTCACAAGAGCCCTCGGACACTTCCGCCATCTGGTTCGGGGGTGTGACACGACTTTGTTTAGTTCTCTTGACTTCTCTATCTAGGATTTCTACAGGTTGTTCTACGAAGTTGAGACTCTCATTTAATTCAATTTCGTCGAGTGGGATAACAAGAGTCTCATCGGACAAACACTTCTTTAGATTTGAGACATGAAATACGGTATTAATGTTATTGAGTTCATGTGGTAGAATGAGTTTGTAAGCAACAGGACCAATTCTAGCAATGATCTAGAATGGCCATTGTACCTTGGATTTAGTTTGCCACGTTTACCAAAACGTATCATTCCTTTCCAGGGTGAGACCTTCAACAGAACGCGGTCACCAACCTGAAATTCCAAGGGTTTCCGTCCTTTATCCGCATAACTCTTTTGTCTATCTCGAGAAGCTTTCAACAGTTCCCGGATTTGGACTATCTTTTCTTAGTTTCGTGAATAATCTCGGGACTAGTTAGAGTACTATCAGGTATTTGGTTCTTTGATAGTTGCATATCACCCACTTCAACCCAACAAAGAGGGGATTTGCACTTACGACCATAGAGAGCTTCAAAGGGTGCAACTTTAATTCTAGTGTGATTGTTATTGTTTTAGGAGAAATCAACAAGTGGTAAATGGGTGTCCCAAGCTTTACCGAAATCTATCACATAGGCCCTTAACTTGCCTTAAAGCATTTGAATTGTTCTCTCGCTTTGCCCTTCAGTCTGAGGATGGCACATGGTACTCATGTCAATATTTGTTCCCAAGGACATTTGCAGTGATTGCCAGAACAGCGAGGTAAATCTACTACATCGGTCAGAGATAATAGATATTGTCACACCATGCAACCGTACTATCTATTTTATGTACGTCCTTGTTAAGTTCTCCATTTTATATGTTTCTTTTATTGGTAGAAAGTGGGCGGATTTGGTTAATCTATCGACAATAACCCAAATGGTATCATGGCCACCCGTTTTTCTGGGTAACATGGTTATGAAATCCATTGTAATCTACTCCCACTTCCACTAAGGTATTTCTGGTTGTTGAAGTAAACCTAAGGGCTTTTGATTTTCTACTTTGACTTTGGCACAAGTTAGACACTTGCCCACAAAGTAGCGATCTCTGCTTTCATGTCTGGCCACCAATAGAGTTTCTTTAGGTCCAAATACATTTTGTCTGAATCTGGATGAACATAGTATCGAGTTTTATGACCTTCATTCATGACAACATCTCTATAGCTACCAAACATCGGTGTCTAGATTCGATTCATAAAATAATGTACTCCATCACCCTTAGTTTCCAAGTTCTTTTCCATCCCCCTTAAAGCTTCACCTGTTATGTTCTCATGTTTCAAGGTTTCCAACTAAGCCTCCCTGATCTGCGCAGATAAGTGGGAATGGATAGTCATAGACAGAGACTTTACTCAGCGGCCCAAGTACTCTTTCCGACTAAGGGCACCTGCTACCACATTGGCCTTGCCAGGGTGATAACAAATCTCACATTCGTAATCATTTAGTAGCTCTACCCATCGTCGTTGTCTCAGGATGAGTTCTTTCTGATCAAAGATGTGCTGAAGGCTTTTATGATCAGTAAAGACTGTGCACTTTGTACCATATAGATAATGTCTCCAGATCTTCAAGGCAAAAACCATTGCTCCGAGTTCAAGATCTTGCGTAGTATAATTAACTTCATGGTTCTTAAGCTGTCTCGAGGCATAGGATATAACCTTTCCTCGCTGCATAAGAATACAACCTAGCCCCTGATTAGACACGTCAGAGTTGACTACAAAATCTTCCATCCCTTCTGGGAGGGATAAGACCGGTGCACTACATAGGGCTTGGTTTAAGGTCTGGAAATCAGTTTCTTGTTTCTCCTCCCATTCGAATGATACACCTTTTTGAGTCAAGGTGGTAAGTGACTTTGCAACCTTGGAAAAGTTCTGAATAAATCTCCTATAGTAGCCAATGAGACCTAGAAATTGTCAAATTTATATTGGGCTTTTTGGGGTCGCCCAACTTTCGATAGCCTTGATCTTGGAATGTTCAACATGTATTCCATCCTTACTGACCACTTGACCTAGGAACTCCACCTTTCGAATCCAGAACTCGCATTTGGAGAACTTTGCATACAATTTTTTTGCCCTCAAATTTGGTTGTGTTCTTCCTTACTCTAAGAATAGACTAGTATATCGCCAATGAAGACTATGACGAACTTGTCCAAGTAAGGTCGATATACTTGATTCCTAAGGTCCATGAATAATGTAGGTGCATTTGTTAGGCCAAAGGGCATCACTACAAATTCGTAGTGACCGTAGCGAGTTCTGAAAGAAATGTTTGGAATGTCTGTCTCCTGGACTCGCAGTTGGTGGTATCCTGATCTCAGTTCAATCTCAGAGAAGAAACTAGATCCTTGGAGTTGATCAAAGAGGTCATCTATCTGTGGTAAAGGGTATCGTTTTTTTACGGTAAGTTTTTTTAATTCCCGGTAATCTATGCACATGCACAAAGATTCGTCCTTCTTTCTCACGAACAAGACCGGCGCTCCCCAGGGTGAGAAGCTCGATCTAATGAAACCTTTGATGAGTAGTCCGTTCAATTGGCAGGACAGTTCTTGCATTTCTGAGGGTCCAAGAAGATACGGGGCTTTTGCTACAGGGGTAGCTCCAGGAATCTAGTCAATTCGGAATTCGACTTGGTGTTCTGGAGGAACTCCTGAGATATCATCAGGGAACACATCAGGGAAATCACAGACTCCAGGGACATCCTTGATGCTTTTCACTTCTTGTACAATGTGATCTAAGAAAGCACAATAATCTTTGCAAAGATACTTCTGAGCCTTGACGCAAGAAATGATTTGAAGATTTGTACTAGATTTGTCACCATAGATAACGAGAGATTCGTTACTTGGCAGATTAAGATGGATGGCTTTCTCGTAACACAGGATATCAACAAAGTAAATACTTAACCAATCCATGCCAATTATGATGTCAAAACTTTTAATTGAGACCGGCATAAGGTCAATTTGGAATGAATGGTTATTTAGATTAAGTGTGCATCCTATGTATATGTCATTGGTTTTCTCGTTCTTTCTGTTGGCCATCTCAACGGTGAATGTAACTTTTAGTGCTTTGGGATTTCGTTTTAGAAGGTGTTTGAACTTATGGCTTACGAAACTTTTGTCTGCACCAATATCGAAAAGAATGCATGCGTAAGAATCGTTGAGAAGGAATGTATCGGTCACCACATTAGGATCCGCTACTGCTTCTTCATAGCCAATCACCAAGACTCTCCCAATACCACTAGCATTCTTTAACTTAGGACAATTTCTCTTGAAATATCCTACTTCCCCATATTCATAGCATGCTTGACTCACTCCCGTGGCAGGGACTTGAGAAATAGTCTACGTTGGTGCCCTACAGAAACGGGCAGTGTGCCATTTTCTGTTACAATTCTTGCAATGCATTTCTTTGAAAGCTCCTGTATGATGGAAGTTGCATTTATTGCACTTTGGCAATGATCCAACATACCTATTTGGAGTTGCTGGAGTACAGACACAGTGGTAGGAACATGGGTTGGAATAGCAGTAAGAGCAATAGCAGCTTGTGGTGCCACTGTTTGTTTCTTTTTTGAGGGCTCCTGAGATGATTTCCCTTTTCGCTTGTTCCATACTTTCTTCTTCTTACTGCTGCCTTCCTTGGGTTTCTCCGGGATAGGTATCATAATGCCCTGTCGAACTCCGTGGTCTACTAGTGTCTGTGCCAAACGCTTGGCACTGTCAAAAGTGAGAGGGTTAACAACTATTACATTTCCTTATATCTGATTAAAGAATTCCCAGATATATCTATCAACTTTCTTACTTTTGGTAGGAACCATCCCTGGACACAAAATAGCCAAATCACTGAACCTAGCAGTATATGCAATTATATCGGAGTGTTTCATTGTCAGACTCCAGAGTTCTTCCTCTAATTTTTGAATTTTGCCACGGGGATAATATTCTGCTAGCATAGGGGTTTTTAAATCATCCCAACCCATAGCATTAGCTACTGGAAGGGATAAGGATTTAACATAGCCATTCTACCAGGAAAGGGTTCTGTCTAAGAAGGTACAAGTTGTAAGCTTAATTTTGCTTGTTTCTGGACAAGAACAAATTTCAAACACTGATTCTGTTTTCTCAAACCAGCGCGTCAGAGTAATGACACCATTGGTTCCATCAATAGTTTTGGGCTTTGCATTAGTAAATTCTTTAAATAAACCCTCACGAGGGTGTCCAAGACTTTCACTATGATTAAAATTGTGAGCTCCACTGCCAGCTCCACTAGTACCACTGGCATTTACTTGCATCATGGTAGCAGCCATGGCGCCAGTTACTACTGCTTGGAAGACAGCAGCATCGTATTGTGAGGGTGGTGGTGGAGGTAGTGTTAGTGCTTCATTGACATTGACATGTCTCAGATTCTTTTGGGGAGGCATCTTTAGCTTCAACATATAAAAATGGAAAGGTAGTAAGATATTAATAGTGATAATAAAATCAAATGTCTTTAAATTAATTACATTAGTTCTACATGTATTCAAAAAAAAGTTTACATAATAGTCCATTACAAGGAATAAATTGTAAAATGATAATGTGAAATTGGATAGTGATTTTTCAAAGGAAATAAGATGTTTGCCATATATTGGTATATCAGATACATAGAATTTAGAAAATTTGACTTTGTAGTAGGTCTACAATAAACCAACTTAACTGAAAACTTTACAACATATTAATCTATCGAAAATGAAATTTCGAGGTCGTACTATGTATATGAAAACATCACTAGTGTATATACATGGATTTAAATGACATCCCAAAAGAGTGAGTAAAGTATGCTCTACTCGCGAGGAGTACGATTCAGATTCCTATTAAATTTAGCCCTGAACCTAAGCAACTAACGTTATGTGGAATACATACACCTTTCTAACATCGCTTGATGTTCTCAAAGTTCTCTTACTTCAGTTCGGCTTGCAGCTAGTTCCTTTCGTAAAGTTTCGGTAATATTTGTCACACCCCCAAACCAGAACGGCAAAATCGTTCGAGGGCGGATGACTTCATGTAGTATCGAAACAATTGAATACATAGTAAAGAAAGTAACACAACCATCATATATATAATTTGAAATTTTACATTGTAGAAAGTACTTGTTTCAAAAGAAATTACAATATGATGTCAAAATGAAATTAACCTAACGTCGTAGCATCCCTTCTTCAAAAGCAGTAGTTTACATGTATTACTGAATCCTTGAGAAATACAAGTAGTTTTGAAAGAGAAGGTCAGCATTTAAGCTGGTGAGTTCATAAGTATTTTGTGACAATGTTTGTATGAAATAGAATGAAAATGGTTTGTACGTGTTTAAATGTTCCTAGAAAATCCCATATTTTATACTATAGTAGATGGTAGTTCAATTGTTCCAAAATTGTAATGCAATAGTCCTTTTCATGCCTAAAATAGTAGATTTATGTATAAATCGCTAAGCCATTTGAAAAACCCCGTAAATCAATATGTTTTTTAATACTCCATGTGAGTCTTATAACCATACTATTTGACCAGGATGCCTATAACAACATTCTTCAGGCGTTGGAAAGTTATGACGTTTGTCACCCCAAGCCTGTCGGCCTAGCTGTAGCTAACAGCTTAGGTGCAGGATTGTCAATCCTGTATAGATCTATACACAAGAATCACGCTCCCCCTACAAGGGATTATGGTATACAATACAGGACTTAAAATGCATACTCGAAAGTACGTGAAATGTCTCACAAAACATAGTGTAAAACAAGTTTACGTATGAAAATATCCATTTGTTCTTGTGTATGAAAATATCTCTTTGATATAGTTTATCTAGTATGTAAATGTTCGTGATTTTCTCGTAAACTATACCTATTATAGTTTTTCAAAGTGTATGTTTAATTCGTATAGTAAATCCTAGTGTAATGCTCACTTGTTATGTAACGTATAACATTTAAAGTGACATAAATGATCACATATATTTAAAGTATAAATAAACTGTTTGATTCGTATATACATATATAGACATGTTTTATTTCCAAAAGACAAGATGTTATCGAGAATATATATTTCATACGAAAGTTCCTATGTAGTAGTTATGAATCACATATGATTCACTTGATAAAAGAGTATATAGTGAAACTTTATGTTACACACGATAATAACCATGTGTTTACTTGTATTCCCCCCCCCCCCTTAAAAGTGTACAAAAAGTATCGATAAAACATATGAAAGTGTAGTTTATAGGGGTATGAACTCACTTGATTGATTGGAGAAAACGAGATGATAACCGAGCAGAACTTCGACTTGGAAGAGTTGATTTTCTCGGGATTCTCGGGAATCTCGGGAATCTCGGGATTGTAGAATCTTCCTTTGGAACTTGAGTGTGAAAACCGGGGCTTCAGGAGGGCTTTGGCAGCTTAACCGCAGAGTTTCCGCAAGAGAGATAGAAGAACGGAGCACCTAAACCCGGCACCCCAAGAGTTCTATTTATAGGGGTAGATTTTGGGTGCAACGCCGTGGAAAAGGGTTGGCCACATCGTGGTTGGGTGGCTTATCCTCTTCCATTGATGGGACGCCCTCAGTCACTTGCCGGGTCGCGGCCAGCTGTGCCGCGTCGTGGCAGACCTGACAGCCTCGGATTTTGAGCCTTAAACTTGTAAAATCCGTAACTTTTGCATATGAGGTCCGTTTTCGACGTTCTTTATATGCACATGTAGGCGAGAATATACTCTTGAACTCTCGTTTAGACTTCATTGGCAAATTTTGATTTATTTTTAATTATTTATTTTTAATGGGCCGGGACACGAAAAGTCCGTTAAAAATCCATAACTTCTTCATCTGATGTCCGTTTTCGTCAGATATTTTACCGTTGCGCTACTATTGTTGAGACCTTTCATTCTCATTAAGGTTGTTTCGGCCAAAAGTCTCTCGATCTCTATTTCGAGTTTTTAGCTGTCTACTGTTATATCCGGATTTTAGAAAAATCATAACTTCCTCATACGAAGTCAGATTTGGACGTTCTTTTTATGTACGCTCACGGTTTAATGATATCTACAACTTTCATTTAGGTACTTAAGGCTAAAAACTATTGTATTGAAACTTCGCTTTTTTCGTTTAATCGGTGTTGTCGGTTTTGTCAGAAATCTTAGAATGGTCATAACTTCTTCGTTATAACTCGGATTTTAGTGTTCTTAGTATTTCTGTAAACCTTGACACATTATCTAGCATAATAGATATCCCTATAGAGACTTTTGCACATATTATTTTTTGAAGTTAATTTCATTATATCAAAAGTGGTTACAATACTTGACTTTTTAGGTCATTACATAGAGTCGAAATATCGGGTTGTCACATCATTCCCCCGTTAGTGGGAATTTCGTCCCGAAATTTAATGTAAGGTAATTATTTGTGGACTAGGGAAACAGATGCAGGTATTTTTGTTTAATCTGATCTTCGCGCTCCCAAGTATATTCAGGTCCCTGCTTTGCATTCCAGCAGACCTTCAAAATGGGTATGGGACTTTGTTTTGTTCTTTTAATTTCCCTATCCATGATTTCAATTGGTTCTTCTATAAATTGAAGACTCTCGTTGATTTCAATTTCATCTAGAGGGACGACGAGGGTCTCATCGGACAAACATTTCTTCAAGTTTGACAAATGAAAGGTAGGGTGTACGTTATTGAGTTCCTGCGGTAGACGAAGTTTGTAGGCTACCGGGCCGATCCTTGCAAGGATCTTGAATGGTCCGATATACCTTGGGTTTAGTTTCCCACACTTTCTAAAACATATTAAACCTTTCCATGGTGAGACTTTTAGTAAGACACGGTCTCCAACCTGGAATTCCAAGGGTTTCTGTCTTTTGTTCGCATAACTCTTTTGTCTGTCTCTTGAAGCCTTTAGTCGTTCCCTAATCTGAACAATCTTCTCAGTTGTTTCTCTTATGATTTCCAGGCCCGTGAGAGTGCTATCGGGTACTTGTCCCTTGGCTAGTTGCGTGTCGCCGACTTCAGTCCAGCACAGTGGTGATCTGCACTTGCGGCCATAGAGGGCTTCGAATGGGGAAACTTTAATGTTAGAGTGATAGCTATTGTTGTATGAGAACTCAACTAGTGGTAAATAGGTATCCCATGCTTTACAAAAATCGATTACACAAGCTCTTAGCATATCTTCCAAGGTTTGTATGGTCCTCTCACTTTGACCGTCGGTTTGTGGATGGTAAGCGGTACTCATGTCTAGCCTCGTTCCAAGAGATTTTTGTAGTGACTGCCAGAAATGCAAGGTGAACCTACTATCTCTGTCGGAGATAATGGATATTGGTACACCGTGCAGTCTTACAATCTCTTGGATGTAAATTCGAGTTAGTTTCTCCATCTTATCGGTTTCCTTTATGGGTAGGAAGTGTGCGGATATTGTTAACCTATCGAAGATTACCCAGATGGTGTCTAGCCCACCTGCTGTCTTGGGTAATTTGGTTATGAAATCCACGGTTATCCGTTCCCACTTCCACTTGGGTATTTCGGGTTGTTGTAGTAATCCTGATGGCTTTTGGTACTCTACCTTGACTTTGGCGCAAGTCAGACACTTGCCCACATAGATAGCGATCTCCACTTTCATGTTTGGCCACCAATACAGTTTCTTGATGTCTAAATACATCTTTTCTGAACCTGTATGTACGGAGTATCGAGTCTTATGTGCCTCGTTCATGACCACGTCTCTGAATCCACCGAACTTCGGTGTCCAGATCCGATCCATGAAGTAATCACCCTTGACTTCGAGATTCTTGTCCATTCCTCTTAGGGCTTAACCTGCCACATTCTCTGTTTTCCAGGCTTCCCTCTGAGCTTCCTTGATTTGTGTGGATAGATGTGAATGGATCGTCATGGTTAAGGATTTCACTCGGCGACCTGAGTATTCTTTTCGACTAAGAGCATCAACTACTACATTCTCTTTTCCTGGGTGATAGCGAATCTCGCATTGGTAGTCATTCAGTAGTTCAACCCATCGTCTCTGCCTCATTTTGAGTTCTTTTTGGTTGAGAATGTGCTGAAGGCTCTTATGATCAGTGAAGATCGTGCATTTCGTGCCATAAAGATAGTGTCTCCAGATCTTTTGCGCGAAAACGACTGCTCCTACTTCAAGATCGTGGGTAGTGTAGTTGATTTCATGCGTCTTGAGTTGTCTTGAGGCGTAAGTGATGACCTTACCTCGTTGTCTTGAGATGTGAATGGATCGTCATGGTTAAGGATTTCACTCGGCGACTTGAGTATTCTTTTCGACTAAGAGCATCAGCTACTACATTCTCTTTTCCTGGGTGATAGCGAATCTCGCATTGATAGTCATTCAGTAGTTCAACCCATCGTCTCTGCCTCATTTTGAGTTCTTTTTGGTTGAGAATGTGTTGAAGGCTCTTATGATCAGTGAAGATCGTGCATTTCGTGCCATAAAGATAGTGTCTCCAGATCTTTAGCGCGAAAACGACTGCTCCTACTTCAAGATCATGGGTAGTGTAGTTGACTTCGTGCGTCTTGAGTTGTCTTGAGGCGTAAGTGATGACCTTACCTCGTTGCATTAGTACGCATCCAAGACCTTGATTAGATGCATCACAGTAGACCGCGAAGTCTTCTGTTCCATCTGGCAAGGACAATATAGGTGCGCTGCATAAAGCTTGCTTCGGTGTTTGGAATGCAGTGTCTCGTCTTTCTTCCCAATTGAAACTAACACCCTTTTGGGTCAGCGTGGTAAGTGGTTTCGCAATCTTCGAGAAGTTCTGTATAAACCTTCGGTAGTAGCCAAGAAGGCCCAAGAATTGTCGAATTTCTGTTGGGGTTCTTGGAGCTGACTAGTTCTCGATTGCTTTGATTTTGGAAGGGTCCACGTGTATTCCGTCTTTGCTAATCACGTGACCTAGGAAATCAACCTTCCGAATCCAAAATTCGCACATGGAGAATTTTGTGTATAGCTTCTCTTTTCTTAGCATTTCCAAGACTTGTCGGAGGTGTTGACTGTGATCCTCTTTAGTCTTCAAATAGATGAGTATGTCATTTATGAATACGATCACAAACTTGTCTAGAAACGAATGACACACCCGATTCATTAAGTCCATGAACACCGCCGGTGCGTTTTTTAAACGAAAGGGCATCACTACAAACTCGTAGTGACCATAACGAGCTCGAAAAGCTGTTTTGGGAACATCTCCTTCCAAGACTCGTAGTTGGTGATACCCGGATCTTAAGTCGATCTTTGAGAAATAAGTCGCCCCCTGGAGTTGGTCGAATAAGTCGTGGATGCGTGGTAGTGGGTATCGGTTCTTGATAGTAAGCTTTTTGAGTTCCCAGTAATCGATGCACATGCGGAAAGATCCATCCTTCTTCTTTACAAACAAGACTGGTGCTCCCCAAGGTGAGAAGCTCGGCCTGATGAATCCTTTGTTGAGCAGTTCATTCAATTGGCTGGATAACTCATGCATCTCTACCGGTGCTAGACGATATGGTGACTTAGCTACTGGTGTAGCTCCGGGAATAAATTCGATTCTGCGCTCGACTTGACGTTTCGGTGGAACTCCGGGAAGATCTTCAGGGAAAATATCGGCAAAGTTACAGACTTCCGGAATGTCCTTGATATCTTTCGTTTCTTTTTCCTTGTCTACCACATGTGCTAAGAAGGCATGGTACTCCTTGTGTAGGTATTTCTGGGCTTTGACGCAAGAGATGATTTGTAAATTGGTACCGGGTTTGTCACCATAAATGACAAGAGTTTCGCCATTTGGCAAATTCAGGCGAACGACCCTTTTGTGACAAAGTATATCGGTATGGTGTAGGCTTAACCAATCTATACCGATGATGATATCAAATCTCTTTATAGTGATCGACATTAGATCAATTTGAAATGAATGTTCATTTAGAGTTAGTGTGCAGCCTATGTACATATCGCTCGTGCTTTCTGTTCTACCGTGTTCCATTTGTACTGTAAATATCTTATTCAGTGTTTTAGGGTTCTGTTTTAGTATCTGTTTGAATCTATGACTCACGAAGCTCCTCTCTGCACCATAACCAAAGAGTATGCATGCATAAACGTTATTGAGGAGAAACGTACCTGTAACCACCGTGGTATCAGCTATCGCTTCGTTTTTCCCTATTGCTAGCACTCGTCTCGTGCCACCCACATTCCTTGCCTTAGGGCAGTCTCTTTTGTAATGCCCAGCTTCACCGCACCCGTAACATGCTTGAACCACACCGACTCCTTGGACTTGGGTGATCGGTTGTGCTGTTGCTCTATAGAAATGGGCTATGTGCCCTTTCTTGTTGCAATTGTTACAGTGCATCTCCCGACAATTTCCATTGTGGTGGAAATTGCATTTGGCGCACTTCGGCAGGTTTCCAGCATATGGCTTTGCTGGTGTAGTGGTAATTGGAGCAGCAGTGGGGGCAGTAGCGGCATGGACTGCCACAATCTGTTGTTTCTTGGAAGGTTCATGTGAAGGCTGACTCTCCCTTTTGTTCCAGAACTTCTTCTTCTTGTTGTTCTTGGTATTGTTGTTGTTGTAGTTGTTGCTTCCTCTGGGTTGCTCCGGAGCGGTAGTTGCGAAGCCTTGACAGATTCCATGGTCAACGAGGGCTTGTGCCACCTGTTTGGTTCTATCGAAAGTGACTGGTTTGGAAGCTAGTACACTTCCTTGAATCTGGGGGGACAGTCCCCAGATGTACCTCTCTATTTTCTTGCTCTCTAGAGTAGTAATCCCTGGGCAAAGGATTGCCAAATCACTGAACCTGTTGGTATAGGTCGTGATGTCTGAGCCTACCATGGTAAGGCCCCAAAGTTCCTGTTCGAGCTTTTGTAATTCACCCCGTGGACAGTACTCTTGTAGTAATATTTGTTTTAGATTCTCCCAGCCCATAGAGTTAGCCACTACTAGCGTTAGTGACTTGACATGGCCATTCCACCATGTTAGAGCTCTTTCAGAGAAAGTACAGCCATCGAACTTCACTTTGTTCCCTTCCGGACAAGAGCAAATCTCGAAAACTGCTTCCGTTTTCTCTATCCACTATGATAGAGCCATTATTCCTCCGGCCCCATTAAAAGTAATGGGTTTTCTATTCATGAAATCCTTATATGTACAATCCCCTGAACGACCTGGATATTGGCCATTCCTAGAACTATTTACTCCCCCACCAGAACCATTGTTACTCATTTGGGCCATTGCCGTTGTTACTACGGCTATCAATGCGGCATTTTCCGTCGATGGAGGCGGTGGTGGTGGAGGTATCATGCACGACATGGGTCTTAGGTTTGGACAAGGAGGCATCACGCTGCCAAGAAATAAAAATAAAAAATTATAAGTTTTGGTGGTTGAGAGTTGAATGATAATGAGTTAACTATCTTTAATAGTTCGAGAATTTCGTTTGACCAACACATGGATTTGAGTTTGATTCACCAGTGGAGTTTGAATTAAACAAACTCATGAACTCGAATGAAATGCACAGAATTAACACACAAAAGAGGTATGCCCTATATATATTAAACATATGGTTGCGTTACATCCAAAGTTAGAAAATTTTGACCTTTCTGAAGGTCTCTGATTACAGGAAGTTAAAGAAGGTAAGACTTTTAGCCGATTTCCTATTCTATAACAAAATTTTGGGAATCCGCAAGCACTACTTGCGACGTAGGTTGCGCTTGGAGCTTGACTCCGCATCTGATTGCTTTGCTTCCATAAGACGCCTATCGAAGGCGGCTTGCTGTTCCCTCATCTCAGAGAAGGATGCAATCATTTGTGCTTGGAATGTGTCGGCGTGGAGTTGGGTATCATCCTGTAACCTATCCAGTTGACGGATGTCGGAAGTGTGAACTTGTACTTCCACGTTGACTTCACGAATCTGGTTAGCTTGAACCCCGGATTGATAGGATTGGTTGGCTAGCTTGCCCAGCATGACTGGGAGTGCTCAGTCGGCTGAACCTCCGCCGCTGACATCGTAGAAGTCTCGACACATGTCGTAGGGAGGACGCACTCCTTACTATTGACTCCAATGGTGGAGGTGACTTCCCAAAACAGGAGTGGGTCCCTGAAAGTTTCTCCTAACTGCGGGAGGTTGAGCGACTGGTGGGTTGATCACCTCTAGTTCTGAGTCTATCCCAGAGTCAACCCCTTCATCCAACTCGATAGGTTCTTCATCCTCTTCGGGGTCCTCCTCTACCCATCCAACATTGCCCTGATTCGGGTAGTAGGGATCCCCTGGTGGATAGAATCTAGCCATTTGACTATACGAGAATAGGGTTATAAGAATTGAACAAAATTTGAAACATGTAAAACTAAACATGTCGATTTAACTATTGCATGTACCAAATACTCCTATAGTATTTTAAATTTGTATGTTTTGATGCTAGTGTTTATTTTGGTAAGTTTTGACTTGTTGCTCACTACGACCATTCCTCGACATACGTTAGTCCAATCTCGGATAAATATAGTTGATCAGGCTATATTCGTCCCAAATCCGATTACATATTTCGAGGCCTAATCGTAGTGTCCAACTTGTCTTAATACTTCTTGTTTAGTTCTAACCATGAAAATATATAGTTGTATGCATGTATTTGTACTTTTACGACCCAAAATAATCTAAATTAAATGAAACAAGGTTTTAGGAGTAGAAACATTTTGTCAGAGAGTTCTAGTCCATTATGTATTTCTAGTTTGTATATCTTATGTGGTTCGATACACTTAGTTCACTATGAACAATGCTCCGATACAAATCTGTCACACCTCCAAACCAGCACGGCGGAATCGTTCGAGGGCGGATGACTTCATGTAGTATCGAAACAGTTGAATACATAGTAAAGAAAGTAACACACCCATCATATATATAATTTGAAAGTTTACATTGTAGAAAGTACTTGTTTCAAAAGAAATTACAATATGATGTCAAAATGAAATTAAACTAACGCCGCATCATCCCGTCTTCAAAAGCAGTAGTTTACATGTATTACTGAATCCGTGAGAAATACAAGTAGTTTTGAAAGAGTAGGTCAGCATTTAAGCTGGTGAGTTCATAAGTATTTAGTGACAATGTTTGTATGAAATAGAATGAAAATGGTTTGTACGTGTTTAAATGTTCCTAGAAAATCCCATATTTTGTGCTATAGTAGATGGTAGTTCAATTGTTCCAAAACTGTAATGCAATAGTGCTTTTCGTGCCTAAAATAGTAGATTTATGTATAAATCGCTAAGGTATTTGAAAAACCCCATAAATCAATGTGTTTTTAATACTCCATGTGAGTCTTATAACCATACTATTTGACCAGGATGCCTATAACAACGTTCTTTAGGCATTGGAAAGTTATGACGTTTGTCAGCTCAGGCCTGCCGACCTAGCTGTAGCTAACAGCTTAGGTGCGGGATTGTCAATCCCGTATAGATCTATACACAAGAATCACGCTCCCCCTACAAGGGATTATGGTATATAATACAAGACTTAAAGTGTATACTCGAAAGTACGTGAAACGTCTCACAAAACTTAGTATAAAACAGGTTTACGTATGAAAATATCCATTTGTTCTTGTGTATGAAAATATCTCTTTGATATAGTGTATCTAGTATGTAAATGTTCATGATTTTCTCGTAAACTATACCTATTATAGTTTTTCAAAGTGTGTGTTTCGTTCGTATAGTAAATCCTAGTGTAATGCTCACTTGTTATGTAAAGTATAACATTTAAAGTGACATAAATGATCACATATATTTAAATTATAAATAAACTGTTTGATTCGTATATACATATATAAACATGTTTTATTTCCAAAAGACAAGATGTTATCGAGAATATATATTGCATACGAAAGTTCCTATGTAGTACTTATGAATCACATATGATTCACTTGATAAAAAGAGTATATAGTGAAACTTTATGTTACACACGATAATAACCGTGTGTTTACTTGTATTCCCCCCGCTAAAAGTGTATAAAAAGCGTCGATAAAACATCTGAAAGTGTAGTTTATAGGGGTATAAACTCACTTGATTGATTGGAGAAAACGAGATGATAACCGAGCAGAACTTCGACTTGGAAGTGTTGATTTTCTCAGGATTCTCAGGAATCTCGGGAGTGTAGAATCTTCCTTCAGCACTTGAGTGTGAAAACCGGGGCTTCGGGAAGGTTTCAGGAGCTTAACCGCAGAGTTTCGGCACGAGAGATAAAAGAATGGAGCACCTAAACCCGACACCCCAAGAGTTCTATTTATAGGGGTAGATTTTGGGTGCCACGTCGTGGCAAAGGGTTGGACACGTCGTGGTGGGCTGCCATATCCTCTTCCATTGATAGGACGCCCTCAGTCACTTGTCGGGTCGTGGCCAACTATGCCGCATCGTGGCAGACCTAACAGCCTCGGATTTGAGCCTTAAACTTGTAAAATCCATAACTTTCGTGTACGAGCTCTGTTTTCGACGTTCTTTATATACACGCGTAGGTGAGAATATACTCTACAAATCTCGTTTAGACTTCATTGGCAAATTTTGATTTATTTTTAATTATGTATTTTTAATGGGCCGGGACACGAAAAGTCCGTTAAAAATCCATAACTTCTTCATCTGATGTCCGTTTTCGTCAGACTTTTTACCGTTGCCCTACTATTGTTGAGACCTTCGATTCTCATTAAGGTTGTTTATCACACCCGAAAACCAGAGCGACGGAAACGTTCTGAGGTGGATGCCGTCATGTCAAGTATCACAACATATGTAGTATAGTAATCAAAGTACAACAACCATTGCATTAATAGTAATAGTTTCACATAGTTTACATTGTATAGAATCATCAAAGTAATACAGAAACTAGTATAGATGCAGCTTGGCACAAAACCGTCTTCAACAGAAGCTCCTGGAATGTACCTGTCTAATGCTGACCTGAGAATACAAGTTATTTGAAAAGCGAGTATCAGCATTTTTACAAATGCTGGTGAGTTTATAAGTATTTAGAGTCATTTTATACAAATAACTTTATATAAGTAGTAGTTTCCAAGTATACAGTGAAATAGAGTCCTTTCTAGAAAATCCTATATTTTCTAATTAAAAGCAGTCTTCTACCAAGACTGGTCAGAGTTATGTGGTAAAAAGTAGTTTTCCCTTAAACACTATCATTATCAACATACATGATTTGATTATTAAGAAAGTAGGAGAATATCAGGGAAAATAACATACGCCTCAGCAGTGAGGACTGCTGACTAAGGCAAAAAGAATCATAGACTCCAGGAGAGTATCGACTGAACGACACGCCTGTCTCAGTCTAACAAAAGGAGACACAGACCCCAGACGGTATCAAATGAAAGATACAGCTAATAAGGTCTAAAACAGTGAATACAGACCCTAGCCAGTATCAAATGAAAGATGCAGCTAGCAAGGTCTAAAACAGTGAATACAGACCCTAGCCAGTATCAAATGAAAGATACAGCTAGCAAGGTCTAAAGAAGTGGACACGGTGAATACGGTGAATACAGTGAACATAGTGGATACAGTGAATACAGTGAGCATAGTGAATACAGTGATTACAGTGAACACAATGAACATAGTGAATACAGTGAACATAGTGGATACAGTGAATACAGTGAACACAGTGAATACAGTGAAGACAGTGAACACAGTGAATACAATGAATACAGTGAACACAATGAATATTATGTATAAAACCCTTTACCTTAAAGCCATGAATTATAAGGTAACCCCGAGATACTCGTAACCATATTGATAGACACTAGAGAACTTGACGCCCTGCAAGCGTCGGTATGAATATGACATTTGTCACCCCTTGGCTTGGTAGGCCGTGGACTGTAGCTAGCAGTCAGGGTGCGGGGGTGTCAATCCCGTATAGATCTATACACATAATATCGCTCTCCCAACAAGAGACTCTGGTTACCAACTTGACAACGGAGAAGGCCGTGTACTGAAGATGTATCTCGTGTACTGAGATCTGATGTAAAATACTGGACCAATGATAGAGACTCACAACTGGACTGACTAATTTAACCCTATATGTCTATGCTTGTATACATAATATATAACTAATGATCAAACGACCTTCGGACGGACATCCGATCCCACCAGACCACATCTCAACGAAGAAAAGGAAATAGGGTGAACAAGCCTTCCTAAGTCCTTCAAACATTATTTATATGCATCTATACAGGCACATGCATACAACTAACTATGTTTAAGTGTTTAACAGGTGGAAGCGTATCGTGAAGTATAGCCGAATTGTGAAGTATAAGCGAATCGTGAGGTATAGCCGAAACGTGAAGCATAAGTGTAACCAGTATAGGTGAAGTAAAAGTGATAACAAGGATATGCGTATCACGAAGTGAAGGCGTTATCAAGTAGGAGTTTAAACTAAGTGGAAGTGAAGCAGCGGTATCTAACAAGTAAGAGTATAAAAACATGGAAGAAAACCTTGATGAAAACTTTGGAAAAAAAATCTTTATACTTAAGAAAATCACAACTTGGTATTCTTTTGTAAAATAAGTTTGAAAACCTTTAGAAATCCTTTGGGAACCTTTCATAAACAAGTTTTAAAATGAAACCTTGATAAAACATTATAAGTAAAAGCTGAACAAGTAACGACGTTTTAGAAAACCATTTACAGTGTCATTCTCGGTAAAACAGTTAACAGTGTGGTAAATCCTTGTGCATGCGGGTTATCAATCACATGTGATTGATATGATAACTGGCATGTTTAACTTGTATTCCCCCCAATAAAAGCATGTAAAAACATTTAAAAGGTTCATTCATAGGTATGAACTCACCTGATGTAAGTGGATCCGACGAAGGTGCCGGTTGGATGCTCGATGTCAAGTAAGAACTTAAACACACTTAGTGACCTATTAACATATGATAACATATGTTTACATACAATTAGTACATATAATACCTATTAAACAAGTATACGCATCCTAAAGCACGGAAAACACTTTGGTTAAGTGATAGGGGTGTCTCGGGTAACATCTAAAGGCTTGAATGGCTTAGGAATGGAGTTTACTCTTCAAGAGTAAACTCTATATAGAGTTCACGGCCCTAAGACCATGTCCCCATGAGTTTACGGCCGTAAACTCATGGTGGGAGTGTTCTAGGATGCTAAATGACCTTATATCAATTGTGGAATTAGGCTAGGTCCAAATACAAAGTGTATGAATGGATTTAAGGAATCAAATGGACCATTTGAGGAGTTTACGGCCCTAAACTAGGAGTTTACGGCCGTAAGCTCCTACACACTCATTCTTTTGGTGTTTTAAGGTCTTAAATGGTAGAGAATAAAATCCTATGCATTTTTCCAAGTCAAATGGGGAGTTTAGGGCACCATTTAACCCCTTTATAGGAGTTTACGGCCCAGGTACCCATTCATGAGGGGTGTACGGCCGTGAACTCCTTATGGAGTTGTTTTAATTATGTTTAAGGTCCCTAACTTGTTGGTGGTCGATTCTAGAATTTAATTTAAGGCTATTGGTGTGTTTAAGTGGATTTTAAACACTCAAATATGAGTTTACTCCCCATGAAGAGGAGTTTACGGCCCAAGCATGTTCTTGGACAGTAAACTCAAGTTTACTCCCCAAAATGCTAGTTTAAGGTGTTCTAAGTCCGATTCCATAAGCCTACAAGTCATATCTAAGCCTTAGGGGCAATTTGGAGGGGTTTTGGGGCTTAAAAAACCCATTAAATGGTGTTCACGGTCCAAGAGTGTTCTTGGGCCGTAAACACATGATTTTGTCCCTATTTTATGTTGTAAACACGAATTTGCATGCAAGATAAGCTATACAACAAGTTAGGATAGTTTACCTACTAGTTTGGGGCTCGAAACGGACGATTTTTGGCTCGAAAAACAAGTTGTAGAGAGAGAGTATAGAGAGAGAGTAAAAAAGGGTGAAATGGAGTTTACTCTCCCTTATATAGGGGCTTGAGTTAAGGCTCAGTGGAAATCTACCGGATACTGCCGTTAGACGGGGCTTTTTGGTCGTACCTGATTAAACTGTCAAATTTCGATTTGGTTGAAACTAAAATTTTTCAAAGGAAAATTTTGGGGTGTTTCTAACTTGTTTCAACCCTTACCAAGTCATTATAAAAGTCCTAATTTAATTAAACTCTTCCAAAAAGGTTAACGGACGAATACTTAAAATGAGGCTTATTAATGGAAGGAGGTTAAAAATGACGGAATAGATTTTGGGTTGTCACATTGTTTCGGCCAAAAGTCTCTCGATCTCTATTTCGAGTTTTTAGCTGTCTACTGCTATATCCGGATTTAGAAAAATCATAACTTCCTCATACGAAGTTAGATTTGGACGTTCTTTTTATGTACGCTCACGGTTTAATGATATCTACAACTTTCATTTAGATACTTAAGGCTAAAAACTATTGTATTGAAACTTCGCGTTTTTCGTTTAATCGGTGTTGCCGGTTTTGTCGGAAATCTTAGAATGGTCATAACTTCTTCGTTATAACACGGATTTTAGTGTTCTTAGTATTTCTGTAAACGTTGACACATTATGTAGCATAATAGATATCCCTATAGAGACTTTTGCACATCTTATTTTTTGAAGTTAATTTCATTATATCAAAAGTGGTTACAACACTTGACTTTTTAGGTCATTACATAGAGTCGAAATATCGGGTTGTCACAATATTCAAGTTTTTTTCATGGTTTCTAATCAGGTGGTGAAGACAAACTGTGTTAGATCTAGTTGTAGCACTAACTTGTACGACTCCATCGATAGTAGATCTTCCTTGTTCATCATTATGCGCAATCCGATGAACTAACACAGTAAGGGCTCTGTTTGCTGACCCTCCTTCGTCAAGATTGTAAAAGCTTCGATCTCCATTATAAGGACGATCCTGACCTTGCTCATGACTCTACCTATCTAAGTTCACTACCCACTAAGGTGTTAGACCATAAAACTTTTGTCAAGGAATAGGATTTTGGGTAACTTGAGGTGGGTTATAGGCTCTTGATTCTGTGTCAGAATCTTCAGGAAGATCCCCTTCTATTGGATCTGCAGGATCATCCTTTGGTTCAGCATTGTGCCGTCTTCCTTTCCCTTCATTATGAAAGTACGGATCTCCTGGTAGATGAAATCCATCCATGTTATCTAAACGAGAATAGGGAGATAAGAGACATCTAGTAGATTTGATAAATCCAAATAAACAATTTCAAGTTTCCATATAAGAAACTTATAGTTAACAATTAATGTATTTTGTATGGCATGACTCGTACTAGGTACTTCTATGACTACAAAGTGTATACTAATTATATATAACTTGGGTAGAATAGACCTTCGAATAAATGATCCTGGTCTAAGTCCACAACCAAACAAGGAATAGGAAATAAAGCTAGATCGTATAGATTCTAAGTCTATAAAACCTTAATTATAAATAATTGTAATATATACTTAATATATATAGCTCTACCAATAATGATTCTTTTGTCTTCTCATGTTTGTTCCTAGTAAGGATGACTCTCTTGTATCTTGTTGTTTTTGTGTCATAAAATACTCTTATAGTATTTTTATCTTTTATGTTTTATCATGGAGTTCTTCTGGTACTTAGGTAAGTTTTAGACTTGTTGCAACACCACTATCACTCCCAAACACATGTTGGTCATATATCAAATAAATATAGTTGATCAGGCTATATTGATCCCAGATATGATTACATAACTGTCCAGGTTTAACATTAGTGTCCAACATCCAAATACTTTTGTATTGTTATTGCTGTGACATAGTTTCCTGTATATATGTATGTTAGTAAACTTCTTATAAAATATTGAATTTTAAAGGTATACTTGTAGTCAGAGCGCTTCAGCCCCATAGCATTTATAGTTTGTATATATTTTATGGTTTGATATACTGAGTTCACTATAAACAATGCTCTTATACTAATTTGTCACACCCCAAACCGGAACGGCGGAAACATTCGGGGGCGGAGGACTTCATGCATAGTATAACAACAATGCATAATATTAATCAAAGTACAACAACAACCATTGTATTTACAAATTTATAAGTTTTACATCTATGATCAAAAAATGTATATGAACCCAAAAGTACAAGCTTAAAAGACATGAGTTTATAGATCTCCATCTTCTCAAAAGCGGTGGTTGTACCTGTATTACTGTTTTCCTGAGAATACAAGTAGCTTTTACAAATGTGTCAAAAATTAAGTTGGTGAGTTCATAAATATGTTTGTAACTGAAATTTGTTTTCTTGTTCATTGATAAGGTAAACATGTTTTTCCTAGAAAATCCTATATTTTATGCTATGTTATTTTATAAGCAAAATATGTGATACTTTCTGTACTATGAATTTGTAAAATGTATTTTAGTTCTCATAAAACCATGAAAAATATGTTTTCTCTATATTGAAATAGTAATCTGTGTTTATACTTGTAAATTACTGTATTATAGTTTTATAAATAAATAAAACTATGTGAAGTGTTACTTATTCATACACTAATCATTTTGTTCAATACCAAATTGTGAGTTATTATAACCATAATATATGACCAATGATCTCCTGAACACGACGTTCTTCAGGCGTCGTAAATGGTAAGACATTTGTCAGCCTAGGCATGCCTGCCTAACTGTAGCTACCAGTTCAGGTGTGGGATTTTCAGTCCCATATAGATCAATATACAAGTGTCGCGCTCTCCTGCTAGGAGACTCTGGTTATTATTTCAGGACTTGGTTGGTACTTAGAAAAGTGCATGAAGTTTGTCTCACAAATGCCATATTGATGAGCACGCGTAGAATAATGAAAACTTACTTTGTAATAAATACACTGTAAGTAAGTTTCATAAAGTGTATAGAATCTAGTTTATATGTTTGTTTTCAGTAAAGTAATTTGTTTGTTTTCTAACAATTGTCCTTTGTTTGTTTTCCGTCATGTACTATCTCTGGTTTCCTGTTATGTACGTTAAACCCTGAAACCAACTAATGAGTCCTCTAAACTATACATATTATAGTTTAGTTGTTTGTTTTACTGTAAGAATCTGTAATACTGCTATTTCATTAAATTCCTTATTTGTACCCATGTAGTATCAGACAATTTGAAAACCATTTTATATTTATATAAATGTAATATTTATATATGTGATTTATTAGATCGTCGATTAAAAAACTTTACCCCAAGCCCACAACCAAATAAGGAACATGAAATGGGGTCAAATTACATATTCTAAATCTTCTGAATCCTAATTATATAATTTACATAGATATAAATATGAAATTTTTAACAATTATAACAATTTTAATATATTAAAAGCATTTAAAAACTTTTGAGATATTAACACAATTTTCTTGTGTTTCACTTGTATCCCCCCCCCCCCCCTAAAACAGTTAAACATCATAAAAATGTAGGGGTATAAAGTCACCTTTTGTGAGTGATTCGATTAGAGGTTTGATTTAGGATGTTCTTCCCACGAGTTATATTCCAAGTCCGATAAGAATTCAATGCAATATATGTATATTTTTAGTGAATGTAATCACAAATACAATAAGGAATCGAACTAATTTTCAAGTTTAACTTACAAATAAGAGTGTTAAAAGAAAAGTTTGAAGGCTATCGCTGTTCATGGTCAGTTGTGTGTTCATGGCCTATGAACACTTGATGTTCTTGAGTTTACGGCTATAAAGTGAGGATGTCCTTGGATTTTCAGCTGATGCTCTTGATGAATTGAAGAACACTTGAAGATTCAAGTGTTTTCGGCCCAATGATATGAAGATTGGAAGGTGATTGTTTGATAAATATGAAGAATACTTGATGTTCATGAGGAGAGAGGAGGTTTTTGGCCTTTGATACTTGAGAGAGAATGAGAGTGTTTGTGGTTGGAGTGTGTGAAATGAGGTATAAATCAGTCATATTTGTATATACACTTATGAGTGTTCGATAGTAAACACATCCCGAGGAGATAAGATCCTCGAGTTCACGGCTAAGAAGGGTTCACGGTTAAGCAAAGGTTTACGGCCAGCGAAGGGTTCACGGTCATGCAAAGGTTTGCGGCCTGTGAGTCGTTTGCGGCCCAAAGAGGTTTGCGGTCCGAGTAGAAGAAAGAAGAAGGAATAGCGAAGGCTTACAAGTAAGAGGATCTTCGGATTTTTTATATCTTTACTTCTTAAATTATACAACACTTTTACAAAGTGTTTTAAGTGTATGATATATAATTATGCAAACTTTATGTTAAATTCATTAAAATAATAAATCATTAAGTTTATCTTTTATTTGACGGAAATTGACTTGATTTGACTTTTAAAATACAGAAAACGACGGTATGTTACATGCGTGACTGGGTGCGACTTCTTCGTATGTGCTAGGGCACGTTGGCATTCCCCTTTAACTGCTTTTCATCCGTCTCTCGCTTCAGAACTGAACAGTTGATTGTGTCATGTGTTCTACTTTTGTGGTATTCATAGTAGCGTGGCTTTTTTACTTTTGCCGTTAGTTTATTAGTGACGTTGTATACTTTTTCCCACCACCCCTGTCTATCTTCTCTTGCGAAGAGTCAAAATGTCTGTCTCGTTAGTGGTATCTATTTCCCCCTCGATTGGCATAATGGGGATTTGGGTGGCAGTGTTTCGCGGCTGGGGCCGTCATGGCATTAAGGTATGCTTGTTTTGAGGTTTTTTCTTCTTCTTGTCATAGGTATCATTCCACTTTCTCTTTCAGTTTCGCTCGTGTTTGAGGTTTCTTTCCCATGAGTTTGTAGGAAAGTGGGCCAAGAAGGAGACTCCATGTGAATGCTTCTGCTATCAATCCTTCATCATTTTCTGGTACATCTAGAGTTTCATTAATGAATCAAGAAAAGTATTCTTTGACTATTTTTCCTTCTCTTTGTTTGCATACGATGATGGAGTGGGAGTCCCCTTTGTATTTGTGTAGTTGCATGAAGTTGGTCAAAAAAGGTACTTTAGTAGGTCAAAGTAGTAAATACTCCTTGGCCAGAGTTTTTTGAACCACGTCCATGCATTGCCATCGAGGGTTGTGGGGAAATACGTGCACCAAAAGCGTTCATCAAGCTTTTTTGCATGTCATGTTCCACTCATACGTGTCGATGTGGCTGTTTGGGTCTGTGGTACCATTATAGTTTTTGTAGTGATGCAACTTTGTGGTATTGGGGATCTCATACTCTAGGAGTTCATTCATGAATGGAGATGTGACGCACCATAAGAGGCCGTCTTGGTTTGGGGTTTGCTAGATATAATGGTAGTTGAGTTGCTGAATTGTCAATTATGGTTGCACCAGCATGTTGTTGTAAGCCGCTAGGTTTGGTGGTGTTGGGACGTAGAAGTTTTGTGGTTGGAATGGAGCTGTGAATGTCTGAGTTATTAAGAGTTGTTGGTATTGTGGAAATGATGGTGACAATATAGTTCCCGATGTGAAAGTCTAGTAGGTTAACGTCTGGTAGGCGATACTTGGGACGTTGGTAGCGTTGTTCACCGTGAATGCCCATGTTTGCAAAGGGGTAGCAGTACAGTAATGGTTTGTGGTGTTAGTAGTGGTGATGTTTATGAAATCTGTTGTGGGCTTCTGGTTGTTTGGAAAATCGGTGGTAACGGGATTTAGGTAAAACGTTTGGTCCACTGACAGTGTAGGGGAATGTTGGTGTCATACTACTGAGGGTGGGTGTTAGATGTTGGATGTGGAGTGTATGTCTGGGATGGTACCGCCATGAATGAGGGTGTTGGACCGTCGGATGATGGTGTGTCACTGACGGTTGTGACCGCTTACTCTGATGTCGTCACAAGAGTGATAACCGGCTCCTGTGATATCATCGGTCATATAGGGCTTGTTGGTGATTTTGAGGGTTCATCGGAGGTTTCGTTCGTCTTTCTGAAGGTGAGTTGCAATGTGGTTTTGTGTATCATTTGTCACACAAACGGATGGCGCCAAATGATGCGACATTGGCTCCAACCACTTGCTCTAAGGATGTGTTCCTCCGGCAGAGGGAATATGTGAGGTCAGATTAGGCCATCAACCGTTCTCCAAGATGAGGTCCCGGGAAAATGCTCTGACGGTCAAGTTAGAGGGGATATCTAAGAGTGAATCATGAGAGTCTAGAGAGAAGCTCACATCTCAAAGAAAGGTAGAGGCCCATTTATACTGAGGACCCTCGTTGGCCCGTACGAGGAACAGGGACTGCAACTCCGATAGGATTTTCCCTGCTGATTGGTTAGTCGTGTTCCACGTTGTGTCAGGGCCAACGATTGGTTCAAGTGGTAATGAATTGAGCATACTCTTTGTTTCTTGGAGGTATTATGCTTTTCGTGTATCGGAAAGTGTCCTTGACGGCGTTGGACCTTCCATAAGGACGTCTCACTCTGAGGGAACGCCCAGGGGTCTGGAGGCCTGGTAGGGCAGCTATGCTGGGCCTAGCCAAGCCAGCTGAGGGGTCCTCTAGCGTGGGGGATCTCTACACCTGGCCTGCGCTAAGGGGTGTGTTATCATGTCCCTTAGTCCAATAGTCATAGCGTTTTCTAGCTAGCTATGATATTCTGGACTTATCTGTCATTACACACATCGAAGCCTCGTTCGCCAGGCACTTTGACTTCAGCAACGTGATCTCTCATCATGTTTAGTGGTTACGTCACTCGTGTGATAGTTTTGAAAAGTCCATCCACTTATCTCTTTCCTTATAGCCCGAAAAACTCCTCCGCATTTTCTACTTTCTTTCAACATTTCATCTTCTTTCTCTCTTTCTGGTAATATTCTCCTATGACGATTCTGACGGGTCTTGTTCCAAATCCTTCCGAGTTCGAGACCTTGCAAGAAACATATGGTCTATCTTCTCCTGACAGAGTGGAGTTTTTTGCTTCTGGTGTCGTGATCACCTCACCTCCTGCTCTAAGGATGTGCTCCTACGCCGGAAGGAATTTGCGAGGTCAAAACAGAGAAGGCCATCATCCATTCTCTAGAGGAGGTACTGGGAAAATGCTTTGGCAGTTAAGTTAGAGGGAGTATCTAAGAGTGAGTAGTGACAGTCTGGAGAGATAGCTTACCTCTTAAATCAAGGTAGAGCTCCTTTTATAGTGAGGACCCTCGCTGGTCCGTACGAGGAACAGGGACTGCAGCTCTGACATGATCCAATGTCCTTTTTGGTTAGTCATGTTCCTCGTTGTGTCAGGGACAACAATTGGTTTAGGCGGTAATGATCTGAGCATACTCCTTGTCACCTGGAGCTATTACGCTTGTCGTGTAGCGGAAAGTGTCCTTGGCAGGGTCGCACCTTCCGTGCGGACGTCCCACTCTGAGGGAACACTCTAGGGGCTGGAGGCTTGCATGGGCGGCTATGCTAGGCCTAGTTAAGCCAGCTAAGGGGTCCTCCATCCTGGGGGATCTCTACTCCTTACCGGCACTAAAGGGCACGTTATCAATTAACATACACGAGTTTTGCAGGGTTGGTGGAAGTTACATGGATGGGTTATGTGTAAGTAGATGGCTAGTTGAGGAATGTCTAGCCTTTCTCTAAGTAGTGAGAATAGGGTGTATGCATATTCTAGTAGGTGTGCTTAGCATCATTTTGACAATCTTTTGAGACAAATACAGATAGGTGGGAAGGTAGTATGGGCTCGTACTACCAGAAGCACAGGACCAGTACACGTAGCAGGAAGTCATAACCCCTAGGGTTTGTTGTATAGAATAGCTCACATGGCATGAAATGCGCCTCATCGGATATTTTTTGGTTTATTTTTAGTATGGTAGTCACGAGGAGATTCGAGATAGGAGTTGGGTCGAGTGACTAGGCTAGGTCGGGGTTGTCTGATGATGAGATTAGGGAATTGATTTCTTGTGATGTTGTGACTGTTATCCTGGGGCAGATACCAGAGCTATTTGGGTCTATCAAGACCCCCATGATTGAGTACTTTGATGACAGACATGTTTCTCTTATTAAGGCTGCTGTTGCTTCAGCTACCAGGACCATTACGGCCGTTCGGGTTCGTGGAGAGAGAGAGAGAGAGAGCTTTCCAATACCGACACTTTGACAATATGAAGCCCCTGGTGTTCGAGGGGGTTCCGGATCCGATCATTTCTACGAGGTAGTTGTCCGATGTTGAGGGATGTTTCTTTACTTGCTCACTCCCAGCTGACCAGAAGGTCAAGTGCACCATGAACCTTCTCTGGTTTGGGGTAAAGGATTAGTAGAGTTTGGTTACTAACTCTTACACTCCAGAGCAGAGGGCTGCTCTTTCATGGGAGCAATTCTCTGAGATGTTTTGCGTGAGATATGTTCCATTGGTTGAGAGGTAGAGATTACCCCAGGGGTACCTGAACTTGAGGTAGGGGACCGAGTCATTAACGGAGATCACCAAGATGTTTACTGAAAGTGAATTGTTTTGTCCTTAGCTTGTTGTTTCTGACCAAGCTCATATGATCTGGTACTTAAGCATGCTCAAAATAGACATCCACCAGTTTGTGTCTACTCAAAGCTATGGTACAATTGTGGAGTTATAGGAATCCGCTAGGAGGAGGGAGATCGAGTTGGAACTCCAGACGAGGGAGATGAGGCAGGCTCCAGTGCAGTCTCCGCCTACATTGAAGCGGTTAAGGCCGCTTATGTGATATATGGGAATCAGAGGGGCCCCACTTTTGTCAAATTTGAAAAGGTTCATCAGGGTTTTTGTCAGTCTTCGTTTGGATGCCACAAATGTGGCAAGGCTGGGCATTATGCCAAGGATTGGCGCCAACAGGTCCCTGTACTGACCACCAGGATCTGTTATCATTTTATTAAGGCCAACTGTCCTTTGCTCACTGCGGAACTGGCACAAGCTCTGATGCTATCTACTTTGAGGATCACCGATGGACGTCACGATAGCGCGGAGCCCCCAAGGACTTGAGGTTTCCATTTTTAGCTTACGGCATAGGAGGCCAATGCAACGCCAGACGTCGCTACTCGTATGTCAATTATTTTATGGTATACTTTCGTTTGCGTTTCTAACAGGTACCTTCTTAGCAAGGTTCTAAATGGCGTGAGGCGTGGCGTGGCGGCAAGGCCAAGCCTCGAGCTTAACGAGCCATGGCGAGCCATGGCGTTTTTCAAGGCGTGATGTAAGGCGGCGATTTTGTATTAATTTAAAATTATATTACCACATAAATATAAATTTATATTAAATATAACTACTTTTTAAAAGTGTTAGATCAATAACTAATAACAAAAAGTTAACAAAAACCACAATACTTGTATCTCCGATTTGAAAAGACATAACAAAGAGCAAAAAACTCTGTCTCAAACGAAAAAACACGCGCCATAACACGCCATAACGCACCATGGCGCGCCATATCACGCCTTGCCACGCGCCACGCCTAACAGCAACGTTATGAAGCTTTTCGTAACGGCGAAGCCACGCCTCACGCCATGGCGCGCCTTTTAGAACACTGCTTCTTAGTGAATTCTTTGACTTCCCTTTTGTTATTCGACTCGGGCACGATTCGGTCCTTTGTGGCCCAGTCTTTTAGTAGGGATTTCAATATGACCCTAGGCGAGTTGGAGTCTCCGTTGCGTATTACTATCGCCAACGAACATGGGATTTTTGCATCTAGAGTGTATCAGGGTTGTGTACTGGAGATCTTCCGGGCGTCTTATCGGATTTATTTGATCCCTATCCCCATGGGGGTGTAAGGGTGATATTAGGGATGGATTTATTGAGCAGGTTTGTTGTTATGATTGACTGTGAGGGTCAGCGAGTGGTAGTTCGAACCGCAAGTGGGGAAAAACTGGACATCTATAGAGGGGGTACCAGGTTTGGATCATGGTTTTGTTTGGTGGCCAGGGCTCGGTAGTATATTCAACATGGTTGTATGGGTTATCTCGCATATGTGGTTGATACGTGGGTGGAGGAGCAAACATCAGTTTCAGATGTGCCAGTTTTTAGGGAGTTTGCTGATGTGTTCCCAGAGGAGTTACCCATTGTGCCTCCCGAGAGGCAGGTTGAGTTCAGGAATGACCTAGTGCCAGGTGTGGCTCCGATTTGCAAGGCATCCTACCTTTTGTCACTGCCTGGGAAGCTAGAGTTATCCTCTCAACTTCAAGAGCTATAAGGAAAGTAGTTCATCAGACCAATCAGATTGCCGTCGGGAGCACCGATATTGTTCGTCAAGAAGAAGGATGGTTCACACCGGATGAGCATTGTTTACCGGTAGTTGATGACGTTTATGGTGAAGAACCATTATCCCCTTCTGTGGATTTACGACCTTTTTGATCATTTGCAGGGTGCATCTTGGTTCTCCAACTTCGATCTTAGGTCGGGGTATCATCCGGTGAGGGTGACAGAGGAGTACGTGGAGAAGAGCACGTTTCGGACTCGTTATGGTCATTAAGAGTTCGTGGGCATGACATAAGAGTTCGTGGGCATGACATCTGGGCTCACCAATCCGCCTACAATGTTTATGGACATGATCAATTGGGTATTCAGGTCGATGCTCGATCGATCGGTTATTGTTTTTATTGATGATATCTTGGTGTATCCAAGACCTAAGAGTAGCACGAGGAGCACCTTCGAGTGCTTTAAGGAGTATTGAGGCGGGAATGGTTGTATGCCAAGTTCTCAAAGTGTGAGTTTTGGTTACGATAGGTCTAGTTCCTGGGGTATATCGTTAACCAAAATGGGATTTTGGTTGATCCGGCCAAGATTGAGGCTATGATGCAGTGGGAGATTACGAAGTCTCCCTCAAAGATCAGGAGTTTCTTGGGTATAGTAGGATATTATCAGATATTTATCTAGGATTTCTTCAAGATGGAGCCCTGAGCAGCAGATGGTGTTTGAGAAACTGTGACAGATATTATGTGAGGCCCCAGTGTTGACCCTTTTGGAAGGTGTTGAGGATTTCATTGTGTTTTATGATGCATCCATCATTGGTTTGGAGGAGGTTCTTATCCAGAGGGGTGAGAGTGATTGTGTATGCTTCTTGGTAGCTGAAATCGCAGGAGGTGCAATATCCTACTATTGATCTGGAGTTGGGGGCAATAATGTTTGCCCTCAATATTTGGAGACATTATATATATGGGGTCCGGTGTAGCGTTTACATGGATCACGAGATTTTACGATAGCTTGAGGACTAGCCGAACCAGAACATGAGGCAGCACAGATAGGTTGATGTAGTCAAGCATTATGACTGCAAGATCCTTTACCATCTGGGTAAAGTGAATGTGGTCGCGAATGCTTTGAACCGCAAGCTGGCTGGTTCTTCAGCTGTGGATATGTGTGTCAGGATATCGATTGATTCTCCACTTTTGGATATATCAAAGGGAAACAGACAGAGGGAGTCAAGAAGGACAACTTGAAATAAGAGAGGATCAGAGGCGAGATTGATAGATTTGACAATGATAGTCAGGATAGTTGACCCGGTGTGGTCACGTATGGATTTTGGTGTCTGGGAGGGCCAGACAAATACTTTTGGAAGAAATGCATAAGTCTCGTTTTTCAATTCACCCGGGAGCCACCAAGATGTATCGGGATTTGAAACTAAGTTACTGGTAGCTGTGTATGAAGAGGGAGATAGTTTGGTACGTTGAGAGGAGCTTGACATGTAGGATGGTCAAGGTCGAGCATCAGAGGCAGCATGGACATCTGCTGTGACAACCCGAAATTTCCATTGTACGAACATTATCTATCCAATAGAAGCTAGTCCAGTTTCTGTGATTTTCACACTTTTCCGAACAAGTTTGTGTACATTCGGGTTTATGTTTAAGGAGATATCAGGAGAGTGGATGCTCCTGGTTTTGTGAAATTTGAGCATTTCAAGTTTCATAATGTTACGGTCCTATATCAGGAATAAAAATATTTTCTGCCAAAATATTCCAGGACTATAAATAGTTTTTTGAATTAAATTAATTCATTATTCACAATTCCAAATAGAGAAAAGCCATATTCTCTCTGACGGATCTTCGGGTTTTCATCCCATATTGTGAGTCTACTTTACTAAATGTGTTTCAATACTTGTTAGATGCTTTATAACACAAATTACATGTTTAGATTACAAGATCCGGGAGTTTACCGCCCAAGAACGTTCTTGGGGAGTAAACTCCAAAATGGAGCCTTATTGCTTCCTAGACCCATCCCCATGTTAGGCAACTTATCAAGGACTTTGTGTATGATCTTTATAGACTAGAAATCATCCAAGAAACCCAAGTAATAGGAGTTTACGGCCAAGAACTTCTCTTGGGCCGTAAACCCCTTTTCAAGGGCATTTAGTGCCCTAATCAACCCCTAATGCTTAAGGACTTTAACCCTAACATGCTTGTGCCTATTTTGGACATCAAAACCCTTCAAAATCATAAGTTTGTAGGAGTTTACGGCCAAGAATATCTCTTGGGCCGTAAACCCCTTTTCTAAGGGTAAAATGCACCACAATCACACCTTAGGCCTTAAAGACAATTACCTTGAACACATGGGACTTGAATGGAGAACAAAAGGCATCATAATCACTCCTTAAAAGGAGTTTACGGCCAAGGAACATATCTTGGGCCGTAAACTCCAAGTGAAGGCACAAATGTGTGCCTCTTGTCCCCATTAGCCTTTGATAAAAGTATAGAAGCTATCCTACACATGCAAGGGCCTCAAAGCAATTAAAAGCCAACACCCCATAGGAGTTTACGGCCGTAAACTCTAGGGGATAAGGTCCTTTGGCCGTAAACTCCCCTATGGAGCATTATAGGGCCTTAAACTACTTCATGTGTTATTCCAACAAGGCTAGGAGTGTTCTAGGATCAAGATAACACTTTAAAACACCCAAAACCACCATGTGAGGAGTTCACGGCCATAAACCCATGAGTTTACGGCCGTAAACTCAAAGGGTGGGGTTTGTTGGGTGGTGAACTCTTATGCAAGGCCATTTGATGTTTCAAACCCTTTTGCCTTGTCCCGTAGCAACTTAGATGCAACCATTTGGACCTTAAACACTTATAAAAAGTGTTTACATATTACTAAGTGTCTTAACTTATTTATTAAGTTATTATTTGTCTAATTAGTTATATATATGCTTATTATATGATAACTAGGCTCGTGTGTGTAAACAAGTCTCCGTTTGCCACCTAGCACGGTATCCGACACTGCAATTCAAACGACTCACCACAAGTGAGTTCATACCCCTTGAATCAACCTTTGAAATGATTTTAAATGTTTTAAATACTTTATGGGGGGAATACAAGTCAAATACTTATAGTTATTGCGTCAATCACATGTGATTGCATTTAATCACATGTGATTAATAACTAGAAAAACAACGATTTTTACCACTGTTCAAACTGTTTATCAAACTGCTTTACTTTGAAATGTTTTACAAACTCTTTTACTATCCAAACTTATTTACAAACTGTGATTCAAACAAATATTTCTTATACTTAAACTGTTTTATCAACTTATGCCTTCAAATTGTTTTATAGATTGACATCGAGTCGATCTCCTCTTGAAATTATATTTATGCTTCAAATGTCTTATGAAAACTTATTTATGCTTTTACATATTCAATTGCATGCCCATATATGTATAGATATATAAATAATGTTTAAAGGGCTTAGGAAGGCCATCCGCCCTATTTCCTTTTTCTCGATTTGGATGTGGTCTGGTGGGATTTCGGGTGACCATCCGAAGTCGTTTCCATATTACTTATATATATCATATATACATGTATAGACATAAAAGTACTTCCATATTCATACTTATCAGTACATCAATAGTTAGTTACCATCGGGGTAACACAAGTACATATACAGCTATACTAGAAACAAGTACATATACAGCTATACTAGAAACAAGTACATATACAGCTATACTAGAAACAAGTACATATACAGCTATACTAGAAACAAGTACTTATACAGCTATACTAGAAACATGTACATATACAGTTATACTAGAAACATGAACATATACCACTATACTAGAACGAGAAACATTACATATACATGAATACGTTAACAATTGTGATCCACTGTGTCGGAGCATGGCTTAAATGTCATGGCCCAAGTTGTAGCTAGAATTCTCTTGGAGGGAGAGCGTGAGTTTGCGTATAGATCTATACTGGATTGACTATCCCACACCTTGCTGCTAGCTACAACCGGACCTGCAGGTCTGCGGGTGCCAAACGTCATTTCTTTTTATTACGACCATTCATTATGTAGTTGTTACCAGTCGATAGCATGGTGCAATTTATCACATTATACCTTAATAAAAATCCGGTTTAAGGTAGTAGTAATTAGTATAGCAGTAGTTCTTATTATACAAAGCTACAGTACTACAATGATTTACCCATTACATATTTTAGTGATAATCTCACTTAAGCATTAATGTACAAACTATATTTTATCAAATGATAGTTATACTTGGGTAATTACACACTTTTACAACAGACGAGTTTACAAAACAGTTAAGCCTTGGTAGAAGGTTACTTTAATAGAAAATATAGGATTTTCTGAGGGATTCAAACTTTTACAAACACTTTCAAACATTTACTTACACTTTTACTAACTTATACATTGAGACAGGTTCAAACGTTTTTGACAACAAACATTGACACTAAAATACTTATGAACTCACCAGCTTAATGCTGATAAACTCTTTCAAAATAACTTGTATTCTCAGGTCATCAGTAGACAGGTACCGAGGCCAGCTTTTGAGAAGATGGAGTGCATTCAAGACTCATCTCATATTATTTTGTGTTACATTATTTTTGGTGTCTATAACTATACATAACACACTTGTATTAAAATTATATATTTAATGCAATGGATGATGTTGTTTGCTTATTTACATTTACTGTGTTGTGATACTATACATGACGTCCTCCGCCCCAGAACGTTTCCGCCGTTCTTGGTTTTGGGGTGCGACAGATTGGTATCAGAGCATTGTTTATAGTGAATCAAGTATATCAACCCATAAAAGATATACTAATCTATAAACCCAAATGGGATTAAAACACTCTGACCAAGAGTCTATACTTCAAATAATAAAATATTTAATTAAGTATACTAGTCTGCATTCATACTAAAATCAGTGTCACAATGACAAGAACAAAAGTATTACGATTGTTGAATATCACAAGTGAGCTCGGGGATGTATGGTCAGTCCTGGGAAGGGTATAGCCTGATCAACTATGCTGGTCCTAGGAGTGATTAGAATATGCCCTAGAATGGTTGTGATATGTTAACAAGTCTAAAAACTTACCAACACTACCACAAGAAGATCAGTAGAACTTAAAACTTAAAATACAATAGGTGTATTTTGTGCTACTAGTTACACGTATACTATATTCTTATACCTCTCTTCTCGCGTAGATCTAAATGGCTGGATTCCATCATGGCGACCCGTACTTTCCCAATGAAGGCAATGCCGGGTGGATCGATGAAGAGCCCGAAGATGAGCATCCAATCCCTTTGGATTATCACCTCGCAGAAGGCTTTTCTGATGGATCTGACTCCGAGCCTGAAGTCAACAACCTATCGCTTGTAGGTCAAGCTCCGAACAACAACCCTCGACCAGCGTTTCCAGGTCCTACTCCCATGTGGGCAAACAACCTGAACCGCTGGAGTGATGAACAGGGTCAACCCTTACCATACTTTGGGGACCGAACCTTTTACAACATCAGCGATGGTGGCTCTGCTGACAGAGCTCTGTCGGTAATCATCCGCAGAATAGCTCGTAATGTCGAGCAAGGTCGAGCAGCCATCGACCGGGTCATGGAGATTGATGCCAATTCAGGCGTCAATACAGTCCGCATCCGCCGTCTTGAAGAAGACATGGAACGGACCCGGAGAACCAACGAAACTCTGCAGCAACAGTTGGTTGCCTCCCGTGCTGAAGTCTTAGAACTTCGAGCTCGTCAGAGAGCTCAAGACCGACACCTTCAAGAGGTGTTTCGCCAAGTGTCCGACCTCAGGGATCGCCCGAGGAACTCCCATCGCCAATAGATGATGTCTAGTACATCTCTGTCTTTTGATTTAGGCATAGCCTTGAACTTATGTGCTCTAAGTAGCACTTGTCTGTAAAATATTCCTAACTTTCGATACTTTAATTAGGAATCTAGGACTGTCAGTCTTATCCTTTTGGTATGATGTAAGACCTACTATTAGGTCGATTTTCATTGAACTTATTACATCAGTAATACCCGTACCATTGAAATCTATCTAATCGGTGGGAAAAATTTGTACACTTGTGTATTCCTACTAATATTTCTTATTGTGATTTCAAACACTCATTCAACTGTTGGGCTATGGTTAGTTAGTCCATGTGTCACTCTCACGTTGCTTGCAAATTGATTCTTACCATCTTTCTTATCTTTATAAACTTATAGCTGAAAGATGCCTCCTCGCAAATCTCCCAGGAATAGGAATAATCCTGCACCTCCACCGCCTCCACCGCCTCCGGTCATCGATACTGCAGCCCTGAATGCTGTCGTAGCTGCAGCAGTGGCAACTGCCATGGCTCAGTATCACTCATCAGATGCCAGCAGAGGTGGAACCCCTGTGGAATCTATTCCGATCGAAATCCCTGTGCGCTCAAGGGAGTGCTCCTACAAGGATTTCACAAACTGCAAGCCGAAGCCTTTCTATGGCACCGGCGGAGTCATTGCCCTCTCGCAATGGTTCGAGAAGACTGAATCAGTCTTCGAAATCTGTTCATGCCCTGCTGCGTGCAAAGTGAAATATGCCGCATGCACCTTTGAGGGTAAAGCCCTAACGTGGTGGAACGGCCACGTCAAAGCCCTAACTCTCTTCATGGCTAATGATATGGGCTGGGAAACGATGAAGGACCTCATGACTGAGGAATACTGCCAGAGGGGCGAAGTCCAGAAGTTAGAACATGAACTCTGGAATCTGACCATGAAGGGCACCGATGTGATCGCTTACACTGCCCGATTTAGTGAACTGGTGGCCCTCTGCCCCAATATGGTTCCCACTGAAGGGAAAAAGATCGAACGGTATGTATGGGTGTGACAACCGTCAATTTTCGGTCAAGTCAAAGTCAACTAAAGTCAACAAGTCAAACCGGTCAACCCAATTCGCCGTGAGAACTAGAGTTTACGTTATGTAACTTCTAAACAACTCTCTATTCTAATGAGAGATCATAAATCGAAAAGTGCGTTCACCTAAATCTCCTTAACCTAAAACGGTGGTACGTAGAAAGCCAAACCGATACAACAATGTTACATACTCATCGGGAGTATGCAAGATCCCTAATCAAGGCTTAACGGGGTTTAAGGGCCTTGCAGTGCATAGCCGGACACTCAAAAAGGTCACCAATGAAACCTCTCTCACATATCTCTAAGTATGTGAAACCTCTCCCACGTATCTCTAAGTATGTGAAACCTCTCCCACATATCTCTAAGTATGTGAAACCTCTCCCACATATCTCTAAGTATGTGAAACCTCTCCCACATATCTCTAAGTATATGAAACCTCTCCCACATATCTCTAAGTATGTGAAACCTCTCCTACGTATCTCTAAGCATGTGAAACCTCTCCCACATATCTATAAGTATGTGAAACCTCTCCCACATATCTCTAAGTATGTGAAATCTCTCCAAGTATGTCAAACCTCTCCCAAATCTCCCTAAGTATGTGAAATCTCTCCCAAATATCTCTCTGTATGTGAAATCTCTCCAAGTATGTCAAATCTCTCCCAAATCTCCCCAAGTATGTTGGATCTCTCCCAAATCTCTCTGAGTATGTGGAATCTCTCTCAAATCTCTCTCGAAATCTCTCCCCGACTTTCTATAATCACTCGGGGCATCCCGACCCTCGAATTTGGCGAAAAATAGCCCAAGAACGGAAGTCTACGCGAAAAACGGACTTAAGGAAACGAACCCTCCGAACCGAAAGTACTATTCATGAACCGAACCGAAAGCACTATTCATGGGTGCGAACCGAAAGTACTGTTCATGAGCTGAACCGAAGTTACTGTTCATCCGAACCGAACCCAGCATTGAAGGAAGGTCCGAACCGAACCAGCATAGAAGGAAAAATCCGAACCGAAAGTACTGTTCATTACTGTTCACAACAGTACCTTCGGTTCTAGCCAGACCTCGGACCGAACCCCGCCTTCGCTGCGGACAGCTACTCCTCGGACCGAGCTTCGCTTTCGCCTCCCGCCTTCTGACTCAGCCTAGCGCGTCCGAACCAGGCACCATCCGACCGAACTTCGGCCCAGAGAACCGAGCCTCGGCCGAGATCCGAAGGGTCTCGCTGGGCAACTCGGATTTCGCCCATTTTTGCATATTTTTGCGTTTTAAACCCATTTTTAATTATTTTAACATAGGATTTTCACCCAAAACTTTATTTTTAATTATAAGACCCCTAAATTAATGATTTAATCACATTTTAAGGGTAAAATCTTATCCAAATAAGGTTAGGTAAAGTACAAAGGTAGAGTGTTGACTTTACCTTATTTTATGACACAAGCAACCCCATACCCACTCCATGATTAACCCACACTCCTCCCCACCATACCTTGTCACTTCCTTGTACTTTTACCTTCCTCACAAGCCATCTCCATGTTTTGAGAGCTGGATATCCATCCTCTCTCCTCACTTTTCTCTCATTTGTTCTCATTTCACAAGAAGATCAAACTCCTTTCTCTCTCACTTTCTCTCTCTAGAAATCCGAGATTCAAGGGCTGATATGGAGAGTTTCCTCCACCTTTGGTAAGCATAATCCATTTCCTTTAAGATTATCTCAATTATTTCCACTCAAATCATGAGTATCTTACACAAACTCCATTAAATTTGTGTTAGAGCTTCGAATCTTCAAGCGATTCTTCTAGTGTTCTTGGGTTGAACACTTCTCTTCTTCAACACTTATCCACTGAAATCACACAAGGTGAGTTCATACCCCTACATTTTCATGTTTTCTCAAGTTTTTAGGGGGGGGAATACAAGTCAAAACATCAAGAACATATTTAAATTCTTCTAACAGCTTTCATCAGAAAAGTTAGACTCCATTCACGGACTGTTTTGGACACCTTAAACATTTTAGTTTTCAAAACTGTTTTAGGTGCATGTAGTTCCACTTCTTAGCTTTAAAATGACTACTTGCACATCCCCATACGATTTTTCTACAATTTATGGTGATTTTTACAAAAATGCCTATCATTCCAAGCACCAATCCCGACCAGTCTGTGATTATGGACTTTTTCACCCAAGTTGGAGGTCATTAAAAATCATGATAAAAATTATGAGTAAACTAGACACATTTTGGGAACTCCCAGAATTTACGGATTTAGTTTTCGACTTCGTATGATTTTTCTATGGCTTTTCTAAAACAGTGCAGGAAGGTCTAATTTAGTTAACATCATATAATTTTCATAACACCTTGTAACATGTTGAGCAGGGTGCATATTATTATGTGTTCATGTATATTTGCAATATACGACATTCTTGTGTTAGTATCTAGACATAAACCTGTTAACAAATGGATTTTTACTAGACAAAGCATAGATTACACAAAGCGTTATTATTGAAGTATACCCATTACACACAAACGTTAAATAAACTATGTTAAGTAAAAATTACGTACTTTACTGTTACTACCTTCGTTTTGCCAAACTATAATAGGTATAGTTTACGATGGATTTCAAAATGCATACATTACAAAAAGGAAACTTTCATTATGATTAAGTGTAAATTCGTTAATAACTTTGTGAGATATCCTCTTCACGTAAATCATAAGTCCTGTATTGTAACCAGAGTCTCCTGGAAGGAGAGCGTGATAGTTGTATATAGATCTATATTGGGTTTGACACCCCACACCTTGCTGCTAGCTACAGTTGGACCTGCAGGTCTACGGGTGACAAGTGTCATTTCAGTTCTACGACGCCCGAAGAACGTCGTATTCAGGCCACCTAGGTCATAGTATGGTTATAATAGCTCACAGAAAGTATTAACAAACTTAAGAATATACGAGAGTTTCATTGATATCATACGCGTTTGTGTTGAAATAAACACACATTATTTTCTGTAAATAAGAAAGATTACTCATATATTTCAGTCTTTGGATACAAGACTACATTATTCATTTTAAGGAAAATATCGGATTTTTCTGGAACGACTATACAATTACATGACGAGCTTTTTCATAATTATATACAAAAACTTATGAACTCACCAACCTTTGTGTTGACACTTTTCAAAACTACTTGTATTCTCAGGAATTCAGTGAAAACAGGAAACCAACAACGTTTTGAGGATGGGACGATAAATCGTCAAACAGTTCATTTTGTTTCATAATGTAATTGATTCGATTCATGTAAACATATACTTTGGTGTAACTTTTTCAGTTATATTTATGATGGTTATATTTACTTTGAGCACTATTATACTCGTTGTTGTGATACTCTACATGAAGTCCTCCACCCTCGAACGTTTCCGCCATCCTTGGTTTGGGGGTGTGACAGATTGGTATCAGAGCATTGTTTATAGTGAACTCAGTATATCGAACCACATAAGATATACAAACTCTAAATGCATTGGGACTATAGTCTCTGATTTTATGTTTTCAAAACAACTATACTTTTAGAAATAAGTAGTTTCTTATTAAAAGTATACGCGCATGCATACATACTAGGGTCACGTCGTTCTAGAACAAAACAAAAGTAATGATTGTTGGATATCACAGGTAAGCTCGGGGATGTATGGTCAGTCTTGGGATTGGCATAGCCTGATCAACTATGCTCGTCCGAGGAGTGATTAGCACATGCCCAAGAATGGTTGTGATATGGCAACAAGTCTAAAAACTTACCAACACTACCACAATGAAATACCATAGGGGTATTTGGTGTTATTATAATTATTTATCTGAGAACTAAATAGATTTTTATCAATAGGTCAATAATTGCTTAGTGGATACATGAAAATTATATGTAGCCAGGACGTCATAGACTTAGAATCTGTGAATCTTTGCTTTACTTCCTGTTCTCGTTGGATTGGGGATTTAGAGTTAGGGTCGCTTATTCGAAGGTCTATCCTGTCTCAAATACATATGACTAGTATGCACTAAACAGTGTATTGAAGTACCTGATAAAAATCATCTTATAATTATCTAATTAGTACATCTACTTAGTTACTTCCTATATCCCCATTTCTCGCGAAGATATCATGGCTGGATTTCATCCCCACGACGACCCGTACTACCCTAGCCACAACAATATTGAATGGCTCGGAGAGGAGCCAGAGAATGATCGCCCAATCCCTATGGATGGTCACCAAGCTGAAGGCCTTGCTGACGATTTTGACTCCGAACCTGAAATGGTGAACCTATCCTCGATGACCCGTGTTCCCAATCCCAATCCTCGACCGGATTTTCAAGGCCCGATGCCTCCTTGGGTAGAGTGCTTGGAAATCTGGAGCGAAGAGCAAGACCAACCTATGTCATTCGATGGAGATCGAAACTTCTACAACATAAACGAAGGAACACCAGCAGATAGAATTTTTCCAATCCTGGTCTGTAGAGTTGCCTGAGACGAGAATTCGGGGTAGAACAACTCTCCATAGTATCGCATAGGTTGATGCAAATGCAAGAATACATACAATCCGCACCAATCGCCTTGAGCACACTCGTGAAAAGTCTGCGAAAGACTATGAAACCCTGCTGCAAACACTGGCTGAATCACAAACCGATGTCATGAAACTCCGAGTACGCCAGAGGGTGTACGAAAGGCACATGCCTGATATGGAGCGGCAGCTAGCTGAACTGAGAGATCACAAGAAAAACGACCGCCGCCAGTAGTAAACGCCTTATTTCATTTCATGTTAAAAAGGAATCGTTATCCCTATCTATGCCCTATGTGTTATTTCCTATGAAACTATCTTGTACTGTAGGTACCTCTAGTGAGGCCTTTAGGCGGCCAAGACACCCCTGCTTTGATATGATATAAGACCCTCTACAAGGTCAATCTTCCCTAATTTGTTTCATCTTAAACATCAATGACGTATCAATCAGCCGAGTTCTGTGTCACCCTTTTGTTCAAACACTCCCATCATGCTGCGATAGGAGCCTGCCTACAACCCACTCTACTCAAGTTATAAAACTAGAGTAACCTAGCTCCGGAATCGTTCCTGATCTTCTCTCCAAGGTTGGATCATGTCATTCACCAACCAATGGAGCCCGGTTTTAAACAACCAACATCAAAAGATCATTACCTAAACATACTTCTACTCTGTATTAGGATTGCATCATAGGGATGCAAGTCAAATCTTCGAGAACATGCTCCCATTTGGTCATGATAAGGGCCCAGCCTGGGTCAGCTATAAGGCACCACTTGGGTGCAGAACTACTAAAAATTCATGGGTTACCATGTAAAGACTCCCGTTAGGAATTGTTTTCAGAACGCCCTTAACGACCAAATTACGTTACCAATCAATGTAAGATAAAGCTTAGTTAGAAACTCACGACGTTTAGCCATTCTAAAAACTCAATATCATCTCACCCTTAATCATTTTGTTGAGAAGTTCCCTCATCATAGACTCACGGGTACGAATCATACCAACACTAATGCACCGGATGCCATCAGAACTCCCCAGCCAAGCGTGTTTGGACACACATGATTCTAAGATGGGTAAAGCTTGACGCCCGTATGAAACCTACCCCTACCCACTGCTGTAACCCTATTTCAAGAATGTTAGCGGAAACACTAGGAGTAGTACAGTAATGTGCAAAAATTTATATGCATTAATATAAATTGTAAGGATGCACTTAAGATAACCATTTCCACTAACGAAGATGTTTTTCATCGTGAAACAGAACTATGTCTTCGCCAAGAGGGAACCAACCATCTAGCAAGGTGCCAACTCTGCAGATAGACGCTGCTACTTTTCAGGCTGCAGTCACGGCAGCCGTGGCAGCCGTCATGGCACAGTTCAATGCTAACAACGCCAGCAGAAATGGAAGCGGTGCTGACAATACAGATAGTGGTAATATTCAGGAACACCAACGGGTGTCCGCCAGCAAAAATACCTCAGGTCTCAAACCTACGAACAAGAAGAGAAAGTTTTGGAACATGAAAGAACGCCACCAATCTCAAAAATCCACTAAAAGACAACAACCTATGGCCACCCCCACCATCGCAACAGCAGTCACAACACCTGCCCCAATACTAGCCACAGGATCTACCACCCAAACGCCGGCCAGACCATATAAGGGGTCACTCCCGGAGTGTAACAAGTGTAATTACCATCACACAGGAGCTTGCCGAATTTTACAATGTGATAACTGCTACAGGGAAGGACACACCGCCCGTTTCTGTAGGACCCCGACTCAGTACATCACACCAACCCCCATTACCAAAGAAATTCCAGTGTGCTTCCTATGTGGCGAAGCGGGACACTTCAAGAGAAACTGCCCAACTGAGAGGAATGACGGGGAAAGCGGAGGAGCTTAACAAACGAACCGGCAGGATCAGTAGTAAACCATATTAGAACTTTTGTAATGTGTCCAACGATAAAAACGTTTAAGTACTATATGTTTGTAATGAAATTGTTATGCTTGCTAAAAGTCACCGTCTTTCTAAAAGTAGTTAAAATACTCTCTCGTTCAAATCGAACCAAATACATTCATATATGATCTAAAGATCATTACCTCTAAGATGTGATGACTTTGTACATACATCGGGGTTAATCATAATCAGAATACTGAAGTTTTGAAACAAATAATTTCATCCTGACTCCTAAGCCGTGTCTAGTAGTAAGAACCGAGTGGGGCCACCCACTCGACGATTCCCCAACATCAGATCACATACGACGTTCATATACCATTCGATCATAGGGAGACCTGTCAGGGGTCATGATGTCAAATATCATTACTAATTCTCGAAACACACCTGCCGCCAGTACTAGACACTGTGGTATAAATCATCTACGATAATGATAACATCAAACAAAGTTTATCACCCTAAAAAGAAACACCAGATACTCTATCACCCTAGTGAATCTCTTCTTGCGAATACAGCTTAGCTAGTTTTATCTAAAAAGATATTGCTGTCGTCATTCAATCTTCATTGATATAGCCCTCATCTTCCCAATTTAACATCTACAAAAGGACCTTTCACCTAACCCCTCCAAACATCGAAACCTTCGTCTCTCATAAACATCCAGCTCAAACCTACGGATTATCTTTTGCTACGAAACCCCAAAACACGCAAATCAGAGGAGTATTATACTTCTGAAACCTTATCACAATTGCTTACAGGAGACCCTTGGGAATGTCACGCATGTAGCAGACAAGGTCCAAGCACAGAAGTTTGGGAAAGATATGGTATGAGTTCTGCCATGAACTTCGAGCCAAGGTTGCCCAGGAGGGCGAGTAAATGTCCTACCATCTAAGAAGGCCTAATCGTATAAACCAAACCCACAGGCTTTCTACCGAGCTACAAGAACTCTTAGGTCAAACCTGTCGATCTACTCAACAATAAAAATTGAAGAACCAAGCTTCTCACCCTGGAAAGCTCTGTTCTTATTCTTCAAATAGAAAGGCAAATTGCTCATAGTTCCATTAACTTCAAAGGCCCTGACAATATCTCCAGTAGAAACCTTTACTATCTGCCTCACATAAACGAATAGGCCGACCGACCATAAGGAACGAGATACCCTTTAGGAATCAGACTTGAAATCTGAATATCACCAGTCGCGAGTATCGGATAAGGATGTCCGAGGACAACCCTCCAAATTTGATGCGGACACTGCAAGTCTGTAATGATACCCTCGGATAGGACCAACCCGTTCGCAGTATTCATAGGATGTGCCATTCTTACTAGGATCAGTTCATCGTTATCGTTGTAAGTGACTTGCTTATCTACCCTCGTAGTAAGAAAGATTACTAAGTTATTTGCTATGATTTCCTCGCTTATACATTCCCCAGTTATATATAACGAACACCTGGTAGATAATAGCATGTGAGAATTCTGACTTGGTTTCTTTTCCTCGTTGGGATGTGAAACTGAAGTAGAATCACACATTTTACTATCCGCCCGGTATTGGTTATATCATAATGTGTATGAACTAAGATTTCGTGTATAATAACTCCTCTCTTAGTCAGAATCAAAATAATGTAGAGCCGACCTTAGTCATGTACAAACTCCTTGCCTAAATTCGAATTTCGGGACGAAATTCCCTCTAACGGGGGGATGATGTGACAACCGTCAATTTTCGGTCAAGTCAAAGTCAACTAAAGCCAACAAGTCAAACCGGTCAACCCAATTCGCCGTGAGAACTAGAGTTTACGTTATGTAACTTCTAAACAACTCTCTATTCTAATGAGAGATCATAAATCGAAAAGTGCGTTCACCTAAATCTCCTTAACCTAAAACGGTGGTACGTAGAAAGCCAAACCGATACAACAATGTTACATACTCATCGGGAGTATGCAAGATCCCTAATCAAGGCTTAACGGGGTTTAAGGGCCTTGCAGTGCGTAGCCGGACACTCAAAAAGGTCACCAATGAAACATCTCCCACATATCTCTAAGTATGTGAAACCTCTCCCACGTATCTCTAAGTATGTGAAACCTCTCCCACATATCTCTAAGTATGTGAAACCTCTCCCACATATCTCTAAGTATGTGAAACCTCTCCCACATATCTCTAAGTATATGAAACCTCTCCCACATATCTCTAAGTATGTGAAACCTCTCCCACGTATCTCTAAGTATGTGAAACCTCTCCCATATATCTCTAAGTATGTGAAACCTCTCCCACATATCTCTAAGTATGTGAAACCTCTCCCACATATCTCTAAGTATGTGAAATCTCTCCAAGTATGTCAAACCTCTCCCAAATCTCCCTAAGTATGTGAAATCTCTCCCAAATATCTCTCTGTATGTGAAATCTCTCCAAGTATGTCAAATCTCTCCCAAATCTCCCCAAGTATGTCAGATCTCTCCCAAATCTCTCTGAGTATGTGGAATCTCTCTCAAATCTCTCTCGAAATCTCTCCCCGACTTTCTATAATCACTCGGGGCATCCCGACCCTCGAATTTGGCGAAAAATAAGCCCAAGAACGGAAGTCTACGCGAAAAACGGACTTAAGGAAACGAACCCTCCGAACCGAAAGTACTATTCATGAACCGAACCGAAAGCACTATTCATGAGGGTCCGAACCGAAAGTACTGTTCATGAGCTGAACCGAAGTTACTGTTCATCCGAACCGAACCCAGCACTGAAGGAAGGTCCGAACCGAACCAGCATAGAAGGAAAAATCCGAACCGAAAGTACTGTTCATTACTGTTCACAACAGTACCTTCGGTTCTAGCCAGACCTCGGACCGAACCCCACCTGCACTTCTCGCCTTCGCTACGGACAGCTACTCCTCGGACCGAGCTTCGCTTTCGCCTCCCGCCTTCTGACTCAGCCTAGCGCGTCCGAACCAGGCACCATCCGACCGAACTTCGGCCCAGAGAACCGAGCCTCGGCCGAGATCCGAAGGGTCTCGCTGGGCAACTCGGATTTCGCCCATTTTTGCATATTTTTGCGTTTTAAACCCATTTTTAATTATTTTAACATAGGATTTTCACCCAAAACTTTATTTTTAATTATAAGACCCCTAAATTAATGATTTAATCACATTTTAAGGGTAAAATCTTATCCAAATAAGGTTAGGTAAAGTACAAAGGTAGAGTGTTGACTTTAACTTATTTTATGACACAAGCAACCCCATACCCACTCCATGATTAACCCACACTCCTCCCCACCATACCTTGTCACTTCCTTGTACTTTTACCTTCCTCACAAGCCATCTCCATGTTTTGAGAGCTGGATATCCATCCTCTCTCCTCACTTTTCTCTCATTTGTTCTAATTTCACAAGAAGATCAAACTCCTTTCTCTCTCACTTTCTCTCTCTAGAAATCCGAGATTCAAGGGCTGATATGGAGAGTTTCCTCCACCTTTGGTAAGCATAATCCATTTCCTTTAAGATTATCTCAATTATTTACACTCGAATCATGAGTATCTTACACAAACTCCATTAAATTTGTGTTAGAGCTTCGAATCTTCAAGCGATTCTTCTAGTGTTCTTGGGTTGAACACTTCTCTTCTTCAACACTTATCCACTGAAATCACACAAGGTGAGTTCATACCCCTACATTTTCATGTTTTCTCAAGTTTTTAGGGGGAGAATACAAGTCAAAACATCAAGAACATATTTAAATTCTTCTAACAGCTTTCATCAGAAAAGTTAGACTCCATTCACGGACTGTTTTGGACACCTTAAACATTTTAGTTTTCAAAACTGTTTTAGGTGCATGTAGTTCCACTTCTTAGCTTTAAAATGACTACTTGCACATCCCCATACGATTTTTCTACAATTTATGGTGATTTTTACAAAACTGCCTATCATTCCAAGCACCAATCCGGACCAGTCTGTGATTATGGACTTTTTCACCCAAGTTGGAGGTCATTAAAAATCATGATAAAAATTATGAGTAAACTAGACACATTTTGGGAACTCCCAGAATTTACGGATTTAGTTTTCGACTTCGTATGATTTTTCTATGGCTTTTCTAAAACAGTGCAGGAAGGTCTAATTTAGTTAACATCATATAATTTTCATAACACCTTGTAACATGTTGAGCAGGGTGCATATTATTATGTGTTCATGTATATTTGCAATATACGACATTCTTGTGTTAGTATCTAGACATAAACCTGTTAACAAATGGATTTTTACTAGACAAAGCATAGATTACACAACGCGTTATTATTGAAGTATACCCATTACACACAAACGTTAAATAAACTATGTTAAGTAAAAATTACGTACTTTACTGTTACTACCTTCGTTTTGCCAAACTATAATAGGTATAGTTTACGATGGATTTCAAAATGCATACATTACAAAAAGGAAACTTTCATTATGATTAAGTGTAAATTCGTTAATAACTTTGTGAGATATCCTCTTCACGTAAATCATAAGTCCTGTATTGTAACCAGAGTCTCCTGGAAGGAGAGCGTGATAGTTGTATATAGATCTATATTGGGTTTGACACCCCACACCTTGCTGCTAGCTACAGTTGGACCTGCAGGTCTACGGGTGACAAGTGTCATTTCAGTTCTACGACGCCCGAAGAACGTCGTATTCAGGCCACCTAGGTCATAGTATGGTTATAATAGCTCACAGAAAGTATTAACAAACTTAAGAATATACGAGAGTTTCATTGATATCATACGCGTTTGTGTTGAAATAAACACACATTATTTTCTGTAAATAAGAAAGATTACTCATATATTTCAGTCTTTGGATACAAGACTACATTATTCATTTTAAGGAAAATATCGGATTTTTCTGGAACGACTATACAATTACATGACGAGCTTTTTCATAATTATATACAAAAACTTATGAACTCACCAACCTTTGTGTTGACACTTTTCAAAACTACTTGTATTCTCAGGAATTCAGTGAAAACAGGAAACCAACAACGTTTTGAGGATGGGACGATAAATCGTCAAACAATTCATTTTGTTTCATAATGTAATTGATTCGATTCATGTAAACATATACTTTGGTGTAACTTTTTCAGTTATATTTATGATGGTTATATTTACTTTGAGCACTATTATACTCGTTGTTGTGATACTCTACATGAAGTCCTCCACCCTCGAACGTTTCCGCCATCCTTGGTTTGGGGGTGTGACAATGGGGGCTAGTGCCTCCGTACCAGGGGAATGTCTTAGCATCCAACCCCGCTACCTTCGACAGTGCCAAGCAATTGGCACAAAGACTCATTGACCATGGAGTCAAGACCCCTGCAACCACAACCACCCTAACCATCCTAGAACCCTCTAAACCCGCTGGCACCAAGTGGAAGTTCTGGGATGAGAAGAAGAAGCAGCGAGCTTCAAAGAAACAACAACTCGTGGCAGTACATGCTGCGGTAACCCCTACTGCTGTTACTGCTCCGGGGAAGCAGTATGCTGGAAGTTTGCCGAAGTGCAACAAATGCAACTTTCACCACAACGGCGCCTGCCGTGAAATGCAGTGTTCTAACTGCAACAGAAAAGGACACACCGTCCGATTCTGTATGTTCCCGGCACAACCGATCTCCTAAGTTCCCGGCTCAGGCGCGAGCCCAACTTGCTATGGATGTGGCAAAACAGGCCACTTTAAAAGGGACTGCCCCAAGGCGAGGAATACTGGAGGAGCAGGGAGGGTACTAGCTATAGGCCACGGGGAAGCAGTTGCTGACCCGACAGTGGTGACTGGTACGTTCCTCCTTGATAACTCCTATGCTTGCATTCTGTTCGATAGTGGAGCGGAGCGAAGCTTCGTAAACCACAAATTTGCTCGCATGCTTAAGCAACAACCACACGCACTTATTGAACAATTCACAGTAGAAATGGCCAATGGGAAAACTGAAAGTACTAATAGCATATATTTAGGTTGTCTTCTAACCTTAGATAACCATTCATTCCCAATCAACCTTATGCCGGTCTCAATAAAAAGTTTCGACGTTATTATCGGCATGGATTGGTTAAGTCTAAATCGCGCCGACATCATGTGCTACGAGAAAGCAGTCCGACTAAACCTCCCATCTAACTAAACTCTTATAGTCTACGACGACAAACCTGGTGCGAGTCTTCGCATAATATCTAGTATTCAAGCACAGAAATATCTGCGCAAAGAATACCACACATTCCTTGCTCACGTCGTCGACACGAACCTAGAAACGAAGGAACTAAAGAACATCCCAGTAGTGAGCGACTTCCCCGACATTTTCCCAGAAGAGTTACCCGGATTACCTCCGCAACGACAAGTCGATTTCAGAATCGACTTAGTCCCAGGAGCTACCCCAGTAGCCAAGTCGCCCTACCGCTTAGCACCAGCCGAGATGCAAGAACTCTCTGGTCAACTTAACGAACTGCTCAGCAAGGGCTTTATAAGACCAAGTTTCTCACCTTGGGGAGCACCAGTCTTGTTCGTTAAGAAGAAAGACGGATCATTCCGTATGTGTATTGACTACAGAGAACTCAACAAATTGACGATCAAGAATCGCTACCCGCTGCCGCGCATAGATGATCTATTCGACCAACTGCAAGGGGCGAACTATTTTTCCAAGATTGATCTGAGATCCGGATATCACCAGTTACGAGTGCTAGAGGAGGATGTGCCGAAGACAGCCTTCCGAACTCGTTACAGACACTACGAGTTCGTGGTGATGCCATTCGGCTTGACCAATGCGCCCGTAGTCTTCATGGATCTGATGAATAGAGTATGCCGACCTTACTTGGATCAGTTCGTCATCGTTTTCATCGACGACATCCTGATCTACTCCCGAAGTAAGAAAGAGCATGGCGATCACCTACGACAAGTTCTAGAGACATTACGAAAAGAGAAAATTTATGCGAAGTTCTCGAAATGTGAATTTTGGATCCGAAGAGTCGAATTCTTAGGACACGTGGTAAGCGAAGAGGGAATCCACGTGGACCCATCCAAAATAAAAGCCATTGAGAACTGGTCAGCACCAAAGACGCCTACATAAATTCGTCAATTTCTAGGTCTCGCTGGCTACTACCGCAGGTTCATTCAGAACTTCTCCCGAATAGCGAAACCTCTTACGACCCTGACCCAGAAAGGCGTGGCCTTTGACTGGGAAGAGAAGCAAGAAAGAGCGTTCCAAACGCTCAAACGAGCCTTGTGCACCGCACCAATACTATCCCTTCCAGAAGGAATAGAAGACTTCGTAGTCTATTGCAATGCATCAAATCAAGGACTCGGATGTGTTCTAATGCAGTGAGGTAAGGTCATCGCCTACGCCTCGAGACAGTTGAAGACACACGAGGTTAACTACACGACCCACGATCTTGAACTAGGAGCAGTAGTGTTTGCTCTGAAGATCTGGAGACATTACTTGTATGGAACGAAGAGCACTATCTTTACCGACCACAAGAGTTTACAACATATTTTCGATCAGAAGGAGCTCAACATGAGACAACGACGGTGGGTCGAGCTACTCAGTGACTACGAATGCGATATTCGTTATCATCCGGGTAAAGTCAACGTAGTAGCAGACGCCCTAAGTCGGAAGGAATATTCTGGTCGCAAAGTCAAGTCATTATCAATAACCATCCATTCACACTTGACTAAGCAAATTCAGGCGGCTCAACTTGAGGCCATGAAACCTGAAAATGTGTCGAGTGAATCCCTTAGGGGAATGGACAAGAACTTCGAAGCCAAGGGTGACGGAGCTTTATATTTCATGAACCGGATCTGGACAACGAAACACGGTGGTTTCCGAGACTTGGTCATGACCGAGGCGCACAACACTCGGTATTCCGTCCACCCAGGTTCAAATAAGATGTATCTGGATCTTAAAAAGCTATACTGGTGGCCTAATATGAAAGCAGAGATTGCTACCTTCGTGAGTAAATGCCTTACTTGCGCAAAGGTTAAGGTCGAGTACCAGAAGCCCTCTGGTTTACTGCAACAACCAGAGATTCCAGAGTGGAAGTGGGAGCGGATCACTATGGATTTCATAACCAAGTTGCCCAAGACAACGGGTGGACTTGACACCATATGGGTCATCGTTGATAGATTGACCAAGTCTACACACTTCCTTCCTATCAAAGAAACCGACAAGATGGAGAAACTTACGAGAACATACATTAGGGAAATCGTACGGCTACATGGTGTACCTATTTCCATTATCTCCGATAGAGATAGTAGGTTCACCTCAAGATTTTGGCAATCACTACAACATTCCCTAGGAACAAGGCTGGACATGAGCACAACCTACCATCCACAGACCGACGGACAGAGTAAGAGGACCATCCAAACACTGGAAGATATGTTGCGAGCCTGTGTGATTGATTTTGGGAAAGCATGGGATACTCATTTGCCCCTTGTCGAATTTTCCTATAATAACAGTTATCACACGAGCATCAAGGCTGCTCCATTCGAAGCTCTCTACGACCGAAAGTGCAGATCCCCTCTGTGCTGGGCTGAGGTGGGTGATACCCAATTAGCAAGGGGGCAAGCTTCCGACAGTACTCTCACCGGTCCGGAAATCATTCGGGAAACGACAGAGAAAATCGTTCAGATCCGTGAACGATTGAAAGCCTCTAGAGACCGACAGAAGAGCTACGCCGATAAATGAAGAAAACCTTTGGAATTTCAGGTGGGAGACCGAGTCCTTCTCAAAGTCTCACCCTGGAAAGGCTTGATACGTTTCGGCAAGCGTGGGAAGCATAATCCGAGGTACATAGGGCCCTTCGAGATTCTTGCCAGAGTCGGCCTCGTAGCTTACAAACTTGACCTACCCGACACACTTCGTAACGTACATTCTACATTCCACGTATCTAACTTGAAAAAGTGTCTGTCCGATGAGACTCTCGTAATCCCACTCGACGAGATCGAGATCAACGAGAGCCTCAACTTCGTGGAAGAACCTGTAGAAATCATGGACCGTGAGGTCAAGCAGACGAAACAAAGTCGTATCCCTATCGTGAAGGTTCGCTGGAACGCCAAACGAGGACCGGAATTCACTTGGGAACGCGAGGATCAGATGAAGTTGAAATACCCTCATCTTTTCGCTTAATTATTTGTAACTCTTATCTGCTTAAATTCTAATTTCGGGACGAAATTCCCTCTAACAGGGGGATGATGTGACAACCCGAAATTTCCATTGTACGAACATTATCTATCCAATAGAAGCTAGTCCAGTTTCTGTGATTTTCACACTTTTCCGAACAAGTTTGTGTACATTAGGGTTTATGTTTAAGGAGATATCAGGAGAGTGGATGCTCCTGGTTTTGTGAAATTTGAGCATTTCAAGTTTCATAATGTTACAGTCCTATATCAGGAATAAAAATATTTTCTGCCAAAATATTCCAAGACTATAAATAGTTTTCTGAATTAAATTAATTCATTATTCACAATTCCAAATAGAGAAAAGCCATATTCTCTCTGACGGATCTTCGGGTTTTCATCCCAGATTGTGAGTCTACTTTACTAAATGTGTTTCAATACTTGTTAGATGCTTTATAACACAAATTACATGTTTAGATTACAAGATCCGGGAGTTTACCGCCCAAGAACGTTCTTGGGGAGTAAACTCCAAAATGGAGCCTTATTGCTTCCTAGACCCATCCCCATGTTAGGCAACTTATCAAGGACTTTGTGTATGATCTTTATAGACTAGAAATCATCCAAGAAACCCAAGTAATAGGAGTTTACGGCCAAGAACTTCTCTTGGGCCGTAAACCCCTTTTCAAGGGCATTTAGTGCCCTAATCAACCCCTAATGCTTAAGGACTTTAACCCTAACATGCTTGTGCCTATTTTGGACATCAAAACCCTTCAAAATCATAAGTTTGTAGGAGTTTACGGCCAAGAATATCTCTTGGGCCGTAAACCCCTTTTCTAAGGGTAAAATGCACCACAATCACACCTTAGGCCTTAAAGACAATTACCTTGAACACATGGGACTTGAATGGAGAACAAAAGGCATCATAATCACTCCTTAAAAGGAGTTTACGGCCAAGGAACATATCTTGGGCCGTAAACTCCAAGTGAAGGCACAAATGTGTGCCTCTTGTCCCCATTAGCCTTAGATAAAAGTATAGAAGCTATCCTACACATGCAAGGGCCTCAAAGCAATTAAAAGCCAACACCCCATAGGAGTTTACGGCCGTAAACTCTAGGGGATAAGGTCCTTTGGCCGTAAACTCCCCTATGGAGCATTCTAGGGCCTTAAACTACTTCATGTGTTATTCTAACAAGGCTAGGAGTGTTCTAGGATCAAGATAACACTTTAAAACACCCAAAACCACCATGTGAGGAGTTCACGGCCATAAACCCATGATTTTACGGTCGTAAACTCCAAAGGGTGGGGTTTGTTGGGTGGTGAACTCTTATGCAAGGCCATTTGATGTTTCAAACCCTTTTGCCTTGTCCCGTAGAAACTTAGATGCAACCATTTGGACCTTAAACACTTATAAAAAGTGTTTACATATTCCTAAGTGTCTTAACTTATTTATTGAGTTATTATCTGTCTAATTAGTTATATATATGCTTATTATATGATAACTAGGCTCGTGCATGTAAACAAGTCTCCGTTTGCCACCTAGCACGGTATCCGACACTGCAATTCAAACGACTCAGCACAAGTGAGTTCATACCCCTTGAATCAACCTTTGAAATGATTTTAAATGTTTTAAATACTTTATGGGGGGGGGGAACAAGTCAAATACTTATAGTTATTGCGTCAATCACATGTGATTGCATTTAATCACATGTGATTAATAACTAGGAAAACAACGATTTTTACCACTGTTCAAACTGTTTATCAAACTGCTTTACTTTGAAATGTTTTACAAACTCTTTTACTATCCAAACTTATTTACAAACTGTGATTCAAACAAATATTTCTTATACTTAAACTGTTTTATCAACTTATGCCTTCAAATTGTTTTATAGATCGACATCGAGTCGATCTCCTCTTGAAATTATATTTATGCTTCAAATGTCTTATGAAAACTTATTTATGCTTTTACATATTCAATTGCATGCCCATATATGTATAGATATATAAATAATTTTTAAAGGGCTTAGGAAGGCCATCCGCCCTATTTCCTTTTTCTCGATTTGGATGTGGTCTGGTGGGATTTCGGGTGACCATCCGAAGTCATTTCCATATTACTTATATATATCATATATACATGTATAGACATAAAAGTACTTCCATATTCATACTTATCAGTACATCAATAGTTAGTTACCATCGGGGTAACACAAGTACATATACAGCTATACTAGAAACAAGTACATATACAGCTATACTAGAAACAAGTACATATACAGCTATACTAGAAACAAGTACATATACAGCTATACTAGAAACAAGTACTTATACAGCTATACTAGAAACATGTACATATATAGTTATACTAGAAACATGAACATATACCACTATACTAGAACGAGAAACATTACATATACATGAATACGTTAACAATTGTGATCCACTGTGTCGGAGTATGCGTTAAATGTCATGGCCCGAGTTGTAGCCAGAATTCTCTTGGAGGGAGAGCGTGAGTTTGCGTATAGATCTATACTGGATTGACTATCCTACACCTTGCTGCTAGCTACAGCCGGACCTGCAGGTCTGCGGGTGCCAAACGTCATTTCTTTTTATTACGACCATTCATTATGTCGTTGTTACCAGTCAATAGCATGGTGCAATTTATCACATTATACCTTAATAAAAATCCGGTTTAAGGTAGTAGTAATTAGTACAGCAGTAGTTCTTATTATACAAAGCTACAGTACTACAATGATTTACCCATTACATATTTTAGTGATAATCTCACTTAAGCATTAATGTACAAACTATATTTTATCAAATGATAGTTATACTTGGGTAATTACACACTTTTACAACAGACGAGTTTACAAAACAGTTAAGCCTTGGTAGAAGGTTACTTTAATAGAAAATATAGGATTTTCTGAGGGATTCAAACTTTTACAAACACTTTCAAACATGTACTTACACTTTTACTAACTTATACATTGAGACAGGTTCAAACGTTTTTGACAACAAACATTGACACTAAAATACTTATGAACTCACCAGCTTAATGCTGATAAACTCTTTCAAAATAACTTGTATTCTCAGGTCAACAGTAGACAGGTACCGAGGCCAGCTTTTGAGAAGATGGAGTGCATTCAAGACTCATCTCATATTATTTTGTGTTACATTATTTTTGGTGTCTATAACTGTACAGAACACACTTGTATTAAAATTATATATTTAATGCAATGGATGATGTTGTTTGCTTATTTACATTTACTATGTTGTGATACTATACATGACGTCCTCCGCCCCAGAACGTTTCCGCCGTTCTTGGTTTTGGGGTGTGACATCTGCAGCCTTTGGAGGTTCCCATGTGGAAGGGGAACACATCACGAAATGCAATTGATTCTAGGAGGACTCTAATGAGGGGGATGACAGATCTACTAAAGGAAAGTAGCTTTATATTGGTTCGAATCCAATTCGTGATATGGCCATATTGATTATATAGATGTCTTGACACCCTTATTTGCTTTTCTAATTTTCGAATGACTGTCCCATTCCATTTTTGGAAGATCTTCAAGCCTGGACCCGCTATACGATGTATTAGTAGAACCCCTGGGATACGACTACCTGCTCCTTGAGTATCCTGGGATTGAATACCCCGACCTCCCGGAGGCAAATATTTTTCTTTGAGTCAAACTAAGCATAAATAGGGATTTGAAATTTTTTTGGAGTCCGACCTCGAGGTTTGAATATTAAGTATGAATCATAGTTCGAATATTTGTTCATCTATTTCATATATTCCGTGTTCCAGGGGGAGATCCTCAAGAGTGATGACCCTTTCACTCTTCCACGGATTGATACATGTACCGAATGCTCATACAGTCAAGTGGACTCCTGGGTCTTTAGCAGCTTCTTCTCTAGTTTCATTAGCTAAGTTGGATCTACGATCACGGGAGCTAATCAATCGGTCTGTTGTGCCCCATAAGCATCTGGAAAGTCTACAATCAGTTCTATTCGTACACCCTATGCCTGATTTCACAACTTCAATCCTTTCCCATTGTAACTGCAACTTATTGGCTTCTTTTTAGGGTTAAATAAGCAAGTACGCAAATAGCCTTTGGTTCCTAACGAGCTAAGCACCTACCTTGTTGGCCTGGGGAACTACGAACTACTAGTTTAGCCTATCTGGCCTAACTAGCTTGTTAAAACAACCTAATTGGGACCTCTACAACTCTTGTAGATCACTGAACTATGCGCCTATCTTCGCTTTTCGATCAGCCGTTGCTCTCCATTCACTTAGCCTACGAACTCCGGCTCACTTCCAGATTGGATCACTTCTGGCTCACTTAGCGCTAGTTCGAAACAGCCAACTCACTTCTCCTACGCAACGAAGAGAACATGGATTTTATCACCAAGCTACCGAAGAGTGCCAAGGGTTTTGATGCTATCTGGGTCATCATGGATCGAATGACCAAAAGTACTCAATTTTTGCCATCCGGGAGAGCTCCTCGGCCGAAAAGTTGGCTGATGTGTATGTTCGTAAGATTGTTTCTCGTCATGGTGTTCCGGTTTCCATTATATCAGATCGAGATGTTCGATTCACTACTTGATTCTGACAGAAGTTCCACGAGGAACTAGGTACGAGGCTACATTTCAGCACTGTTTATCATCCATATAATGACGGACAGAGTGAGTGGACCATACAGAAACTTGAGGATATGTTATGGGATTGTGTTATAAATTTTGGTGGGAGTTGGGGTTCCAACCTACCTCTTGCACAGTTCTCCTACAACAACAACTATCACTCTAGCATTAGTGCACCGCCCTTCGAGCTTCTGTATGGTCGGAGATGTCGTACCCCAGTGTTTTGGGAGGAGGTAGGTCATAGAGTCATGGGGGGGACTGAGGTGGTCCTCCAGACTATAGAGTTCACCTAGCAGATCAGGCACATATTGCACACAGCTTAGAGTCGACAGAAGAGATATGCTGACTGTCGTCGATCAGAGTTGGAGTTCAAGGTCGGCAATATGGTACTACATAAGGTCTCACCCTAGAAGGGTGTGATACGCTTCAGGAAGAGGGTAAAATTTGGTCCCCGGTATATTGGACCATTCCATGTGATCGCCAGGGTGGGTAGGGTGAACTACCAGTTGGATATACTGAGTGAGCTCAGTCAGATCCATAACACTTTCCATGTTTCATAATTACGGAAGTGCATATTAGATGAAGAGGTAGCGGTCCGTTCGGATGATATTCATGTCGATGAGCGCATGAATTATGTTGACAGGCCAGTAGAAATGGTGGAGAGAAAGATTAAGGTCCTACGCAATAAGGAGATACCATTAGTAAAGGTTCAGTGGCAATATCAAAGAGGCTTTAAGTAGACCTAGGAGCCAAATTCTGAGATGCGGGAGCACTACCCAGAATTGTTCACAACAGTGGACTTCGAGGACAAAGTCTAGTCCAATTGGGGGGGAGTGGGGGAATCGTAACATCCCGTTTATGAGGTAACTTCGAATTAAACCCTTCTTATGCATGAGGAGGATTGCAAAATGGCCCGTAGTGGCATTTTGGTAATTTTGGCCAAAGACTTAGTACACTGAGCATATGCTTCTTACGCCTGGCATACATTGTGTACGTGTGAGTGTTCTAAACCCTAAAATTTAGGGTTTGGACCCTATTTCAATATCTTTATGGCCCTAACACCTTCACCCTAATCAACCCCTATCCAAAGTTTGTCCACGTAGCTAACCCTAAGTGAGAAGAGTGCATTTTGAGATCATTTGTGTTTTTTGGTGGTCTCCTTGAAGAAGAACAAGAACAACGTGGTAGAAGGACTTTGGAGCTTAGAAGAAGCTTGGATTCGGGATTCCCTTCTTGTTAGCAACCTCCAGGAGGTAAAAGGCTCCAAGCTTGGTCCCAACATTTCTGATTCTTGAGCATGGCATGTTGTTGATCAAATAATTTTTCCGTTCAGACCTAATTAGGGGTCTTGATTCATAAAAATTTGATCTTGATGCTTAGTTCTTCTCCATGCATGCTCTAGAAGGTATTAAGGTGTTAAGAATTTGGGATTTTGTGTATGAAGCACTTAATGGGCTTCCAAAGTCATAAAGATGGAAAGTGTATGACTCTCAGTGGTATTTTAGCCTTGGGTCTGCATTTGGATGTAAAAAGTCATAGTAATAAGCTCTTCAGGTGCTAAGAAGCAACATTTGCGAACGCTTGGTATACCAAATGGTACGGTGCGCGTACGCACGTTGAGCCTCGATGCTTCGGACTTGAGTATGCCATGCACACACCGGAAATACCCCCGGCGTATGAGGCTTGAGTTGACACGGCTGAGTTGAATCGGATCGGTTGACTCAATGGACTTTGCTAATTTTGACCAGTTTTAACCAAGGGTATTTCGGGAAAATTGTTATTAATTTAGAATGGAAATGTTTTCATATTTAGGAGTCGGGTAGAGCCGATTGTCAGAGCAGGGATTTATTTCAGACTACATTCAGAATGAGGTGAATTTTCTTCACTGTATCCGTGGGTCGTTGGCACTAATGTCGACCAAGTAGATTATTTATCCTGACCAAGATAGGGATATGATAGTTTGTAGCTATTCAGTAGATCTGTATGATTATCTGTATTTTCTAGCTCCGTGTTTATGTTTATCTGTTGCATATGTCGATATGTTGTGTTGGATTGAGGCAATCATGCTTTGCGTTGTAGGCCAAGACACTCGAGGACAACCGAATAGGTAGTAGGCCCTACAAGGCAGTCCAATTATATCGAAGGCTCGTAGAGCGGTCCTAATAGGGTGTATGCACTGCGAGGCGGTCCAGTCAAGCTGGCTGCTCATATTTGTATGCTTGTTTATTGTGTGGTGTGATGGTACTCTGGGGAAGCTCACTAAGCTTTGGCTTATAGTTTTTAGTTTATCATGTCAGGTACTTGTGAGGATCATGGGAAGGCAAAGGCGTGATCGTACATAGCTTCCTATTTTATGGCACCGGGTCTTGGGAAAACTCTGGTTTAAAATAATGTTTTTGAAACAATGACTTTTTCTAAACAACGTTAATTAATGGTTGGTTTTGAAAAATTTTAAATTTATTGTGATTTTTTTTTGTAGTGTTACAAATTTGCCTCCTTCTCACAACGTAAAGCTTTCTGTCAGGTACAAGGGCTTCCGTGGTTTTGGACAAGGGTATATATAATTCTATATATCCATGCTTTTAATTGTATGGTTTGCAATCTTTTTTATCTTTTCGTTTCCATTTTTCTAATCGTACGTAATTTCAAAAACTAGAAGAAGTTATCTTGATTATTCCATTTTATCAGTTTCTTTCTAGAAGTTGCAACGTAAATTCATCAAATACACCCTAATGTACTATAACCAAGTAATGATAGGTTTGTCCCTACCATGGTCAAGCTTAGAGTTGAATACTTCACGTAGATTAACTATTGTCTATACTTAGCCTTATCATAGAAATTATCTCCTAAAAGGCACATATACCTATTTGATGCTTAAATATTCAAATCTTGCCTATTAGTATTTTATATCAACCTTTATTTACATTAATTTAACCCATAAGTTATTTTTCCAAATCCATAAAATCCAACTAACAACTAATCTTGTAAAAAAATTTTCTTACGATCTTGCTTTTGTCATCAATTCTTTCTTACCATACATTTGGGTAATTCATGTTTACTTCATGAAATCCTATCATTTCCTTATACTCTATTTTCTAAAAGGATTTAAATGTTCCTAATCAAACCTAGAAACCGCCTACCTTAATGTTATTACTCTTTCCCAAATTAACCATTTTAGCCATGGTGTAACTTCTACTCGTCAACTTCAATCAGATGGTCACTAATTAGGGTCTTATCGTACTCTTACTTATCATCTTTGGAAAATATCGTATTTATAATGTTGGATAGAATCTCTCAGATACACCTTATGAATCTCATTATATTTGTTGTTCTTGGAATCTTATGCTCGTTTAGTGTTATCATGGTCTCTCACATTCCTTATTTGTGTTATGCTTGTAACATTCAAATTTCTAATCTTTTCTGAATGCATACTCCTTTCTTGAGTATTTATTTCCTTTATGAATTACTAAGAAATACATCGAATTTTCATCTACTTGTTCTTGATTCATGTGCAATTACTACCCTATGATAAATTGATCAATCTTGGAATTTGTAAGTTCACTTTAAAATTAATAAAACATAAAAAAAACAATTCTTTTTCCTTACTTGAACACATTTAACTAATGTTTTCGTCTTTTCTACTATTAAAAAATTACGTTGTACCTTTATCCTGTAAGTGTTTCTGAACTCATACAACCATATAGAGTATTGGTTCTCCTTTTCCTCCCTCATTCATGAATGATTAGCTCTCCCCCATCTGGGCTCGAACCCGATACTGCAATTGATTGTTTTTAATTCTGTCTTGGTGTGTTAACCAACTGCGATGATTCTAGAACTACATTCCCAAATATATTTCTGACCGGAACTCCTTTATCTTTAGACAAACCTAAATTTTCTAAACTACACTTACTCATATTTATGCAAGGAAATAAACATTTGGTTCCTTCCCTTTTACCATATTTTTGACTACTGTTCCCCTTTCGTACTTGGTCGCTTAAATGATTGTTCTCTCATGTTTCTCCTTTTGGATTGAACTTTTGAATTTTATATGGTAGGAACTGAGATCTTATCTTAAATTCTAGATTTGGTATATCCATTACATTTTCCATAATCATTCTTATCATTTTAACGTCAACTATGTTTATTTTAAAAGTTTGTTCTACATTTAGGTATTTCCTAAAAACAATAAATATATAGGAGCAACTTTCTCTTGAATCAAACAAGACCAATATAAATACTAGGATAACAAGAAGGGTACTGAAACTATATTAGGTTTTGCAGTGGCTTTATCTTCTTTGAGCTAGAAAGTTCTTACTTAGGTTCTGGTAGTCTTGATTCTTCATTAGTGAAACTACACATAACAGGGACTCGGACTTGAACTTTTCTTCTAAACCATAGGGGACAATTTGCTTTAGGATGTCCATTTTGGTAGCAGTTGTAGCACAACTATATGGTCTCCTTACAATATTCTCCCTGATGATCCATCTTGCCACACTTAAAGCATTATGTTTTCCCTATCGACCTTCTACTTGAAGATTTTTTCTATAATTGTCACACTTGGGGAAACTTTTATTCTTCTTTGTTGGGTTTTCAAATAACTTGGACTTCTTGCTTGATGCATTTGGTTCCAAAATCTGCACATGCTTCCTTTTCCTTTGTTGGAACCTTGATTCCATCTCTTTACTAATTAGCACAATTTTAATTGGGAATACTTTTTCTTCCTTAAATCGAGTCATAAAATCTTTCCATGTCATGGTCTCTATATAGGCTTCAGACTGAATGATCAGATCCCAATAATTCTTTGATGCGTGGCGCAAAAGGTACATATTGAATCGAAACTTTGTTACCTTTTGGTATAGAATGTTGTCATGGTATAGAATGATCTATCCATTTCCTACTAAGAACCTAGTCTTTTCTGCCCCCCGAACAGAGAGGTTGACATGCAGACAAGTCATGACAAGTGACCTCTCTATCCTTTGGATATATAGTCCTACTTGCAGCTGCATACTTCTTGTTGACCATAGCGATCAACTCTTCCTTGAGTATTGCAATCACGATCGATATTATATTAAACAACACTCGCGAGACTTCTGAAGAAATCAACATACATAGGTTGACATCATACGAGCCCGATCCATCTTGGTTACTATAACCAGACCTTGAACTACTCCCTGCTTGCCCGATCATTACTAACATGACCATACAAACAAATACCGAATATAACTATTCTTAACATTATCCTACTCTTATTGACTTATCAATAAATTCCCCAAAAACATTGTGACTCTTCGTAATACACATACGTATTTTGTATTTTCGGTAGTACAAGCCTATACTACCTTCCACGCCTATCCATACTTGTTTAAAGAATTACCCCAATCTTCTAGGTATCTTCTCACAATATATATGCGCCATAAATCCATATATCAATACTCATTATTTAATTCCTAATCAAGTGCGCATGCGCACTTACTATCAATCTTCTCAAGTATCTTGAAGATTTCCCTTTACCTCTCTTATCATATTAAGGAAGAAAATTCTATCACTATTAATTAAATCTCTTACGAATATGTAATTACATGCAACTAGAATTTAAAATAGTCCTTTGAGTGAGAGATACATCACTAAAACTGTTAGACTCAAACTAAAGTTGCACACTAGGGCTAAATCAAGGACTCTGAAAACTATCCAATTCTAAAGGCATGTAATCCTAATGCATTCATTTAATAGTTAATTAATATCAACATAGATTTCAAATAGCATATAAAAATAATTCCTATGGTTACAAGGCATCTTAAATATCTAGCAATTCTGACATGAAAATTTTGAAAATATCCTCAACCTACATACTAGTATAGGTACACTTATATGATTTGTCGATGTCTACAATAATGTTGTATATAACTACTACTTTCTCATTCTACAACAAACTTTTAGCTTATATAAACAACATAATATATTTTGTTTTACATACACAAATGTAAACTGACAGCAAATAAGACTTATCTTTGTTGAACTTCGGTTGACTACTTATCCTGCACTTTCTGTTCATTTTTTTTTAAATAAAAAAGTAAATTAGGTTATATGAAAATGTTCCTAACCCAACTATTTTTTCTTTCAAAATTTTCAAATTTCTTGAAAACTTGAAAATACTGAAAAAAAATTAAGACATTGAAAACTTAAAAAACCTTGGAAATTCCAGACATTCTAAAAACTTTGAATGGTTTGAAAATTCCAACAACTTTGAAAATATATGAACCTTAGTTTAAGTTCAAACACACATTGGTGTATGTCCAAATCCCTAAAATTAAGCCTCTTATACAAATTTGTAACACCCGAATTCTTTTATAGAAAAAAAATTAAAACTTTTGTTTTTGTCCCAATTAAAATATAACAATAAAACATTTTATGACATCCAAAAATTTGGGTCTAAAACTATAGACAATCAATTCACCACAAACCTCCTTCTAATCTGACTTGTTGGGATTTAATGCATATTTTTTAAAATAAATAGTGTCATTACAATTAAAATAAGAGATAAGATGATATCTTACTTCCAATTGTGGAAAATCCCAAACGAATCATAAGGCACAAATTGTAATCCTAGTTCATACATTTGTAAAACTGAAATTTTGTATTAAGCAGTTGTAAGCGAAGTAAACACTTTAGTCTCATAGTATGTGTTCACTTAAGTCCGTAAATATAAAGACCGTCCAAAATGGAGCTCGTATGCAAATGATACGACGGTTATAAGAAACGAAACCAATATAATACAGATTTTATTTAAACTGCGTAATCCGTTTCGGTCCGTTCAGGCACTTGCACACCTTAGATGAAAATTCCCTGATATCGTTGGCAGTCCACACCACCGTCACTATTGTTGTTAATGTCGTGCTTCTCGGGTTTAATTTTTGTTTCGTGAGTTTATTTCAAGACCAGTCATAGGTTAAGATCATTGCTATTTTTGTGTTATCTCGTGGTACTTCCCGTACACGAGCATATCCCCGAGTCTAAACCAAATTAACGCATCAAGGGTGGGTGTTTACGACCCTTCTTGTTAAGCTTTTATATAGTTTGGGGGAGAATACTTGTGGAATATCATATCTAGTTTATGATAAACACTTACAAACTTATATCTAGTTTATAAAGGTTTTGTTTGTCAAGTAACATATTATATACAAATAAACTAGTTATAAATTTGATACATATATGTTATAATTGTTTTCAAATGATACAACTAGTAAAAATATCGTATCATTTCACTACAAGTTATGGTTTTATGTGACAATGTATGTCATAAACTGCACGTCATAAAGGATTACCACCTTTGTAGTATATCAAAACTTGTATCATGCATGTGTGTGTGTGTGTGTGTATATATATATATATATATATATATATATATATATATATATATATATATATATGTATATTATAACTTGGAATTTATACATGTACTTGCATGAAATTGACCACTTATTTAGGTGAGTATCATGCACTTTTACGTATATACTTATTAAACATACTCGACCTTTATAGTAGACCACTATTTATCATAAATCATTTTTCCTAGTGACATATCCACATATTAGTTAGGACTGAAAGTTATTTGTGTACGTTAGTCAGTGGATTTTATAGTGAGACTATATTCATTACCTAGTTAGAAATACGTAGAAGACACCTATTACCATAACCGTTAATAATCGGAGTGAGATATATATGTATAGATCTATATGGCTTGACACTCCCACCTGCGGTTTCTTGCTACAACCATGATGGAAAAACGAAGTCGGTCAATCCTACGACGTCCAATAAAGCGACATAGAGGGCATTCTAGTCGTATAGCTCGGTTATAAAACGCAGTATAAACATTGGTAGTTTTCTCTACAAACCATGGATTCGGTTTCTCTCTCACTCCAAAACAGTTATAAATAGGGTTTTACTTTTGGAAAAAAACCTTTGTGTTTTCAAAGTCTCTCTAAATGCTCTTTAAAAACTCATTTATAAGTATGGTTTTACTTACAAAGAAAATACTTTTTGGTCATTTTAAAAGTAACACTACTACACTAGTAGAAAACCTTTAACTCTCACCCACCTTGTGTTGACCCTCAAAACTACATGCATTCTCAGGAAATCCATAGACAGGAATTTCAGATGACGGAATAGTCATGGATTTTAGGTGATCTAGTTTTTTTAGTTTTTTTTATGTCTGCCTACCTGTTGAAGGCAATTCATGTACTCTACTATTATCTATAAGAAGCTTGTAATAAAAATTTAAGATCGAATACAAATACTGAAATGTTTATTGTCATACTTGTGTTATCTATTCAATTGTCTATGATTCCATGAACTAAGTTACACAACCCGACATGTTCCACTGTCTCGGCCGGGGGTTGTGATAGATTCGTATCAGAGCTAAATTAGCTATAGAGAACTCGTATCCTCGAAATAGGAATGCAACTCTAGCTATAGTCTCCTAATAAAAGTATTATTATCAATTACCCTACTGTTGGATTACTTATAGAAGATGTGTATAGTTTGAACACTCGCTTGGTTCGCTGGATTTCAGAACGATTATACGCCAAAATGGTCCTATTGTCTGGTACTTCTCACCTGGTTAATCCTTACTTGATAGTCTTGGAGAATGAAAAAAACCTAATAATAATTCAAACCTCACCAAGAATATATATAAGAGTTATATATACTCGGACCTACGATGAGAACACTTAATAAAATTCTAACATATATTCAACTAAAACTACAAACTCAATCATTTAGGTCAAACACCTTAATAAAGGTTAGTACTATACATAAGTCATACCATAAATAAACCTAGAATGTGCACCTATGTTATTTATAGTCGGTCCAGTACACAACCAACCTTGGGCAAGGTGTTTGACAGACTACAATGGTTGAGAGATTTAGAGATTGAAGAATGTTCTCAAGATTCGATGTAGATACCTAGTACCTTAGACTCATTATATCAACTCCAAAACGACATATATAATTTTAAAATCATAAAAATACTTAAAATTCATTACACCATATTTTCTTGATTTACCTAAATTCAAAGAGGAACAAAGAACCAATAGCTATGCTACCTTCGTAGCAGAGAAAACCATAGTTCGCAGTCGATTGTTCAATAGTCACCAAACTTCTCTCTCCCTTATCTTCCAAAGATGACAAGGATCCTACCAAGGACAAACCATCTAAAGAACTCATTGAAAGGAAGAATTTGAGGAAGAGAAAATAACGATCAAAGATAAGAAATAGTTGGAGAAAACATGGAAAGAGAAGGACTAACAGATGAAGAGTCCACCATTCAAACGCCCCCAGTGTATTACATTTACTGATCAATTTCAAGTGGAACGCTCCACATGGGTACTCCTAGGGAAAGGATTCCACCTCATTTCCGATATGATACTTCCACCTAAAGAAAGAAAACATCGTCACAAGAGTCAGGATATTTCATGAGCAATCTGGGAGAACTAGTACCCTCGAGGAACAAAGTTGACAAGTCATCCATGACTCCTCAAGATCGTTCCTCTTATCAGTAAGTTTGTAGATAATGATGTGCTCCTCTTAATATAACAGAGTATTAACTTAAGCCAAAAAAATCAAATCCATGATAGGAAACATGGATGTAGTAGAATACGTCACTCACATTGTAGGTCAGATTGTTGAAGAACTCAAGGAGGAACAACATGATGAAAATGGAACTGCTCATACGCTATGTTGTCATGTCGATTAACCGAAAAAAGTTATTACCCATGGTCACAAAATCTATACAATAGAGTATAGATTCACACTAACCTAAAGCAGTCTGAGTATCAAACGATTGTAACAAATCAAAGGATGTGTGAAACTCATAACCGGATCGAGGAGCTAGGCAACCTGCTAATCATACATTTTAAATCTCTAACGAGGTTACCTAGGACAATTTGTACCCTTAGTTTAAGGTTACAGATCATAGGAAAAGAGACTATATGCAAAATTTTATCTTGTCTATATTGCTAAGTGGAAAATGGGTGTAACCAGATGTACCCGGAATACAAGTGTTTATTTTATCAAGTGGTTTCAAAGATCGTAAATGTGAACAGTTCTCTTTTTATCATCTGAAGTTGGTAGGATTTTATTTCTCGCCCTATCATTTGAAATAGGTACGATTTCAGTGATCTCTCTATGTAAGGTCCTATAAGGGATCTTTACTAATGATCAAACAATCAATAGAAACAAGAATATGAGTAGAAGAAGAGAAATCAAGCTTGCACACGTTTATGACTGAAAAACATCTGGTACAACTCAATATACTAGGCCGTGAACTCTGTGGCATCAACAACTAATAATGACCTAAACAACCTCTATTTATAGTGGACTTGGGCCGGAAACTGGGTTTACAGACGTAAACTCACTACAGGACCGTAAACTTATTAACAACCTACCAAACCACCAAAAAGACCCAAAAGAACTATTACAATGAAATCCTAGACCAAACCACTAACTGGACCCTTCAATTTCCCCCCTGGTTTGGTTCTAGCATGAACTCAGTATTTGTCGACCACCATCACATCTAATTTCTCCATTGCTCCGTTCCACATCCGTTTGTTAATGATATCAACAATCATAGCCGTATATTCTTTGGCAGCTGGCTCGAAGATGTTGTTGGATTAATGTCTAAGTCCATAACTATATTTGGTATGTACTTGACCCGACCCGACATGGTCCATTTGGGTTGCACTTCACCAGCACAGTTTATATGGATAGTATTTTAAGAATAGTATATTTAGGATTTATATTAAAATATTATAAATTCTAATATATTAATATATAATCATATTATTTAATTAGTATTGATCAAGATTTAATTTATAATTAATTAGGTGATAAAAATGGACTAATTAAATATGGACTCTTAGATATATATGTGTAGTGGGCCAAGTTCATTTAGGTTGGACAAAGTCTTCATGGATAGTCCATGGAGCTTTAGCCCATGGATCCTAGGAAATGAAAGGTCATGGGTATTAGGGTTTAACCCTAATCCTCCACACTATATAAAGATGTCCTTGGTTGGTGAAATGGGCACTAGTGTGGGTACACTAAGAGGGCTAGCCAATTTCACTAGAGAGAACCAAGTATCCATATTCTCTAAAGTCTTCCAAGGTGTTTTGGTGATTTGTGATTCCATTTGAGGCTTCCACACTATTGGGGTTAAGCTCTTAAAGCTTGAAGACATCAAGCTACACCAAAAGGTATGTCATCTAACTAGTCTTTGTAGTATAGTTACCTCATAGTATGCTAGTTAGGATTAAAGCCTTGGAAAGTTCTTATTTGCATGTATAATAGAGAAAACATAGATCCAAGGTTTATAGGGTTGCATGTACACCATAAGAGTGTTAGAAGGCTCAAAACCCAACAGTGGTATCAGAGCCATGGGTTGTTTTCTGTTATATTGATGCAAACGTTTTATTTTCAAAGTTGAAAAAGAAGGAAAAAAACCATGACGTTTGTCAGATTTTAAGATAATTACTTTTTTTTTTGTGAAAAACTAATTATTTGTAAAATTTGAATAATTTGCTATATGAGTTGAATTAGGTCAAATTTAGTAAAGGATAAAATGATATGATTATTTTATTAGTTTTAAAAGTTTGATCTAAAGAGTTTTTTGAAACCTCCATAAGTTATGGATATGAAAAGGTTTAAAATAAAATTGATTCAAAGTTTTATGGAGTTACAAAATTTGGTGTTACTGTTTTACAGAATTCCATAACTTATTCTTAAGTTATGGAACATGAAAAGTTTCATCATAAAACAAACATTTAACTCCATAAGTTATGGATTACCAAAAGTTTTATGTTTCCTTGTTTTATGAGTTATTTTTTAGAATAATGAAAAATATGTGTTAGATGTTTTCAATCCAAATTAATCTAAAAGTTGTTCATAAAATGTGTTTTTGTAACTTGTCCTCAAGTTATATGAAAAGTCACATTTATGAATCTTAAAAACTCATAAAATGCCTTAGGTTATAAAAAAATGAAGAGTCTTTTCTTATAAATAGTTTTTATGGCTCCATAACTTGTCCTCAAGTTAAAACTCATAAGTTATGAATCCTCAAGTTATGGATGTCCAAGAGTCTCCTCATTAAAAGTTTTAATACTTTAATTAAAACTCATAAGTTATGAAAATCCAAGAGTTTTGATTAGTTTCAAAACTTGCCCTCAAGTATTGGAATTTGAAAAGTTTTCTTTTATGAATACTTTAATTCCATGTTAAGCCCTTAGAATTTTAAAGAGTTAAAATTCAACCCTTATACTTTATAATATTATAAGTTAATAATATATATATATATATATATATATATATGTGTGTGTGTGTGTGTGTATAAGAGTAAAGTCAGTCTTACTGTTAGTAGGCCTCATTCACGAAGCCGGTCTATAAGGGGGGTATAAGGTTATTGCCTATAAAATGGCAGTTTAATGGGTGTCCACTCTCACCCACTGTTTCCTTGACTGGTGGAGGGTCGTTAGCCGAACGGGTTTGACAGGACTATAATTCTGCCTTCATTAAAAGTATTAGTGATAAATATAAAGTAACTAAATGTTTTTTATAATTCCCAATCTTAGTTACTTTAGGGAAATGTGAATAAGGTGCTAATCCATGAAATTACACTTTGCAATTTGTTTAAGTCGGTTAGTGGAGCGTGTGTGGTTAGCCGGCACACTAACTCGTATTTAACAATGTAGGGAAAGGGTAACTTAATATTTATCATAGTATCGATGGAGCGTGTGTGGTTAACCGGAAATCCAGAAATGCATTCTCTTCCCAATGGAAAGGGATTGGCCATAGTCAACTTGGTTGACCAAATGGTAAAGAGAAATGCTAAGTCTGAGATAGCCCCATGTACTATTACCTAAGGATCCATATATTTCTATTGCCAAAGGAAGGGGCTTTGGTTATGAAGCTGCCAAACTTACCTAAGGATGATAAAATCAATAAGTTTGACTTTATTTCAGATAAAGTCCATGGTCTAACTCTATTAGGTTCCTACTTGGAGATTCTTATTACATGATGTGGCTGGGTCACATGTTGATGTTTTAAGAATCAAAGAAATGTAAAGAAACTTAAAGGAAGTATATGCTGATTCTGATCGCGAAGATGGATTTCAATCGCATGGTTCGGTGAAGTGGTTAAATCAAGAAGATGATTCATACTTCATTCGAAAATAGTTCATAGAGTTATACTCTAAGATTGTAACTTGAGTGACATGTCTTAAAGAAGGTTTAAAATACTTGTCAAATGTAAGAGTAAAAGTTTTCTACTATTGTACATTTGAAATTGGTAAGTTGTGATGTTTTGGATAAAACAATGATCAACTAAGGCTAATTGTGTTGTGTCTGTCTTGATTAGTATCCACACACTATCTCTTGAATATTTGGCAAGAAAGTCTTATAGGTCAAGGAGACAGTGGGAGTCTAAAAGATCCTGAAAGGGTTTCAAGAAGTAATCAAGAACAAAAACCTGTATTTCATCACTAGCACACAACTAGAGGTTTATAACCTATCGTGTTGACATTTTTGTGCCCATTCCAGTTAAATTGGCTATACATTTGAGTTCTACATGTTCTCAATTGTTTGGATAACTACTTGGAAGCAATGGCAGGCCCTTGAGCTGCCAGGTGGAAAGAAGTTAAGATTGCACAAGTTCAATCCATATGAGTTAGGATTTTTCACTAACCTAGTCATGTGGTTATAGTTTTGACAAATTCACATGGATAGGAACGCTTACACCATAAAATCTAGGTGTCATAAGGTTTCTCTTCGATTCATGAAAATGATGGTAAGGAAACTCTTTCACTAAGTAGATTTTAAGTAGATAGCAATTGCGACTTTTGCAGTTCTCAAAGTCGTTAGTGGAGCGTGTGTGGTTAACCGGCACACTAACATTGAATTATGAGAAATGGCAAAAGGTCTAAACAATTTAGACTATGATTACAGCATCCCTTTTCATAGTTCTGAAACTGTTTAGACACACATGTGAGCTATCTAAGAGAGGTGTATGATATTGATAAAGTCTTATCAAGGAAATCTAGTATCAGAAATCTAAACTTTGGTAAGAAAATCAATAAAGTATTGATTTTTAGAAGTCCAGTTGATTTTTGGGTACATGTCGAAGCTAGTGGGAGCATAAGTCTTATGCTATTAATCATCATATTAGTGGTAGCATGATAAAGGTTGCAAGTTAGCAATGTTAATTATAGAAAACAAAAGGTCTCAATTGGGAAAAGTTGTTTTGCTATAATTAAGGGAGAGGAAATTATACTTCATCTCAAATCTAAAAGCTTAGATTGAGGTCTTAATCGTATTTAGTCAAGAATATGAATATATATATATATATATATATATATATATATATATATATATATATATATATATATATATGAATTTCATGTTGGAATGGCTCAACATAAGTAAATTCTGTATACGGGTCCATTATTTGCGTTCTAAAATTCGATTATGATTACGGCATCCCTTTTCATAATCTGAATTATGAGAACTTGGCAAATAGAAATGGAAATGTTATAGCAAAAGACTGGTTTAGTCTTTATGTGAGACATCATGAATCGTGTCCCATATGCTTCGGATATAGGATCGATTACATGTGCTATATTCATCCTTTCTAAAATTTTCCAAATGCCTGGGGCATTAAGAAGGGAAAAGGTTTAGAACTGGATATGACTAAAAGGATTAAACAATTGTCGAGAACAATCTAAGGTTTACCGAAGATTGGTTGCTCAAGGACAGTTGGAAGTATAGTGATAATTCTGGAAGGACCATATTGACATAATCTGTAAGGAGGCAACTCTTGTTCATAAGTGATAGTCAAAATGGAATCTGGAAATGTTTCAAAGTTAGAAATTTCAATCTGTGTAAGATTAAGGAAACTTAATGCAAGAAGGATGTTTCCAAGGAGTTGATCTCCTTTGGAATACTCTGTAATGATTGTTGCCAAGTCTTTGTGAGTTTGTGCATAATCGTTACAAGAGGATCAATGCATATAAGTTTAGAATCTAACATATTTCAGTAAATGGCGTGAATTTGGAATTCTTGCATTTGCAGTAAGGATTTGGGAGTGTGAAAGGAGAATCATTGAAGTTATGTTCAATTGATCTAGTTCACAAAGTAAAGATCATAGACAAACATAGTATGCATACTTGGTGTGTGGCATGACTAGTGTTTAAGAAAACATAGTGTACATGCTTGGAGCATGGGAAAACTATTGTTTTAAATTCAAGAATAAAGTTGATAGCTGAAACAGTATACAATGAATAATGTGTAATCATATGGTGATAAATAAAAGGTGTTTTATTTATGTTCAAAGGGTTGATACCATATTGGATTCAATTATTATTGTGTTTCATTTTGCATGTTTTGACTTCCCGAATAAACTAGGTTATTCTTCCAGAATGACTAAGTTATTCAAACCATCCACAGTCGGTCATATGTTGGAAGTAGATATGAATTAAGACTATCATGGGTTGGCTTGTAGAGGTCTAAGGTGTTGGACAAAGGGCTACAACACTCATGAGTGCTCATAAGTTCTGAGTATTGGATTCAACCCGCGCTCATTGCAATCACTTCATGGATTTTATCACGAGTGATCATGAGATATGAGTTGTTACTATGAGTTGATAGTACATTGATTGCACGAAAACGCATTTGGTAACTCGGTGCTATAAAACGTGCCTTTGTGTATGATTCAACAAGTAGTAGAACAAGCCATATGAGTCGAAGTTTATCCATTCCTTTTACCTTCGGGATAAAAGCGATATCTGTGGGCCCCTCGATGATTTGATGATGACAAATGGAAGTGCTCGGCCGGGCCAGGACTGATTTGATTTGTTCAATTAGTCAGTCGTCATAAATCGCAAATCGGGAAACAACAAATGGACAGAGAGAATGATTATAATCCATGTCTCAGTCCATATGATATCTTGAATGGAGGAATATATATGATCCCTTATCTAATGGACAAGTCATTGACAAAGGTCAGAGTTCATCTACAAGGTCAGAGTTCGACAAAAGCTTTTGAGAGCTACGATTGCCAGTTGGTTCCTGAAGTCATACGCAATAATAGTTTTAGACTTATCCAAGTGGGAGACTGTTGGATTAATGTCTAAGTCCATAACTATAATTGGTAAGACTTGACCCGACCCGGCATGGTCCATTTGGGTTGCATACCATCATGCACTTGGATAGACTATAATGAGAGAAATAAGACACTTATGGTTATTAATATATTATAAGTTCTAGTATATTAATAATAAGAATAATAAGATTATTTAATTAGTATTGATCAAGAATTAATCTAGGATTAATTAAGTGATCAAAAGAAGACTAATTAAATATATGGGTTGATTGTGTAAATCATCCATACTTGTATAGTGGGCTAATGCTCCATGGATAATCAAGTTGGGCTAAAACCCATAGGATGGTCCATGGATGCTCCATGGTGTATTTGTACCCATGGATCATGGATATGAAAGGCCATGTCAATTAGGGTTTACATGGTGTAACCCTAACTATATAAGCATCTTATTCTTGACCAAAATCGGCCACTAGAGTGTGAAGTGAAAGGGCTAGCCGATTTCATGAGTTGTAGAATTCTCTCAAGTTATTCTAAGTGTTTTGGTGATTGTGATTCCATTTGAGGCTTCCACACTATTGGGGCTAGGCACTCAAGCTTCATGAAGACTTTCTACATTAAAGAGGTATGTATTCTATCTTGTTACACTCATTGTTTTGTATGCTAGATTAGGATAATACCTTGGAAGTTCTTACTTGCATGTATAATAGAGAAAACATAGATCCAAGGTATTTAGGGTTGCATGTACACTTAGGAGTGTTAGAATGCTCAAAACCCAACAGCTTTAACCCATGGATCCTATGAAATGAAAGGTCATGGGTATTAGGGTTTAACCCTAATCCTCCACACTATATAAAGATGTCCTTGGTTGGTGAAATGGGGACTAATGTGGGTACACTAAGAGGGCTAGCCAATTTCACTAGAGAGAACCAAGTATCCATATTCTCTAAAGTCTTCCAAGGTGGTTTGGTGATTTGTGATTCCATTTGAGGCTTCCACACTATTGGGGCTAAGCTCTTAAAGCTTGAAGACATCAAGCTACACCAAAAGGTATGTCATCTAACTAGTCTTTGTAGTATAGTTACCTCATAGTATGCTACTTAGGATTAAAGCCTTGGAAAGTTCTTATTTGCATGTATAATAGAGAAAACATAGATCCAAGGTTTATAGGGTTGCATATACACCATAAGAGTGTTAGAATGCTAAAAACCCAACAGATGTCTTCAGCAACTTTGATCTGATGATGGCTCAGCTGATGTATATCCCATTTTCCAAACTGAAGCAAATCTCTTTTGTCATATAAGCGAAGGCATCCTTGTTCAAGCTTTATGTCAGCAGAGGCTGTAGTTTCATCAAACACCCAATACAACATGGACCATAGAGATCCATCTTGATGATTCTGAAGAATAGGAATCTGCTTTACTTGATTGGTAGGAGGCCGCATCACGGATCGAAGAGGTTGATTCGTGTTGGGATCAATTACACTTGGGTATACTTTAATAATCGACTCTGCAGTCTTCATTGAAGGAAATCCCTTAAGTACTTGATCTTCCAAGAAATGCTTGAACTGTGTAGCCTTGGGATTCTAAGATGGATTTGCAAAAGGAGCCTTTGATAACTCTGAAAGATCAAGTCTGGTCCAGGAATTGAAATCATGAGCATCTTTATACAATTCAGTGTTGCCACTCTTCCGTCTCACGATCCACATATTTAAAGTGTCGTTAAATCCCCATGAGATGATCCCTGACCGATCACCATATACATTTCTAAAGCGATTCTCTCCAAGATCTTTAAAAGTGATGTTGGGTTGATCCCCATGAGCATTCTGATCCGAGCTCCTTTTAAACAAAAATTGACCCTTCTCAGCAGATTTGGTAAGTTTTACACGTTTAAAGGCCACAACACTCGGAGCTTGAGGTGGCTCATCCTCAAATCGATCTACAACACGAGATGTTTGAGCAGATGTCACAATGGGGTGAGCTTGAATATGCAGATTGATCCTTGACTCATCAGCAGATGTCTTGAACTTGTCACCAAGTTCCTCTTCTATCTTTTTTTAAATTAAAGTAGATTGAGGTGAGGAGATTAAAGTGATCTTGGAGATCAGAAATCTGCTTAGTCTTCAAATCTTGTTCTTTTCAAGATCAGACACTTGAATCTTCAGCTTGGCATTTTCGCTCAAAAGATCAGTAACTAGGATATTGAGCTCAATGTTCTTTTGATCAAGTATATTCATTTTCTTCTGAAGCTCATCAATGGTTGGATTATCTTCTCCTGAATGACTTTCTCTAAAGGAAATTCCTTTAGATCTGGGAGAAGGAATTGAGCTTTGTTCCTAAGCTAAATGCATGGCGAACCTTATAGAGGCAGCATCATGATCTGGCCTGGGAGGAGAAAATCTTGCTTGAGCAAAAGATCCACCAGCCTCAAAGGTGGTGCTAGGACCTTCACTGAAAGGTTATGATGAGACAATGGCAGGAGTGGTTGTTGGTGGAATTGGGAGGCCTTGAAATATATCAGAATCCAGAAATCCTTGTCTAGGATCACGTCTTCTTTTTTTGGAGGGGGTTGTGAGATCTGGGTTGTTGCATTGTCACTCTGAAGTGGTTCTATGGTAGGTGAAACAATATCAATGGGAGGAATCCTTGACACCATCACCATAGGAGTTGTCGATTCAACCACTTGTTTGGTAGTAGGAGGCGTTGGTTCGAGAATATCATCGGAGTCCATTATCTCCGTTGCTGGATCAACAACATCATTGATATTGTCAAGAAGCGAGTTGAGGTTTTCATTTGGCAAGAAATCTTCATTACTTCCAAATTTCACCGGAATTTCATCCTTATCGAATCCACACAGATCAAAGTCTTCATATAAACTAGTCTCAGTCCCACTCTTTGAAGACCCTTCATTATAATCACTATGAACTTCAACTGATATCAGATCATGTTCCTCTGCCACACAAACATTTGGAGCAACTGTCTCTTCTCTTTCTTCTTGGTCTGACACAGTGATAACATCCTGTTCTAAAATCACTCTTTCTGAAGAAGTAGCCTCAGAGGATACTTTATCGGAGGATCCATGAGACTCAGACGCTTCATTTTGCTCAACAAATCTCCCAAACTTCACAAGCGGATACAGTCCTTGGAAAACGACCTTTCCCTTGCGATTCTGCTTGATAAGCCCAACAGTGTGAGGACCTAATGACTTCATATATAAGGTATCTCCCTCTTTGACCATCTCTAGACATTGAATATTGATGAACAGTTGGATGAACTTAGGATACATCAAAAAAGTATCCCGAGTTATTGCGTTGATGTTCACTACGAACTCGTCCAAAATAAAGTTTTGTGAAATTGAAGTCTATTCCTGCAGCAAGTGAAGCGATGGCTCCAGTGTTCCTCAGCGAGATCTTATTAGCACTAGACCTTCTTCCAGAAATGCAGCTCATAAATACATGAGCTAAGAATCTCCATGACGGTGGCCGAAGCTTCTTCACAGTGGGAGGAAAGTTGCCTTCATAACCCATCTTCTTAAGAACCTTCTGGGCATCTTCAATCCCGATCTCAGTAGGAAAACCAGGTTGATCATTAAGCATCAATGCTTCTCTGATAAATTGCTTAGTAATTACAATCTTGCAGCCCTTCACAACAGCTTCAACAATAACTGCTCCATCATTATCTGTCTTCAGTTTGGCAGTCCTCCAGAATTCCCTGATGATATTCTTATAAACCATGGGATTCACAGTAATAGCAGACGCCAAGCAGCAATCCCTCAGCCTGTGGATCATCGACCTGAATTGTCCATGAATAGCAGGAGGATCAGCCAGTACGATGGCCAAGTTGTGCATGTCAGCGAACTTCAAATTTGCCATTTGATCTGCACTAAAACAAGCCAAGTGAGAAAAAACAAATATATTTGAGCAATTAATGTTTTAAGTTTTCTTAATCAATCGATCTAATTTTGGCCTTTAAAAATTATTTTCACCAAAATGGATTTTACGGTCAACTAGGGGTTTACGGTCATAAACCCATGGCCGTAAATGGAGTATACGGCCGTAAGCTCCTTGGCCGTCAGCTTCGACCGTAAGCTCTGATAGATCGTTTTTCTTCGATTTACGCCCCAAAATCCGTCGATTTGATAAACAAAACACATTCCCACGGTCGGTTTTGTTATACCTTTGAGATGAACCGAACGATTTCACAAAAAAAACGAGAATTTTTTTTTTGAGAGGAGAGAGAATGGGAGAGATTTTGCGGCCGGAAATTGAAAAGTGAGAGGTGAGAGAGTTTTCGGTTGTAAGCTCTCCTTAAATACCCGGTTCAATTTTACCTATTTCCACACAGTATAAAGCACAGTCCAAATCCCAAATATTAAAAACAAAATTTTTGAGGATTAAAAATTAAAAATAAAATTAACATAAACATAAACAAAAATAAAAATAAAATAATTTCTAAAATTAAAAAATAAAATTTAAATTTTGATAATTATTAAAAATAAAATAAAATTAGAAATAAAATAAAAATAAAAAAATAAAATTAAAATACAAGAAGACTCAACTTATCTCAACAAATACTAAACATAATTTTGTGACACAGGGATCAAAGTTGTTAGATAACCTTAGTCCACTTGTCGGTACCTTTTACCTTTATGTCTATGTTTGGTCGATCGTCGGTATTGTGATTCACTTAAACATGAAAAGTTTGTGATAGATTTGGACAAGCTAAGAAAGACAAGACATTTTTTATCCTATATTCTTAGATAAATTTCCTATGGACCATTTAGCTAACGACGACCAGAGATATTGTTGTCCACCTAAATTGAGCAGTGAGATCTACAGACAATCTATAACTGTTCAATTTTAATTGTACTAGAACATGTTTCCCGCTTCCTGATATGTTCCAGTAATCAAGGACTTCCAGAATACTCCTTACATCGGGTGAGCAGACAATTATTAAGAAAGAAGATAGATTTAGAATGCATATGCTATACACCCTGGTCGGATCTCTTCCAATCACGCAAAGGGTGAAATATATGACTAACTGAAGTTTTAGAGGGATTGAGAAAAAGAATTATGCATATACTGTGTACCAGGTCGGATTATATGTCACACAAAGGAGACAGTATATGGCTAACAGATTGAAAGAATTGCATAGAGAGAAGATGCAGAGAGATAGAATTGCATATGTTACAGTCCAGGTCGGATCTCTCAATCATGCAGAGGAGGCAACATATGACTAACAGATAGAAAGAAAGAAAATAACCTTCTACAAACATTCCAAACGACACTAGTGCACTAGCAGGAAACCTCTAACTCTCACCAAATGACAGAATAGTCATGTAGTTTTTGTTATATTTGTCTATCTCTTAAATTCATATCATGTACTCTATTATTATTTATAAAAACCTTGTGTTCAAACTTTAAGATGGAATACATCTACTGTATGCTTATTACTGTACTTGTACTATATATACATTTTCCTTCCAATGTTACATAAATCATTGTCATTTATAGTAAATAGCGGAAGACTTTGTATTTTTATAATAGTTTCAAAGTTGTAATGTCCATTTTGTTGTAGTCAAGTGGAGTTCTTCTCTAATAATCCTGCAAAATATTAATAACAACGTATAAGCAAAATGCTTAGTAAGCCTACAAAATATTCACCCATTATATTAACCATATAGCTCCAAATAGGAGATAAATTCAAACAACATATGAATCCTAATATAAATTAGACACACTAAGAAGGATTGATCACACATCACGTCATGATCAAGGGAAGACTAATCACACTAGCATCATGATTATCTTACCTCTAACTGATTCCAAGAGGGATAGTGTAACGCCCCGTTCCTGGTACGTATTTATTTTGATTAAATGTTCAATTTGGAAGAGCTACTCGGCGAGTTGTAGCCCTAACTCGCCGAGTAGATGTCGAGATGGATACAGGCTTTAAGTGATCTGCTCGGCGAGTCCACTCCTGGACTCGGCGAGTAGGCCAATCAGGAGGAGACCCTAGTCCTTAGGGTTTGCACCCTATTTAAACGTCCTTATAGCCCCATCTCAGCCTCCATCACCCTTAGAGTATTCCTTATCGAAACCCTAGCCTCCATTGGTAAGTTTGAGTGATTGTTGCCTTGTGAAGGGACTTTTGGGGCACTTTGGTGCAAGTGGAAGAAAGGAGAGGTTGAAGAGGTCAAGGAAGGGGACTTAGATCAAGAACACATTCATTTGTGGTCATCCATTCTGGTAATAAAGTTTCCATCTTGATTATTGATTTATTAGATCTTGTTTGTCCCTAAATTGTGGCTTTTAAGCCCTAAAACCCCAAATCCTTGAAGAGAAACCTTATGGTTGGGCTATACTTCAAATATGGACTCTCATTACCTTATTGAAGTGTTAAGTTTCACTCATATTGGTGATTAAGGTCCCTCTTGAGCTTAGAACCCCATTAAGAGCTTGGTTTGGACATTTGAAGCCTCTAAAGCTATGCATGCACGTAAAGTTTGCAACTTTACGTGATAAGCATGCCCTGGAAGCCTAGATCTGTGGTTTGGAGCCGCTACATGGCTCAAATCAGCTCCATATGGAAAAAGGACTGAATGAACTCGGCGAGTAGAACGATGGACTCGGCGAGTCCTATGAATATAGTCGTGGACTCGGCAAGTTGGATGAGCAACTCGGCGAGTCCGATGAAGATTGCCTTAGACTCGACAAGTTGTTCTTCAACTCGGCGAGTCAGATGAACTTGGACTTAGTATGTAAGCATCGAGGAAGAATGCATCGAGTCTTCGCTAAGCTCGACGAGTAGAAACAGGTGTAGAACTAGAACAGATGGAAGGAACTCGGCGAGTCCGGTCAACCAGGAAGTTGACTTTGACAAGAATGTTGACTTTGACCCGGGGTAAAATAGTTATTTTACCCTAAGATTAGTTATTAGTATCTGACTTAGTGTTTATGGAAATTGTAGCCTGGGAGTTCCGGTTCAGCAGTCAGGCGCTCAGCAAGCAGACTTCCAGCAGCTACTTCGAGGTGAGTTACCTTCCAGTGGCAGTGGGTCTAAGGCCACAATGTTGGCCCACTAGTAAGAATTGTATGAGTAGATGATTGTCTCTGTGATATTCATCTAGGGTTGCCACTACCTGTGTTATCTTTATGTGTTGATGTACTAGTGATAGTAGGGGGAGATAGTCCCCAGGTTGTCTGTCGATAGGGTCGAAGGGGCAGTCATGCTCAGCCATGATAAATAGATTATGTGATACGTATTATGTGGTAATGGTACGGGGTGAAATATTCCCCAATATCCGGTCGAAAGGACCGAAGGGGAGACCGGCCCCCAGATATGCTAGTCAGTATCCGGTCGAAAGGACCGAAGGGGAGACCAGCACCCAGATATACTAGTCAATATCCGGTCGAGAGGACCGAAGGGGTAGGTCGGGCACCCAGATATGCCTGACAATAATTATATGTTATGTGGTACAATGGGGGAACTCACTAAGCTTCGTGCTTACGGTTTTTAGTTGTTGTTTCAGGTACCTCTTCAGCCAAAGGGAAGGAACTGGCGTGGTAGCGGCATATCACACACACGCTCTTGTTTTTTCCGCACTATGAGACATTCTGGGATTTGTACTCTGATATTATTATGATTTACGTTCTGGTTTACAAACGCGAAACATGTTTTATTAAATGATATGGCCGAATGATATTGCGTTTCAAACGTTTTGAAAATCACTTAATTAAAAATGAAATTTTTGGTCCATAATTTTTGGGATGTTACAAGTTGGTATCAGAGCCCTGGTTTGAGGGATTCGGACACACCTTCAGGGGTGTCTGAACTCAAATCAAGGGATTACAAGATTTTGAAAAAGAAAAATGTTTTCTAAAAGGTTAAGTAAAGAATCTTAAGAAGGAACAAAGTGTGTGATGGGCGCGACCGGCCGTGCTCAAGTAAGTATTCCCCAATGTACCCATACAAGTTTATGTATGTTTATCTGTTTCAGTAGAACAGCATGCTAGAATAGGACTAGGGATCTAGGAGTGATGCCTTATGTGCCTGCTTATTGTGCTTCAGTATATGAAAATTGCATGCTAGGATTGAGTAGACAGCAGTAGAACAGCCTATTTAGGTTATGCCTGATATCATGAGCTTAGCATTGTACGCTTGTACAGTTTCCCATTGTGAGGATGGAATTGCTTGGGTAGTCTCCTACATCTGAATGCTGCTTGCTTTGTGCTTTGTGGGACTCGAAGTGATGGGAGTTATCCATTAGGTGAATGCATCACGTCACATGCGAACAGGGCTGAATAATCTTAGAGTGCTAGACTTGGCCCTATTGCGCAGCTCTTGTCTGAGTCTAGTCGTTATAGGGACAACTCTTCTATTTGAAGGATTATCTGAGCCTTGCCGCATGTGATGGTATTCAGGTGATGGCTAATTGGCATCATAAGGAGGCTTTCAGCAGCTGAGGACTGGATTAGGTATAGTCAGAGAACTCTCTAGGGCAAGCCTAGGATGGGAATAGCAGAGATTATTAGCAGTAATAGTGACTTGGTGGAGTCAAGGCAGTACTTGAGGAAAGTACGGATAGATGTCGAAGGTAGTATGGGCCCGTACTACTGGAAGCAAAGGATCCGTACTCGAATCATGGAAAGCTGAGATGAGATCAGGAAACTTGTGGTAGTAGTGATTCCTCGATATATGTGAGTATTCCTAACGTTTATTATGTTGTGGTTCAGAATGGTGGTTTTATGCCCTAGACCAGCAGTTGGCAGTTCAGGGGATGGATCGGGTTCGGGATCAGGTTCCTAGCCGGTGGATGAGAGGCTACGCGATTTCATCACGTCAGAGATCACCAGGGGCATCCTTGAGTCGACCCCCATTATCTTCGGGTCGATCAAGGAAGGGATAGTTGAGCTGATGGAGGATCGCCTTCGGGCATTCAGGAGCGACATAGCATCTGGCCAGTCGGGATCTCGCACACTATCCTTCAAGGACTTCAGGGGCTGTGGTGCACCAGATTTTCACGGGACAAAGGACCCTATAGCTGCCAGGTGATGGATTGCAGACATTGAGTCTGCACAGTTGACTAGCTTCTGCCCTGAGGGGTTGAAGGTGATATTTGCATCAGGATGTCTGAAGGATCGAGCCAGGGATTGGTGGAAGTCCGTTGGTGACTCGGTCGGAGCCTCGGCTGTCGAGGCTATGACCTGGTCGGACTTCGTGACCAGGTTCGGGGCAGAGTTTGCACCAGCTGTCGAGCTTCAGCAGCTGGACAGGGATTTTTTAGATATGAGGCAGACGAGAGAGACTGTGGCGGAGATCACCGCCAACTTCTAGGAGAGGGCGTTGTTGGTGCCCCAGTACGTGGGAGATAAGGATGTCAGGAGGACCCGCTATCATGACATGTTACGAGCTGATATTCGGGAACATGTCAGTTTTTCAGCTTGCCCTATCCTGGACTCTATGATTTCCAGGGCAAGAGAGAGGGAGATAGATCTGGAGCACATCCAGAAGAGGAAGGCGGAAGAGGGTCATGTTATGGGGGCTTCGGGGAAGAAGCCTAAGGGACCAGATGCGGGGCCGAAAGCCCAACAGGGGCGGGGCCGCTGCAGGAAATGTGGCAAGGCACATGAGGGAGCGTGCAAGATGGGATCGTCAGGCTGCTATAAGTGCGGCAAGTCAGGGCGCTTCAGCAGGGATTGTACCGCCCCTGCGCCTGTGATTCAGACGTCTGAGTTGTTATGTTTCCATTGCAACCAGAGGGGCCACAAGAGGGCTAGTTGCCCCCAGTTGACAGCAGCATCGGCGCCAGTAAAGGCGCCAGCTCCAGCGACCCTGCGGATCACGGATGGCCAGCAGGGCAAGGTAGAGGCTCCAGTGGTGAGGAGTCGGGCGTTTCAGCTGACTACCGAGGAGGCACGCGTCGCACCCGATGTGGTGACGGGTATGGTTCTTTTCCCTCTATTTTATTTATATGATGTTATGATATTGATGTGTGCTCTGTGTATATGCATTAGGATCGTTCCATGTGAACGGTATCCCAGTTCTGGTATTGTTTGACTCAGGTGCCACCAGATCGTTTGTTTCTCTTGCACTTATCAAGAAGTTTTCTGAGTCTTAGGGCATGTTGGATTGCCCTCTAGAGGTAGAGATTGTCGATGATCGATCGGTACGAGCATCAACAGTGTTCAGGGATTGTGTTCTAAGGTTGTTGGAGGAGCGCTTTTCGGTGGACTTGGTTCCCATTCCGTTGCGTAGGAACAAGGTGATCATAGGCATGGATTGGTTGAGCCCTAATGGGGCAGTGATAGATTGCGCACGGCAGCTGGTGTGGATCAGAACCGCAAGTTGGGGAGAGTTGGTGATCTATAGCGAGAGGCCACAACATGGACCCACAGTATGTTCAGCAGCGAGAGTTAGGCACTACATTCAGCAAGGTTGCGAGGGATATGTCGCGTATGTTATGGATACCGGGGAGCCGGGTAGGGCGACGGTGAGCGAGGTTCCAGTGGTACGAGACTACGTCGATGTGTTCCCAGAGGAGCTTCCTGGGATAACTCTGGAGCGCCAGGTAGATTTCAGGATCGACTTAGTCCCTGGTGCGGCTCCGATAGCCAAGGCACCGTACCGGTTGGCTCCTCCCGAGATCCAGGAGTTGTCTACGCTGTTGCAGGAGCTGCTAGACAAGGGATTTATCAGTCCGAGCAGTTCACCCTGCGGAGCCCCGATTTTGTTTGTGAAGAAGAAGGACAGGTCGCATCGGATGTGTATAGACTATCGGGAGCTGAACAAGGTGACGGTGAAGATCCGTTACCCACTCCCGAGGATTGATGATCTCTTTGACCAGCTACAAGGAGCATCTTGGTTCTCCAAGATCGATTTGCATTCAAGTTACCATCAGATGAGGGTCAGATAGGGGGATGTGCAGAAGACCGCATTTCGGACACGTTATGGCCATTATGAGTTCGTGGTGATGCCGTTTGGGCTCACCAATGCTCCTACCGCGTTCATGGACCTCATGAACCGTGTGTGCAGACCGATGCTGGATCGGTCTGTGATAGTTTTCATCGATGATATTTTGGTTTACTCCAAGACGCAGGAGGAGCACGAGGAACATCTGAGAGAGGTTTTGTAAACCCTAAGGAGGGAGAGCTTGTACGCCAAGTTCTCCAAGTGCGAGTTTTGGTTGCGCGAGGTGCAATTCCTGGGGCACCTTGTCAACCAGAACGGTATACTGGTTGACCCGGCCAAAATAGAGGTCGTGCTGAAATGGGAGATTCCGAAGTCTCCATCTGAGATTCGGAGTTTGCTGGGTTTAGCGGGCTACTATCAGAGATTCATTCAGGACTTATCCATGATAGATGTACCCCTGACACGGTTGACTAAGAAAGTCGTAGTCTTTCGATAGGGGCCTGAGCAGCAGGCAGCATTCAAGGTCCTGAGACAGAGATTGTGCGAGGCGCCAATCTTAGCCCTGCCAGAGAGCGTAGAAGATTTTGTGGTATATTGTGACGCGTCCATTTCGGGGCTGGGCACGGTGCTGATGCAGAGAGGGCATGCCATAGCCTACGCTTCGAGGCCACTGAAGGCTCACGAGGCGAACCACCCGACGCATGATTTAGAGTTGGGGGTGGTGGTCTTCGCCCTCAATATTTGGTGACATTATCTCTACAGGGTTCGGTGTACCATTTACACGGACCACAAGAGTTTGAGGTACCTCATGGATCAGTCGAATTTGAACATGAGGGTGCGTCGGTGGCTTGATGTGGTGAAGGATTATGATTGTGAGATCCTTTACCACCCGAGGAAGGACAATGTGGTGGCCGATGCGCTTAGCCGCAAGGCGGCGCCGATCAGGGATATATGCATGCAGATGACAGTGGTGACTCCGCTTTTGGAGCAGATTCGGAAGGCCCAGCAGGAGCCCTGAAGGAGGAACATCGGAAGAGTGAGCGCATAGTGGGTCAGGTTTCCTCCTTCAACTATGACAGCAGGGGATTATTGACATTACACCGCAGGGTATGGATGCCATACCTCGGAGGCGTGTGCCAGATTTTGATGGAGGAGGCGCACAAATCCCGATTCTCCATTCATCCTAGGGCGACAAAGATGTATAGGGATCTTTGTCTGGACTATTGGTGGCCCTGCATGAAGCGGGATGTGGCTTGGTTCGTCGAGCGGTGCTTAACCTGCAGGACGGTCAAGGCTGAGCATCAGAGACCGCACAGCAAGATGCAGCCGTTGGAAATCCCGTTGTGCAAGAGGGAGGATATTACGATGGATTTTATCATGAAGCTTCCCAGGACTGCGCGGGGAGTGGATTCTATATGGGTCATCGTGGATCGATTGACCAAGAGCGCCCATTTTATTCTGATTCAGGAGAGCATCTCAGCCGAGAAGTTGGCCGACATCTATATCAGGGAGATAGTGGCGCGGCACGGGGTGCCAGTATCAGTGATTTCAGATAGAGATGTGCGTTTTACTTCCAGGTTTTGGAAGAAGTTTCATGATGAGTTGGGCACTCGTCTGCATCTAAGCACTGCCTTCCACCCGCAGACGGATAGTCAGAGTGAGCGGACCATCCAGACTCTTGAGGATATGTTGCGGGCATGCGTGCTAGATTTCGGTGGCAGTTGGGATACGTATCTTCCGTTAGCATGATTTTCGTATAACAACAGTTACCATGCGAGTACTGACCGCCTTCCTTTCGAGATGCTCTATAGGAGAATGTGCAGGACCCCGATTTGTTGGGGCGAGGTCAGTCAGCGTGTCATTAGGAGCATCGAAGTGGTGCTCAAGACGACATAGTTGATCCAGCAGGTTCGTAGTAGACTGCAGACTGCGCAGAGTCGGCAGAAGAGCTACGCCGACAGGAGGCGTTCAGACTTGGAGTTTCAGGTGGGTGACATGGTCCTCCTGAAGGTATCACCCTGGAAAGGTGTCATTAGGTTCCGGAATAGGGGCAAGTTGGGCCCCAGGTTCATTGGTCCTTTTAGGGTTTTGGCTCGGCTGGGTCGGGCTGCCTATCGATTGGATCTTCCAGCAGAGCTTAGCCAGATCCACAACACTTTTCATGTTTCTCAGTTGAGAAAGTGTTTGGTGGACGAGTCAGCAGTTGTACCCTTGGAGGATATTCAGGTTGATAGCAACCTGAATTATATCGAGAAACCAGTTGCGATCTTAGATCAAAAGGCAAAGACATTGAGGAAGAAGGTGGTTCAGTTGGTGAAGGTGCAGTGGCAGCACCGGAAGGGTTCGGAGTGGACATGGGAGGCGGAGGAGGAGATGAGGGAGCACTACCCCGAGTTGTTTCTGGAGACAGCAGACGTCAAGGATGAAGTCTAAGATAAGTGGGGGAGAATTGTAACGCCCCGTTCCTGGTACGTATTTATTTTGATTAAATGTTCTGTTTGGAAGAGCTACTCGGCGAGTTGTAGCCCTAACTCGTCGAATAGATGTCGAGATGGATACAGGCTTTAAGTGATATACTCGGCGAGTCCACTGCTGGACTCGGCGAGTAGGCCAATCAGGAGGAGACCCTAATCCTTAGGGTTTGCACCCTATTTAAACATCCTTATAGCCCCATCTCAGCCTCCATCACCCTCAGAACATTCCTTATCGAAACCCTAGCCTCCATTGGTAAGTTTGAGTGATTGTTGCCTTGTGAAGGGACTTTTGGGGCACTTTGGTACAAGTGGAAGAAAGGAGAGGTTGAAGAGGTCAAGGAAGGGGACATAGATCCAGAACACATTCATTTGTGGTCATCCATTCTGGTAATAAAGTTTCCATCTTGATTATTGATTTATTAGATCTTGTTTGTCCCTAAATTGTTGCTTTTCAGCCCTAAAACCCCAAATCCTTGAAGATAAACCTTATGGTTGGGTTATACCTTAGATCTGGACTCTCAGTACCTTCTTGAAGAGTTAAGTTTCACTCATATTGGTCATTAAGGTCCCTCTTGAGCTTAGAACCCCATTAAGAGCTTGGTTTGGACATTTGAAGCCTCTAAAGCTATGCATGCACGTAAAGTTTGCAACTTTACGTGATAAGCATGCCCTGGAAGCCTAGATCTGTGGTTTGGAGCCGCTGCATGGCTCAAATCAGGTTCGTATGGAAAAAGGACTGAATAAACTCGGCGAGTAGAACGATGGACTCGGCGAGTCCTATGAAGATAGTCGTGGACTCGGCAAGTTGGATGAGCAACTCGGCGAGTCCGATGAAGATTGCCTTAGACTCGACGAGTTGTTCTTCAACTCGGCAAGTCAGATGAACTTCGACTTAGTATGTAAGCATCGAGTCTTCGCTAAGCTCGACGAGTAGAAATGGGTGTAGAACTAGAACAGATAGAAGGAACTCGGCGAGTTGGCGAGCCAACTCGGCGAGTCCGGTCAACCAGGAAGTTGACTTTGACTAGGGGGTAAAATAATCATTTTACCCTAAGATTAGTTATCAGTATCTGACTTAGTGTTTATGGAAATTGTAGCCGGGGAGTTCCGGTTCAGCAGTCAGGCGCTCAGCAAGTAGACTTCCAGCAGCTACTTCGAGGTGAGTTACCTTCCAGTAGCAGTGGGTCTAAGGCCACAATGTTGGCCCACTAGTAGGAATTGTATTAGTAGATGATTGTCTCTGTGATATTCATCTAGGTTTGCCACTACCTGTGTTATGTTTATGTGTTGATGTGCCAGTGATAGTAGGGGGAGATAGTCCCCAGGTTGTCGGTCGATAGGGCCGAAGGGGCAGTCATGCCCAGCCATGATAAATAGATTATGTGATACGTATTATGTGGTAGTGGTAGGGGTGAAATAGTCCCCAGTATCCTGTCGAAAGGACCGAAGGCGAGACCGGCCCCCAGATATGCTAGTCAGTATCCGGTCGAAAGGACGGAAGGGGAGACCGCACCCAGATATGCTAGTCAGTATCCAGTCGAAAGGACCGAAGGGGAGACCATCACCCAGTTATGCTAGTCAGTATCCTGTCGAGAGGACCGAAGGGGTAGGTCGGTGTCACACCCCCAAACCAGAATGGCGGAAACATTCGGGGGTGGATGACTTCACGTAGTATCACAACCATTGAATATTGTAAAGAAAGTAACACAACCATCACATATATGATGAAAACGTATATTGTTGCATTATACATATTAGCAAAAGAATATTACAATGAGATGATAAATGTTCAATAATAAAACATCCTTAGTGTTCCCTTCTCCAAAAGCTGGTGGTTACCTGTATTACTGATTCCCTGAGAAATACAAGTGGTTTTGAAAAAGTGTCAACAATTAAGTTGGTGAGTTCATAAGTGTTTTGCATTGAAAAATATGTCCTTTTTGATAGTAAATCGATGAACGAGATTTTCAGAAAATCCAATATTTTCTATAAATGATTTGAAAAGTTTCCCGTGTAGGAGTGCGTTAATGTTTTTCATACTTGAATAATAATAACGAAATTTGTATTAAAAATGGAAAACTGAAATGCATATATGAATCTCGTAAATCAAACTTGTTTTTATAGTTTTATGTGAGTTTTATAACCATACTATTGACACTGACGGCCTGTAACAACATTCTTCAGGTGTTGTAGTGTTATGACATTTGTCACCCCAGACCTGCCGGTCTAACTATAGCTAATAGTTTAGGTGCGGGATTGTCAATCCCGTATAGATCTATACACAGGTATCACGCTCTCTCTCCAAGAGATTAAGGTATATAATACAGGACTTGAAATGCATACATACGAGTACGTTGAAGTTTAAATGTCTCACATTACTTGGTATAAACAGATTTACGATAATAAAGACTTTACTTCTTTTGAAAGCATTTCATTTGTCGAGATGTATATGTAAAATGTATGAATCACTTGAATACAATGCTCATTATAGTTTCTCAAAAGTATGTTCCCATTTGGTAATAACAACTTTGTGATATAATAGCCCTTTAAACATAAAGTTTTTTTTTTGTATCGAAACCTTATAAGAACGATAATATAATTATGTTTATAAAATGATACTTTGATTCGTAATGTACTTGTATTCCCCCCCCCCCCCCCCCTAAAACTTAAAAAGAATTGAAAAGTAGGGGTATGAACTCATCCGTTAAGTTTGAAGAAAGAGGCTAGGGTTGAGCAGAACTTCGACCGCGGATGGTTGCGTCGTCGGGCTCTTCGGGGATCTCTGCAGCGTAAATCTTTCGTCGGGGGCTCGAGTACGGAAACCGAGGTGAGGGAATGGTCTCTGGACCTGGGAGAATGACTGAGGAATTGTGAAAGTGTGCCAAAACTCGAAGCTCAACCTCTCTATTTATAGGCTGGAATTGCCTCGTACGCGGGGCGTACTTCCGGAGTGCGCTGGGCGTACTCGGTACGCAGGGCGTACCTCGGTTACGCGGGGCGTAATATGGCGTCATGGCTTACGACTCCTGGCTAGCTAAGCGTAGAGGGGGCGGGCCGATGGGACTCGACTCTGGGTCTAGTACGCGGGGCGTAATCTGGCCTGTCCTCTTCTAAATTCCGTAACTTTCGCGTACGAGCTCCATTTTTCGTGTTCTTTATATCCACGCGTAGGTGAGATTATGCTCTACAACTTTCATTTAGACTCCGTCGGCTAGTTTTGATTTATTTTTAATGATATATTTTTAATAGGCTGGGCCTTCTAAAGTTTGTTAAAAATTCATAGGTTCTTTATTCGACGTCGGTTTTCGTTTGTCTTTTTATTGTTTTATTACCACTGAGGAGATCTTCAACTTCCGTTTAGGTGGCGATAGCTAAATAACACTCGATCTTCAATCCGAGTTTTTAGCCCTCTACTACTGTTACGAAACTTTGAAAATCCGTAACTTCTTCATACGAGGTCCAATTTGGGCGATCTTTTTATGCACGTTCACCTTTCAACGAGATCTACGACTTTTGTTTAGATACTTAAGGCTAAAATGTATTTTATTGAGATTTTTCTTTTTATGTCAAATAATGTTTTAACGTCATGTCGTAAATATATGAGTGGTTATAATTTCTTCAATATAACTCGGTTTTGAGCGTTCTTTATGTTTTTGGAAACCTTGGCATGATATCTAATATTCGATGAAGCCCAACCTTGATACTTGAACGCTTTATTTTCGAGGTTAATTTCGTTGTACTTAGCTTTCGAGTGTTACAATGCTTTGGAAAAATATAGGGTTGTCACATCATCCCCCTGTTAAGTGAATTTCGTCCCGAAATTTAATCTAAGATAGTGTTTACTATTTCAGGAAAAAGATGCGGGTACTTTTGTTTCATCTGATCCTCGCGTTCCCAAGTGTATTCAGGTCCTCTCTTGGCGTTCCAGCGGACCTTTACAATGGGTATTCGACTTTGGTTAGTCCTTTTGATTTCCCGATGCATGATCTCTACTGGTTCCTCCACAAACTGGAGGTTTTCGTTTATTGCAATTTCGTCTAGAGGGACGACAAGGGTCTCGTCGGATAAGCACTTCTTTAGATTTGATACGTGAAAGGTAGGGTGTACGTTGTGGAGTTCCTGAGGTAGTCTAAGTTTGTAGGCCACTGGACCGATCCTGGCAAGGATCTCGAATGGTCCGATGTACCTAGGGTTCAGTTTTCCACGTTTTCCGAAGCGTATTAAACCTTTCCAAGGTGAGACTTTGAGTAGGACATGGTCTCCAACTTGGAATTCCAAGGGTTTGCGTCTCTTATCTGCGTAACTCTTTTGTCTATCCCTTGATGCTTTTAGACGTTCTCGGATTTGAACAATCTTCTCCATAGTCTCCCTTATGATTTCTGGTCCAGTGAGCGTGTTGTCAGTTGCTTGTCCTTTTGCTAGTTGCGTGTCCCCCACTTCGGCCCAGCACAAAGGTGACCTGCATTTGCGGCCATAGAGGGCTTCAAACAGGGCAGCTTTGATACTGGTGTGGTAGCTATTGTTGTACGAGAACTCGACCAAGGGTAGATGTGTGTCCCAAGCTTTTCCAAAATCGATTACGCAAGCTCTCAGCATGTCTTCTAGGGTTTGTATAGTTCTCTCGCTCTGGCCGTCGGTTTGTGGGTGATAAGCGGTACTCATGTCTAGTCTTGTCCCCAAAGCTTTTTGTAGCGACTGCCAGAACCTTAAGGTGAATCTACTATCTCGGTCCGAGATAATGGATATGGGCACACCATGCAGTCGTACAATTTCTCTGAGGTATGTCCTTGTTAACTTCTCTAATTTATCCGTCTCTTTGATCGGTAGGAAATGCGCTGTCTTAGTTAACCTGTCGACAATTACCCAAATGGTGTCGAGTCCGCTTGTTGTCTTGGGTAATTTTGTTATGAAATCCATGGTTATCCGCTCCCACTTCCATTCGGGTATTTCTGGTTGTTGTAATAAACCCGAAGGCTTCTGGTATTCCACCTTGACTTTGGCACATGTTAGTCATTTGCTCACGTAGGTAGAAATTTCGGCTTTCATGTTTTGCCACCAGTACAACTTCTTGAGATCGAGATACATCTTATCGGAGCCGGGATGTATGGAGTATCGTGTTTTATGGGCTTCTTCCATAACGATTTCTCTGAATCCACCAAACTTTGGTATCCAAATTCGATCCATGAAATAACGAATTCCGTTGTTCTTGGTCTCAAGGTTCTTATCCATTCCCCTTAGGGCTTCTCCTATCAAGTTTTCGGATTTCAAGGCTTCTATTTGGTCTTCCTTGATTTGCGTGAACAGGTGTGATTGGATCGTCATAGTTAGGGATTTCACTCGGCGACCTGAGTACTCCTTCCGACTGAGTGCATCAACCACTACATTAGCCTTTCCAGGGTGATATTGAATTTCGCACTCGTAATCACTTAGTAGTTCTACCCATCGTCTTTGTCTCATGTTGAGTTCCTTCTGATTGAGGATATGTTGGAGGCTTTTATGATCAGTGAAGATGGTACATTTTGTGCCGTAGAGATAGTGTCTCCATATCTTTAGAGCGAAGACGACTGCTCCTAGCTCAAGATCGTGCGTTGTGTAGTTCACTTCGTGCGTCTTTAGTTGCCTTGAGGCGTAGGCGATGACCTACCCTCTTTGCATTAAGACACACCCAAGTCCTTGGTTTGATGCATCACAATAGACCACGAAGTCCTCCGTTCCCTCTGGCAAGGTTAGGATGGCCGCACTACATAAGGCTCGCTTTAGTGTCTGAAATGCGCTGTCTTGTTTTTCTCCCCAGTCGAAGGTCGCATTCTTCTGGGTTAGGGTGGTGAGTGGCTTGGCAATCTTTGAAAAGTTCGGTATGAATCTTCGGTAATACCCGGCGAGTCCCAAAAATTGCCGGATTTCTGTAGGGGTTCTTGGAGTAGTCCAATTATCTATTGCCTTTATCATGGAAGGGTCCACGTGTATTCCTTCTTTGCTTACAACATGTCCTAGGAAATCCACTTCCCTAATCCAAAATTCGCATTTGGAAAATTTTGCGTAAAGTTTCTCTGCCCTTAATGTTTCCAGTACTTGGCGGAGATGTTTGCTGTGATCTTCCTGGCTTCTTGAATAGATGAGTATATCATCTATGAATACGATCACGAATTTATCCAGGAAGGGACGACATACTCGGTTCATCAAGTCCATGAACACTGCTGGAGCATTCGTCAATCCGAAGGGCATTACTACAAATTCGTAGTGACCATAACGTGTTCGGAAAGCCGTTTTGGGGATGTATCCCTCCAGTACTCGCAGTTGGTGATAACCAGATCTTAGATCGATCTTTGAGAAGTAGCTTGCTCCCTGCAGTTGGTCGAATAGATCGTCTATGCGCGGTAAGGGATATCGGTTCTGTATCGTGAGTTTGTTCAGTTCCCGATAATCGATGCACATGCGAAAGGATCCGTCCTTCTTTTTCACGAATAGGACTGGCGCTCCCCATGGTGAGAAGCTCGGTCTGATTAATCCCTTGCTCAGCAGCTCGTTTAATTGACTGGATAGTTCCTGCATCTCGGCTGGGGCTAAACGTTAAGGTGACTTTGCTATAGGGGTAGCTCCGGGGATTAAGTCGATTCTGAACTCAACTTGACGTTCCAGTGGGATTCCTGGAAGATCTTCTGGGAAAATATCCGGGAAGTTGCAGACTTCCGGAATGTCTTTAATGTTTTTCGATTCTCGTTTATTGTCTACTACGTGAGCTAGAAAGGCATGATATTCCTTACGAAGATACTTTTGTGCTTTAATACAGGAAATGATTTGTAAACTTGAACTAGGTTTGTCGCCATAAATGACAAGAGTTTCGCCATTTGACAGATTTAAGCGAAAAGCCCTTTCGTGGCAAAGGATATCGGCATGGTGAAGGCTCAACCAGTCCATACCGATGATGACATCGAAACTTCTTTTGGAAATGGGCATAAGATCAACTTCAAACAAGCGCTCGTTTAAATTTAGTGTGCACCCTACGTATAAATCGTTTGCGTGTTCTGTTTTACCATTTGCCATTTCTACAGTGAATATTTTATTGAGTGGTTGGGGTTTTTGATTAAGTAGGTGTTTGAATTTATGACTCACAAAACTTCTCTCCGCACCGCAGTCAAAAAGTATGCATGCATAAGTGTTGTTGTGTAGGAACGTACCCGTAACCACCGTCGGGTCTGCTATTGCTTCATTCTGTCCTACTGCCAACACTCTCCCTACACCGCCAATATTCCTTTCCTTGGGACAATCCCTCCTGAAGTGTCCAGTCTCTCCACACCCATAACACGCCCGGCTTACTCCAGTGCCAGAAACTTGAGTGATTGGTCGTGCCGGTGCTTTACAGAAACGGGCTGTGTGCCCTTTCCTGTCACAGTTCTTGCAGGGCATCTCGCGACAAATACCATGGTGATGGTAGTTGCACTTGCTGCACTTGGGCAGATTCCCCGCATATGGTTTTGTTGGTGCAGAGGTAGCAGGAGTTGTGGTGGGGGAAGTAGCAGCATGAACCGCAACCATTTGCTTCTTTGAAGGTTCTTGTGAAGTTTGCCCCTTCCTTTTGTTCCAAAATTTCTTCTTGTTGTTGTTGGCATTGATTTCATTGTTGCTGTTCCCTTTCGTTGGTTCAGCCATAATAGCCGCGACTCCTTGACAGACACCATGATCAACCAGAGATTACGCTAGTTCCTTGGCGCTGGCGAAAGTCAAGGGTCTGGAAGCTAGCACACTTCCTCGAAGTTGGGGTGATAGTCCCCAGATGTATCTCTCGACCTTTTGGCTCTCCAGGGTTAACATTCATGGGTAAAGTGTTATTAAGTCACTAAACCTGTTGGTGTAACCAGCTATGTCCGATCCTACCATCGAGAGGTTCCACAGTTCCTGTTCAAGCTTCTGAATCTCGCCTCTTGGGCAGTATTCTCGAAGGAGCATTCTTTTCAGGTTTTCCCAACCCATGGAGTTCGCCACCACCAGGGTTAGTGTCTGGACGTGGCCGTTCCACCATGTCAGGGCGCGTTCAGAGAAAGTAAAAGCGGCGAACTTTACTTTGCTTTCTTCAGGACATGCACAGATTTCGAATACAGCTTCTGTTTTCTATCCATTGATATAGAGCCAATACTCCCCTAGTCCCGTAAAAGGGAATAGGTTTTCCGTTGGTGAAGTCTTTGTAAGTGCATACCCCTGAACGGCTTTGACCTTGGCCATTTGTAAAACTGTTTGTTCCTCCCCCCGATCCGTTGTTGCTCATTTGAGCCACTGCTGCAGTTACAGTAGCGGTTACAGCAGTCTGGAACATAACGGTGTCCATAATTGGAGGAGATGGTGGAGGTGGTGTTGAAGTTGAGTTTCTGCGTGTTGATCTATGAGGAGGCATGTTCTGGTAGAGAAAAATAAGAATGAATACTATAAGTTTCTAATGTTTTGACAATCGTGTGTTAGTTGTATCTTGTAATTTGTTTTGACTTTAGTTTATGGTTTCAAGGTAGGCATAGAAATTTAAAACTCGTAATTTTTTGAGAGGTATATAATAAGAAATACTTCATATTCATTCATATAGGTCACACCTGAGGTGTGTTACATTACATATCTTGTTCGGGAAAATTTGACCCTCCTAGAGGTCTCTGATTGTAGATACAAAAGGGAAATAAGGGAAAAACTTTTATCCGAAATCCTAATCTATAACAAAATTGTTGGGCATCGAACAAGCTCTACTTGCGGTGTTTGGAGCTAGACTCAGCATCCGACCGTTTGACTCCCATTAGTCGCCTCTCGAGATCTGCTTGTTGTTCCTTCATTTCTCTTATTTCTGCCAGATCCGTTATCATTTGGTTTTGAAGTGTCCCCATGTAGATTTGGGTATTCTCATGTAGTCCTTCCAAACGGCGGATGTCAGCGGCGTTACCTTGGGTAGCAGCATTGATCTCGCGAACTCTGGCTGCTTGTTGGTCCGCCTGGTAGTTCTGGTTAGCTATAGCATTCACGACGACAGGAAGTGCTCGATCAGCTGAGCCTCCCCCACTAACATTGTAAAAATCCCGGCACATACCGAAAGGAGGACGTACACCTTGCTGGCGGCTCCAGTAGTAGAGGTGGCTTCCCCAGATGGGGATGGGTCCCGGTTGATATGGTCTGATTACGGGAGGATGAGGGATGGGAGGGTCGTACACTTCTGGCTCGGAGTCTGTCCCGCTAGAAATCTCCTCGATCTCTTCGTCGACTTCGAATTCCTCTCCGACTTCGACTTCGAATTCTTCCTCGATAACCCCTTCGGGTTCTTCCTCGATCTCTTCTTCGATTTCCTCTGGGTCTTCTTCTATCCAACCGCCGTTGCCTTGGTTTGGGTAGTAGGGATCTCCTGGTAAATGGAATCCGGCCATTTGTCTATACTAGGATAGATGTATGAGAACGTTATAAGAAAAGAAATTTCTATTTAGCGACGTATTATTTTTAACTATAGCTTTTATTGTACAACTATTTTTAATAATACTTCTATATTATTTCAACTTGGCGAAACTAAAATAATTTTGTATTTGGTAAGTTTTCGGCGTATTGTCCACTATAACCATTCCTCGACGTACATTGGTCAAATCCAGGATAAATATAGTTGATCAGGCTATATTTATTCTCGACATGATTACATACCCCGGGGATCAATCGTAGTGTCGTAACTTGCCTTAATACTTTTTAGTAAAACTTGTTATGATACGAGATTAATGCATGCTTGTAAAAATGTATATCTTTAAAAGAAAGTATTATGTTCAAGAAAATGTTTTGTCAGAGCGTTTTTGGTCCCCCTTGGATTTATAGTTTGTATATCGTATGTGGTTCGATATACTTAGTTCACTATAAACAATGCTCTGATACCAATCTGTCACACCCCCAAACCAGAATGGCGGAAACATTCGGGGGTGGATGACTTCACGTAGTATCACAACCATTGAATATTGTAAAGAAAGTAACACAACCATCACATATATGATGAAAACGTATATTGTTGCGTTATACATATTAGCAAAAGAATATTACAATGAGATGATAAATGTTCAATAATAAAACATCCTTAGTGTTCCCTTCTCCAAAAGCTGGTGGTTACCTGTATTACTGATTCCCTGAGAAATACAAGTGGTTTTGAAAAAGTGTCAACAATTAAGTTGGTGAGTTCATAAGTGTTTTGCATTGAAAAATATGTCCTTTTTGATAGTAAATCGATGAACGAGGTTTTCAGAAAATCCAATATTTTCTATAAATGATTTGAAAAGTTTCCTGTGTTGGAGTGCGTTTGTGTTTTCCATACTTGAATAATAGTGATAAAATTTGTGTTAACGATAAAATGGAAAACTGAAATGCATATATGAATCTCGTAAATCAAACTTGTTTTTATACTTTTATGTGAGTTTTATAACCATACTATTGACACTGACGGCCTGTAACAACATTCTGCAGGTGTTGTAGTGTTATGACATTTGTCACCCCAGACCTGCCGGTCTAACTATAGCTAATAGTTTAGGTGCGGGATTGTCAATCCCGTATAGATCTATACACAAGTATCACGCTCTCTCTCCAAGAGATTAAGGTATATAATACAGGACTTGAAATGCATACATACGAGTACGTTGAAGTTTAAATGTCTCACATTACTTGGTATAAACAGATTTACGATAATAAAGACTTTACTTCTTTTGAAAGCATTTCATTTGTCGAGATGTATATGTAAAATGTATGAATCACTTGAATACAATGCTCATTATAGTTTCTCAAAAGTATGTTCCCATTTGGTAATAACAACTTTGTGATATAATAGCCCTTTAAACATAAAGTTATTTTTTTTGTATCGAAACCTTATAAGAACGATAATATAATTATGTTTATAAAATGATACTTTGATTCGTAATGTACTTGTATTCCCCCCCCCCCTAAAACTTAAAAAGAATTGAAAAGTAGGGGTATGAACTCACCCGTTAAGTTTGAAGAAAGAGGCTAGGGTTGAGCAGAACTTCTACCGCGGATGGTTGCGTCGTCGGGCTGTTCGGGGATCTCTGCAGCGTAAATCTTTCGTCGGGGGCTCGAGTACGGAAACCGAGGTGAGGGAATGGTCTCTGGAGCTGGGAGAATGACTGAGGAATTGTGAAAGTGTGCCAAAACTCGAAGCTCTACCTCTCTATTTATAGGCTGGAATTGCCTCGTACGCGGGGCGTACTTCCGGAGTACGCTGGGCGTACTCAGTACGCATGGCGTACCTCGGTTACGCGGGTCGTAATATGGCGTCATGGCTTACGACTCCTGGCTAGCTAAGCGTAGAGGGGGCGGGCCGATGGGACTCGACTCTGGGTCTAGTACGCGGGGCGTACTCCCAGAGTACGCGGGGCGTAATCTGGTCTGTCCTCTTCTAAATTCCGTAACTTTCGCGTACGAGCTCCGTTTTTCGTGTTCTTTATATCCACGCGTAGGTGAGATTATGCTCTACAACTTTCATTTAGACTCCGTCGGCTAGTTTTGACTTTATTTTTAATGATATATTTTTAATAGGCTGGGCCTTCTAAAGTTTGTTAAAAATTCATAGGTTCTTTATTCGACGTCGGTTTTCGTTTGTCTTTTTATTGTTTTATTACCACTGAGGAGATCTTCAACTTCCGTTTAGGTGGCGATAGCTAAATAACACTCGATCTTCAATCCGAGTTTTTAGCCCTCTACTACTGTTACGAAACTTTGAAAATCCGTAACTTCTTCATATGAGGTCCAATTTGGGCGATCTTTTTATGCACGCTCACCTTTCAACGAGATCTACGACTTTTGTTTAGATACTTAAGGCTAAAATGTATTTTATTGAGATTTTTCTTTTTATGTCAAATAATGTTTTAACGTCGTGTCGTAAATATATGAGTGGTTATAATTTCTTCAATGTAACTCGGTTTTGAGCGTTCTTTATGTTTTTGGAAACCTTGGCATGATATCTAATATTCGATGCAGCCCAACCTTGATACTTGAATGCTTTATTTTCGAGGTTAATTTCGTTGTACTTAGCTTTCGAGTGTGACAATGCTTTGGAAAAATATAGGGTTGTCACAGTCGGGCACCCAGATATGCCTGACAATAATTGTATGTTATGTGGTTATTTTGGTATGCGGTATGGTTTTTAGTTGTTGTTTTAGGTACCTCTTCAGCTAAGGGGAAAGAGCTGGCGCAGTAGCGGCATATCACACACACGCTCTTGTTTTTTTGCACTATGAGATATTCTGGGATTTGTACTCTGATATTATTATGATTTACGTTCTGGTTTACAAACGCAAAACATGTTTTATTAAATGATATGCCCGAATGATATTGTGTTTCAAACGTTTTGCAAATCACTTAATTAAAAATGAAATTTTTGGTCCATAATTTTTGGGATGTTACAGATAGCCTCAGTTAGGCCATCCCTTTCACCTATACCTATGTATGTAGACCTTTGATCACACAATGCGTCATGATCGTCATCCCCCCAACTGATTCTGCAGAGGTTATCCTTAGTTAGTCCATTCCTCTAACTTGTTTTACTCTACCAAAGAATATATTTGTGGAAAATATTAGCTAACATAAAAATTTACTGAGTGTAACTTACTTAATTACTTCCCTTTATAGGGTCACTCATGTTTATCACATATATAGAGACGATTAACATAATAAATGAGTTAGTGTAACTCAATTACTTCCCTTTTTAGTGTTACTTAAGGTTAGCACAAATACATATACAACCATGGTAATAAATGAGTTATGTAACTCACCTAAATAGTCTTAATTCAACTAAGTAAACTAATTTACAAACAAATAGACGAAGCTTGTATCAATCTGTATCACTTTTAATAGTTACCTACTATTTGATCATAGTATCTGATACATAGATTCTTCATTAATCCCGTTAATATTTATTGACTATCAAGTAAAGATTGGTCAGTCAAGACAGTTAGGAGGTAACATCACTTCCTGTTGAGAGAAAAACTTTAAGACATACTTGAACAAAAATGGTTAGAACAAGTATATAGCGGAATAGTTAATCTCGAAGGATCAGTTAGCTCAACAATAATATTAATAGTTAGAGGTTAGTAAGTTAGATGCGGAAAGTAATGTAATGTAAATGGCAGCAATTGTTATATCAAGAAAACACGTAAGTTGATTCATAACTTGGAATGCATTCAAACCAACGTTAGTAAATGAGATCAAACTTAGTGAAGAAGTCACAAGGACTTGCTCCGAAGAGAGGTTGTGATCAGATATGATAGTAAGAAGTGAGAGAGGAGAGAATTTCTGAGATAAGTAGTAAGCATACTTGAAGATATGTATTTGATTCAGAATAAGTGAGCTCTATTTATAGAGACTCAAACATTACAAAAGATAACTTCTAGAAGTAGCCATGCAAGGCATACTAGAAAATAGAAAGCATAAAGAAAAGACAAAATACACTAAGTACAAAAGCTTGTTCTCTTCTGACTTCGGATGACTACGTTAGAGGCTTTCATTGCAGTAGAAGGTTGGCTGCGGTTCCAGGAAAGTTCAAGAAGGTCACTTTCAGTGTTCTAACAATTTCCCCTTAAGTGACCTCTTTAACTTCTATCACTTATCAAGAAGGAGATGCTTGATTAGTGTCACACCCCCAAACCAGAATGGCGGAAACATTCGGGGGTGGATGACTTCACGTAGTATCACAACCACTGAATATTGTGAAGAAAGTAACACAACCATCACATATATAATAAAAACGTATGTTGTTGCGTTATACATATTAGCAAAAGAATATTACAATGAGATGATAAATGTTCAATAATAAAACATCCTTAGTGTTTCCTTCTCCAAAAGCTGGTGGTTACCTGTATTACTGATTCCCTGAGAAATACAAGTGGTTTCGAAAAAAAGTGTCAACAATTAAGTTGGTGAGTTCATAAGTGTTTTGCATTGAAAAGTATGTCCTTTTTTATGGTAAATCGATGAACAAGGTTTTCAGAAAATCCAATATTTTCTATAAATGATTTGAAAAGTTTCCCGTGTAGGAGTGCGTTAGTGTTTTTCATACTTGAATAATAATAACGACATTTGTATTAAAAATGGAAAACTGAAATGCATATATGAATCTCGTAAATCAAACTTGTTTTTATACTTTTATGTGAGTTTTATAACCATACTATTGACACTGACGGCCTGTAACAACATTCTTCAGGTGTTGTAGTGTTATGACATTTGTCACCCCAGACCTGCCGGTCTAACTATAGCTAATAGTTTAGGTGCGGGATTGTCAATCCCGTATAGATCTATACACAAGTATCACGCTCTCTCTCCAAGAGATTAAGGTATATAATACAGGACTTGAAATGCATACATACGAGTACGTTGAAGTTTAAATGTCTCACATTACTTGGTATAAACAGATTTACGATAATAAAGACTTTACTTCTTTTGAAAGCATTTCATTTGTCGAGATGTATATGTAAAATGTATGAATCACTTGAATACAATGCTCATTATAGTTTCTCAAAAGTATGTTCCCATTTGGTAATAACAATTTGGTGATATAATAGCCCTTTAAACATAAAGTTATTTTTGTATCGAAACTCTATAAGAACGATAATATAATTATGTTTATAAAATGATACTTTGATTCGTAAAGTACTTGTATTCCCCCCTAAAACGTGAAAAGAATTGAAAAGTAGGGGTATGAACTCACTCGTTAAGTTTGAAGAGAGAGGCTAGGGTTGAGCAGAACTTCGACCGCGGATAGTTGCGTCGTCGGGCTCTTCGGGGATCTCTGCAGCGTAAATCTTTCGTCGGGGGCTCGAGTGCGGAAACCGGGATGAGGGAATGGTCTCTAGAGCTTAGAGGTGTGGGAGAATGACTGAGGAATGGTGAATGGTGTGCAAAAACTCGAGCTTATGCCTTCTATTTATAGGGCTAGAAACCCTCGTACGCGGCGCGTACTTCCGGAGTACGCTGGGCGTACTCGGTACGCGGGGCGTACTTCGGTTACGCGGGGCGTAAAATGGCGTCATGGCTTACGACTCCTGGCTAGCTAAGCATAGAGTGGGTGGGCCGATGGGACTCGACTCTGGGTCTAGTACGCGGGGCGTACTCCCAGAGTACGCGGGGCGTAATCTGGCCTGTCCCCTTCTAAATTCTGTAACTTTCGCGTATGAGCTCCGTTTTTCGCGTTCTTTATATCCACGCGTAGGTGAGATTATGTTCTACAACTTTCATTTAGACTCCGTCGGCTAGTTTTGACTTTATTTTTAATGATATATTTTTAATAGGCCGGGCCTCCTAAAATTCGTTAAAAATTCGTAGGTTCTTTATTCGACGTCGGTTTTTGTTTGTCTTTTTATCGTTTTATTACCACTGAGGAGATCTTCAACTTCCGTTTAGGTGGCGATAGCTAAATAACTCTCAATCTTAAATCCGAGTTTTTAGCCCTCTACTACTGTTACGAAACTTTGAAAATTCGTAAGTTCTTCATACGAGGTCCAATTTGGGCGATCTTTTTATGCACGCTCACCTTTCAACGAGATCTACGACTTTTGTTTAGATACTTAAGGCTAAAAATGCATTTTATTGAGATTTTACTTTTTATGTCAAATAATGTTTTAACGTCGTGTCGTAAATATATGAGTGGTTATAATTTCTTCAATATAACTCGGTTTTGAGCGTTCTTTATGTTTTTGGAAACCTTGGCGTGATATCTAATATCTGATGCAGCCCAACCTTGATACTTGAACGCTTTATTTTCGAGGTTAAATTTTGTTGTACTTAGCTTTCGAGTGTTACAATGCTTTTGGAAAATATAGGGTTGTCACATCATCCCCTGTTAAGGGATTTTCGTCCCGAAATTTAATCTAAGATAGTGTTTACAGTGTTAGGAAAAAGATGCGGGTATTTTTGTTTCATCTGATCCTCGCGTTCCCAGGTGTATTCCGGTCCTCGCTTGGCGTTCCAGCGGACCTTTACAATGGGTATTCGGCTTTGTTTAGTCCTTTTGATTTCCCGATCCATGATCTCTACTGGTTCCTCCACAAACTGGAGGTTTTCATTTATTGCAATTTCGTCTAGAGGGACGACAAGGGTCTCGTCGGATAAGCACTTCTTTAGATTTGATACGTGAAAGGTAGGGTGTATGTTGTGGAGTTCCTGAGGTAGTCTAAGTTTGTAGGCCACTGGACCGATCCTGGCAAGGATCTCGAATGGTCCGATGTATCTAGGGTTCAGTTTTCCACGTTTTCCGAAGCGTATTAAACCTTTCCAAGGCGAGACCTTGAGTAGGACATGGTCTCCAACTTGGAATTCTAAGGGTTTTCGTCTCTTATCTGCGTAACTCTTTTGTCTATCCCTTGATGCTTTTAGACGTTCTCGGATTTGAACAATCTTCTCTGTAGTCTCCCGTATGATTTCTGGCCCAGTGAGCGTGTTGTCAGTTGCTTGCCCTTTTGCTAGCTGTGTGTCCCCCACTTCGGCCCAACACAAGGGTGACCTGCATTTGCGGCCATAGAGGGCTTCGAACAGGGCAGCTTTGATACTGGTGTGGTAGCTATTGTTGTACGAGAACTCGACCAATGGTAGATGTGTGTCCCATGCTTTTCCAAAATCGATTACGCAAGCTCTCAGCATGTCTTCTAGGGTTTGTATAGTTCTCTCGCTCTGGCCGTCGGTTTGTGGGTGATAAGCGGTACTCATGTCTAGTCTTGTCCCCAAAGCTTTTTGTAGCGACTGCCAGAACCTTGAGGTGAATCTACTATCTCGGTCCGAGATAATGGATATGGGCACACCATGCAGTCGTACAATTTCTCTGAGGTATGTCCTTGTTAACTTCTCCAATTTATCCGTCTCTTTGATCGGTAGGAAATGCGCTGTCTTAGTTAACCTGTCGACAATTACCCAAATGGTGTCGAGTCCGCTTGTTGTCTTGGGTAATTTTGTTATGAAATCCATGGTTATCCGCTCCCACTTCCACTCGGGTATTTCTGGTTGTTGCAATAAACCCGAAGGCTTCAGGTATTCCACCTTGACTTTGGCACATGTCAGGCATTTGCTCACGTAGGTAGCAATAACGGCTTTCATGTTCGGGCACCAGTACAACTTCTTGAGATCGAGATACATCTTATCGGTGCCGGGATGTATGGAGTATCATGTTTTATGGGCTTCGTCCATGACGATTTCTCTGAACCCACCAAACATTGGTGTCCATATTCGATCCATGAAATAACGAACTCCGTCGCTCTTGGCTTCAAGGTTCTTATACATTCCTCTTAGGGCTTCTCCTGTCACGTTTTCGGATTTCAAGGCTTCTATTTGGGCTTCCTTGATTTGCGTGGACAGGTGTGAATGGATCGTCGTAGTTAGGGACTTCACCCGGCGACCTGAGTACTCCTTCCGACTGAGTGCATCAGCCACTACATTCACCTTTCCAGGGTGATATCGAATTTCGCACTCGTAATCACTTAGTAGTTCTACCCATCGTCTTTGTCTCATGTTGAGTTCCTTCTGATTGAGGATATGTTGGAGGCTTTTATGATCAGTGAAGATGGTACATTTTGTGCCGTAGAGATAGTGTCTCCATATCTTCAGAGCGAACACGACTGCTCCTAGCTCAAGATCGTGCGTTGTGTAGTTCACTTCGTGCGTCTTTAGTTGCCTTGAGGCGTAGGCGATGACCTTCCCTCTTTGCATTAAGACACACCCAAGTCCTTGGTTTGATGCATCACAATAGACCACGAAGTCCTCCGTTCCCTCTGGCAAGGTTAGGATGGCCGCACTACATAAGGCTCGCTTTAGTGTCTGAAATGCGCTGTCTTGTTTTTCTCCCCAGTCGAAGGTCGCATTCTTCTGGGTTAGGGTGGTAAGTGGCTTGGCAATCTTTGAAAAGTTCGGTATGAATCTTCGGTAATACCCGGCGAGTCCCAAAAATTGCCGGATTTCTGTAGGGGTTCTTGGAGTAGTCCAATTATCTATTGCCTTTATCTTGGAAGGGTCCACGTGTATTCCTTCTTTGCTTACAACATGTCCTAGGAAATCTACTTCCCGAATCCAAAATTCGCATTTGGAAAATTTTGCGTAAAGTTTCTCTGCCCTTAATGTTTCCAGTACTTGGCGGAGATGTTTGCTGTGATCTTCCTGGCTTCTTGAATAGATGAGTATATCATCTATGAATACGATCACGAATTTATCTAGGAAGGGACGACATACTCGGTTCATCAAGTCCATGAACACTGCTGGAGCATTCGTCAATCCGAAGGGCATTACTACAAATTCGTAGTGACCATAACGTGTTCGGAAAGCCGTTTTGGGGATGTATCCCTCCAGTACTCGCAGTTGGTGATAACCAGATCTTAGATCGATCTTTGAGAAGTAGCTTGCTCCCTGCAGTTGGTCGAATAGATCGTCTATGCGCGGTAAGGGATATCGGTTCTTGATCGTGAGTTTGTTCAGTTCCCGATAATCGATGCACATGCAAAAGGATCCGTCCTTCTTTTTCACGAATAGGACTAGCGCTCCCCATGGTTAGAAGCTCGGTCTGATGAATCCCTTGCTCAGCAGCTCGTTTAATTGACTGGATAGTTCCTGCATCTCGGCTGGGGCTAAACGGTAAGGTGACTTTGCTATAGGGGTAGCTCCGGGGATTAAGTCGATTCTGAACTCAACTTGACATTCCAGTGGGATTCCTGGAAGATCTTCTGGGAAAATATCCGGGAAGTTGCAGACTTCCGGAATGTCTTTAATGTTTTTCGATTCTCGTTTCTTGTCTACTACGTGGGCTAGAAAGGCATGATATTCCTTACGAAGATACTTTTGTGCTTTAATACAGGAAATGATTTGTAAACTTGAACTAGGTTTGTCGCCATAAATGACAAGAGTTTCGCCGTTTGGCAGATTTAAGCGAAAAGCCCTTTCGTGGCAAAGGATATCGGCATGGTGAAGGCTCAACCAGTCCATACCGATGATGACATCGAAACTTCTTTTGGAAATGGGCATAAGATCGACTTCAAACAAGCGCTCGTTTAAATTTAGTGTGCACCCTACGTATAAATCGTTTGCGTGTTCTGTTTTACCATTTGCCATTTCTACAGTGAATATTTTATTGAGTGGTTGGGGTTTTTGATTAAGTAGGTGTTTGAATTTATGACTCACAAAACTTTTCTCCGCACCGCAGTCAAAAAGTATGCATGCATAAGTGTTATTGAGTAGGAACGTACCCGTAACCACCGTGGGTTCCGCTATTGCTTCATTCTGTCCTACTGCCAGCACTCTCCCCACACCACCAATATTCCTTTCCTTGGGACAATCCCTCCTGAAGTGTCCAGTCTCTCCGCACCCATAACACGCCCGGCTTACTCCAGTGCCAGAAACTCGAGTGATTGGTCGTGTCGGTGCTTTACAGAAACGAGCTGTGTGCCCTTTCCTGTCACAGTTCTTGCAGTGCATCTCGCGACAAATACCATGGTGATGGTAGTTGCACTTGCTGCACTTGGGCAGATTCCCTGCATAAGGTTTTGTTGGCGCAGAGGTAGCAGGAGTCGTGGTGGGGGTAGTAGCAGCATGAACCGCAACCATTTGCTTCTTTGAAGGTTCTTGTGAAGTTTGCCCCTTCCTTTTGTTCCAAAGTTTCTTCTTGTTGTTGTTGTTGGCATTGATTTCATTGTTGCTGTTCCCTTTGGTTGGTTCAGCCATAATAGCTGCAACTCCTTGACAGACACCATGATCAACAAGAGATTGCGCTAGTTCCTTGGCACTGGCGAAAGTCAAGGGTCTGGAAGCTAGCACACTTCCTCGAAGTTGGGGTGATAGTCCCCAGATGAATCTCTCGACCTTTTGGCTCTCCAGGGTTAACATTCCTGGGCAAAGTGTTATTAAGTCACTGAACCTGTTGGTGTAACCAGCTATGTCCGATCCTACCATCGAGAGGTTCCATAGTTCCTGTTCAAGCTTCTGAATCTCGCCTCTTGGGCAGTATTCTCGAAGGAGCATTCTTTTCAGGTTTTCCTAACCCATGGAGTTCGCCACCACCAGGGTTAGTGTCTGGACGTGGCCGTTCCACCATGTCAGGGCGCGTTCAGAGAAAGTAAAAGCGGCGAACTTTACTTTGCTTTAACAGGACATGCACAGATTTCGAATACAGCTTCTGTTTTCTCTATCCATTGAGATAGAGCCAATACTCCCCCAGTCCCGTAAAAGGGAATAGGTTTTCCGTTGGTGAAGTCTTTGTAAGTGCATACCCCTGAACGGCTTTGACCTTGGCCATTTGTAAAACTGTTTGTTCCTCCCCCCGATCTGTTGTTGCTCATTTTTGCCATTGCCGCAGTTACAGCAGCGGTTACAGCAGTCTGGAACATAACGGTGTCCATAATTGGAGGAGGTGGTGGAGGTGGTGTTGAAGTTGAGTTTCTGCGTGTTGATCTACGAGGAGGCATGTTCTGGTAGAGAAAAATAAGAATGAATAATATAAGTTTCTAATGTTTTGACAATCGTGTGTTAGTTGTATCTTGTTCGGGAAAATTTGACCCTCCTAGAGGTCTCCGATTGCAGGTACAAAAGGGAAATAAGGGAAAAACTTTTATCCGAAATCCTAATCTATAACAAAATTGTTGGGCATCGAACAAGCTCTACTTGTGGCGTTTGGAGCTAGATTCGGCATCCGACCGTTTGACTCCCATTAGTCGCCTCTCGAGATCTGCTTGTTGTTCCTTCATTTCTCTTATTTCTGCCAGAGCCGTTATCATTTGGTTTTGAAGTGTTCCCGTGTAGACTTGGGTATTCTCATGTAGTCCTTCCAAACGGCGGATGTCAGCGGCGTTACCTTGGGTAGCAGCATTGATTTCGCGAACTCTGGCTGTTTGTTGGTCCGCCTGATAGTTCTGGTTAGCTATAGCATTCACGACAACAGGAAGTGCTCGATCAGCTGAGCCTCCCCCACTAACATTGTAAAAATCTCGGCACATGCCGAAAGGAGGGCGTACACCTTGCTGGCGGCTCCAGTAGTAAAGGTGGCTTCCCCAGATGGGGATGGGTCCCGGTTGATATGGTCTGATTACGAGAGGATGAGGGATGGGAGGGTCGTACACTTCTGGCTCGGAGTCTGTCCCGCTAGAAATCTCCTCGATCTCTTCATCGACTTCGAATTCCTCTCCGACTTCGACTTCGAATTCTTCCTCGATAACCCCTTCGGGTTCTTCCTCGACATCTTCTTCGATTTCCTCTGGGTCTTCCTCCGGGTCTTCTTCTATCCAACCGCCGTTGCCTTGGTTTGGGTAGTAGGGATCTCCTGGTAAATGGAATCCGGCCATTTGTCTGTACTAGAATAGATGTATGAGAACGTTATAAGAACAGAAATTTCTATTTAACGACTTACTATTTTTAACTATAATTTTTATTGTACAACTATTTTTTTATAATACTCCTATAATATTTCAACTTGGCGAAACTAAAATAATTTGTATTTGGTAAGTTTTCGGCTTATTGTCCACTATAACCATTCCTCGACGTACGTTGGTCAAATCCAGGATAAATATAGTTGATCAGGCTATATTTATTCTCGACATGATTACATACCCCGGGGATCAATCGTAGTGTCGTAACTTGCCTTAATACTTTTTAGTAAAACTTGTTATGATACGAGATTAATGCATGCTTTGTAAAAATGTATATCTTTAAAAGAAAGTATTTTGTTCAAGAAAATGTTTTGTCAGAGGGTTTTTGGTTCCCTTTGCATTTATAGTTTGTATATCGTATGTGGTTCGATATACTTAGTTCACTATAAACAATGATCTGATACCAATCTGTCACACCCCCAAACCACAATGGCGGAAACATTCGGGGGTGGATGACTTCACGTAGTATCACAACCATTGAATATTGTAAAGAAAGTAACACAACCATCACATATATAATAAAAACGTATGTTGTTGCGTTATACATATTAGCAAAAGAATATTACAATGAGATGATAAATGTTCAATAATAAAACATCCTTAGTGTTTCCTTCTCCAAAAGCTGGTGGTTACCTGTATTACTGATTCCCTGAGAAATACAAGTGGTTTCGAAAAAAAGTGTCAACAATTAAGTTGGTGAGTTCATAAGTGTTTTGCATTGAAAAGTATGTCCTTTTTTATGGTAAATCGATGAACAAGGTTTTCAGAAAATCCAATATTTTCTATAAATGATTTGAAAAGTTTCCCGTGTAGGAGTGCGTTAGTGTTTTTCATACTTGAATAATAATAACGAAATTTGTATTAAAAATGGAAAACTGAAATGCATATATGAATCTCGTAAATCAAACTTGTTTTTATACTTTTATGTGAGTTTTATAACCATACTATTGACACTGACGGCCTGTAACAACATTCTTCAGGTGTTGTAGTGTTATGACATTTGTCACCCCAGACCTGCCGGTCTAACTATAGCTAATAGTTTAGGTGCGGGATTGTCAATCCCGTATAGATCTATACACAAGTATCACGCTCTCTCTCCAAGAGATTAAGGTATATAATACAGGACTTGAAATGCATACATACGAGTACGTTGAAGTTTAAATGTCTCACATTACTTGGTATAAACAGATTTACGAAAATAAAGACTTTACTTCTTTTGAAAGCATTTCATTTGTCGAGATGTATATGTAAAATGTATGAATCACTTGAATACAATGCTCATTATAGTTTCTCAAAAGTATGTTCCCATTTGGTAATAACAACTTGGTGATATAATAGCCCTTTAAACATAAAGTTATTTTTGTATCGAAACTCTATAAGAACGATAATATAATTATGTTTATAAAATGATACTTTGATTCGTAAAGTACTTGTATTCCCCCCTAAAAAGTGAAAAGAATTGAAAAGTAGGGGTATGAACTCACTCGTTAAGTTTGAAGAGAGAGGCTAGGGTTGAGCAGAACTTCGACCGCGGATAGTTGCGTCGTCGGGCTCTTCGGGGATCTCTGCAGCGTAAATCTTTCGTCGGGGGCTCGAGTGCGGAAACCGGGATGAGGGAATGGTCTCTAGAGCTTAGAGGTGTGGGAGAATGACTGAGGAATGGTGAATGGTCTGCAAAAACTCGAGCTTATGCCTTCTATTTATAGGGCTGGAAACCCTCGTACGCGGCGCGTACTTCCGGAGTACGCTGGGCGTACTCGGTACGCGGGGCGTACTTCGGTTACGCGGGGCGTAAAATGGCGTCATGGATTACGACTCCTGGCTAGCTAAGCATAGAGTGGGCGGGCCGATGGGACTCGACTCTGGGTCTAGTACGCGGGGCGTACTCCCAGAGTACGCGGGGCGTAATCTGGCCTGTCCCCTTCTAAATTCCGTAACTTTCGCGTATGAGCTCCGTTTTTCATGTTCTTTATATCCACGCGTAGGTGAGATTATGTTCTACAACTTTCATTTAGACTCCGTTGGCTAGTTTTGACTTTATTTTTAATGATATATTTTTAATAGGCCGGGCCTCCTAAAATTCGTTAAAAATTCGTAGGTTCTTTATTCGACATCGGTTTTTGTTTGTCTTTTTATCGTTTTATTACCACTGAGGAGATCTTCAACTTCCGTTTAGGTGGCGATAGCTAAATAACTCTCAATCTTAAATCCGAGTTTTTAGCCCTCTACTACTGTTACGAAACTTTGAAAATTCGTAAGTTCTTCATACGAGGTCCAATTTGGGCGATCTTTTTATGCACGCTCACCTTTCAACGAGATCTACGACTTTTGTTTAGATACTTAAGGCTAAAAATGCATTTTATTGAGATTTTACTTTTTATGTCAAATAATGTTTTAACGTCGTGTCGTAAATATATGAATGGTTATAATTTCTTCAATATAACTCGGTTTTGAGCGTTCTTTATGTTTTTGGAAACCTTGGCGTGATATCTAATATCTGATGCAGCCCAACCTTGATACTTGAACGCTTTATTTTCGAGGTTAATTTCGTTGTACTTAGCTTTCGAGTGTTACAATGCTTTTGGAAAATATAGGGTTGTCACAATTAGGATCCACCAAAACTTCCTGACACTTTCTAACCAAGTGATCCTCCTTAGAATTTCAAACTTTACTTCCGGAGTGGTATATTTTGACTTTTCAACTGCGTTCCGATAGATGTCAAGCTGTTTCTTTGTTAGACGATGTATAGCAGAGGTAGGGATGAAATATTTAACATTATCGGTTTTTCTTTTGAAGATGACACCGAGTTCATGGAAGTTGGATGCACCTAAGGGTCTTTCTTCAAAGCCTACGGAGGGCATCGGTGTTGGTTCAAGTGGAGGTAATTCATGCTTCTTCGCAATGGTGGGATAGATATCTACATCGATTTTAGCAAAATCGCATATTGTATCCATCAAAAAGTTGTTGACTCTATCAAGTGCAATTTGCATCTTCGGATACTTCTCAGCTTTGCCATAGAATACTCCTGCAATGAGGAAAATCTCCTCCGGATTCATGCAAGGAAAATCAGCTTGGTTCCGGACATAATCTTGTTCCCTTTGGGTCAGAGTGTACTAGAAAAACTTTGCCTTCATAAATTTTCTGGCTCTGTAGTTCACCACTGCGGATGGTCGATCATTTAACCAAATATGCTCAAAGGGAGATGCATGTTGTGCATAGAATTGAGAAAGTCTCTCAAATTCCATAGGCAATCGTTTGGCATCTGGAAGGCTTTGATCAAATGGCTCAAATACAGTGAAGTATTTGGCATTCGGTGAGATGGGGATATCCCAGTAACCATTAGTAGGAGGCTCAGCATATGTAAGATGAGGAACGTAATCTTCATCTAGCAGTCTTCGATGGGGATTAACCAATGAATTTATAGGAGTTTCATCCATGACTGTGTCAAATCCGCATAGCCTCCAGATCTCTTCACCAAGTTTGGCTGCCCTCCGGTCTTTCTTCCTTTGGACGGTGGTCGGAGAATCTGTTGAGCTTGGAGATGACATATGTTCCTCAAGATGTTTGAAGTGTGGGGGAGTTTCTGGTTTCTTCGGAATGTGAGGCGCAAACTGAGATGATGGTTGCGGTGAGGGAACTTTGCCAGTGATGTGTTGGATAAGGTGTCTAAGTCCATAACTATTTCAGGTGTGTACTTGACCCGACCCGGCATGGTCCATTTGGGTTGCATGGCACCATGCAATTGGATAGACTAAATGAGAGAAATAACACTTGGAGATTATTAATATATTATAAGTTCTAATATATTAATAATATTATTATTTGATTATTTTGATCAAACAATTAATTTGGAATTAATTAAGTGATCAAACGATAACTAATTAAATATATGGGTTGATTATGTAAATCATTCATATCTTGTATAGTGGGCTAAGAGGCTCCATGGATTATCAAGTTGGGTTCTACCCATAGGATGCTCCATGGATGCTCCATGGGAGTTACAAACCCATGGGTCATGGAAATGAAGAGTCATGACACATTAGGGTTTACATGGTGTAACCCTAGATGTGTCAGCACTATATAAGGGTCCCATTCTCCACCAAAATCGGCTAGACATAAGAAACTAGAGGGCTTGGCCGATTTTAAGAAGTGTGTATTATCTCAAAGGTCTTTCCAAGAGCATTTGGGGTTGTGTGAAGCATTTGAGGCATCACACTTGGGGTGCTAGGCTCACAATGTTTCAAGGAACATAAGCAACAACAAGGTAAGTTATTTTATCTTTCATTCAAGTTAAAATTGTTCCCCATGTATGCTAGATAGGAATATAACCTTGGAAATTCAACTTTGCATGATAATTAGACAAACATAGATCCAAGGTTATTAGGGTTGCATGTACACTTAGGAAGTGTTAGAATGCTCAAAACCCATCAGTGGTATCACAGCCTAGGCTAGTTTGTTTGTTATTTGTGCTTAAAAGTTGAAGAAAGTCGAAAAACTTGCTGTCTGACTGCTGGACTCGTCGAGTCCATGGGGGGACTCGTCGAGTTCACTTGTATCTTCAACCTACTCATCGAGTAGGTTCATGCACTCAGCGAGTAGGGTCGACAGAGTGCAGATTTTCGACTTGAGTTGCTGGAAATGGATTAGAAACATTACCCTAAACTGTTTTGGTACTTGAAAACTTGTTTTAGATGGTGTAATGTCTTGCTAATTCATTTACAACAACTAGTTATCAAAATTACAAAGTTTTAAGTGTAGTTTTGATTCATGAAAATGCTTATGTTCATGTTCTTGATCTTATGATGTTTAGATGATCATAGGAATTATTTGTAACATATGTGGTAGTTTAATTCTTGATCATAATGTGTTTTAATGGAGTCCATAACTTGTCCTCAAGTTATGGAAAACCAAAAGTCACTTGAGTTAAAAAAACCATTAAAAGAACACAAGAGTTAGAAAAATGAAGAGTCTTCATTTTATTACTCTATTAAACTCATAAGTTACAAGAAATGAAAAGTTTTGAAAGTTTACAAAACTTGCCCTCAAGTTTTGGAACAAGTAAAGTTAAGTTAAAACTTTAGTTCCAACCCTTAGAATTTTAAAAAGTTAAAATTCAACCCTTATACTTATATTATTATGATTTAATAATTATATATATATATATATATATATATATATATATATATATATATGTATAAGAACAAAGTCGTCTTACTGCTAGTACGCCTCATTCACGAAACCGGTCTATAAGGTGGGTATAAGGTTGTTGCCTATAAAATGGCAACTTAATGGGTGTCTACTCTCACCCACCGCTTGCTTGATCGGTGGAGGGTCGTTAGCCGAACGGGTAAGACAAGGACTTATAAATTCTCATTAAAAGTATGATGAATATTATAAAGTAACTAAATGTTTTATTAAATTCCCAATCTTAGTTACTTTAGGAAAAATGTGAATAAGGTGCTAATCCATGAAATTACACTTTACACTTTGTTTAAGTCGTTGGTGAAGCGTGTGTGGTTAACCGGCACACTAACTTGGACTTAACAAGGTAGGTAAAGGGTGACTTAAGGTTTATTATAGTATCGATGGAGCGTGTGTGGTTTTACCGGCACATCGATTGAGTGATAAACTTTAAGGGTACCAAGTGATTTGCATGGTTACTTCACACCTCGTTTTGTGATCCTCGGTATCCCAGTCACAAAACTTGGAGGGCACACTCGAGATTGAAACATGCCTTTGAAAAGTTCATTGAATCTCAAAGAATCTAGGAATTTCTAAGAACCAATCAAAAACCTAATATTTAATATTTCATTTTTCGTGGTGGAAATTGGTGAATCGTCATTCACCTACCTTTCAAATATGTTATAGCTTGGATTACGGCATACCTCTTCCAAGTTATAATATATTGTGATTGGATCCTAGCCTTAATATTACATTTGGGTGTTCTATTAAGGACTCTCTTAATATCTAAACTAATCTTGTCCTCTTCTTTCAGATGTCTTTAAACAATGTTGTTTCTGGCTCTAATCCTAATGGCTCCTTTACCCTTATGAACTAGTGTGGGAAAGTCACCTTTGATGGATCCAACTTCAATGAGTGGATCAGAAACATCAGGATGATTACCCGCTACGAGGACAAAGAATATGTCCTTGACAAGGAGCTTAAGGAGATTGATGAGACCACTGCAACTCCTCAGGAGATCGCTGACTTTCAGGAACATGAAAGGGATGCTACGAAAGTGGCTTGCATCATGATGGCCACGATGACAGCAGAACTCCAAAAGTCTTATGAGGATTTCTACCCTTATGAAATGCACCAAGATTTGATGGAAAGATACCATCAAAGTGCACGACAAGAGAGGTATGAAATCATCTGCTCCATGATAACAACCATGATGAAGGACGGGGAATCCGTCACGAGCCACATGCAGAAAATGAAAAGGTATGTGGATCGTTTGCTGAAGCTCAATGTGAACTTCCCTGAGGATCTTGCAATAGATATCATTTTGCACTCCTTACCATCGTGCTATGATCAATTCCGCATGACATATCACATGAACAAGGAAGAGGTCACACTCAGCAAACTTCAGGGACTTCTCAAGACCGCATAAACAGGTCTTAAGGGGAAGTCGGTTGTTAACACTCCTACTCAAAACTCTACTCCGGTTTTGGCAATCGGGAAAAGTCGAGGGAAGAAAAGAAAGAGCTCTTCGAAGGGTACCAAGGCTCGGACCCTTGATGGCTCTTCTTCAAGTGGAACCAAGAAAGGTTTCATCACTCCTTCTTCTGACCCAAAAGAGGTTGAATGCTTCTATTGCCATGAAAAGTCTCATTGGAAGCGGAACTGCCCAAAGTACCAGCAGGATGTGAAGGATGGGAAAGTCAAACCCAACCATGCAGGTACTTACACTATCATTTCTAATAACTCACCCCATTCTAAATCTTGGGTCCTTGATACCGGTTGTGGTATTCATATTTGTTGTGACTTGCAGGGACTAAGAAGAAGTGAGAATGTGGAGCAAGGAAGAATAAACTTGATCATGGGGAATAGGAAAGCTTTACCTGTTACCAAGATTGGAGTTTATACTTTATCGCTAAGTAGTGGATTTAATTTAGATTTGAATAAATGTTGTTACTCGCCAGGAATGGCAAGAAATATTATTTCCTTTCATGCTTTGTACAAACAAGGGTTTACCTTTTCATTTAATAATGAAGTTGGTTCTATTGATGCTTTCTTTAATAATGTTCTTTATTTTAAAGCATTACCTTGTGATGGTGTGTATGAAGCTGTATCTGTTGTAGATAACTTAGGAAATAATGTTTTGTGTATTGATTCTATTAATAATAATAAATTGGATAAAGCATCATTATGGCATTGTCGTCTTGGACATATAAGCAAGAAACGCATAGGCCAACTCCAAAAGGATGGAGTCTTGGAGTCATTTGACCTAAATTCAGATGATAGTTGTGAATCATGCTTACTTGGAAAAATGACAAAGTCACCCTTCACAGGTTCGTGTGAGAGGGGTGAAGGTTTGTTGGACCTTATACACACGGATGTGTGTGGACCATTCAAACATGCCACAAGGGATGCTAATCGTTATTATTTGACTTTTACTGATGATTATAGTAGATATGGATATGTCTACTTGATCAAGCATAAGTCAGAGACTTTCGAAAGGTTTAAGGAATTTAAACAGGAAGTCGAGAATCAATTGGGCAGGAACATTAAGATGCTTCGATCCGATCGTGGTGGTGAGTATCTTAGTTCAGAGTTCCTTGACTATCTAAGGGGATGTGGGATAGTCTCACAATTGACACCTCCCAGGACACCACAGTTGAATGGTGTGGCTGAGAGGCGTAATCGAACCTTGTTAGATATGGTTCGTTCCATGATGAGTCGAGCTTCGCTACCAATCTCATTTTGGGGGTATGCCTTAGAGACTGCCGCCCACATCCTTAACCTAGTCCCTACAAAGAAAGTTGCCAAAACTCCTCAGGAGATGTGGACTGGTAAAGTACCTAAGCTAGACCACATCAAGATTTGGGGTTGTGAGGCTTTCGTGAGACGCGAGACTCATGATAAGCTCGAACCCCGAAGCGAGAGGTGTATTTTCATCGGCTACCCACAACAGTCCTTTGGTTACCTCTTCTACAGACCTAGTGAAAATGTGGTCTTTGTAGCTAGGAGGGCTTTCTTTAGAGAAAGAGAGTTCATAAGCCAAGGAAACAGTGGGAGGCAAGTTGATCTTGAAGAAATTCAAGAGTCAAGCGGTGAAGGAGCTTCAAACCCTAGCACTCAACTTGAGGAGGAAACTCCTGTTGAGCCAATTGACATGTCTGTACCTCTGAGGCGTTCCACAAGGGTTAGGAATGCTCCTGAGCATTACTATGGATTCCATATTACTGCAGAAGGAGATACACTTATTAGTGATGAGACACTGATAGGTCTGGATGAACCTAACAGTTACGCGGAAGCCATGGCAGGCCCTGAGTCAGCCAAGTGGAAAGAGGCAATGGACAGTGAAATACAGTCCATGTATGACAATCAAGTTTGGAACTTGGTTGACAATGTACCAGGTCGTAAGACAGTAGGGTGCAAATGGGTCTTTAAGAAGAAGACCGACATGGATGGAAATGTACACACATATAAGGCTAGACTGGTTGCAAAGGGTTTCTCTCAAATTCCTGGAGTGGACTATGATGAGACCTTTTCTCCAGTAGCCAAAATTAAGTCTATTCGGGTTCTGTTGGCCATAGCTGCATTTCATGACTATGAAATATGGCAAATGGATGTCAAAACCGCGTTCCTGAATGAAAAGTTGGCTGAAGATGTTTACATGAGTCAGCCAGAGGGTTTTGTCAGCAACGAGTACCCTAATAGAGTGTGTAAGCTTGAGAAATCCATTTATGGATTGAAGCAAGCACCTCGCAGATGGAATCTTTGCTTTGATGAAAAGGTCAAGGAATTTGGCTTTTCTAGGAGTGAAGATGAGTCTTGCGTGTATGTCAAGGCTAGTGGGAGTATAGTTAGCTTTTTGGTGTTGTATGTGGATGACATACTACTCATAGGAAATGACATCCCAACTCTGCAAGAAGTTAAGTCCTGGCTTGGGAAGTGTTTCTCTATGAAGGACCTAAGAGAAGCTACCTATATTCTAGGGATAAGGATCTTGAGAGATCGGAGTAAAAGACTAATTGGACTTAGTCAGAGTACCTACTTGGATAAGGTGCTGAAGAGATTCAGCATGCAGGATTCCAAGAAAGGAGAGTTACCCATCCAGAGTAACACCAGATTGAGTAAGACACAAAGCCCTAGCACTGAGGCTGAGATAGCAGAAATGAGTCGAACACCTTATGCTTCGGCTGTAGGATCGATCACGTATGCTATGACGTGTACTCGACCCGATGTAGCCTTTGCCCTGAGCATGGTTAGCAGGTATCAGGCGAACCCTGGCCCACTGGACTGCGGTAAAGAATATCCTCAAGTACCTACGGAGGACTAAGGACTGGGTCCTTACCCTCGGTGGGAGTGATGACTTGAGAGTTGTAGGGTATAGTGATCCTAGCTTCCAGACTGATAGGGATAATTTCCGCTCTCAGTCGGGCTGGGTCTTTACCCTAAATGGAGGAGCAATTTCTTGGAAAAGTTCCAAGCAAGAAACAGTGGCTGATTCAACTTGTGAATCAGAGTATATTGCAGCTAGCGAGGCGGCAAAGGAGGCGATATGGCTGAAGAACTTCAATGGAGATCTTGGAGATGTACCAGCTATCAAAGAGCCAATGGGGATTTTCTGTGATAGTGAAAGTGTTGTTGCCTTAGCCAAAGAACCAAGGGATCACGGGAGATCCAGACACATCGACAGAAAATACCATTTTATCAGACATCGGATAGAAGAAGGACTCCTCGTGGCAAAGAGGGTATCATCGGATGAGAACCCAGCAGATCCCCTCACGAAGGGACTGACTCGGGTTAAGCATCTCCAGCATACTCGGAGCATAGGGCTGAAGGATGATATTAGATTTAGTAGTTAGATAACCCAGAAATTTGTAAAGTGTAATTGACATTAGATGATGAATAAAAGGACTTTTATTTATGAGTAAAGCGTTGCTATCTCTTGTCGATCGTTTACTATATTTCTTTTGCATGTTTTGACTTCCAGAATAATTTTGTTTGGTATAACATATTATTCAAACCTCCACAGTCGGTCATATGTCGGAAGTAGGTATGAATCAAGACTGTCATGATGGGTTGTAGAGGTCTAAGGTGTTGGACAAGGCTACAACAATCATGAGTGCTCATAAGTTCTGAGTATTGGACTCAACCCACGCTCACTGGAATCACTTCATGGAATTCTATCTCGAGTGATCGTGAGACGGTAATATCATATAAGTCTTCAAACCTAGAGATATGATTTGTTACTTACAAGTTGGTTATGCATTGATTCTACGAAAACGCATTGGTAACTCGATGTTATAAAACGTGCTTTTGTGTGTAATTCAATGAGTGGTAGAACAAACATATGAGTCGAAGTTTATCTGTTCCTTCTTGGATTAGAAGCTGATATCTGGGCCCCTCGATGATTTTGTTTTGACCTATGTACCGGGCCCGGTCAGAACTAAGTTGATGTGTTCAATTAACTTCTTTGTCAAACAAATCGGAAATCGAGAAACAAACTGCTGGACAATAAGTAAGACATTGTTCCATGTATTTGTCCGGCTGATATCTAGAACGGAGGATTATATGATCCCTTATCTTAAATGGCGTACCATCATCTTCTCAGTTCCGAGAGACCTTGAAAGAGCTACGATTGCTGGTCGGTTCCTGAAGTACTAGAGATATAGTTATTAGACTTATCCAAGTGGGAGACTGTTGGATAAGGTGTCTAAGTCCATAACTATTTCGGGTGTGTACTTGACCCGACCCGGCATGGTCCATTTGGGTTGCATGGCACCATGCAATTGGATAGACTAAATGAGAGAAATAACACTTGGAGATTATTAATATATTATAAGTTCTAATATATTAATAATATTATTATTTGATTAGTTTGATCAAAGAATTAATTTGGAATTAATTAAGTGATCAAAGGATAACTAATTAAATATATGGGTTGATTATGTAAATCATTCATATCTTGTATAGTGGGCTAAGAGGCTCCATGGATTATCAAGTTGGGTTCTACCCATAGGATGCTCCATGGATGCTCCATGGGAGTTACAAACCCATGGGTCATGGAAATGAAGAGTCATGACACATTAGGGTTTACATGGTGTAACCATAGATGTGTCAACACTATATAAGGGTCCCATTCTCCACCAAAATCGGCTAGACATAAGAAACTAGAGGGCTTGGCCAATTTTAAGAAGTGTGTATTATCTCAAATGTCTTTCCAAGAGCATTTGGTGTTGTGTGAAGCATTTGAGGCATCACACTTGGGGTGCTAGGCTCACAAGGTTTCAAGGAACATAAACAACAACAAGGTAGGTTATTCTATCTTTCATTCAAGTTAAAATTGTTCCCCATGTATGCTAGATAGGAATATAACCTTGGAAATTCAACTTTGCATGATAATTAGACAAACCTAGATCCAATGTTATTAGGGTTGCATGTACACTTAGGAAGTGTTAGAATGCTCAAAACCCATCATGATGATGGGTGGGGTTTGATGTGGTGAAATTGATTGTTGAGATTGATGATCGTGATCTGATTGATGAGATTGATGGGCTTGATCTTTTTCACTTACCCCTCTTTAGTAAGTCCAAACTAGGGCTTCCTCAAGCCATGTCCGAAGGCCATCAATTTTGGAGAAGGCCTCCTGAAATTGAGCCTTAATAGCGTCGGTGAGTTGTTGATTGGTTGGAGAGGAGGAATTGAACAGCAGGTAATGAATCTCCTTAATTAGTGAGTTGAAGGATTTCAAGGCCATGAAAGTTGGTTGTTAAGGATCGTTGAAGGCGGTTGATGGTAGAGTGAAGAATCGAGATGGTAGACTCATAAGTTGTATAAGTTTCATCGATTATCTTTTGTGTCTAAGAGGCTTGATCTTTGATAGTGGTTTGAAGATCATTTTTATTGCGGTGACTTCAGAGATAAGACATTCAGTGGCTTCCATGAAGTCTTTATGGTCTGCTTTGCGATTGTTGTCGAGGGACCAGATTCCCATTTCGACTTTCAAAGATTTGCGCTCTGCAGCCAGTCATTCTCTGGTTTCTAGTCGTTCAATCCTTTCTATCAACGATTGTGGTCTTGGAACATCCTCTGGTTGTGGTTGAGCTGGCTTGACTGCAGCCAGGATTTGATAGAATTTGGCCTGGAGAGATAGAAACTCTTTTCTTCTGACTGCGGTCTTCTTCTTCTTTTTGGGCTTGGAGGTGGAGTGGTGAAAACCACTTGATTCTTCACCTTCATCGAACATCATTAGATCATCGTCAGAAGGAGAGGGTTTGTTTACCTCTTGTACCTCGTCATCATCAAGACCAAAGGTAGGAGCTGAGCTGATTGCGATCTCAAGACCTTCGTCTTATGATGTGTCAAGAACCGTAGTGGGAGGAACTTGGGAGGTATGTTGGGCCGCAGTTACTGCTTGAGCTTTGAGGAATGAATCTGCCATCTGAGACATCCAGTCTTGAAAAAGAAGAATCCCTTCTACAGTATAAGCATTGTTGATTGCATCAGCCCAATACTTAGCAATCATCTGAATTTCTCGTTCCTTCTACTGTTGCTGTTTGATTTGTTGATCCTTTCGGGCTTGGAATGGCCTTCGAAAGGCAGCATATTTCTTGATTTCGGCATCAATAGTTGGTTGATACCGACTCCATGAATCACTTGAATCGTCTCCGTCAATTCTTTGAGTGTGCACCAAGGTGTCCCTTGGGTTCACAGATCCTTACACATGTGTGCTCACCGTGCCTAAACCACCTGTAAATGATGGAAGCACAGTAGGATTTCCGAAGCTTCCTTGGTCTCTGTGACACGTGGTCACGTTTGGCCTCGGCTCCGTTCTGGCATGAGCGAAAGAAGTGCCTTGTGGATGGTCAGGTGTTTGAAGTGTTTGGGATATGTTCAAGAGGATGGAGTCTAACTCTTTAGGAGAAAAGAAATACAGTCGGGAAGCCCTGGAGACCTTAGGGCGATGTCCAGATTTATCTGCTTGAGATATAACCGGGGGGGTTGTCTCCACGTTCGGATGATGATGATGATGAAACAGGCTCACATGATGAGCTTGAGTGGTATTCGATGGTGGTATTGAATGGAGCTGCGGCAATCCCAAGGACTACCTTAGCCTGTGGAGAGGCTGAGGTATCAGTCCAGTCACGCATTTGGCTAGAGGTATTTGTGGTTTTTCTTTTCTTGAGGATCGATATTGGTTGTCTATCCTCTTCAGAATCACTGCTCGATACAATGGTGGGTTTGGTTTTGCGTTTCTCGGTGGGTGCGGTTGGTTTGGGAGCATCCTTCTATGGTGTTTTTTGTTTCTTTTTGGATGCCAACTTCTTTCTTCTTTGAGAAAGGTTGGATAGAGTAGTGGCAGAGGGAACTGTGGTACCCTCAGGGATAATGGCTGCAGATGGAAGAGGCGGGGTAGAAGGGTATGGGGCAATACCCTCCATAGCCTCAATATGGTCTGAGACATCAGTAGTCTTAGAACCAAGAGTAGAGAGAATATGGGTGGGAAGCCTGCGGATTGGTCCAAAAAGAGTTTGATCGGATGAAGGATTGTACCTTTTGAGATCTTTTGTAGCAAAAATATTGGTGTCGTTGCCCATGGGGATGTCCGCATCGGCATGAAGATCCAGGATGCACAGTGACCAGAACCTAGCAAAGGTTTGTTCTGTTGGATTTTCCAGCGGTGTTCCTTAGGGATGTATTGAAGGAAGTCATCCCATAGGATTTACCCGTAATTCACATCATGCCCTGTGAATATGCTCCAAACCAACTCAAGGAGCTTAAGCCCCATATTATCGGTTCCTCCGGTTCTGCCGGATAGGCTTCGAATGATGAAGTGGCACACATACTGCCACACTGCGGGCAGTTGATTTTTCTTGAATTCGCCGATACCCTTGATTCTTTTCCGGCATCCCATTTGGTATAGAGAAGCAGTGATATCCGCCATCGATGGAGAGAAGAATTTGATCGATGGATGAACCAGTAGATTGATGGACCTTAGAAACTTCTCCTTGGTCAGAATGACCAATGCGTCATTCACAAGATTGAGATGCACTTCTTGAGGGTTTTGGAGTGGACGATATGGCGAGAATGCACATTTGAACAAGGTGGAAATTGGTACGATTTCTGTAAATGCATCAAAAGGTCCAAACAAAGGGTGATTTTTGAGGAACTTGATCATGAGCTTGATGTGAGCATTGTAAGAAGGATGATCTTCAAATACAGCTCTGAAATTACTGGAGGCGATTGATGGAGAGTCTGAACCTGTTGGATTTGCAGAACCTGAAGCCTTGGATTGCTTCTTGGATACACCAGATTTCACCATTGTGAGAAAAACGTTCTTGAGAGTTATGGAGGTTTTAGAAGGTTCAGAGAGACAATCGATATTCAGAAAGCGTAAAGGATTAATGGGGAAGAAGATGGGTTTATAAAGGGGGTGAAAAAAAGGTTTTACCCTAGGTAAAAGGTAAGGAGAGGATAAAACGAAGATTGGGGTTTTTTTTAGGGGGGGGGGGGGGGGGAATCGATGAATTGTGGATTGAATCTCAGCCACAAATATTAAAAAAGAGTTGAAAAAGATTTTGGGAGATTTCCAAAAAGGGTTTGCATTTAATGTAAAGACGGACGTATGTTTATACGTCAGGTAATCATGGGGGTGATGGGAGAGGAAGTGGTAACGGATCGGACGTGTTTGGGAGATGGTACATGTTTGGGAGAGGAAAGGACAAATTAAGGATGAGTTGGATGGAAATACGTTCTTTTTGTCATCATCCCTAAAATAGGTCTGATAAAAGGTTTTTTTTGAAAGAGAAGATGACAGTTTCAATGGGAATGTTTTATTTTATTTAATGAAGGATCATTAAATAGCACACAAAGTTTTTTTTATTTATGGGTTGAAAACAGCAGTTGAGAAATTATCACGGATGAAAACTTCATTGCGGTTGAAGATGTCATTTTGGATGAACAAAGAAAGATTGCAGTGAGGAACTGAGAGGAAAACACTTTGAACAAAAATTAGTAACAACAGACCATTAGGACCCCTGAGAGATACGAATGACATATGGTTGCGGTACCTAGACTGCGGTACCAAAACCATCTATCATATGTAATTCTCAGTTAGAACCGCAACGGAGACCAAGGATGGTCTGCAGTAGCTAATAATTCAAAAAGAATTGCGGGTCTGGATTCATCATTCCCAACATTTATAGGAATACATTGAGTTTTGTAGAGTTAAGAGCTTTTGTAAACACATCATTAATCTCTTCATGAGTAGGAACAAAAATGAGTACAATATTACCTTTCAGAATATGATCTTTGATGAAATGATACCATAACTCAATATGTTTTGTCTTGGAGTGCTGAATAGGATTATGAGAGATCGCTATGGCACTTTCAGAGTCACAGTAAATTGGTATCCGCAGCATTCTGTACCCATAGTCTAGTAATTGTGTCTTCATCCAAAGGACTTGGGAACAACAGCTGGTTGCGGCCACGTATTCTGCTTCTGCGGTAGATAAAGATACACAACTTTGTTTTCTCGAGGACCAACTGACAAGTCTTCCTCCTAAAAATTGACATCCACCATATGTACTTTTTCGATCAAATTTGCATCCGGCATGATCTGCATCAGTAAATGCTTAAAGACTGAAGTCATTGCATGCGGGGTACCATAGACCCAGAGATTTGATTCCTTTTAGATACCGAAGAATTTGTTTGGCTGCGGTCATGTGTGACACTTTTGGATCAGCCTGGTACCTTGCACACACACCAGTTGCAAAGACAATGTCAGGTCTGCTTGCGGTGAGGTACATTAGCGAACCAATGATACCTCTATAAGTCTTGTGATCCACAGATTCACCAGTGGGATCAGCAGAGATCTTATATCCGAAGGCCATAGGGACCTTAGCAGAAGAACAATTGTGCATAGAGTATTTCTTCAGAAGTTCAGTGGTGTATTTCTCTTGATGAATGAATATTCCTTGCTAAATTTGTTTGACTTGAAGACCTTTAAAGAATTTAATCTCTCTATTCATGCTCATTTGAAATTTGTTTGTCATGAGCTTAGCAAATTCATCCACCATTCCTTGATCAGATGACCCGAAGATGATATCATCCACATATATTTGTACAAGCATAAGGTGAGTCTTGTTTGCTTTTCTAAATAGTATGGGATCAGTCACTCCTCTTTTGTATCTTGAAGAGACTAAGAATTCAAAAAGAGTTTCATACCAAGCTCTAGGGGCTTGTTTCAGACCGTAGACAGCTTTCTAAAGCTTGTAGCAGTGATCAGGGAACTCGATACTTTCAAATCCGGGAGGTTGTTGAAGATAAACTTCTTCTTTTAATTCCCCATTAAGAAAAAGCACTCTTAACATCCATTTGGTGCACTTTGATGTTTTTGTGAGAGGCATATGCTAAGAATATTCTGATTGCTCCCATTCTAGCTACCGAAGTGTATGTCTCATCATATTCAACAGCTTCCAGTTGGCTATAACCTTTAGCAACTCGCCTTGCCTTATTTCTGATGACTGCACCAGACTCATCTAGATTGTTCTTGAAACCCCATCTTGTACCAACAATCATATGACCTTGTGGGATGGGAACAAGTTGCCACACTTTGTTTCTTTCAAATTCTTCCAGTTCTTCTTACATTGTATAAATCCAATCTGGTTCCAATAAGGCTTCTTTGATAGACCGAGGCTCGACTGCGGACATAAATACTGCATAGTGACAGTGATCAGATAAATCTTTGGCAGATCGAGTTTGGATACCTGCGGACGGATTGCCAATAGTTTTTCCTGGTGGGTGATCCTTCGTCCATACATGTAGGCGAGGCATCAGATGATCAGCAACTGCGGTAGAAGGAATGTTTTCAATATCAGAGGTTGCTTCGGATGGGGAAGGAAGTTCCCCCTGGATTTGAGAACACCCTGCTGAGTTATCCTGACTAGTTGGAGTGAGAGAAACATTTTCTTTGATAGGTTCCCCTTGGATTGCTGAAGGGAGTCTATCTGGAACCTGAGAGGGTTCCCCCTGGACTGCGGATGGGAGAGTGACAATTCTTGGGTCGGATTGAGTATCAATATTCTCTATGAGTTCATCATCCAAATCCGAAGATACATTTGATGGAAGTGCTTCTCTACGGGCAGGAACTTGAAAAACATCAAGTACTGGAACCTCAATGGTTGCGGCTAGATCTGGAGTAGAGCTTTCCCCCTCAATCGGAGAGGTGGAAGTATTTAGAGATACTACTTTGGATGGATATGGTCCAGAAATGTCAGCATGTTGTTGTTGAGCTGTGGGAGACACAAGAACTTCTGATAGTTTTTCCGTTTCAACAGGTTCGAAGAGATCATCATAATTGACTTCTACTAGATTTAAAGGACCAGAAGAGGCAGGAATTTCACATTCCATGATTGCGGTGGTTTCAGTGGATGAAGGGGCATCGCGGATGTGAGAATCATCGAATTTCACATCGAAGCTTTCGATAATCAGCGTTGTACGTCTGATAAGCACTCGATAAGCAACCTTGTTAGTGGAATAACCAAGGAAGATGCCTTCATCAGCCTTAGGTGCAAATTTATTAAGCTAATCTCTGTTGTTGATCACGAAACATCTATACCCAAAGATATGAAAGAAACGAACATTCGGCTTGTGGTTGTTAAGACCTTTGTATGGTGTTTTTTTGAGACGTTTGCACACAATACTTCGGTTTTGGACAAAGCATGCAGTTGCTACAGCTTCAGCCCAAAAGTAGAGAGGAAGATGGGCGAAGTTAAGCATGGATCTGGCTGCTTCTACTAATGTGCAGTTTCTTCGTTCGACGACACCATTTTGTTGCGGAGTGTATGGTGCTAAGAAGTTGTGAGAAATACCCTTGGACACCAAGAAACTGTTGAGAAGATGATTAGTGAACTCATTTCCATTATCACTGCGGATGCGTCTGACTGGAAGCTTGATCCGAAGTTATATTTCTTTGATGAAGTTTATGAGAATTTGTGGTGTTTCTGATTTGAGTTTGGGAAAGAAGACCCATGTGAAGCGAGTGAAATCATCAACAACAACCAGTATGTATTTCTTGTGATAGAGACTGGCTACTGTTGAAGGACCGCAGAGATCCATGTGTAATAATTCCAAAGGTTCTGAAATAGACGAATCCATTATCAGAGGGTGACTTGCTTTGACTTGTTTTCCACATTCACAATCTGGACAGAGAGTATCGATGCTGAATTTGAGAATAGGGAGACCGCGGACAAGTTCTCCAGTGACTAGATTGTTGATGTATCTGAAGTTGAGATGAGCTGGCTTGCGATGCCATAGCCAGCTGACTTCGGATACAACTTTAGAAAGAAAACACAGTTGCGGCTTACCAGTGATGAGAGAGATATCTAGAGGATACATTGTGCCTTCGGAGCAGGACTTAATTAAGCAAGTGCTCCGGTCACCCGTCATTATGTAACAGAATTGATCATCAAATTCCACTCGATGACCTGCTTTACATAGTTGGCCAACACTGATGAGATTGTGTTTAAGACTTTCTACATAAGCAGCCTTCTGAATGGAAAAAGTTCCCCGTGGTGAGAACACCGTAGCCTCGTATGATGCCATTTGCATTGTTTCCAAAGGTGACATTTCCACCATTGCATATAGGCCTGAAATCCCGAAGGTATTCTAACCTTCCGGTCATGTGCAAGGAGCAGGCACTGTCGATCAACCATTCTTCTTCTTGATCCTCCTTGTACAATGCCTACAAAAGTTAAGTGGTTAATTTGGGCACCCAAGTGATTTTGGAGCCCGAGGTCACATACGATGTGTTAATCGATGCATGATACGAGGTGGCAGGGACAGGTTTTAAGTCAACTTTCAAACCTAGTCCTGTGTGTTTGAAGATCTTTGGAGTTTTGTGAGATTGTGAGTAATTAAGAGTACTTGTGAAGAGATTAGGAGTGACCCTGAAATCCTGGGTGTTGGAAGTTCTTTGAATTTTTTTACATTGACATTGACAAAAGAACTTTTTGTCATTTTTCTGACATTTGACATGTTCTGAGTTTTTGAAGAAAAAGTATGTTTTTGTCCATTCCGAGGATTGTCAAATTTGACCTTTTTGTTTGTGTGTTTTGAAAAGGCGTTTTGTGTAGGTTTGGCAGATGTGAAGGCACGTGCAGAGCTTTTGTGATGTGATTTCTTAAACATTTGAGATGACCTTTTGGGTGCCAGATTTGACAAAATTCCTTTCCATTTTTGGGACTTTGACACTGAAGAGGTTGGAATAGGTAAGATACCTTTCCATTTTGGGTCATTGATAGAATAGATTTGAAATCCATTTTAACGAAAAGACTTATCTTCATGTTTGGATATTTTTTGAGTATTGTTAGAAACAGTGAATTCCTTTTTGTTTGTTTTCTTGGAATCAGTTTTCTTGAAATGATAATTTGAAAAAGTAAGCTTCTCAGGACTTTTTGATTTAGGACATTTCACAGATTTCTTGACTTTTGAGCAAATATCTCATTGCTTGCCACGAGTGCGAAATTCTTCTTTAAAAACTCTTTTTGCTGCGGTCTTAGGAGAACCGCAGTCAGTGATATTTAATTGCGGTTTCCTAGAATCTTTAAAAGATTTTAAAAAATAGTGACTCGATTCATCTGAACTTGAGAAGTTGGGACTTTGAGAACATTGACCAAATTCAAAGTTTTTAATTGGTAATTCATGATTAATTAACTCAATGGTCACAGAACTCTTGACTTCGATCAGTGGAGTAGTGCTTTGGACTACCGCAGAGTATGTCTTGGTGAATACTTCTTAAGGACAAGTGATATTAGGTAATGAGACAGATTGCGGTATGTTACTACAGTCAGAGACACTGCGGTCAGACTGTAAGGATGGGAAGTCTAAAGAGACTTCAGGACTTTCAATAACAATTTCCTCATCACCTACGGATGATGTCTGAGAATCTATGTTGTTGACATGAGTAGAAGATTCAGGGATAATTTCTTATATAACACAATTATTACTCAGATCATGGAGTTTTCCAAAGTGGGCTTGGATATCCTCAGGAAATATTTTGTTATTTACTGGAAATAAGAAGTTGCGGTCTGGTGGGACATAGGGACGTTCCGGTGTGAACCGAGGTGATGAGTCTGTTGCAGTTGGGTAACTATTGGACCAACCCTAGTTAAAAGTGTTATCAACATTCCCATTATTGACAAGATTCCCAATGGCCTCAGTTTCATGAAACAGCTTTTCAATTAAAAGATTTAAACGTGCAATTTCATTTTGTGCTAGATCTCTTTGATTTAAGGCTATTTCTAATTGAGTTTCGCTAAGCATTCTAGCATCTTTTTCTAACATTAAATCCTTCTCTAACATTGCCATTTTGAGTCTCTTATTGTCCAAATGTCCTCTAACATGGAACATCTCCTGCGAAGCGATGTTCTTCTCATCTAGGGCTTTATTGTAGTCTGTAAGGACAGCAGCACAAGTGTCATTGAGTGTGTCTATGAAAGGTTGAAAATCATGCATGTTGTAATTTAAAGTTTGAATCATGAGTTTTACCTGTTCCACAATGCTGGGAGTTCCATATTTAGCCATATAGCAATGATTCTTTTTTAGATTGGTTGAGCCATCTTCATCAGCAGTTGCTACCATACAGATCTTGCCTTTCCCTTTGCTAAGGACTTCTTCATCTTCATCTCCTGATGACCACACTTGATGATTCCTTTTCACTTGAGCAACATAGGCCTTTCCCTTTTCTTTATCTTCCATTTCTTGAGCCATTCGAAGAAAGAAGGCTCTATCTTTTACTACATTTTCCTTGCAATCTTTGGCAAAATGGTTTTCCTTATTGCATTTGTGACATATGATGACATCACTCTTGTCTTCTATAGAGGTACCGGAGTCAGTTGATTGGGACTGCGGTGGTACTTCTTTTGACTGAGTCTGCTGATACTATGGTGGAGGGAGAGGGTTTTTGGTGGAACGGAAGTGATTGTTCTGGAAGTTACGGTTGAAAGGTGGTCGACTGAATTGTTGGTTTTTGCGAAATGAAGGTGGTAAGCGATTGAATTTCTGACTGATAAGAGCAATGGCATTCTGACACTCTTCTTCGTCATCATATTCTGAGTCAGCTTCATATGACTGCAGTGGAGAGTCATATGAGGTGGGATAGGTAATGCGATGAATGTAAAAGCAGTAAATAACACAAGTATGGATCAAGATGTGTCGAATGATTAGATCAAACAATCCTCAGCAGAGCTCGACTAAGAACTTCTGCTGTAGAGGATTTTAGGGTTACAAGAATGATAATAATAAACTTGCTGAATAATTCTCTGATCATTATATTCTATCGTTGCTTTCTAGGATGCATGCAAGCTCCTATATATACTAAACCCTACTAAACTCACGGATGGACAGGCCCATACCGGAGATACATAATGGACTAGCTAACGAGCCCAATAGACGCAATACATAACACAAAACACGACCCAACAATCTCCACCTTTGCGTCAAATTGGAGCGAGACTGCTTCTTCTTCTTGCTTGGGCCAGCAGCGGGAACCTTCTTTGTAGTATCAAACAAACATGAGATTAGAGCGAGAATAGTCTGTCTGAACCGAATGTACCATTGAATCATGTCATCAAAGTACTTGACATCATCCGCTGTGTTCTGCTTGCATCTGTGGATGATCCCCAAAACGTGCTCCAAACAGGCAGTGGTGTATAGATGTTTGTCTGCCAAGGCGAAGAGACATTTATGTCCTTCTTTCCTGGTAAACATGACCGAGTTCCTCCTCGGGTCAATCTTCCCCATCTGCATCAGGTTGAGATCACTGGCAGAGCCAACAGGAGATATTGTAGGTTTCTTCTTAAATACACTCGCAATCTCCTGATCCATCAATGCAACTTCCATGATGTAGCACACGAGCATCCTCTTGAAGTGGTCGATGATCGGACCATATTCAGCTTCGTTGGTGAGGAGGATGTTGTGCAAGATAATCCAATCATGGGGATTAAGGTTGGGAAGATTTGCAAGGGAAATAGCATGTTCGGTTTTGGAAAATCCCCGAAGTACCTTGAACCGAACGTTGATGAAGTTACCTTCACTGTACGGCTTCAAGACCCGAACGTTGACAATTTTCTGAGCGCTCCAAGTCTGATATTGGGGTTGAGCAGCCTTCAGATAGAAATTAATTAAGTCCCGATCAACCTGTGGATGAGGGTGAGGGAACTCTGCAACGTTGGAAAAGGCATGAAAGATAAACGCCTTTCTGGTCAGTGGCATATCGAACTGTGAGTCGACAGTGTTGGACCGATCTAAAGAGATCACAGGTTCCAGCCACAAGATACTTGGTGTGTCGATGGCTTCTTTAATCATCCTCTCAAGTGTCCAGGAAGGAAACAGAGTTTTCCTGCTCTCAAGAAGGTTGTACGCTTCCTTCTGTTTACGTTCGGCTTCTTCAGCCTCTCTTGTCACACGAGCACTGATGTCAGCCTCATTGTTTCGACTTTTACGCTTCAACAAGTCGGCGATTGTCTCTTTATCTTCTTCTTCTTCCTCCTCAGCAATCTTTTTGCCTTTGTCTTTCACACCGAAACCAGAGGCTTGGCCTACTAGAGGAGGTTCGGTTGTGTGAGTTGCTGTTGAGGTAGGAGGTGGTTGAGACATTGTTTCCTTCTCTCCCCCTTGTTTCGGAATGGACACGAAATCATGGAGCCCTTCGATTTTTCTAAGTAGGGCGAGGGCGGGAGCGAGCTTCTCTGCAAGGTCACGCCTCACAGTGTAGTTGAGAATTGGATCATGTGCTTCTAAGATGTTGGAGATAGCAAAGTGGATATCCGAAACACACGATTTTATCACCAGTCGTTCAGATCGAAGAGATTCAATCTCCTGTTGAGAGTTGGAGAGTTGAATACTCTTGACCTTGAGAGCAGTAGTTTTCCTTGCAAGAACATCCATGAGAGTGTTCTCGGCAGCCAAATCTTCTTGAAGCTTGGAGAGACGCTCTTCGATGGTTGTTCGAAAAGCTGAGTTGTCGTCAGAAATTGTTTGACGAAGAGAAGCGAAGGACTTCAACTCAGTTGCGACTGATGTTGCCAGCTGGTGGACAATAGGTTCCAGCATAGTCTTGGCGGCATTGGCACTCTCCTGTAAAGACTTCAACAGGGAAGAGGCATCAGTAAATAGTTTATCGACTTTTTCGGTCGCAGCCTGACAGGCTTTGGTGGAGGCATCTATGGCGGTGGTGGCAGAAGCAAGGGAAGCTTGCTGAGCTTTGGAGAAAGCGTCGACAATTTTCTGAAAAGCAGCTTCAGATAGGGATGACTGAGAAGTGGAAGAGGAGGCGATGAGCGAGTCAATTTTTTCATGAAGCTCCTGGAGATGCCTTTTGGTGACAGGAACATCGTCATCGTCATCAATTTGTACTTGAAACGGGCTATAGTAGACCGAGTCAAAAGTCATATTCTCCCCGCCAAGGAGTGGTTCTTCTTCCTCTGATGCGTGACCAGGAGAAGATGGTGGTGGTGAAGCTGGTGGTTCGGTAGTATGGGTAGGTTCGGGTTGGGTTGTTTGTTCAGGTGTAGGTGTGGGTTCGGGTGCTCGGGTGGTTTCGGGTGCTGAGGTGGATTTTGGTGCGTCAGTATGAACCCCCGTATCAGATACGTTGGTTCTAACATCTTCAGTGGTTGTTGTGGTTGCTGCGGTGAATATTGGTGGAGGTATTGGGATGGAAGTGGATGGTATTTGAGTAGTGGAAGTTATGGGGGGAATAGAAATAGGAATGGTTTTAGGTGGAGAGGATATAGGAGAAGTAGAGACATGAACTTCAGGGGTTGGAGATCTTGGTGGAGTGTTGCCACGTTGAGAGTCTTCAGAATCAGAACTCTCACCCTCATATTTGCTTGAGGAGGAAGCGATAACCAGCTTTCGCCTCGGTTGAGTTTTTCACATCTTCTGCTGTGGAGACTGAGCAGCCCTTGTGGTTTTCCTCTTCTTTGGAGACGGGCCTTTTGCCTCCTTGGCCACCTGTTTTCCCTTATCAGCCTTCTTGCCTCTTGGAGCAGGCTTGTCAGCGTCATGAATGGATTTCAGCATCTCCAGAGTAAGATCCCTCGGACCAGAACGCTTGAACTCCTTGTATGTCCTGATAATCCGGCTATCAGCAGGAACATCCCCATACATGGTTTCCGGGATAGACCCGTTGAAAGGAAACTTTGAAGCGTCCAACACAATAATCTTCGTGGTATGGAAGGTACCAATCGAAGACATTGGAGCACTCCAGGTCTGATATTGGGGTTGAGCAGCCTTCAGATAGAAATTAATTAAGTCCCGATCAACCTGTGGATGAGGATGAGGGAACTCTGCAACGTTGGAAAAGGCATGAAAGATAAACGCCTTTCGGGTCAATGGCATATCGAACTGTGAGTCGACAGTGTTGGACCGATCTAAAGAGATCACAGGTTCCAGCCACAAGATACTTGTTGTGTCGATGGCTTCTTTAATCATCCTCTCAAGAGTCCAGGAAGGAAACAGAGTTTTCCTGCTCTCAAGAAGGTCATGGGCTTCCTTCTGTTTACGTTCGGCTTCTTCAGCCTCTCTTGTCACACGAGCACTGATGTCAGCCTCATTGTTTCGACTTTTACGCTTCAACAAGTCGGCGATTGTCTCTTTATCTTCTTCTTCTTCCTCCTCAGCAATCTTTTTGCCTTTGTCTTTCACACCGGAATCGGAGGCTTGGCCTACTGGAGGAGGTTCGGTTGTGTGAGTTGTTGTTGAGGTAGGAGGTGGTTGACAATGGGGACGTGGTACTTGTCCATTACCCATTTCGTGACAATGGTCCATAACCGAGCATACGATATCTCTGAATGTCTGGAAGTGGAGGAGAGACTCTGAATGAGATGTTGCCATAGAACGGACCCGTAGTCCATGTTGATGCCATTGTAGATCCCATACATAATGGAGAGAAATAAACGGTTGGCTCCATCAGACCCGGCACTTTATTCAGATAAACCCTTGCACAAAACAGTGAATATCCCATTCCACTGTGGAGGTAGGCACGACTTCTTGAATTTCGTCACCGTAGTAAGCACCTTCGTGTATCCCATGTTGTAGAACATGTTGAACAGATGACCCATTGGAATTGATTCCGGATTGACCCTGGAAGAATCCGCGTCAAACCCTAACAACAAGCAAAACCGCTGCATTGAAATCGACGCCTTGTGCTGAAAAACATCGAAGAAGATTCTGTCGACGACCTTGTCGTAGTGAGCGGTGGCAAAGATCTGTGACAGGAACTCCATTGGAACTATCTCAGCCCTGGTAAGTGCAGGAGCGATTGGATAAAACTTCAGACACTCGATGATGGGGAACATGAATGCGTCGTACGAATGAGGGGTTAAATCGATTATCAAGCTTTGCTGTGGGCGAATGGGCAAGATGTGGGATGTTGCATGAACTGAAGAAGAATCTGTTATTGCTTTGAAGTAAATGGAGGAGATGATGAACAGTGAAGGTTGAAGAATTTCTGGCTCTCTGGAAATATAGGCGTGGTAAAGAGGTAAATGGTGGTTTACACGGCCTTTTATAGTGAGGGTAAAGGAGAGAGAAAAATCTTTCCAAATCTTCGATCGAAAGACGAAGGGTTTTTCGGAGTTGACTGACGCGTGACAGTTGGGGTAGCCGATGATCACACATGAGAGAGAGTGTCTGGCCCTAATTACACGCCTTCCCAATCAGGCGCCGTTTGGAGATGAAACGGTTCCGATTCGCACGCTTTCCCTCTTGCGCCGTTTGAAATCAAATCGATTGGACTCCCGCCTGAATCATCATGTCGTCATCTTATCCCTTTAAATTGTAACGGCATCTTTTAAAATTCTGCCACGTGGATTAAAATTCACCACAGTCGTTTATAACAACCAAGCCAATTAAAATTCCTTGAAATTAATAGAACCAGAATTTTGGAAAATCAAAAACATTTTCGTGCTGAGTGTGTAAAAGAAAAGAAATAAAACAACACTTTTAGGAAAATATGTGATGTCAATAAAGACACGAAACAAATGATCCCGGGCACGAATCTCTTCCTTCAAAGCAAGAGAGACCTTAAAGTGTTTGTGTGGTTTCCCGTTGAATAACGATCAGACACTTATTAAGAAGTGTTGAAAGGCTTCTTTTAATTAGGCTTATGAGGGTGGCTTTCGCTTCGATTCAAAATTCCTAATCTTGATATAAGACAGAAATCGAACGAAGTACTTGTGAGACCGGTGTAGTCTGTTGAACAAGTAGATTGGAGATAATTTGATTTGGCTAGGAAATTTATAAAATCTCAACAAAAATTAAAACTGGATCCCAAGGGAAGAAATGTTATTGTTTTTAACAATTTCATAGGAATCACTCAAAAGAAAAATAGAGATTTCATGTTGTACCCCCATGGATAAGTCCGTCAATTCATCAGTGAAAGCTAGAACAAATTAATTGTTCACCGTCAATGCATCTCGGGTATTTGAATATTGGGTTTCACTTAGCACGTAGTGGCACGAAGCTAATATCATAAACGCAGAAATTGTGCAACCATAAACCTCAGTGGTAATTTCTGAGAGTCTCAAGGGTTACGGTTGTGAAGCGAATGTGATGGAGAAATGCAATGTAGATGGTGTAAAGAAATCAAAGTACCTCTGCTATAAAAAAAAATAGGACCAAGCAGAAAACTCATATCTCATGTGAGAAGAGAGTTAGGTAGCTCATGATTAGAATAAATATGAAAGCCTAATTGGGAAGACAAGGTTTGTTTATACCAAGTCAGTAAAGCTTATTATTCAGAATTAGGTGAGGCTTTGGACACATACAGCAGCATGCTTCTAGGGACACTTAGCTAATGAAATGATATACCCACAAGTAGACAAAAAAATCCAAAATAAAAAAATAAAATAAAAAATTAAAATATTTTTGGAGTTTTTGAATTTACGAGAAAAAATATTTTTGGAATTTTTGATAATATGAAAAAAAAATAAGACACAAAAAAATAAACACAAAAAAAAATTGGAACCGAACCCGAGCGTTCGGTCTATTTCGGTTGAGAAAAACTTTGGAACCGAACCCCAGCGTTCGGTCTATTTCGGGTGAGAAAAATTTTGGCGCCGAACCCAAACGTTCGGTTTATTTCGGTTGCCAAAGAAAATAGGTTTGAAAATGAGAATAACTTTGACAATAAGATAAATGAATTTGGATAAATTATACATAAGATCTACAACCAAGGAAACTACCTTTGAGTGATGAGCGAAAAGCAGATTATGCAACCGAACCCGAGCGTTCGGTTCATTTCGGTACATTAGCACAAGACCCGAACCCGAACGTTCGGTCTATTTCGCTTCTTACTTTTGGTCGTGAGAGGTAATTTTTGGTACTGACTCCGATTCCATCATACCTAGCCCTTGTAGTATTTTGTTAAAAGATGCTTCAGGAAGAGCTTTGGTGAAGATGTCAGCCAGTTGATTAGTGGTTCGAACAAAGTATATTTCGACGTTCCCATCTTCCACATGATCTTTAATGAAGTGATACCTCAGTGCTATGTGCTTAGTCTTGGAGTGTTGCACTAGGTTATGACAGATCCTAATTGCACTTTCAGAGTCGCAATATAATGGGATCTTTTTCATATTGAGTCCATAGTCCCGGAGCTGGCTTTGGATCCAAATCACTTGAGATGTACAGGAGGAAACTGCGATGTATTCTGCTTCAGCGGTAGACAGAGATACACAGGTATGTTTCTTTGATTGCCAACTAACCAACTTCCCGTCAAGGAATTGGCAGCCTCCAGTGGTGCTTTTCCTGTCTAGTCCACAACCCATAAGGTCTACATCTGAGTAGGCTTGAACGAAGAAGCCTGAGTTGGATGGATACCATAAGCCTAGAGAGGTAGTTCGCTTGAGATACCAGAGTATGTTCTTCACTGCAAGCATGTGAGGTTCACGACGATTCGCCTGAAATCTAGCACAGTAACAAACAGAAAACATTATATCAGGCCTGCTAGTAGTAAGGTACATTAGAGAACTGATCATTTGGCGATATAGCGTAATATCAACTGCTGGCTTATCCAAGGATGGAGTGAGCTTGGTGCCGAACTCCATTGGAACTTTAACCTTTGAGTCTCCCATCATGCCAAATTTAGCAAGGAGAGTCTTCATGTAAGCTTCCTGGTTAATAAAGATGCCTTCGGGTCCCTGTCTAATATTTAAACCAAGGAAAAAGTTAATCGGACCCATTGAGTTCATTTCAAATTTAGTCTCCATCAGCTTTCTAAATTCAGCCGTTAAGCTAGGATTCGTTGAGCCAAAGATGATATCATCGACATAGATTTGAACAATCATAAGGTGGTTACCTTCCTTCTTACGAAAGAAGGTTGGGTCAACCGAACCTTGTTTGAATTTGGACATGTTTAAAAACTTGGTTAGCGTTTCATACCAGGCCCTCGGTGCTTGTTTCAGTCCATATACCGCTTTGTCCAGAATATAACAGTGATTGGGGTATTTTTCATTGACAAATCCAGGTGGTTGCTCTACGTACACCGTTTCTTCGAGTTCTCCATTTAGAAATGTGCACTTTACGTCCATTTGGTAGACCTCAAAGTTCTTGTGTGCAGCATAGGCAAGAAATATTCAAACAGATTCCAGCCTAGCCACAGGAGCAAAAGTTTCCTATAGTCGATCCCTTCCTCCTGGCAGTATCCTTTCACCACTAGACGAGCTTTGTTTCTTATCACATTGCCTTCCTTGTCCATCTTATTTCTAAAGACCCATTTGAGACCAACAACCGAGGCATCTTGAGGAGTTGGAATGAGGCGCCAAACTTTATTTCTTTCGAATTCATTAAGTTCGTCTTGCATAGCTTGAACCCAATCGGAGTGATCAAGAGCAGTGTTAACTGTCTTTGGTTCAACTTTTGAGACGAAGGAGTTAAACATACAGAACTCTACTTTTGAAAATAAGGAAGTTTGCTTTGCCTTCAGTTGTGATCAGTTCAGGACCTTTTCAGAGACATTACCGACAACCTGTGAAACAGGATGATCTCTGGTCCATTTGACAAGAGGAGGGTAATTTAGATCATAGGATGGATCCAATTCAGCATTTACCAGCTCTTCTAGTTCAGATTGACTATCATCGTCATAAGACATATCTGCATTCTCCCCCTTGACAGATAAGCTTTCAGGAGTATCTTGACTTTCTGGAGCTACATGAGTTTCGGGTGGTGTTGAGCTTTTATGTACCACAGGACTTTCTGGTACACCTGGGCTTTCGGGTACAGTTGGGCTTTCGGGAGCAGCTGGAGAACAGTTCTCCCCCTCAACATGTGAGCCCGGCTGTGATGAAGAAGGTGGATCGTCCCCCTCAACTGAAGCATCGTGTTGTGGAGGGTCGTTTGGACTTGATCCTCCTTCATTCATTTGCTTGGCAGCATCTTCGATGAGTTGCTTCAGATGATCTACTTTCTTGTCTGCTGCACTAGCTTCCGAGAGAGTAGCCTTCTCTGGTTCATCGAATAACTCAACAAACTTCTCAAACAGGTTTGCAATTGAGGCTGTGACTTGGCATGTTTGAGAAAAAATTTCTCCAACTGTGTCTTCACTGGCCTTCAGCTTTTTGACATAGCTGTCATCAAAAGTCACATAGTAAGTTTCTTCAATTTTCCTCGAACGCTTGTTCAAAACCCTGTATGCTTTCGAAGTGAGAGAATATCCCAGAAATATTCCTTCATCGGCTTTTACGTCGAACTTGTTACGATGTTCTTTAGAATTGAAGATGAAACACCGTGAGCCGAATACGTGGAAGAATTTGACGTTTGGCTTCCTGTTGTTGATGATCTCATAAGGAGTGAGATTAAAGTGTTTATTGAGATAGGACCTGTTCTGCGTAAAACATGTTGCAGCAATAGCATCAGCCCAAAAATATAAAGGTAAAGAAGCAAAACTTAGCATGGTTCGGGCCGCCTCACACAAAGATCGGTTTCGTCTTTCGACAATTCCGTTTTGTTGAGGGGTGTAGGGAGCTGAGAAGTTTTGACTGGTTCCTTTTTCTGCCAAGAAGTCTTCAAATTCTTTGTTTTTGAACTCCAGCCCATTATCACTTCTGATGTTGCGAACGACATTCTTCAGCTGCACTTCAACCTGCTTGATAAACATCTTTAGCTTGAGAGTTGCCTCAGATTTGTGCTTCGGAAAGAACACCCATGTAAAACGTGAAAAGTCATCAACAATGACAAGAATATACTTGCTACCACCGATGCTTTCAATAGATGATGGACCACACAAGTCTATGTGAATTAACTCTAGTGGTTCAACAACTTTAGTGTTTACAATCGATGGGTGACTTTGATGACTCTGCTTCCCCATTTCACATGCAGCACATAAATGTTCTCGATCAAATTTGAGCAATGGAAGACCTCGAACATGACCACCTGTGACAAGTTTGTTGATATCCTTGAAGTTGAGATGAGAGAGCCTTCGGTGCCACAACCAGCTTTCGTCAGATTGTGCTTTGGATAACAGGCAGATAGCTGGATTTCCTTTGATGGGTTTGAGATTCAGGGGAAACATTTTGCCTTTGCGCTCCGATTTGAGAATTACTCTTTTCGTTTTCTTCTCTATTATCTCTGAACCCTCATCGTCGAATGAGACCTTGAGACTAGTACCTCCAACAAGCTGAGATACACTGATGAGGTTGTGCTGTAGTCCTTCAATTTATGCAACCTTTCTAATCGTGAAATCTCCATTTGTTATCATTCCATAGCCTTTTATCGTGCCGAATGAGTTGTTCCCAAACTTGACATTTCCACCGTTTGAAAGAGACCGAAATTCCCTCAGCTCTTCCTTCCTTCCTGTCATGTGACGTGAGCAGCCACTGTCAATATGCCATTCTTCGTCAAACTGCTCGTCACTGATAACCTGCAAAAATTAAGAAGATTTAGGAACCCAAAGTTTCTTGGGTCCACGTGAGCCTTTCACAGGTACAGGAATAGTAAGAGAGATGTCAACAAGATATGTTCTTTTTATTAAAGTTGTTTCATCTTTCTTTTTAATGGTGAAAACCTTAATTTTATTGGGATTTGTTACTGTCGGTTTGGATTCAGGTTTAGGCATTTGGACTTTGGGATGATTTTGATCTGTCTTGACTGAGGAAACCTTCGATTTTCCTTTCAAATCTGTTGAAGATTTTGGATTTTGAGTATGAATAGAATTGGATTTAGAATGAGGTTGAGAGGAATTAGAAGAATTAGAACGAGAGAAGTTAGACTGAGAAGTTTTATTGACTTGAGGTCCTGAGTGACACTTTTGTTTTTGATCATTTGTGGGACCGAACCTCGAACTTTGGTCGCTTTTGCTCTCGGAACCGAACCTATGCTTTTGGTAGTTGGTGTTCTCTGAACCGAACCTTTTCCTTCGGTTGTCATATTTTTCAGAACCGAACTTGTCCTTTCGGTTGCTATGATCCTCAGAACCGAACCTCTCCTTTCGGTTGTTATTACTTTCTTGCGGTCTAACAGTACTTTTCTCTGACTTCGAATTTCTGTCATGATAAGAGAAATGGGCGTTTTGAGATTGCCAAAATTGTTTTCGTTCAGAGAGATTCTTCTTGTATCTCTGATTCCTTTGCTGTTTTTGTTTCTTCACTTGCTTCGGCTATCGATGGATATTGGCTTTTTGCTTTTGCTTCTTGTCAGCCGGTTCACTTTGAACTGATGATGTTTCGCTTGAAGGAGTGACTTCTTTTGCGGGAACTCCTTTTTCTTCAGGAACATCTTTTGTACCACTAGTACTTGGCATGTCAAAGTTATCAGGCTTGTTCAAAGGCTCTGGCACATATCTGCCTTTGGTTTTCTAGAACGTCCGTTCTGACAGACCAACGGTTTTGTCAGCATTGTCGATAGGGGCGGACCAGAAGAACTCATCACAACCATCAGCATTATCTTCGTTTACAATGGCTGTGAGTTCGGCTGTCTGATGTTCGGTTACTCATGTGACCTTATACACTTGATTTGGAGTCGTCCTTACCTTTTGGTATACAACAGTCTTTTCTTCAAGGATCGGGGACTTTTGTTGGGACAGACGAGCAAACTCCATAGAATTTTCTGAAATAAGATTTTTGTGGTTTCCAGCTTCGCTCTTGACAAACTCAGAACAATCAACTTCATCCTCTACATAAATTTCACTCATATCATCATCCTCATTAAGCTCAGATGCATTTTCAACATCAATTTTAGTTTCTGAGCTCAAGTTGGCATTCAATGAGTCAAACTTTTGCATGGTTTTGGTCCTTAGTTTCAATTTATCATTTTCATCCAAAAGGTTTTTCAGCATGTCCTTATGGTCCTTGGACTTTATGAAAGATTCGATTTTCTCTAGGCCATACATATAAGTCGGATTCACATCCTCAGACGAAACTACACGTTCACAATTATATGCTTCAGCGTCGATTTCATCTTCCTTAAACTCAAGGAAGGGCAAAATCATGCAATGAATTTTCTGTCCTATTTCACAGCTAACATGAAGTTGAGTGATGTTAGAATAAAGACGCTTAGCAATCAAACAAAACACATTTCTTTGTTTCAAAAGTTTTAAATTGTCTCTTTGTAAATAAATGTTTTCGTCTTTGGATTTGATCAACTCCGACTCCTTCAGCTCTATCCACATCCTCCGTTCCTCACTCTTTGAAGACACCCTGCTTATTTGGTCAGTTAGGTTAGAATTGGTGACCCGTGTTTGAGTTAAACTGCTGTCTAGATATGAGATTCTTGAATTTACGCTTTTTAATTCTTTTTCATATGAATTTTGTGGGACATTGAATGAAACAAAAATGGATTGTACCTTCTTGATTAATTCATCAAGCTCATTAAACTGCACGCTGAGAGGTTTTGCTGTGAAGCACAAGTCCTCTCACTCCTTCGTGTCTTCATTCCTACTGTCAGTGTTGTATCCCCTCATTTGAGATACATCTGACACCATCAAACACTTTCCACCGCTTCCTTCACCTTTCGCAACATAAGCCTTTCCATGAGATGGCTTTCTGACTTCATCATCCTCAGAGTCGGTTGACCAGACCTCCACGCCACCGAACTCATCATCCGCTACCGATCCCTGCACAATTAAAGCATTCATAGAAGGGTAAGCAGTAGTTTTCTTTCTCTTGATCTCTTCCAGCTTTTTCATCAACACAGCTTCTTCATCTTTTTCTTCATCCTTTTCTGGCATTTTCTTTAGGACACAGTCATTGGCATAGTGGTTCTTTCCTCCACAGTAGTAGCAGTTCACACCAGAATCCCCTTCAGCTTTCGGCTCTTTCTTTGCTTCTTCTGCCTTCGGTTCCTCCCTCACTTTTTCAGAACTATAGCTTCCCTGCCAATTCCGGTTCTTATTGGTAGGAAACCTTTTCTTAATAAACCTCTTTGGATTTGACACCATCATTGCATAGTCTTCTGAGGTAAGATCATAGTCTTCTAAGTTAAGGTCTTCATCTTCCATCACACTTTTGCTTTTAGAAAGAAGGGCCAAGGAACCCAAGCTTGAAACCACATTTTTCTCCTGCAAGACAATCTTTTCTTGGGATTTCAAAATCCCTACCAGCTTAGCCAATGAATAAGATTTGAATTGCTCATGAGCTTTAACAGTGGACACAACCGCTCTCCACTCAGATCTAAGACCATTCAAAAACGTAATCTTTTGTTCAATCAACTTCCTTTCAATATCGTGTTTAATCATCTTACTGAGAAGATGATTGAAGCGATCGAACGTCTGAGTAACAGTTTCCTCTGGATTCTGCTTAAATTCGCCAAATTCAGATAAAAGTAAAGTCTGAATGGAATGTTCCAAATCTTCGTCTGTGGAATATAACTCTCGTAGCCTATCCCATATTTCTTTGGCAGTGCTGCATGAACTCACTAGCCTGAAAGTATCCGATTGAAGAGCAAATCTGATTAGTCTTAATGCTTTAATATTGCACTGAAACTTATCTTTTTCGTCTTGAGCAATATCTTTTACGTCCTTCAACAGATCATTATACACTTTCTGAGTTTTAATGATTTTAGACGTTGTTGAATGAGCGAATGGTCCAGACACGATTGCTTCCCAAATAAGATATTCATTGTCTTCAGATCCAATGACATAATCTTCAAAGTGATGTGCCCAGACTTCGTAATCCTGGGTGTAAAGGATGGGAATCTTCGTCGTTGATCCAATGTTGTTTGAGATGTTAATGGGATTTGATTGTGATTCGTCCATGCGTGATCGTATAACCTGTTTGAAAGATCAGACTTGTAATATATAAAATTAGGTCAAAACAAATAAATGCTGAGTTACGTCAATTATGGGATGACAGCTCAATAAATATTAGTTAATGCGGAATAACCCTAATCGCAACCTTTTTCACAGAAAAGATGTGTATGAATTACACAGCCTCCTGCTCTGATACCAATTGATAAGTTATGAACAAACTTAATGATCGATTAGATCTTCTTAACAGGTAATGCGATGAATGTAAAAGCAGTAAATAACACAAGTATGGATCAAGATGTGTCGAATGATTAGATCAAACAATCCTCAGCAGAGCTCGACTAAGAACTTCCGCTGTAGAGGATTTTAGGGTTACAAGAACGATAATAATAAACTTGCTGAATAATTCTCTGATTGTTCTATTCTATCTTTGCTTTCTAGGATGCATGCAAGCTCCTATATATACTAAACCCTACTAAACTCACGGATGGACAGGCCCATACCGGAGATACATAATGGACTAGCTAACGAGCCCAATAGACGCAATACATAACACAAAACACGACCCAACATAGCTATTAGGTAATATATTTTCACTTTTAATTTTATAATCAAAGGTTCATACTTTCTTATCCTAAAAATTGAAAACGGAACGTTACAACTATGCCGACATAAAACACTATAAATATACGATTTAATAACCTTAATTCAGTGTAAACCCCTTGTGGACTTCTCCCAAGAGATCAGAAGATATTCTAATCATCCTGAAACCCTTTTGGGTCGATTTCGAAAGTGGATATGTGATGTGGAGCGAATATTTGAAATATCGAAGCAATGAGCATTAAGATCTTAAATCAGTTCGCTTAATGATCATGTTTAGTAAATCTATTCTTATGTTTTTCTGTTTTTATCTTTTGATTATGGAGTAAAACACTAATTTTTCACTAGATTAGATGTAATCTAACAATTTTGTTTGATTTAATTGTATGGATATTGGTTTTGTTTAGTATATTATGGTTGTGTGATCAAAATCCTTACGTTTTTTTATTCTTATTATTTATTAATGAGTTAGTAGAATTTAGAACATCAATCTAGGTTTTATTACCTTGAATCATGATTGTATTATGACCATTAAATGATTATAACTAGTGATTGATCAAAACCTACAGTTAGGTAATAAAATCATAATCATAAACTTTAATATGTAAGAAAGCATTTATGAACAATATATGCTAATAATCGACTTTCATGACCACATAACTTAATTCCACTATTAAATCTCTCATAATATGAACTTAATTATAATTGTTTAGATAGTTAATTTCATGATGATTGTATTAAGTGTCTTTATAATTATACAATTTAGTTAATCTAACCAAGATAAATAATACATTATAAATTGGTAAGCGTTAACTAATATTCATTGCACTTAGTTGGAGTCGACCATATTTGAAGTTGAAACCAAAATCTATGTGAAAACATTTTTATCTCTTTTGTCTTTCAATCTGTTCTCTAGTTTTGTTAGTTTTAATTTAGTATTTGTTAAATTTAATAAACCCCCACCCTTTAATTTATTGTTTATAGTTTAATTAGAATTTGAATACTGATGGGTTTGGAGCATTCTAACACTTCTATGGTGTACATGCAACCCTAGAAACCTTGGATCTATGTTTTCTCTAATATTCATGCAAATAACAATTTTCCAAGGTTTACATCCTAACTAGCATGGCATGGGGTACATATAATATAAAACTAGTAGAATGACATACCTTTGTAGTTGCTTGGATTCTTTAAGACTTTGTGAGCCTAGCACCTCAAGTGTGATGCCTCAAATGTTTCACACAAGACCACACCTCTTGGAATAACTTGAGAGAAGAACACTATGATCATAAAATCGGCTAGCCTCCTTGTCTTGCCTTAGTCCCGATCTTGAGAAAGGTAAAATGTGCAAATAAAAAAAAGACCAGAGTTTAACTTGCAAAATCAATGTTGCAATTTTTAGTTCTATGTTTTTTTCTTTTTAAATTGAGTCGCTTGAGAACCTAGCTAAAAAATCTTTAGGTTAAAGGATTATGACCTAAATTGATTTTAAGTTTGCTTGAGGGAAATCAAAATTTATATTTAAGGTATTTTGGTATTAACCAATTTGCACATATATTTTGGGGTAGTTATTTTAATATTTAGAGTTTAATTAATATATTTTAAAATAAAACATACTTAATAAACTTATGAAAATTCATGGTTTGGAACAAAAAAAAGAATTTGGAGCTTATAAGGATGAAAAACGAGAAACAACGAAAATCACGTTACGACAAGAACATAGTTGCACCGCGATCCGCGAAGATCATGAAAAGATAACTGCGTATGTAATGATCGCGACTGACTTGAATGAAGATTAGGCTTAGCGTCACGAAACTATGCTGCCATACAACACTATAAATATATGATTTTATAACCCTAATTTGGTGTGCAATCATTGCAGACTTTTCCCAAGAGGTAAGAAGGTATTCAAATCATCCAAAAATCCTTTTGTGTTGATTATGAAGGTGGAGATGAGACTTGGAGCAAATATTTAATGAATCGAAGCAATGAGCATTAGGACTTGAATCGATTTGCTTAATGATCATATTCATGAAATCTATTCATATGTTTTTTTTTGTCGTTTGATTATGGGGTAAAACCCTAATTTTTTCACTAGATTGGATGTAACCTAATGATTTGGTGTGATTCAATTGTACGAATATTGATTTTGTTTAATATATTATGTTTAGTTGATTAAAATCCTTAGTATTAAAGTTTTGATTTTTATTAATTATTAATGAATTAGTAGAATTTAGACGATCAACCTCGGTTTTATTAGCTTGAATCACGATTGCTTTATGACCATTAAATAATTATGACTAGTGTTTGACCAAAAGTTAGGGTTAGGTAATAGAACCATAAACTTAAATGTGTAAAAAGAGTTTGTGTACAACTTATGCTAATAACTGACTTTATGACCATTGAAGTTAATTCCTAGATAAAATCTCTCATAATACGAATTAATTATAAGGAACTTGTGTCAACCAACCATTATAAATAAGGTTTTCAAAGAAAATAACCATATTTTTTTAGTTTTTGAAAAATAACCACTCTCTCTAAAATGCATAATTCTAGAGTACTGCTTATAAATCGGAGTTTTTTTTTTTCGCGATTCCATATGCTAAATTTTGAATTGTTTAATGTCATCGTTTCTCAATAAAATGTCTGATTTTTTGCGCTAATATCATATTTAGTTCACATTATTATGTTTGTTTTTAACATTTTGTTAAATTTAAGTGAAAAAATGAATTTTCTTTCTCGAAATTCCTAAATTTTTATTCGGATTTCGAACTTGTTCTTGAAATTTAGGTAAAAAAAATGAAGTTTTTATTATTAGTTTTATTTATTTATGTATTTATTATCGTTTTTTCTCGAAATCCACAATTTTCGTCTGAAATTCGAAATGCTATTCCGGAATTAGTAAAAAAATGTTTTTTTTTATCCAGAATACCCTATTCCGGACAAAGTGTTTATTTTTGCAAAAAAAAAGGGGGGGGGGAAACAAAAAAGCTTGATTATCTTTTTCAAATACACATTAAAATGGGGTTGGATTACTTAATTCCCTTAGTTATATTTACTTAGTTAACTGCATGACCATTGCATGAATTGTCTTTGTATTTATACAATTTAATTAATCCTACCAAGATAACTAATACATTAAAAATCGGATGATATTAACTAACACCCTGCTCCCGAGTTGAAGCAAAGAAAAGAAGAGAAAAGAAAGTAAGGAGAGAAAACAAGAGAAAAGAAAGGAAAACAAATGTCTTTTTTGCTCCCAAGTTGGAGAAAAATGGAAGAAAAGTTAAACATTTTATTCTTTTTTTCAAATCCTCCAAATCAGATGGAAAGTAGGAGGAAAAGTGTCACACCCCCAAACCAGAACAGCGGAAACGTTCGGGGGCGGAGCACGTCATATTCAGTATCATAACAGTTCATAGTAAGGAAATTACACACCACCATAAATATAAAAAGGTTTCAAAATGTTTACATAATTGTATTTGTTACATGTTCAAAAGATAAATACATAAACATCTTTCAAATGAAGTAATTAACGTCGGAGCAGTAATCCTCAAAAGTTGGTTTCCAAACCTGCTAAGCGGTTCCCTGAGAAGATAAGTTATTTCAAAGAAAAAGTGTCAACAATTAAGTTGGTGAGTTCATAAGCGGTTTTGAGAAAATGTATGTCATTCCAAAGTTCGTGCATTTTCCAAGAAAATCCCTTATTTTCTTATAAAAGTAAGAAATGCATATGAATGTTCGTGGTGTGAATTGTAAATAGTTGCACCAGGAAAATCCCTTATTTTCCTATTAGTTGATTGTTTTAGATATAGGAAAATCCCTTATTTTCCTAAAGTAGCAAGCAGTCTCTAATATCCAAGACCGAAAATCGCAAGCAACTGACATGCTTAAAGGTTGAGGCATAGTTTTATATAATAAAGCTATAAGAAGATCGCACTTGTTAGATGAAGAATAATTTTAATAGCTACTCATTCATAAAATCAGAATACCATAATAATTGTCTATCCGATGAGTTTTATAACCATACTAAACATAATATGCTTGTGGCGACGGTCTTCAGGCGTCGAAACGTTTATGACAAACTGTCACCCAAAGGACTATAGCTAACAGTCAGGGCGCGGGATCATGACTTCCTGTATAGATCTATACACATTTGAAATGCTCTCCAAACGGGAGACTCTGGTTATAATAGACAGGACTTTACGTAGTACCTTTTAACAAAAAGGTAGCATTAAAGATGTAATCGTCTCACGGATTCTCAACTAAATCTGTATTAAAGTGATAGTTTTGTATGCAATGTTTATCCTCTTTCACAATGTTTGACAAAGCATAAATCGTAAGTTCTTTGAATGCATAAAATAGTTTAACAAGGATGGATACCCTGAATACTATGCATTTTGTATAAATCTAGTGCATGTAAGGTATAACAAGAGTTTTCACGTTTTCACTCGGGATTAACCAGGTGTTTACTTGTATTCTCCCCCGAAATGTATTAAAAGTATATTATAAAGTATTTGAAGGTGTATAAAAGGGGTATGAACTCACTTGATTGAAGTGGTTGTTTTGAAGTAGTCGAGAGAAGAATCGAGCAGAACTTCGACTAGAGAGTGTTGAAATCTCGAGATCCTCGGGGATCTCGGGAGTGTGGAACTTCCTTCGGAACTTAAGTATGAAAAACCGGGGATTCGGGAAGGCTTATCGAGGTAATTATGCAGAGTAACGGCACATAGATGGAAAGAGATGAGCACTAAACCCGACACCCTTAAGCTTCTATTTATAGGGGCTAATTTGGGGTCTCACGTCGTGAGTTTTGGATTTCTCACGTCGTAAGGTTTAGTCAGCATGATCCTCTTCGACGATTTGATGTGGCTAACACTCTTGAACCCATCAGTCACGAGCTCACGTCGTGAGCATGGTTCCCTCACGTCGTGAGGCTGAGTCAGCCTCGGATTTTGAGTCTCGAACTTGTAAAATCCGTAACTTTCGCGCACGAGCTCCGATTTCGACGTTCTTTATATGCACGCATAGGTGAAAAAAGGCTATACAACTCTCGTTTAGACTCTGTCGTCTAATTTTGACTTTGTTTTTATTATATTATTTTTAACAGGCTGGACTTGGAAAAGTTCATTTAAATTTCGTAACTCCTTCATCTGATGTCTATTTTCGTCAGACTTTTTACTGTTGTACTCCTATTATCGGGGTCTTCAACTTTCTTTTAGGTTGTGTTGGCTAAAGACCGCTCCATCTCTATTTCGAGTTTTTAGCTGTCTACTGCTAGGTCAGAAATTTTCAAAAATCATAACTTCCTCATACGAAGTCAGATTTGGGGCGTTCTTTTTGTGTATGGTCACGGTTTTGGGATATCTATGACTTTCATTTAGACACCTAAGGTTGAAAAGTATCTTATTGAAATTTCTCGTTGTATGCTTAACAGCGTTTTACCGGTAGCGTTACGACTCTTTGATTGGTCATAACTCATTCGTTATAACTCGGAGTTTAGCGTTCTTTATATTTTTGGAAACCTTATCAC